>NC_140573.1:1102893-1840393 GCF_057381845.1 Rhamphochromis longiceps
TAGAAAAACACAAGTAAACAAGGGTTGAGGTTGAAAGATAAAACATAAAGAAAGATAGAGAAAGGGAGAATCACGTAAAAGTTGAGAAACAGAAAAAACTTAGAAAAAGAAATCTCAAGAAAAACAAAAGGGGCGGAGACAGCCCAGTATAAAAGGCCCTGAGTGGCAACATAGAGAACAGAAAGACGTTGGGCCAGCCTGAAGAAGGCTGCACCCAGCCGAAACGTCGCGATGGCCCAACGGCAGTGCACTACACCCGCTAAGGGTAATTTTTTGAACAGGGGGCACCGTTGCCAATCCCATTGATGGACCGTGCATTCAGGTTCCGGCAATGCCGGGCCTGGTCTTTACCCAACACCTAACCAGCCTGTGCCTCATGGGATTGGTGGTGCCCCTGCCTAATCACTCCCTCCCTAAGAATGGGAATCCCCCCACCCACTAACTTTCCCTAACCCTAACCCCTTTGACCCCCCTCCCCTCCTCCCCCCTCTTATCCCTCACCTAAGGAAAAATATAAAACCTAAGAAAAGGAAGAAGAAAGTCACGTAAAAGACACAAAGAAAGATAAGACAAACAAAGAGGGAAAAAGTGACACAAACAAAGAAAAGAGAAACTAAGAAAGTCACGTAAAGGACACAAAGAAAGATAAGAAAAAGTCACGTAAAAGACACATAAAGCCTAAGAAAAGGAAGAAGAAAGTCACGTAAAAGACACAAAGAAAGATAAGACAAACAAAGAGGGAAAAAGTGACACAAACAAAGAAAAGAGAAACTAAGAAAGTCACGTAAAGGACACAAAGAAAGATAAGAAAAAGTCACGTAAAAGACACAAAGAAAGATAAGATAAACAAAGAAGGAATAAGTGACACAACAGAAAAAATGGAATGGATATAAAGGAAGGGGGTGCCATTAAAGAAAATATAAAGAACACAGGACGGGATGTCTACAATGCAGGGGGTGCCATGTAAACAGAAAGAAGAAAATATAGAAAAACACAAGTAAACAAGGGTTGAGGTTGAAAGATAAAACATAAAGAAAGATAGAGAAAGGGAGAATCACGTAAAAGTTGAGAAACAGAAAAAACTTAGAAAAAGAAATCTCAAGAAAAACAAAAGGGGCGGAGACAGCCCAGTATAAAAGGCCCTGAGTGGCAACATAGAGAACAGAAAGACGTTGGGCCAGCCTGAAGAAGGCTGCACCCAGCCGAAACGTCGCGATGGCCCAACGGCAGTGCACTACACCCGCTAAGGGTAATTTTTTGAACAGGGGGCACCGTTGCCAATCCCATTGATGGACCGTGCATTCAGGTTCCGGCAATGCCGGGCCTGGTCTTTACCCAACACCTAACCAGCCTGTGCCTCATGGGATTGGTGGTGCCCCTGCCTAATCACTCCCTCCCTAAGAATGGGAATCCCCCCACCCACTAACTTTCCCTAACCCTAACCCCTTTGACCCCCCTCCCCTCCTCCCCCCTCTTATCCCTCACCTAAGGAAAAATATAAAACCTAAGAAAAGGAAGAAGAAAGTCACGTAAAAGACACAAAGAAAGATAAGACAAACAAAGAGGGAAAAAGTGACACAAACAAAGAAAAGAGAAACTAAGAAAGTCACGTAAAGGACACAAAGAAAGATAAGAAAAAGTCACGTAAAAGACACATAAAGCCTAAGAAAAGGAAGAAGAAAGTCACGTAAAAGACACAAAGAAAGATAAGACAAACAAAGAGGGAAAAAGTGACACAAACAAAGAAAAGAGAAACTAAGAAAGTCACGTAAAGGACACAAAGAAAGATAAGAAAAAGTCACGTAAAAGACACAAAGAAAGATAAGATAAACAAAGAAGGAATAAGTGACACAACAGAAAAAATGGAATGGATATAAAGGAAGGGGGTGCCATTAAAGAAAATATAAAGAACACAGGACGGGATGTCTACAATGCAGGGGGTGCCATGTAAACAGAAAGAAGAAAATATAGAAAAACACAAGTAAACAAGGGTTGAGGTTGAAAGATAAAACATAAAGAAAGATAGAGAAAGGGAGAATCACGTAAAAGTTGAGAAACAGAAAAAACTTAGAAAAAGAAATCTCAAGAAAAACAAAAGGGGCGGAGACAGCCCAGTATAAAAGGCCCTGAGTGGCAACATAGAGAACAGAAAGACGTTGGGCCAGCCTGAAGAAGGCTGCACCCAGCCGAAACGTCGCGATGGCCCAACGGCAGTGCACTACACCCGCTAAGGGTAATTTTTTGAACAGGGGGCACCGTTGCCAATCCCATTGATGGACCGTGCATTCAGGTTCCGGCAATGCCGGGCCTGGTCTTTACCCAACACCTAACCAGCCTGTGCCTCATGGGATTGGTGGTGCCCCTGCCTAATCACTCCCTCCCTAAGAATGGGAATCCCCCCACCCACTAACTTTCCCTAACCCTAACCCCTTTGACCCCCCTCCCCTCCTCCCCCCTCTTATCCCTCACCTAAGGAAAAATATAAAACCTAAGAAAAGGAAGAAGAAAGTCACGTAAAAGACACAAAGAAAGATAAGACAAACAAAGAGGGAAAAAGTGACACAAACAAAGAAAAGAGAAACTAAGAAAGTCACGTAAAGGACACAAAGAAAGATAAGAAAAAGTCACGTAAAAGACACATAAAGCCTAAGAAAAGGAAGAAGAAAGTCACGTAAAAGACACAAAGAAAGATAAGACAAACAAAGAGGGAAAAAGTGACACAAACAAAGAAAAGAGAAACTAAGAAAGTCACGTAAAGGACACAAAGAAAGATAAGAAAAAGTCACGTAAAAGACACAAAGAAAGATAAGATAAACAAAGAAGGAATAAGTGACACAACAGAAAAAATGGAATGGATATAAAGGAAGGGGGTGCCATTAAAGAAAATATAAAGAACACAGGACGGGATGTCTACAATGCAGGGGGTGCCATGTAAACAGAAAGAAGAAAATATAGAAAAACACAAGTAAACAAGGGTTGAGGTTGAAAGATAAAACATAAAGAAAGATAGAGAAAGGGAGAATCACGTAAAAGTTGAGAAACAGAAAAAACTTAGAAAAAGAAATCTCAAGAAAAACAAAAGGGGCGGAGACAGCCCAGTATAAAAGGCCCTGAGTGGCAACATAGAGAACAGAAAGACGTTGGGCCAGCCTGAAGAAGGCTGCACCCAGCCGAAACGTCGCGATGGCCCAACGGCAGTGCACTACACCCGCTAAGGGTAATTTTTTGAACAGGGGGCACCGTTGCCAATCCCATTGATGGACCGTGCATTCAGGTTCCGGCAATGCCGGGCCTGGTCTTTACCCAACACCTAACCAGCCTGTGCCTCATGGGATTGGTGGTGCCCCTGCCTAATCACTCCCTCCCTAAGAATGGGAATCCCCCCACCCACTAACTTTCCCTAACCCTAACCCCTTTGACCCCCCTCCCCTCCTCCCCCCTCTTATCCCTCACCTAAGGAAAAATATAAAACCTAAGAAAAGGAAGAAGAAAGTCACGTAAAAGACACAAAGAAAGATAAGACAAACAAAGAGGGAAAAAGTGACACAAACAAAGAAAAGAGAAACTAAGAAAGTCACGTAAAGGACACAAAGAAAGATAAGAAAAAGTCACGTAAAAGACACATAAAGCCTAAGAAAAGGAAGAAGAAAGTCACGTAAAAGACACAAAGAAAGATAAGACAAACAAAGAGGGAAAAAGTGACACAAACAAAGAAAAGAGAAACTAAGAAAGTCACGTAAAGGACACAAAGAAAGATAAGAAAAAGTCACGTAAAAGACACAAAGAAAGATAAGATAAACAAAGAAGGAATAAGTGACACAACAGAAAAAATGGAATGGATATAAAGGAAGGGGGTGCCATTAAAGAAAATATAAAGAACACAGGACGGGATGTCTACAATGCAGGGGGTGCCATGTAAACAGAAAGAAGAAAATATAGAAAAACACAAGTAAACAAGGGTTGAGGTTGAAAGATAAAACATAAAGAAAGATAGAGAAAGGGAGAATCACGTAAAAGTTGAGAAACAGAAAAAACTTAGAAAAAGAAATCTCAAGAAAAACAAAAGGGGCGGAGACAGCCCAGTATAAAAGGCCCTGAGTGGCAACATAGAGAACAGAAAGACGTTGGGCCAGCCTGAAGAAGGCTGCACCCAGCCGAAACGTCGCGATGGCCCAACGGCAGTGCACTACACCCGCTAAGGGTAATTTTTTGAACAGGGGGCACCGTTGCCAATCCCATTGATGGACCGTGCATTCAGGTTCCGGCAATGCCGGGCCTGGTCTTTACCCAACACCTAACCAGCCTGTGCCTCATGGGATTGGTGGTGCCCCTGCCTAATCACTCCCTCCCTAAGAATGGGAATCCCCCCACCCACTAACTTTCCCTAACCCTAACCCCTTTGACCCCCCTCCCCTCCTCCCCCCTCTTATCCCTCACCTAAGGAAAAATATAAAACCTAAGAAAAGGAAGAAGAAAGTCACGTAAAAGACACAAAGAAAGATAAGACAAACAAAGAGGGAAAAAGTGACACAAACAAAGAAAAGAGAAACTAAGAAAGTCACGTAAAGGACACAAAGAAAGATAAGAAAAAGTCACGTAAAAGACACATAAAGCCTAAGAAAAGGAAGAAGAAAGTCACGTAAAAGACACAAAGAAAGATAAGACAAACAAAGAGGGAAAAAGTGACACAAACAAAGAAAAGAGAAACTAAGAAAGTCACGTAAAGGACACAAAGAAAGATAAGAAAAAGTCACGTAAAAGACACAAAGAAAGATAAGATAAACAAAGAAGGAATAAGTGACACAACAGAAAAAATGGAATGGATATAAAGGAAGGGGGTGCCATTAAAGAAAATATAAAGAACACAGGACGGGATGTCTACAATGCAGGGGGTGCCATGTAAACAGAAAGAAGAAAATATAGAAAAACACAAGTAAACAAGGGTTGAGGTTGAAAGATAAAACATAAAGAAAGATAGAGAAAGGGAGAATCACGTAAAAGTTGAGAAACAGAAAAAACTTAGAAAAAGAAATCTCAAGAAAAACAAAAGGGGCGGAGACAGCCCAGTATAAAAGGCCCTGAGTGGCAACATAGAGAACAGAAAGACGTTGGGCCAGCCTGAAGAAGGCTGCACCCAGCCGAAACGTCGCGATGGCCCAACGGCAGTGCACTACACCCGCTAAGGGTAATTTTTTGAACAGGGGGCACCGTTGCCAATCCCATTGATGGACCGTGCATTCAGGTTCCGGCAATGCCGGGCCTGGTCTTTACCCAACACCTAACCCAGGGGACCCAGACTTCGGCCTGGGACCCCTTTCCTTACCCAAACCCTAACCCCCTAACCCTAACCCCCCTAATCCAATCCTAACCCTAACCGTGGGATGTCCTGACCAGGGATTTTAATCCTAACCCTAACCAAGGATGGACTTAATTTAGATGAATTTGTTCTGTTTCATCACTCTTCTCTCCCCTCTGTCTATCCATCTCTTGGGGGCTGAGGGGAGGAATGAGTGTGGGCCAGCCCGATCCGGCAGGGAGGGGACCCTGCCAGACTGGCGGACCCCTCCTGGCTCTTCCTTTTCCTTCCTCTCTCTCTCTCTTTCTCTCTCTCTCTCCCTCCCTCTCTTCTTTTTCTCTCTCTCTCTCCCTCCCTCTCTTCTGCTTCCTCACCTCTCAAGAGAAGGAATAATAATAATGATATAATGGTCCTAATAATACTAATATTAAATAATAGTAGATAATACTAATAATAAATAATACTAATAGTACATAATAATACTAATAATAGTAAATAATAATAGTGCTAATAATACTAATAGTAAATTATAATAATAATAATAACAATAGTACTAATAATACTAATAGTAAATAATTATAATATTAATAATGGATAATAGTAAATAATATAGAAATAAAATAGAATAATATAGGAAATAAAATAAAATAAAATACAATAAATTAATATAGGATTAAATAGGCTTTTCCTTCTCTTTTCTTTCTCTCTCTCTCTCTCTCTCTCTCTCTCTCTCTCTCTCTCTCTCTCTCCTTTTTTCTTTCTCACCTCTTTTTTTAAATCAGTGGGAACAAAATGGCTACCAGTGCTCATCAGGATCCAAAATGGTGGTCCAGCTGGACATGGACTGGTTGCCCCTGGTGACAAGAAGATGGAAGACCCAAGATGGTGGAGGAACTCATCCAGATCCAATATGGCGGTTCGTTGTAAACAAATACAGTCGCCCTTGGTTACAAAATGGTGGAGGGCTAATGCTAATGCTAAGCTAATGCTAACAATTATATGACAGTGACACATGATATAGGACAATATGTACATGTGACTAGTCAATTTTATATTGAATTTCGTTGATGCTAATATGGAAGCTAACATTGCACTATGGCTAAAGCTAATGATCCAAGATGGCGATTATAAACAAAATGGTTACCGTGGAGAGAAGATGGCGGATTTCAAAATGGCAGTTCAAGGACACAAAAGTGGTTGCCCTGGATACTGACCAAGTGCATGATGGGAACCAGGAAATCAGACCAGGCAGAGCACATGGAGCTCAGGGAGCAGAGGGCAGACAGGTCAGGCAGTGAGGAAGCCTCATTTGAAGAACAAGGTACAAGTAAGTGGGAATACATGATAACAAATATAGGAAACGAATGAAGGAGAAGCATCTATGTGATGATATTAATACTTTAAATTTGTAGAAGCTAAAAGCGAATAATTGTGAGCTAATGAGTAAAATTTTCAAAGTCACGTACATACGTTAGATTTCCATGAGCCCAAATAGGGCCTCGTTAGCTCTTTAAAATGCGGCTCAACAAGACAGTATATCATTAAATGTGAACAACAATTAACGATACAACAGGAATACTTGATTTTGGATGGTTTTATTGAAATGAAGATAAAACGACTAACGTTAGGATTTTACAAAATCACGGCACCTCGTTGGATTTGGACTGAACTTGACAGGGCCTAATTGGCCCCTTGGAAACTTTAAAAATTAAAGCCCAGATTGGCATTAATTAATTACTGTTATTTCATTTAGTTGAATTGTGAACTAATGAGTCAAATTTTCAAAGTCACGTATATACGTTAGACTTCCATGAGCCCAAATAGGGCCTCATTAACTCTTTGAAATGCGACTCAACAAGACAGTATGTCATTAAATGTGAACAACAATTAACGGTATAACATTGACCCCTTGGAAACTTTAAAAATTAAAGCCCAGAAAGGCATTAATTAATTACTGTTATTTTATTTAGTTGATGACACACCCCAAGGCTTGATCAACCTGGGCGGGGCCTTCCTTGGAAGAGGGTGTCTAGTGATAAATGGCCGAAACACCCAATGATTCCAAGGTCCACTACTGATGATGTGTCCTTAAATATTACCTTAAAAAATTAAAATACACAATAATGTCAAATTAAGGAGACAATAAAAAGATAATACAATAAAATAAATAAAAAGAAAACGTAACAATAAATAATAAAGGATTGAAAAGAACATGGATTCAGACTAAGAAAAGTATTTAAACAATAAGGTTAAGTGTGTAAATGAAGGGCATCATATACATGGGGAGTGGCCAAAAGTGCTGTCTCAGGGCCTCCTGGGGGCAAGCTGGTCACTTCTCAAGGACAGAAGGAGGAGGACTGAGACGGGGAAGGGAAATGGGGACTGAGCATGACGTGCGGTGGCCCGTGCCTTTCCAGTGGCCCTCCATCCAACCACCCAGTCGTCGGACGAAGTGGGGAGGGATCATTGCGTTTTCTTTCACAAACCCTAACCCTAACCCTAACCACACCCCCCACACCCAGCCCGAACCCTAACCATATCCCCCATACCCCATTTCACTCCCCGCCCCCCATACTAACCCTTATTGGGAAGATGGGAAGGGGTTCAATGTTTACAATGGGTCATTGTAATCATACAAATTGATGGGGGAATTGCAACCCTTCATAATTTAATTTTGATAATTTGAATAATTTAGGGTATTATTGGATTTAAAATTTCATATTTGTAGTTCACGTGCAAGGGGCATGCAGAATTTGGGGGTCTAAAAATTTACAAGTAAAAAATTCATAGGTAATAACATTTGACATAAATTTTGGGATTAAAAATTATTATTAGACATTTCATGTTAAATTGGACTTTTAATATTGGTTTGCTCGAGTCGAGCCGTGGAAGTCTGGCCCTTACAAGCAGGTCAGCTAAGTTCTTGTTCCTCCGAAAGGCCGAAATGACCCTTGAATTTGGGATAAGAGCTGCCTGACCTATGACCTCATCAAAATGATTCTTCATATGTCTGTTGAAATACCTGCTATTGGAGGAAAATGTGCTAATGAGTGGGAGTAAGTCCCCCTTGACCTTCTCACTGTCCTCCTGAAAGGTCTTAAGACATTTCCTCAAAAAAGGTCGAGAATATCCCCTTTCACGCAATGCCTTAAATAAGGTGATCACTGCCTTTCTAAAGTCCGTCGGTTGGGTACAAATCCGCCGAAATCTGAGAAGCTGGGACTTAACGATACCACGGAAAGTGTGTTTTGGGTGGAAACTAAATTTGTGTAACAGGGCGTGCGTGTCTGTACTTTTGAAGAAAACTTTGACATCGAGTTTACGGGTGATGTTAAACGTCGGCCCTTTGAACACCGTGGTGTCCAAAAAGTCTATGGCCTCCCTATTGATTTCAAATTTTAATTGAATTGATGGATCATGGGAATTCAACGTTTGCACAAATTCTGTAAATTCCAATTCAGAGCCGGTCCAAATCCCCCAAATATCATCCAAATACCTCAAATAATGGGCCGGCTTCTTTTTACACTTCGGGAGCACTTCTGCTTCCCAATTGGCCATGAATATATTTGCATACGCCGGTGCAAATTTCTTGCCCATTGCGGTTCCTTTAACTTGCAAATAAAATCGTTCATCAAACATGAAATGATTCTTTGTCAAATTAATTTCCAGCAATTGTAGCAATTCCTGATCAGGCCTTTTAGGATCTGGAAATTTCTGAAAAATATTCCTTACAGTAGCGATTCCCGCCTCAATTGGAATATTAGTATACAAGTTGTCTACGTCCATGGAGAAAAAATAAAATTCCTCAGCTATTTTTAAGTTTTTAACTATGTCAATGAAATGATATGTGTCCTTCACATATGCAGGATGCTTTACAGATAATGGATTCAAATAAAAATCCAGAAATTCCGCTGTACGATAAGTCTCGCTCTCGCAATCCGAAACAATGGGCCTCCCCGGGGGGATCTCGTACGGGATGGTCCATTTGTCTGGAGCTTTGTGTATTTTCGGCAATATGTAAAACCGCCTCTCTCTAGGTTGCGAACTGCCCAATAGGTATTTGTACTGCTTAGAATTAATGAATTTTTTGTCCTTTAATGATTTAAGTATGTTTTTAACAATAGGGATTGTATCCAAATACAATGGTTTGTCCAATTTCCTGTAATATGTGGTGTCCTGTAATTGTCGTTGTACTTCAAACGTGTATTGTTCTCGACTCAAAATTACAACCGCCGATCCTTTATCGGCTGGCTTTATTACTATATGTTTAGCGTTTTTTAGCTCTCGCAGAGCTCTGACTTCTGCCAATGAAATGTTCCGTTTTTCTCTAATTGGTTTATAACACCTTTTAAACTTTTCCAAATCTCTATGAATTAAAGTTTCCACTTCTGGTGGAAGCTCCCGCACCGGCGGTGACCAATCCGACGGCCCCGTGAAAGGCATTTTATCCCTCCTTTTTGAGTTTCTAAAATACGTAGCCAACTTAACTTTTCTATGGTAAGCTTGCATATCAAATTCAAACTTAAGCTTTTCATTCTTACCTATATACAATGCTGGAACAAAGAACAGGCCTTTTCTCAACAGTTCCCGTTGTGGCCTCGAGAGTCTAAAGTTCTTTGCCAAGACCACCACGTCCTGACCTTGAAGGCCCAGTCCACCGTCGTCCCCATACTGGTCCAGACTCAGGGGGTGTTGCAGTTTAAAAAGGACGTCCAATGTTGAAACATGGCCTCGCCCGTTTCTGCCGTCCAATGGATGTCATCTTCCTCGGTATGGAACAAGTCCTCGTCCAAAAGGGGAATGTGAACCCTATTCCGGTAGATATAGTCATTCAGGACCTGCAGATTCGACTTGTCTTCAGCTGGCAGGTTCTCCGAGAAATTAATCTGGGGAACCCAAATTTCTGCATATGGGAACCGCGTCCTCGCAGCCCTCACAGCCGCCTGCACATTCTTGATGGTCGTTTCCTTAGGCTTGTTGGCCCTGCTATTGATCCCAAAGGACAAGACCATCTTCTCCACCACCAGACCCTGTGGCGGTACCGTTTTCCTCAACAAGGCTTCTGCGTGGCGGAAGTCCGCCCCTGGAAAGCTCTCCACCTGCAAGTTCGTGTTGGAGAAGTCAGGGAATTTGGTGAGGTTCGAATCTCCCAAGAAAATCCATTTGCGATCCGCCACCCAGCTCCAATCAATCATCTTTCTTGTGGTGTTCTGATGTCGATTCACCCGGAAACGAGGACCCCTGGAACTCCCGACCTCATCAAACAGGTCCCCTGAAAGATCCATCCACGGCTCCTCACCCTCAGAGCCTTCGTGATGGACCTGGGCTTGAACTTGCACATCCCGTGTTGAAGGCTGGGAAGATTGTCCCCGCTCCTCTGCTGCTTGGGCCTCTCTCTCGGCCTCTGCTTCCGCTCTAGCCCTGGCCTCATCTCGTGCCTCCTCTGCTCGCATCTCATCAAACATGGCCTCCAACTCCAACTGGGAGGCTGTACGTTCCGGAGGAAACACGGGGTCAGCGTCTGACAGGTGGTCCTCCTGCACGTCTTCCAGAAAAAGATCCTCGTCATGAAGAACATCTTCCTCAGGAAGAACCACCCCTTCGGGTCTCCTCGTCCCCCTTTGGACTTCCCTCCTTCCGAGGGGAGATGGCATCCAGTCCGCCATGTTGGGGCTTGACCAGCTAGCCGCTGCATCAGGGACCCGGTCTGTCATGGTGGCCACCGAGGCCTTTGGCGCTACCCGCCGACGAACCTGAGGTGATTCACCCGCGAGTTTAGTTGAGATGAGAGCCTCAGCGTGGTCAATGATGCTCCGCGTGATCCGTCTTAGGTTCCGCTTGGCCCGCCATCTTAGATTCAGTGTCAGCTGTCGGCAAGATCAAAGGAGCCATTTTACCGCCTCTGACCGAACACGGGAGAAAAAGAGTCACGTGTGTGCAGGTCTTGTGGGTTAATTAAGACAAAGGAGGGGGGGAGAAACTGAGGATTAAACATAGGCTATGTCCCCACATACATGGGTATTTTTGAAAACGGAGATTTTCCGTTTCCGTTTTAAAAAACAATCCCGTCCACACATAAATGCAGAAATGAAGGAGAACGCTGCTAGGAACATGCCAAAGCAGCAGGTGGCGCTATATTCCTAACCGTGTAGAAATGTTGGCCAATCAGAAGTCTAGAAGCCTCGGTGGGAAATGGTAAACAAAGATGGGGCATAGAAGCAGAACCGAGTCATATCTGTGGGGGGGACAGTAACTGTGTGCGCATATGTAAGCATTTAAACACTGCAGAGAGAACAATTAACAGTAACCGTATTGTAGAAATGCATTTCACCAAAACAATAACGTGGCGCACAGTGTGACGTCAAAAAAGGCGCTGCGTTTTCTCCGTTTCCCTGTCCACACATAAATGCAAAAACGGAGTTTTCGAAAATATCCTGGCAAGCGTTTTTAGTTTTTCAGTGACCGAAAACTCCGTTTAAGTGTGGACGAAAGGTGCAAACGCATAGAAAAATCTCCATTTTCAAAAGTACCTGTGTACATGTGGACATAGCCCAAGAATAATAAGAACTCCTAATATGTAGACTTTAATTTTTAAGAACTGTTTAACAAGGCTTGTTTGTGCCAACCTAAATCTGCAGCACAGTTTAAATTCTCACTTTGTGGAAAATTAATGAAATAAACAACAGCCCACCTTCACATAAATAAAATATGGCAGTATATTATTATTAGTATGGTACATAGATATTTATTTTAAAACTACAGCATATTTACTATGATACTATGTGCAGTTGGTAATATTTTAGGAAGTAGAATTTGAATGCAGACCACCTCAAATATTAAAGCCTTAAAAATATATCGTGCAGTTTTTCATGTATGAGTGTTTTGCAATCTTAAATGAGATGTAGACCAAAGAAAACAGAGGAGAGTTGTTGTTTGTATTCCAGCTGTACTAAACAAAGAAGTTTAGTGAATCTTTTTGACAACAGAGAGTGATGCAGCATTGATGCTGATTTGAGTTTTCTGATCCTGTATTTTTGTTCTTTGTCTTTTGTTACACAGAGTGAAATAGAAGATTGGTTTTGCCTTTGCTGGTAAGTAAACAGTGATTGTAACTGAAGCAATATGAAATTGGGATTGTGTAACATGTTTAGCAATTTATATACAATAGTTTGGCTTTCTGTGATATCTTGCCATTTGCTCATGGGCAAAAACACATTTAGGATTTATAAGCAGTAAGCTCCCCCACTAGATCTCTGAGTGTCCCTAAAAATGTCCCTGAAGTTTAATAGGCCATTTATGTCTAATTTTAATTTTAAAGGCTTATCAAAGCATTTCTGTAGTAATTATTGTTTTTATTACACATGTTAAGGCCATTTGAGACTGCAATTAAATTTTGCCCTCTTTAGACTAAAGTGAGTGCATTTTGTCTGAGGTAAAGTGCTGGGAAAAGTCTTTTTTTTTCCTTGCAGATTTATTTTGTTCATGCTTTTTTGTCACATGTTTCAAATCATCTAACAGGGATGATATGAATAAATACAAAAAAGCATTTTAAAGTGATGATTTCACATATGAAGCAGAGAAAACCAAACCAGAGCTATCTGTTCTAATGTGAGAACATGCTGGTCTCTAATACCCAGCTGTGGAAGCCCTGATAGCAAGAACTACCATCAAGCATTTATAGTATCAAGTATTATTTGTGATTGTTGCACGCTTTGAAACTGTGATGTTATCATTTGATCAAGTGTGCAGTGCGAGCAAATCATTGCTTGTGGTATCTGCTGTGTTATGTAATAGCACCAAAGTATTAGAGCTTTACGTTCATGAGGAATTTCTGTGGAATTGCAGATGGATAAAACGACACATCACCTTAATAAAGACAGAAATCTTTAATAAGGTGCAGAAAGAGAAGATGGGGTGTTTATAGTAAAGCTGTTGTAAACAAAGAATTTAACAGATTTTTTTTTCACTACAGATTGTGATGCAGTATTGACTCTGATGCTGATTTCAGTTGTCTGATTCTGTATTTTTGTTCTTTTGTTACAGAGTGAAACAGAACTTCGGTTTTGCCTTTGCTGGTAAGTAAGCAGCAATTGTAACTGCAGTAATATGACATTGTCACTGTGTAACATGTTTAGCAACTTACCTAACATAGTTTGGTTTTTGTGACATTACCATTTACTGATGGGCAAAAACAAATGGTCAGAATTTATACCTTGTAGCAGCAAAGGCCCCACACATGACCTCTGACTGTCCCTGAAGTTTAACAGGCCATTTGTGTCTGATTTTTATGTTTGAACACAAACAACTGTTTTTATACAGTTGTTCATGTTCTCCGTTTGTTTATGGATTTACCTAGCAGACACAACTATGAACGCATTTTAGGTGAGTTAGTGTAAGTGGTAGCTTAAACACTTAAGAGCACCACAGTTGTTGATTTATATCTTCACTCATATTCTGCTTATGTATTACATTAAAGTCAGACCACTATAGAAGTATTTTTGCCTGAGTGAACAGAAGTGGTAGGTTAAACATTTAAGCAATAATAAAAGACTAAGAGAACCAGAGTTGTGAGTAGGCAATGTTGTGTATGTTAAAGCCTGTGTGTAATTTATGTACACTAAGTTTAAATCAGTTTCTTAATAATTTGCTCGATACAATGTGTTTGAAAATTATGTATAAAAGGGAAATATTGCAAAATACAAAAAGATTCCTGCCAACAGGTACAATGGAAGGACTTTTTATTATAATTTTTAAGAAATTTTAATTGCAAAAATGGCGTGCCACTCTTGTTACTATAACATGTCAGAATTTACATGTATTTTAGGATTTACATATTCAGATCAGAACTAAAACCTGGTGAGGTTTTCTGTTGATTCTAACAGTTGTGGTTTTTCCACACTTTATTAAGCACTGACTTGTGATAGAAAATGATGGAGCTAAAAGCCATAATCTGTACCAACAAATATTGGTGCCTCTTCTTTGCACTTCTGTAGTATGCATGCCTTTTATTACACATGTTATCGTCATGTGAGACTCTGTAACTAAAGTTTATCCTCTTTAGACTACAGTGAGTTCATAAAGGCTTGAAGAAATTGAGGATTTTACTAGTTATTTCATGTCACAGTAAATTGGATTGTGTGTGAAGAGGCTCAATAGTTTGAATCATTAAACAGTGATCTGATGTTTTGTTTCCTTTCTCTAGGATACTGATCTGATCGTCTCAAGTCTGGTAAGTAAAGGTTTTGTCTGCGGTACAGTGCTGAGAAAGGTCTTTCTTCTTTGCAGATTTATTTTGTTTATGCTTTTTTCACATGTTTCAAATCATCTAACAAGGATGACCTGGATAAATACAAAAAGCAGTTTTAAAGTGATGATTTCATTTTTGAACCAGAACAACCTGGTCTAATGTAAAAACATGTTGGTCTCTAATACCCAGTTGTGGATGCCCTGATAGCAACAATTACCATCAAGCATTTACAGTAACTGGTAATGACTGGTTTACATCACTGGGGGATTTTGGTCCACTATAATTTCAGAATTGTCTTAATTAGATCCAAACAGGACAGGCAAAAAAAGAAAAAAGTCTTAATTAAGGCCCAATATAGGGTTTTCAAGTCATACCAAGAATCTTAATTTCATAAATGTCCAGACTGATTAGTTTATACCAAGAGTTTTGTTTCATTCATTCAATTGGACTTGCTTGTGTGCTTCAGATCAATTTCCTGCTGCAAATCCTAAGTGTGATTAAACTTAAGCTGAGATGAGTTGATGTAGGTCCTGAAGTAGTAAGGGAACTCATGTACCATCACCATTAACGGCACCATGTTTGACTTTAATGCTGGTGTTTTTCTGAAATATTTCTCTCACTTTAGAAGATTCAGTTTAGTACAGTGAGTCCGCACAGCTCTTGCTGATCATCAAGATGTTTTTAGGCAAATGTGAGAAAGTTTTTGTTCTTTTTGGCCAGTCAATAAATAATTTTGAGTTTAATGGTTATAAAGTGTTTAAAGCAGGAGGCCTGAAACTGTCTGCTGTAACCTCAGTGTGCGGGTTTATTTGGACCATATAATATTTACAGTAAGTTACTGTAGCAGCACGTCTTGGTTTGAGTTTATAGACTTAGTTTATTGTTTTAATAGAACGTAAAAATGTCCTTATAACAGTCCCACCATCATTTATTAAACATTGTCATTCTGTTCAGTCCAATAATTTACTGTAGAACTCTTTAGTATTGAAAGCCCTACATATACTGTATTTTTGAGATTATAAGGCATATTGTCAATAAACAAGTCTGTTTTTAAGGCAGATTAAGCCAAACAAAACAGTCAGATAAGTAAAACTTTATTCAAGTCATTCACAAACAACTCTCAACACTGTTCAGTTGTAACACATAAAATACAGAACAATACACTCACGTTTTCAGTTCATTCCTCATCCACAAATCCATCAAACTCTTCATGGGTTGATCAGTTTGAAATCTGCTTCATAAGCATGTCTCTTAGCACGTGCCAGGCCCTTGTACACACACCATAATGTTATGTTGAAGCACCGTACGAATTACTCTGCGAGGGTCCTGACTATGGTAGCCATAATGCTCTGACAATACATCAAGCAGCGCAGCTTTGTAGCTTACCGAAGTCTTACTAAAATATTTGACAGAATTTTGAGCGCTGTGTACCACAGAAATCCCGTTTGAGGTCAGTAAGCATAACCAGAATCGATACACTAGGCACATTGTATGTTTTTGAGAAAATGACAGGATTTTAGGTGTGCCATATAGTCTGAAGAATATGGTAAATCCAAGCATATTGGAAATACGACTAATTCCAGTCCTTTTGTGTCTTACAGGTGACCTGCTGCAGAAGATCCTCTCTCTCTCTCTATCATTATAAGCAATTCTGTCTATCCTATCACTCTCCCAACTCTATCTAATTTGACAGCCATTCCATCTTGTATCCCTCTATCTCTACCGCTCTATCTAATTTGAAAGCCATTCTATCTTGTATCCCTCTATCTCTACCGCTCTATCTAATTTGAAAGCCATTCTATCTTGTATCCCTCTATCTCTACCGCTCTATCTAATTTGAAAGCCATTCTATCTTGTATCCCTCTATCTCTACTGCTCTATCTAATTTGAGAATCCAAGTTTTGAGAATCCTTTCAGAATCCAATTTTCAGAAATCCAAGTTACCAGAACTTGATCTATCTGTTACAGAATTCTGAGAGATCTCTGCTCTCATTGCTCTTTCTTTCCTGTCATTAAACTCTCACATTCAGTCATTTTGCTGGAAATTACAAGTTGAATATACAGTAGTAGAATTACAGTAGAACTTTTAGTAGAAAGTATTTACACAGTACTACATTTGTCATTTTAATTTTGCATTAGACTTTGGAATTAACACTGCTAGTTTGGCTTACTTTGATCAATTATATAAAATATCACCTCTTTGGTGGTGTTTATTAAGTTTATTTGTAATAAGATAATCTGGTTATTTTGTAATACATACATTCAGATAAATAATAAATTAGATCCAAATACATTTTGCTAGTCTGTTTCATTGGCTATAACATTTGACTGCAAGTTTATAGTATTGTTATTTAAGGACAAACCCATTTTGTCACTCAGTGTAAGTATTCAGTTAGTATTGTCATCGAGAAGCGCCTGAGGACTTCCTGTTTCCTGACTGCTGCAGAAAATCCAGCTGAAGAATCCTCATCACCTGTCATCTTATCACCACACCACCAAAGCTCCATATATTTGATTTCAATTTTAGATATCTGAAAGATTTACATAAACTCCCCTAAGAGCTAAGACTTTTATTATAGCCTGTTGATTGTTGAGATTTATTCTGCATATCATTTTACAGAAAAAAAAATATAAGTAAAATTATAGTTTCTAAAAGAGCTACAATAAAACAGATCAAATTGTTTCCAGAGAACTTTGAATTTCCTTTATTTTGAGTTTGGAGTACAAATCAGCTTTTTAACATCTATTTATATATTCTTAAAAACATTTTAAGGTAGTATAATAGTACATTTCTCAGATTTAACAGTAACTTGAGTTATACGTTTTCTGTTTCAAGGTTGAGTTTTGTTTACATTTGTGTATAACCACATATAAGCTCCAGGTTGTACTTCAGCAAAATGCCAAGAAAAGGTCAAAGGTCGCAGTCTCAGAAGCTTAGACGTCAGAAGGAGAAAGAACAGGTGAATGTTTCTCAGAGCAGTGAGCAGGTAAAGGTGTGTGTTTCAGCTTTTCCCAGCACAGAAGTGCAGAGCAGTGTTCAGACAGCCACAGTGTCTTATGCAGATGTGGTAAAGAGAAGTGTTCCCTCAGTGTCTGTCCCAGAGCCTGAAGTTATGCAGGTAATCCAGACTAAACCCCAGCTAAAATGTTTGCTGACGATACAAACATTTTTTGCTCTGGTGATGATCTGCAGAATTTATTGGAGGATATGACTAATGAAATAAGTAAAGTGAAGTTCTGGCTTGATAAAAACAAATTATCATTAAATTTGAATAAATCTAAACTTATGTTATTTGGAAATAGTAGTTTAAATACTAATGCAAAGATTCAAATAAATGGTGTTGATATTGAAAGAGTCAGTGAAAATAAATTTCTGGGGGTAATAATAGATGACAAACTTAACTGGAGAGCTCACGTAAGATATATTCATTCCAAAGTATCACGAAGCATTGCAGTACTAAACAAGGCAAAACAGGTATTCGACAGAACATCACTTCATATTCTCTACTGTTCACTGGTTTCACCATACTTAAGCTATTGTGCAGAGGTCTGGGGCAATAACTATAAAACCACATTACATTCACTTTTTACTCTTCAAAAGAAAGCAATTCGAATCATCCACAATGCAGGTTATAGGGAACATACAAACTCACTATTTTTGCAGTCTGAAATATTGAAAATTGACGATATAGTGAAATTCCAAACAGCACAAATTCTATTCAAAGCAAAAAATAAAGAACTGCCAGGTAATATTCAGAGTATGTTTTTTTTGAAAGAAGGAAGTTATAATTTAAGGGGTTTTTGTAACTTCAAAACAATGAAGGTACGTACTACAAGAAAAGGCTTTTGTGTTTCTGTTCAAGGAGTGAAACTATGGAACAAACTGAATATGGAATTAAAGCAATGTCCAAACATAAAACTGTTCAAAAAGAGTTATAAAAATATGATCTTCTCGATCTATAAAGAAAAGGAAAATATTTAAATTAAGTGAATGTCTCTATTTAAAAACAAACAAACAAAAAATTCATGATGTGATATTATAGTATATAGTATATCAGAAATCTGTTCACTATTTTTATTACAAATTATATCAGTAAGGAAGCTGACTAAATATTCACTGATAATTTATGGGACAGGGGTGGGATTAAATAAGTGTATACTTCTTCCCACTCCCTTTCAACATGTAAATTAATCAGAATGTTTTTTTGTATGTAATTTGTATAGTATATTTTTTTTCTCTCATTTCTTTTCTAAATGTACTTGTATATTGTTCACATGTTGAAATAAATTACCAATCAAAAACTTTTGATCTAAAATGTAGCATCATTCACACAATGATTTCATAATCCTCTCACACACACACCTTTTAAATAAACTAAACTCTTATAACATCACTCATGCATCTCTTAAATTAAAAACACTTTCAAACTTTAAAACATCCTACTTTACATCACCAAAGAAATACCTCTCACACCTTTATTCATCATTCAAAACCTTCTAGTCACCGCATTCACACACTTAAAGTGTGACCAGAGTTGAGGAATATAACTCAAAACACACTTTCCTAAGAGTATTTTAGACATGCTTGTCATAATCAAAAAGAGCAAGTAAAAAACAAACAAACAAAAAATTGAAACCTCCATTAATTCTCACCGCACACACAAGAAATTAAAAATAAAACACACCAGCAACTATTGCTGGAGAGAAGTTACTACTGAAAGTAATATGTTAATCTTAAGTATACACAGTGCACTCAATATATTTATATATCTACATCCAACTTCAGTCAATTACTATACATCCCCTACGGCAACTCAAAACTTTATTTATAGTCCTCTAATAAACATAAATGGCATTTTAAACACACACTCAACAATGTTTGCAGCAGTATTTGTAAAACCAACTGTGGCTTAAACAGTTCACTGCTTACTAATTTGCATTTTCACTCACACACACACATCTAAAAATAGCAGCAGGCAGTCAGTGCATTACTGACTCGACACACAGAGATCTCTCACACCAAATTTTCTTATTCTATATTACCACGACGTCTTATATTTACAACCACTGTCAGATCTGTCAGCTTTAGCGCCTACACAATTTCGACAAATTTAAAATAACCGCCCAGCGGATGAACTCCCTGAGTTTTTTGCGACCAATTAACCAGTATCTGTCCAACAGTTTCTGGCCTCATCTCTAAAGTCCCTAACACAATTTAAAAGCGTCAACCAACCCAAACTTTGCCTGAAGCTCTATTTTTTGGCGTTTCCCAGCCAAGGCTTACCCTGAAGTTTTAAGTTAAAGTTACACGCCCGAAGTCCAACTTCTTCTGACCAAAAAAGCGCAGACTACCGTTCCAAACGGTAAGGAGACTCTAACTCCTAGCTATTTTGGAGGTTCCCAAGTTCTCCCCGGTTGCCAACCGTACTAACCCTATTCGCCGATAGGTCAGGGCCAAGCGTCCTTGGCCGGGAGGGAGCATTACCTCCGAGAACTGCGCTTCCTAGAACCCCCACGGTTCCGTTCTAAGATAATTTATAATACTTTGAAACAACAGTAAAACACCCAACAAAGTGTATGACTGAAGCAGGTCCAACCTTATAACCAAAAAATAAGCAAATTCCCTAACATACTAAAATCATTAAGCAGTCCAACTGCTTCCCACGGTCTAACCGTATTAAATCCTTTTAGCGGTCCAACCGCATTCAATCATTACCAGCAGTCCAACTGCTTTTAAATCCTCAGTACTGTCATGAGATTCTCATCAAAATCAAAGCAGACATTTACCGGCAACTTTTACTGAATAGACATTTAATTTTATCATCCAATTCAGCACACTTCAGATAAAATCAACAGGCCTGTGCCTACCTCTTTTTAAAGGCGCCTGTCCCCTCAGTTTGGTTGCCGGGTCACGCCTGCCTGTCCGACCACAACGGACCATACATCACCGTCTACACCTCCAATCCTCCCTCCTCAACCACCGGACGAGCCCCCAAATGTTAAGGTTCACAATTGAGGAGGGAGAGTACAAACCACCCATGGTCCAGAAGGTCTTGGTCAAACAATGATTTTAATGAACACACGTGTGGGAAGACACTCTGTACGCAGACAGCCAGTAGTCCTCGACTTAATCAAAGCATGAACAGATATTTTATAGCATCAGGGTTTGATTTACTGACGCCCCTTCATGCGTCACAGATACATTTTATACATAGATCAGATCAACACCACAATGGCTTTTAACCTAGAAGATCATCTTCTATTTTCATGGCTGGTACTTTCCGTTCTTGTCTTAAAGTAAATTGTTCCTCTTTCTTGCCGAGACAACAAGGACGGTTCCTCTTTTACCGAGACACTTTTGCAGTTACAACCAGACATGACTAATCTCTCCTCTAAATAAATTTAACTCATGTGTGTGTGTCACGACCTCACATGCTCTTTCTCAATTCACCTGTTGCACTTCTGACCTTTCACCAGACCAGAGGCTCACTGAGATTATGTGTATG
This sequence comes from Rhamphochromis longiceps, assembly GCF_057381845.1. Taxonomy (NCBI): domain Eukaryota; kingdom Metazoa; phylum Chordata; class Actinopteri; order Cichliformes; family Cichlidae; genus Rhamphochromis; species Rhamphochromis longiceps. Next base: position 1,123,943 of record NC_140573.1, read on the forward strand.
TCTTCTACTAAATAAATGTTTTAACCAAGAACTTCTACTTAAAAGCTTAATATAAAATGATCTGATATATAAGTGTTTTGTAAGCATGTATTGCAATTCCTTCTATGGCTCCAAGTCACTTGCACAATAGATTGTCCGAACATCGCGCCGAACAAAGCTTCCGACCCCCAATTAATTGACCGAGCTCCAACTCTTTAATAAGCACAGATATGCATTGTGTATAAAATAGTCATAACTGCTTAAGGCCTTCTTAAAGCTATCTGTTACATTGTTAAAGCCTCGTCTTAGCCTGCTGCTCAAAATAACTTCCACTTCTGCAAAACTCTCCAAGCCTGTTTCCTGTCCTGTTACTTTTAGCCTTTCTGAAAGACACACTGTTTAACCCCTGAATGCAATATAAACTCCAGATTATATTATTAATGCAATGGTAATGATGACAATTATTTAACAATAGCAGTAAAATAATTTCCCTGCTCCACAGCACACTTAATAAATAAAAAGATAAAAATGAGGATTAAAAAATAACTTAAAAAAATAAAATAAAAAGATAAATAACTGCAAATAAGTACAAATAAGTAACTGAAGACACGTGTGGTCTGCAGATGTCGATGTACATGGATGTACAAAGGAGTTTAATGTGCAAAATGAACTTAGTGTGCAAAGTGACCTGATGTGCAAACTGCAGTTTGAGGTCGGTCAGCTGTTCAGGAGTCTGATAGCAGTGGGGAAGATGGAGTTGTTGAGTCTGGATGTTCTAGATTTCACACTTCTGAACCTTCGACTCGAGGGCAGAGGTGTGTCTCTCCTCTAGACTCTGTGATGGTAGCTGCTCTGCAGAGAGGGCAGCGGGGTCCTGATGATCTTCTCCACAGTTGTTTTCACTCTCTGCAGGCGTTTGCGGTTTGCAGTAGTACTGCCGTACCATGCAGTGATGCAGCTGGTCAGGCTGCACTCCACAGTGCAGCTGTAGAACCTGCTGAGGATCTTGGCCAACATACCAAATTTCCTCAGCCTCCTCAGGAAATACAGCAGCTGCTGAGCCTTCTTGACCAGCTGTGTGGTGTTCAGTGTCCAGTTGAGGTCCTCACTGATGTGGACGCCCAGGTACTGCTGCTCCACCTCTCCACTTCACGCTCCCGGGTAAACAGCGGCTGGTGAGGCCTCTTCTTCTTCCTCATGTCCACTATCATCTCCTTTGTCTTATCAGTGTTGAGGGTGAGGTTGTTGTCCTCACACCGTGACACCAGACCAGCCTCCTCTCTCCTATAAGCCACGTCGTCCTCTCCAGTGATGCGACCGATCACTGCAGTGTCATCCGTGAACTTCAAAATGATGTTGTCTTTGTTGGAAGCGACACAGTCATGGGTGACCAGGGTGTAGAGGATGGGACTCACATACAAGGTCTTAAATAATCAGGCCCCATCTTATCTTAATGACCTTGTAGTACCATATCACCCTATTAGAGCACTTCGCTCTCGCTCTGCAGGCCTACTTGTTGTTCCTAGAGTATTTAAAAGTAGAATGGGAGGGAGAGCCTTCAGTTTTCAGGCCCCTCTTCTGTAGAACCAGCTTCCAGTTTGGATTCGGGAGACAGACACTATCTCTACTTTTAAGATTAGGCTTCAAACTTTCCTTTTTGCTAAAGCATATAGTTAGGGCTTGACCAGGTGACCCTGAATCCTCCCTTAGTTATGCTGCAATAGACGTAGGCTGCCGGGGGATTCCCATGATGCATTGAGTTTTTCCTTTCCAGTCACCTTTCTCACTCACTATGTATTAACAGACCTCTCTGCATTGAATCATATCTGTTATTAACCTCTGTCTCTCTTCCACAGCATGTCTTTTATCCTGTCTTCCTTCTCTAACCCCAACCAATCACAGCAGATGGCCCCGCCCCTCCCTGAGCCTGGTTCTGCCGAAGGTTTCTTCCTGTTAAAAGGGAGTTTTTCCTTCCCACTGTTGCCAAAGTGCTTGCTCATAGGGGGTCATATGATTGTTGGGTTTTTTTTTCTCTGTATCTATGAAGCGCCTTGAGGCGACTTATGTTGTGATTTGGCGCTATATAAATAAAATTGAATTGAATTGAATTGACTGACGACGCAACCCTGTGGGACGCCAGTGTTTGTCTGCCAGTCAAAAAGTCCTGTAGCCAGTCACAGAGGGTGGAGGGTGCAGGCTGAGTGTAGCCAGTCACAGAGGGTGGAGGGTGCAGGCTGAGTGTAGCCAGTCACAGAGGGTGGAGGAGTCACAGAGGGTGGAGGGTGCAGGCCGAGTGTAGCCGGTCACAGAGGGTGGAGGGTGCAGGCCGAGTGTAGCCGGTCACAGAGGTTGGAGGGTGCAGGCCGGGTGTAGCCGGTCACAGAGGGTGGAGGGTGCAGGCCGAGTGTAGCCGGTCACAGAGGGTGGAGGGTGCAGGCCGAGTGTAGCCGGTCACAGAGGGTGGAGGGTGCAGGTCGAGTGTTGCCGGTCACAGAGGGTGGAGGGTGCAGGTCGAGTGTAGCCAGCTTGTGAGTGAGTTTGTGTGGCATCCCAGGATTGAAAGCCGAGCTATAATCAACCAAAAGTACCCTGATGTAGGAGTCATTGTTTTCCAGGTGGGAGAGGTAGTAGTGAAGGTCAGCTTTCCCACAAAACAGCACAACCAAGGACTCAGAAGCACAACATAAAATACACCAAGTTAAAATGCTGGGTCACAAAGACCCGTGACAGACTCACCTTTAACTGCCCAAGACTTTGAATCTTTGGACCAACTTCAGGGATGAACTCAGTGATGTCAGTAAAACAGAAAAGGTTTTCAAATCAAGCTCACTGGGTGTGTTGCAGAGTATATAGTTAGTGTAGTTGTTGTTTTGTGTGTCAGTTCTACTACTAAGTGTCACAGTTGCTGCAAAAAAGCCACCAAGTAATAATAATTTACCTTCAAATCGTTCCTCCAACTCATTTAGTCGCCATTCAAGCAGTTTGTTTCTTACAAAATCATCCAAGAAATGAACCTGAAAGATAAACTGTAATATTTAACCAGACTAGATCTTTGTAACGCATTTCTGTGTCATGTTGCTGTTCCACACAGGTGCAGACTGTGGAAATCTCTGTGGCCATGTAGTGGTGAGGTTGCTACCCAGTGTGGTTATGGGGTTTAAATAGAGCGGCTATTGGACGAGTTTCACCAGTGTCACCAATTTTCTAAAGAAATATATTTCAGAAGGTGCTGTTGACATGAAAATCTCACCAGATGTGGCAACAACCCATCAAATCCACACATGCAAAGTAATCAAACCACACGTTTCCATAGATTATGTGTAATAAAGAGAAATAAGACAAGGAAAAAGTCTTGAACACACTTGCTGCAGTTTGTTTAATCCTTTGTACAAAAGCCTTTGTGTATGATGACAGCATCAAGATGCCTCCTGTGTGGACAAATTAGTCGTACGCATGTATTCTGTGCGCTGTGGGCGTGGCTCTACACAAAGTGACAGATAGTCTCCGAGGTAACCACCATGAGATGCTCAAATGCTCTTAACTTGCACATCACATGTGCTCAGATGTTTCTCCACATCAACAGGGCCCCTTCTATAAACTGTGAGGATTCAGGTCAATGGCCGTTCTATCAGCTTTATCTTCTCACTCTGAACCCAGCTGGCTCTGTTTGGGATCATTGTTTGCTGAAATTTCCACCCTTGTTTCATCTTCATCAACACAAATTTTCCACTAGAGGGTGTATTTACAAATGTACTTAAAATGTCTCAGAGTTTATGAAAAATCTAATATTAAACAGTTCCTAAAATAAGCACACTGGTCAACTGGCTAATTCATTTCTTTTATTTTATGTCTTCAGTCTCCTATGAATGTGGAGTCAGTGTTTCTTCCCCCAGATTTATATTTGAATTTGAAGTTGCTTTCAGATCATCTGAATGATCAAAAAGATCAGACTTGGTGCAGATACATTTGAACGATCCCTTTCCACATCTGATCTCTGCTCTTGTTACAGTCACAGTTTCCAGGAACCTGCACAAGTGTGACGTGCTGGAGAAGAGGTTTGTTTGGCAGCCTGACAGTCACACACTTCACAAGACCCTAACATTTGCCCATACTAATAAAAGAAATACACAATATATCATGAACTCAAAATGCTGGGTCACAGATCCAGCCCATGACACTGACAGTCACACACTTCACTAGTGGCCAATACGTCTTTGCCTTATTATCTCTTTGTCTTGAATCATTACTTGAAGAAGAAATGACATAACTAAAAGTTTATATTAAATAAACTGAAAGTAACAAACCCAAAGCAACAAATGAGTTTTGCATCAATCATTGGTTTTTCATTTGAGATCTACGTAAGAATGCTAATCACAAACTGCTAATGAACTTCTACCATGGAGAGCCTTTGGCTGCACACTGTGGTTCAGCTGCTGTGGAGGACAAGAGGAAACTGCAGCGGGTGGTGAGGGCAGCAGAGCGGCCCTGGGCCCAACACTAACCCCCCTCAGAGACATTTATATACTGGCAATGTCGTCCTCAAGGACCCCCTGGACACTCACTCCACCCCCCACCCTTCCCTCTGGTAGGTGCTACAGGTCAATCAGGTCAATGACAAACAGACTCAATAAAAGGTTTTACCCACATGAACTTACAATGCCCCACTGTGTGTGTGTAGAACAAAGATGTGAAGCAGCATAAGACTCACATGTGATGCTGTCCTACATGCATAGAACTAAGAGACAAGGTGATCATGAAATAAAGAAATGTCCCATCACAGATGTTTTGCTCACAGCTGTGTTCAGCTCACAGAATAAAGAGTTTGAGTCCCTCACTGACTCAAACTCCTTCAGTGACACTTCCAGCCTTGCAGATTAGTTTGCTGATCCTGATGCATCTCTGGAGCTGATGCTGTCCCCCAGCAGACAACAACAACATAGATGCACTCACTAGTCCACTTTACCCTCTAATCACATCTCTGACATCTGCAGGTTGCTCCATAGAGACTCTTGTGCAATGCCAGGTGTTTGTGTTTGTATTTGTCTATAGGTACACATTAGATATGACCATAGACGCACACACACAAGTGAACACAGGAGCACAGATGGTTTCCACCTGCTTCCCTCTTTCTTCACACAACTGTGAGGATGATGAAGAGGTTTCAGGACGAGGTGGTCAGCAAGCACAGGATAAAGCAGGGCCATGAAACTCTCTCGTGCAGCAGATGTTTAATCAGACTCAGCTTTAGGCTTCTTTTTCCACCTGGCAGCAAAGTAACAGCTTCACTAATGTGAACAGTCACAATGTTAAACGTTTCTATATTTTCATATATTTTATACGTCATCTGTTGATGCTGCAGAATAAAGTCTGTTAACAGAGTGCAGGATGTGTAGAGCAGGTCCAGCTCTCCCTTTACTGTGTCCACTTTCATCAGCCCCTGTGAAGTGACACAGAGTGCATGTGTGTCTGACAGATGGAACAAATGAACACACACTTTTAGAGAAATCTGAAAAAGAAACACGTGCTTGGGCTCCTTCTGTGCTCGTCTTTATTAATGCTGATCTTTCTTTCCTGTTTGTTCTTTGGCACAAGCTTCAGTCTTTTCTCCCAGGGCTCCTTCACACTTACCGTATAAATACACCTACATTCATTTATACACAAACATCATGAAACAAAGGGGCGGCTTTGTAAAAGAGGACATAAGATCCTCTCTGAACAGCACATATCAAACACAGGACTAAACAGGATATACTAAGTCTGTGGTGTTTTCATTATTACTTGCTAAGTATTTTTCCAGTGGTTTGAAATGTGACTCAAGTCTGATTCTTCTACTGTATGTGAACTCTAAGCAGCTGCATTAAACAGCTGCTTTTCAAACGAGGCTCAATCCTATGACTCTGTGAATGTAAACTTTTGTCACCTGCATAAATAACAATACTTGATCTAGTAAGGACTGCAGTGCTCCTATGATCCCAGCTTATAGATGGAGGCTAGCATAAGAGGCTCACCAGCTAAAGCAGCACACCTGGGTCTCCCAGCCTATTAAAAGCAGCCCTTTGCTTCACCTGCTTCACTAAACATTATTATTATTATTTAAGCAGAGTGGTGTGATTTATGTAGGCATCGCTGTGTGACAGGATGGCTTTTCTTGCACACCCACTGTTGTGGATAGGCGTAGCTTTGGGTCACGTGGTGTCGGTAATAGTAATAGTGATCGCTATATCACCTGTTCACGTCCCGAGGGAATTTTTGTGAATGAGTGGGTGATGGGAGAAGTGGACTTTTGCTGAGCGCTCAAGCTTAGAATGTTTATTTATTTGTCACATGCATAGTTATACAAGTATAACACACAGTGAAATGTAGCCTGACACGCTCCTCGACATGTGCAAAAATTGGGGGGGGGGGGGGGGGGGGGGGTGTAGAGGAAGAACATTATATATATATATACATACATATAGTATATACACTGGGTGAATGTGCAGTAGTAGCAGCAAGCAGGTGAATTCTGTACATTAATATGAATAGACATCTGACTATTTTACAGGATAGACAATATAAACATATTTAAAATTAAAGGAATTGAAATGTACATTGTGCCTTGGTTTAGTGTCTGGAAGAGTCCTGTCTCAGTCAATTATAGATGATGTGAGAGGGCGGGTGTGTGTGTTTAGGGCACGGATGGCTTGGGGATAGAAGCTCCTCTTGAGTCTCTCTGTCCTTGCCCGGATGATGAGGAACCTTCTACCAGATTGCAGAAGTTGGAACAGTTTGTTGCCTGGATGGGACGGGTCCTTCAGTATCTGCGCTGCTCTAGTCCGGCATCTCCTGGTGTAGGTGTCCTGAAGCGGGGGGAGAGCAATCCTGCAGCAGCGTTCTGCTGTACGGATCACTCTCTGGAGAGCTTTTTGGTCCTTCGGATTTCCTTTGGAGTTTAAGGATTTGATAACAAATAAAGACGTTTTTAATCTGGAACTTTGACTTACGTTTTGAACAGCGGGCGCGTCAACATTATTCCCCTATTCAGCTGCTCGGCGACTCAAAGGCTTGACAGTCGCCAATACCCACCAAATGAGGGCGCACATGCTTCCACGCCCACTGGTGGCTGCACACATCCTTTCAAGGAAGCATTTCATTCATCCCTAACAAATGGACCAAAACACTGTGCAGCGTGTTCAGGTTTGAATGTGGCCCTGGCCTCTCTCTGCATCCACCTGCATCGGCCTTCTTGTGTGTTGTACCTCCAACAACCCAACAGCACATCCACTCCCTGCTGAACTGCTTGGTAAAGTTTGAATCAATTCTACTTTCTTTGTAGGTACATTTCATCTGTGAACTCCTGAATTCCTTTACAGCAAAGGCTGAAACTCATTGGAGGTTATGTCACATGAGAAGATTTGATTATTTTCCAGAATCTTTTAGGATCATTCAGATGTTTAGTTTTTGAAGGACAGGATTCTGATTTGGCCTTTTTAATGAAGGAGGCTGAACGATTTCCGAGCTGCCACAAATCAGCCAATCTGCTCCAGATTTAGTTTCTCTGGCCTGAGCAGCATCCCTGTTTTTAAGGAGACTGCATAGCTGAGGAGGAAACCAAGGATTGTTTCTGCATTTCACTCTAAATCTGAGCATGGGGGCATGCTTATTTATCATTTTGATAAACGTGTCATAAAAATAATTGCATGCCACCTCACCATTGGTGATCAGGTAGATTCTGTTCCAGTTATAGTCCCATAAATCATGAAGCTTGCTGACAGAAAAGCTTCAAATCTCCTTTGAAAGCTATTTGTGGTCTTGATTCTGGGAGCTTCAGTTGTCTGACTCCAGCTGCCACACAGTGGTCACTGATATCATTTGCAAAAACCCCAGTGTGACAATATTTATCAGTGAAACAGAAATCAGGAAGTTACGACTTTTCTTTGAACATTAGCTAAGGCTAAGCTGTGCTTTATACCACAGGTGGGAAAAGAGGAAAGAGAGTATATTATCCTTAATGTGTTAGGAAAAAAGAAATCTGATACCAAACTGATATAACCACAATAGTCACATATCAAGTAACCAGAGTACAACAGTCACTGTGCAGGACTTTTATTGTGAAAAGTAGGAAGAGGAAACAGTTTTCATGAGCAAGCTTTTCTGACGTGTGTATTCAGTGGTTGAGAGGAGGCGGCAGACAGCAGGACAGTCAAAAACTCCCGACCACACTGGTGCTGGGAATCCCACAGTGCTCGTCCTTTAATAAACACTCCTCACCAACAAGGCCCAGCTGAACGGCTGCTGTCTTATCATACATGAAGCGAGCAGCGTTCATACAACAGAGGGCAGGGCACATGCTTGTGACATCACTAAACATTAAGTTGTCTTAAAGAGACACCACACTATTGCGACTGTTACACATGGAAACTTCTAAGCATAACTTCTCTCCAACAAACGTGGAATAACAGGAAGATCCTTTATAAACACAAGTCACTTCTTCTTCTTTATATGGAGGAATTAACTGGAACCAAACTTGGCTGCATGGAGAACAATTTAAAGGAGTTTCTTATAAAATACTACAGAACTTTAAAATTCAGAGACGAAGCCAAGAAGACACTGCAGAGGTTTCAGCCTGATGTGAACTGTTCTGCTTCTTTCTGTGAGTTACGCACTGAAACTATTTATCATCTATTTGATCAGAATATAAACAGCAGCATCAGAGTTATTTCTAACAGCAGTCTGTTTCATTATTGATCCAACAGCACAGATTTATCACTGATCTGTTAAACCTGATCACTTAACCCTTTCACACACAGTTACAGCTATTCAAAGGCTGTATTTGTGTCAGTCTTGATGGTATACTTGCACATAAACCACTACACTGGACACTGATGTGTCCCTCCATACCCTGTCAAAACCTGTCATCCACCTAACTGGACATGTAAAAAAAACTCTTTGCAAAGTACACGTTTAAATGAAGTTCAAAAATCTTTTTTCATGCCTAAAGATGAATAAAAACACTTAAGAATAAAATCCTGATTGGGGTTGTCATAATTCATGCGTGAAAGGGTCAAAACTAGAAAATAGATGGGACAGACATGACTGAGGGATAGGAGAGGGAGAAAGAAAGATGAAGGAAAAGAAAAACAGAAGGGGAGAGGGACAGTGAGAAAGGAAACTTAAAAAGAGAAAGAAGATATAAAATCTCCTGGATCACCTGTTGAGAGAAAAAGAAGAGAAAACAAGCAAAAAAAACAGAGCAACATACTAAACACAACACCATCATGTTAATCTAGCTAAGTGTAAACAGCAGTAAATACTAAATATTGAATGTTGTTGTGTAGCACACAGGACCGACAGCGCACAATGTGCTTGGAAATAGCAGCCAATAGAGGTGTAGTTTATGTCTATGAACAGTGAACACCCGTGTGCACACCTGTGTGGATCAGCGCACTTGTATTCAAATGGTTTCCACATGTAATGGTCTGCTAGAGAATGTAGAGAGCCATAGCCCCGCCCCCCAGGGCATGAAGCAGGCATGGAGGAGATCCAGCCTCCATGCCTGCTTCTGTCTGTCCCGTCTGTAACAACTGAAAATAAAATAAATAATAACAGCAAAGGTCGATCAAATGGACCAATAAAGCAAGGCCGTGATGATCTATTTGGCAAAGTAAATCCATTGGGTCTCCTTGTTGGTCTTCAGACAACAATTCTGACGGCTAAAGAACCAAATGGGAGGCAAAAAAACAAACAAACAAAACAAAAAAGTAGAAAATAAACGATCACGTTTTGAGTTTTGAGGAAACCGCACACCCAGAGGCAGCGTTTATCACAGCCGGAGACTTTAATAAGGAAAACCTGAAGAAAGTCTCACCAAAACTCCATCAACACATCCTTTTTAACACACGTGGAAACCGGCTACTCGACCACTGTTACACCTCTTTCCGGGATGCGTACAAAGCCCTCCCCCGCGCCCCATTCGGCCAATCAGATCACTGCTCCATCCTGCTCCTGCCCGCCTACAGGCAGAAGCTGAAACAGGAAGCTCCAACCCGGAGGGCGGTGCACTGTTGGACGGACCAATCGGAGTCTGCGCTGCGGGACTGTTTTGATCACGCAGACTGGGAAATGTTTCACGTGGCCGCCAGAGACATTGATGAGTACACAGACTCAGTCTGTGGATTTATCAGGAAATGCGTGGAAGATGTCGTCCCATCCAGAACAGTTAAATCCTTCCCAAATCAAAAACCCTGGATTAACGGACATGTTCGCGCGGCACGGAGCACCGCCTTTGCCTCCGCGAACACATCGGACTACAAACACGCACATTACCAACTCCGGAAGACGATCAAAGCAGCCAAACGTGAGTACAGGGACAGGGTGGAGCAACAGTTTGACAACCCTCGGAGTATGTGGCAGGGACTAAACACGATCACAGACTTTAGAGGGAAAACCAGCACACCGCAGACCACGGCCTCTCTGTGTGAGGATCTAAACGTATTCTACGCTAGATTCGACACAGCGAACACCATGAGACCGGACAGTGTGCGCACCGCGGATGACGTCAGTGCGCACACTGTGTCTGAGGAGGATGTGCGGAAGTGCTTCAGGAAGGTGAACGCACGCAAAGCTACTGGTCCGGACGGGATTCCCGGCCGCGTCCTCAGGTCATGCGCGGCTCAGCTGGCTGGAGTGTTCACGCACATCTTCAACCTTTCCCTCTCTCTGTCTGTAGTCCCAGCCTGCTTCAAAATGGCCACCATCGTCCCTGTACCCAAATCCTCCACCATCTCCTCATTGAACGACTGGCGACCTGTAGCCCTGACCCCCATCGTAAGCAAATGCTTCGAGAAGCTGGTCAGGGACTTCATCTGCTCTGCACTACCCGACTCACTGGACCCTCTACAGTTTGCATACCGCCACAACAGGTCCACTGATGATGCCATAGCCCTGACACTACACACTGCCCTGTCACACCTGGAGAAGAGAGACACGTATGTGAGGATGCTGTTTGTAGATTACAGCTCAGCATTCAATACCATCGTTCCCTCGAAGCTGGACAGGAAACTGCAGGATCTAGGACTGAGCAGCTCCCTCTGCAGCTGGATCCTTAGCTTCCTGTCTGACAGACGCCAAGTGGTCAGACTGGGCAGCATCACCTCATCCCCCGTCACACTGAACACTGGTGCTCCACAGGGGTGTGTACTGAGCCCTCTCCTGTACTCACTCTACACCTACGACTGCACAGCCACTAACAGCTCCAACATCATTGTGAAGTTTGCGGACGACACTACAGTGGTGGGTCTTATCACCAACGGTGATGAGACGGCTTACAGGGAGGAGGTCAGCGCCCTGACCCACTGGTGTCAAGACAACCATCTCACCCTCAACGTCGCAAAGACAAAGGAGTTGATAGTGGACTTCCGGAGGTGCAGAGAAGTACACACCCCCATCACCATCAACGGCGCTGCTGTGGAGAGAGTGAGCAGCTTCCGGTTCCTTGGAGTACATCTGGCTGAGGATCTTACGTGGTCAGTACACACAAACAAAACAGTGAAGAAGGCGCAGCAGCGCCTCTTCTTTCTCAGGAGACTGAAAAGATTCGGCATGAGCCCCCGCATCCTCAGGACCTTCTATCACTGTGCCATTGAGAGCATCCTCACTGGATGCATCACCACCTGGTATGGCAACAGCACCGCCTACAACCGCAAAGCTCTCCAGCGAGTAGTGCGGTGCTCTGAACGGATAATTGGAGGTGAGCTTCCCTCCCTCCAAGACATCTACAGGAAGCGCTGCCTGAGGAAAGCGGGGAGGATCATCAAGGACTCCAGTCACCCCAGCCATAAACTGTTCAGACTGCTTCCATCAGGAAGGAGGTTCTGCAGCATCCGGTCCCGTACCAGCAGACTGAGAGACAGCTTCTTCCACCAGGCCATCAGACTGCTGAACACTTCATAGACACCTCAGCTTCACTACTGGAACTTTTAACATTATGCACTCCATACTGTACAGTAATGCCACTGTTTTGCACATATTCAACTCTGTATATTTTATATATTTTATTATTATTATTATTATTATTATTATTTATTTATTTTTTTTACTATTTAATTTGTAAAAATGTGTATACACACACACACACACACACACACACACACACACACACACACACACACACGCGCGCGTAGGAAAATATTTAGTATACACATCCAGAAATGCATACACTATTATATATTGTACATATATTTATTAGTTTCAGGTTGGCCATTCTTGTATTTTGCTCGTTTGTGTTGTTGTGTTTGCACATCTCTGTTGCTTGTGGGGCTCGCACACAAGAATTTCACTCGCATGTGCTGTGCCAGTGTGCCTGCACATGTGATGTGACAATAAAAGTGATTTGATTTTGATTTGATTTGAGTTGAAAACAGTGACAACAGATACAAAATCACATAGTTCATAATAAAATGACTGCTGTGAATCTTCTAAATCCAGTGGATGATGTTCAGGTTGTGTTTGTGCTGATTACAGAACCATGTGATGACTGCAGTGAAGAAGAGCAGCATATACTGTCACACAGCCCCGATAGCAACATGACTCTGGACCAGATCTGTAGACCAGGTCTGGACTGGAGTCCACCTGTGCAGTGGAACAGATCAGGATGGGATCTGTTTGTTGTTGTCACCTCTGAAGAGCTTTGACGTTCAGTTTTAGACAGATAAAATCATTATTTGCGCCTAAGAAAGATCCAGTGTTTCTGGTCTAAATGTGTCATATAAATGCATAAACCACAGGATTTACCACTATGAGCTCCTGTCTGGCCAGAGTGCCGTTAGCCCCCTGTGTGGATGTTATAGCGTGGACAGGGTGAAGGCCAGATCAGTGAAAGATAGAAGAAAGCAGAGGAATAGAAGAAAGAAAAGGGACAGAAAAGAAGGGTGGTGGGGGAAAAGTCGAGGGTGAAGCAGATGTACACAATGGGTCTCCACCTGCTGCCACAGATGGAGCTCCCACAGCCAGGGGAAGGAGTACTAGTGGTCCAGTGCAGCGGCCAGCCAGCCACTGCAGAGGCCGGCCACTTCAGAGAAAGCCAAAGACGGGACCCTGGACCCCAAGAACCACCCGACACCTGGGGGAACCCCGACCGTGCAACTAAGAGGAACAAGCCATCCCCAGAAAACAACCCTCATAGGAGCAGGCCAGCAAGTCTCGCACCAGTTGTGACATCACATCCTGTGTCGTGCGACACAGTCGTTGTGGTGCGTTGGTCAGTATCGCTTAATGTTTGTAACTTGATCCATTGTGCCGTGGTCGTTGCAATCATGCTCATTTTTCCACCATTTTAATGATAATCCTGCACCGAAGCTCAGAGACACACGAATACACAGAGTGAGATGTTGAAGCAGTTTGAAAACTTGAATTTGTAGAAAGACCTTTGCATAAAACACCCTCAACAAAGTCGTGGCTTCCAGTTTTGGCTTCTCCTTATCAGCTCGTGTGACGTGATCCTGTCTGAATGGTCTAATTTAGGAGAATAGTGCAGCGCCTTCTCCCGCCTTAATGACAGTTAGAAACGACTGCATCTGTGTGCTGACGAGATGAGTTAAATGACCATGTGGCGGGTATGATGGTGCCAGGAGTGGTTCCAGGGGTGGCGCCACAGGGGCACTGGTCCCAGCTGAAATTTGATTGGCCCCCTGAAGTGCCCCTGTCCTGTCACTCATCTGTCCTTTGCGGGAGTGCTCATCAGATTCAAATCCAAGTCCCAACACTAGTGGTGCTAATGAGAAAAATAGGAATTTCCAGTGTGAAATCTTACAGAAGAAGAAGATTTGAACATCCTGCAATGAAAGCTTTTCAACCGACAACTGGTTAGAGTCTACATTTTGAGAAGTTTGTTGGTATGTCATAAATCTGTATTTACCCACAGCTGTCATGTAGCTTAAGTCTGACAAACATTAAATGAGCCCCAGTGCTCCCGGTATCGGTGCAGAGATCCCGTTTAATCGACTGTAACACGAGCTTTGTAATATAAGTCCCGGCGTGTGTGGTACCTAAAAAAACCTGAATCTCAGCTAAAAGCTCCTTTAAACCATTTCTGCAACCACCAAATACAGCAAAAGCAACAAACAGTTAGGAGCCGTTATGTCATTTCACAACAAACACAAAGCAGCCTCGTTAGTGCAAAACTGCGGCCAGGAAAACATTGTTTAAAAGCTGAGATCTCACAGATTCCAAAACTGCAAGTTTCATCACACTCTGACCAAAATTCATCGAACCAGCTGAAAAAGCAGACCACAAATATGCACAGCGTTCAATAAAATATAACGTAAAATTCGCTCCTTCCAACGTGTGAACATCCAGTCGGGACTCCAGAACCTTCCCTTCCTCACTCGATCTCCCACAATGCCTCAGAGCCGTTTCCCGTCAAAAATCACAAATTTTGCCTGGCTACAGACATTTGATTGGACCAGGGTGAGTGTTGTAAATTTATGGTTACGTGTATTTATTGCTCTGCAACTTCTGATTGGTGGACCTGACATAAAAACAGTGATGTTAACTTGATTCTCTTGGCTAAAATTATTTTAAAAAGAGGGTCAATCATGCAAATCTGCCAATAGAAGCCAAAGTTACAGCCCCTCAGAGTTTAAAGAGAAAAGGCACGTTTCCAACACTCGCTTATGCAAAGGGAAACAGGCCCACAGTGCCTGAGTGTGTGGGTAATTCTTCAAATAATATTCAAAAGCAAACATTTTTAAGCATGTAAATAAAATTATTCTTTAATACCTAAGAAATGAAAACTGGCAGATGGTACCAAAATGTGAAACGCCTGGCTATCTGTACATTTAGTGCTGTAAGTTTTCAGTGTTTACCTTCAGAAGCATAAATCTTTGCACAGATAATGTTCATATGTGGATTCCTGGTTTTCTGGAGTTAATTGTGACCTAAAGCGTATTTTTAAAGTGGTTCCAGGCAATAAAGTCTAAAAATAAATACATCTACTTCCTTTTTCTGTGTTCCAGCCTCAGTGACTCTGACACAGTGCTGTAATATTTACACCTCTCATGAAAACAGAGTTTGTAGTTGCAGAGAAATACTCTACTCATTTTGGGCATTTACGAGCAGGAACCTCAGAAAGCCCCTCGCTGCTTCACTGGTTAAGAAGCAAAGCAAACATTAGTTCACAGTAATGTTAATTAAGGCCCAAAGTTTAGGAAAGAATGTCAGCACTTCACTAATGAATGTAATGCTGATTCATGTACTCGTTTTGTAATGTGCATGTTGTGCGTTGCTATTTCCCATATTCTTTGGCACTGTAACAGGGCGGCCCTTAGCGGCTGGAAACACAGTGAGACGGACCAAGGCAAGTGGAACAAAGTATTTATTTGCTATACAGCTCTCCTTACAACAATTAACTTGTCAAGCTTCTTCACAGCACAAAAATCCATCCTCTAATGACAACTGGCAGCCTTAAATATGTTCAGCTGTCACAGACTTAACCATTATTCCACTCTCAGGTAAATTCTTAAATCCCAACCTTCCACCACAGTATACAATATATTAATTAGAATAAATACATTTTCACATTTACATATTAATAAATATTTCACACTTCAATGTTACACCAAACCCAATATTATAAAAACCCAGAAACCCAAGCACAAAAAGATTCACCACACTCTCTTTACCAATGGTCTCTCCCGGAACCTTTAAATGGTGTCTGGACCCCCGGGGAAACATTTGCCCAAACACCTTGAAGAGGACACAGGCAAGAAAGGTGAGTAATCATTAACTTACACTTATTTGCACCACTTTTATTCCTAGATTTCACACACACATTTGCATTAGTTTTCCTTACTGGTCAGTAGTGATGGCCAAATGAAGCTTTCTGAAGCACTGAAGCTTGTATTGAAAAACGGTTCATTACTCGAAGCTTTTCAACACAGTCCTCTCTGGTGACATCTGGTGGCCAAAAATATGAAGAGCAGCTTGAATCCACAAAATAAAACCAACCGCTTCATTATGACTGCCCACTCTACAGAGTGGAATCCTGTCTGATATTGGGCCTCCGTTGTGTTGCTTTGAACGTGTATTTTTTGGTGGTTAAGAAAATGTGTTTTATTTGTTTAATAAATAGTTTTGACCAGTAAACTCCTTGTTTAAATATGCACCATGGTGTGGTCTTTCTTTGCTTGTGACTTCTTGATGTTGGTAAATACAATAATTGAAAAATACCACGTTACATATATATACACATATAATAATGTAAAACACATTATGGAGTATGCTTCCGCTGTGAGGTCAGGTCAGGCCTCCATGCAGGTATGCAATTAATCGCCGGAGGGGTGTATTTATAAATAATATTATATTAAGGAAATTTTCCCAGACATATTTTTGACCTGGGGGTAGAATTGATTGTGAAATGGAAAAGGAAAATGCTTATGAACTTGCAAATTAAAAACATGATGCATTTAAGGTAACCCTTTTCCATTTGTATTTAAGAAGAAAATTTGTTCCACTGTGCGATGGCCGAACCTGTTCCTTTTCGTGGAGACAATTTCTCCTGCCTTAAGGGAAATCCCTTCACATGGCACAGAGGAGGCTGGAGTGCAGAGAAACTGGTAGAGATGCAGTTATACAGTCTACCTGGGCCCCACCAACTATCAGCTAAAGAGAATAAAGAAATTCAATTGCTGCACATTTGGCAGACTAACATTTTCAGATTAATTAAACAATAAAATATATATTTTTACAACACTACATGTAAAGAGTCAAGTGGAAGTTTTTCTAAAGTTATTTAATGATATTTATATTATGGAAGCAGATTTTTGACATTTTATCTTTTTCCCGTTTTCAGATATAATAAACACGCACAAACAAAAGCAAACAGCCAGAACACAAAGCTGGAAAACCCACCCGATTGACAAAAATCAACTCAAAATTCTCCCACACAACAGAACCTCCTCTATTCCTCACTGGCTCCAAATCTCTCAGTGGAATGATCAGTGGTTCGCTATCTGTCACCATTAAAACACTCCACAAATCCCGCGAATGATTTGCTTCCTTATAAACCATTGAATCAGATACCGAAGCAGTTCGAAAGTCACTGATCACGTGACTCTGGCCAAACGAATCAAGCTTCGACACAGTGCTTCTGAAGCAGTGTGTTGATTTTTTTGACACACGCACCGGAGCTTCAGCTTCAAGCGGACCATCACTACTGGTCAGCCTTAATCTCAATCACCATTCTTCTCTCCTGACAGACAACCACCACATTCCTTGACGAGGAGCAGCTGTGCAGGATCTGAAATAAGGCTACCAACTGATTTTAAAATTCCCAATAAATAGTCAATAAATATTTAAACTTCTTGTGTGCAAATCCATGCTTAAAGTGCTTGATAAGGTGCTTTTAATAAAGTGAAAGGTGTGCTCTAAAGTGCTATACAGATAATATAAATAAATATAGTAAGGGAGTCCTCTTCCTTACAGGCACTGATAGATGACATGAAGAGTCTCAGGCAGGACCTGAGCCTGCCAGCTGCTGACAGTGAGCAGGGAGAGAGCAGCAGAAGCTGGTCAAGAGCAGGGCACCTTCAGCCCCCTTCATCAGGTCAGAAATCATTTGGGTGTCTGTGTGAAATGTCTGATTTTTTTAAAATCTTTTTTGTAGACATATTTATTAAATGTTTAACAATTATATAGAAGAAAGACAATGTAAAGAACAAAACCTTTGGCCCCTAAACACGGTCAGGAGTCACAGTCGAGTGTGAGCTGCATGTATACAAAGAAATAAGAAGGAAACAGCAGTTGGAATGAGCATTGTACATGCTGTTGGAGTAATACTTTGCTCCTCTATGAATACTGTGGCCTCTTGATGGCCCCACACTCAGAAACATAGATCCACCACTTTCTTTTCTACTGCACTGAGGTCTAGCAGGACAAGCACAGAGATGAGTCCACTGTCACCACCACTTGTCTTTTCCAAACCATTAGTCCTGTTATTGCACCTGTTGATGTGGGTGTGGCCAATGAAATGTCTCCATTACTTGTGTTGACACCAGGGTGTGACATTCTACAGGTGATGGTGGCACACTGTTCAGTCTTGGTTTTGGATCCTGATGTGTGGAGCCAGGGCTTTGGCCACAGCTACTTTCCCCTGTAGAACAGGCTGCTTACAGCACCCCCTGGTGGTGTTAAAGTGGAGTAGAGCCATGAGTGAGAGATGATCTCTTTCCTTTGGCTCTGCTGTTTGTCCTCATATGATCCTTCTTCCTGGCAACAGTGGGATGCATAAGTTGGTTGTCATGGTCACTGCAGTGTCCTCTCCTGCTCAGCCAGAACATTGAGACTTCTGATTTCTTGGGGACGGGAATGATGATGAAGGATGTGGGGACCACCAACTGCTTCAGGAAGAGGTTGAAGATGTTGGTCAGCACATGCTCTAAAACAGGGGTGCCCAATCCCGGTCCTCGAGAGCTACCGTCCTGCAGCTTTTAGATGCATCCTTGTTCCCACACACCCGAATCAAATGAATGGCTTGTTATCAGGCCTTTGCCAAACATGATGGCATGCTGAAGAGATCAAACAATTTGATTCAGCTGTGGTGGAGTAGTGATGCATCTAAAAGCTGCAGGATAGTAGCTCTCGAGGACTGGGATTGGGCAGCCCTGCTCTAAAACATGACCTGGAACACCCCCAACACATCTGGAGAGCACTGAACTCTGAGAAAGCACCAAGTGTGTAAATCCTTGACTCCATAACCACAGACTGGGCCCTCTTTAAAAGCTGGAGAGGAAATTCTCACTCACTGGGACACCGATCTGCACCACGGAGCGGTCCCATCAAAACATTATCTCAGGACACCACGAGCAACACACTGGAGGGGAATCATAGCCAGAGACTCAACTTTGTCTCTGTTTTCTTTGTACTGTTGTAGGGTCTTTACCTTACAAAGGAACAAAAACAGAAGGTAAAGAGGCGGGAACAACAATCCTGGGAGATTGCCAACAAGCCGACTGTTTTCTGAAATCACACCCTGCACCGCACTTACGGTGTGTTCACACCGACGCGACCAGAGTGTCAGGTTTACATGTAAAGTCAATGTAGCCTGTAGTTGTGTTTGTAGACTTTCTGCCCAGTTTGACCCATTTAGCAGAAGTCAGCCTGTTTAAGGCTCTGATATCTATTCTGTGTGACTTACAGCAGTTATGACATGGTCTGGTTTGCTAGGCAACCTGAACAGCGCGACGAAGGCTAGACCGTCCCATTTCACAAGCCTCTCACTTCCGCACTTCTCGTACTTATAGTACGCGCCGTATGTAGTACGCGTGCGGTCGCTGGATTGGGACACAGCCTGGGCCTGCCAGAGTCAGAAATGAGGATAAAACAGGAAGTTTGACAGCAGTGATCTGCTGCGACCGGTTGGGGTGAGAGAAGGAAGACAGGATAAAGACATGCTGTGGAAGAGAGACAGAGGTTAATAACAGATATGATTCAATGCAGAGAGGTCTATTAATACATAGTGAGTGAGAAAGGTGACTGGAAAGGAAAAACTCAGTGCATCATGGGAATCCCCCGGCAGCCTACGTCTATTGCAGCATAACTAAGGGAGGATTCAGGGTCACCTGGTCCAGCCCTAACTATATGCTTTAGCAAAAAGGAAAGTTTGAAGCCTAATCTTGAAAGTAGAGATAGTGTCTGTCTCCTGAATCCAAACTGGAAGCTGGTTCCACAGAAGAGGGGCCTGAAAACTGAAGGCTCTGCCTCCCATTCTACTTTTAAATACTCTAGGAACAACAAGTAGGCCTGCAGAGCGAGAGCGAAGTGCTCTAATAGGGTGATATGGTACTACAAGGTCATTAAGATAAGATGGGGCCTGATTATTTAAGACCTTGTATGTGAGGAGCAGGATTTTGAATTCTGGATTTAACAGGAAGCCAAAACAGGAGAAATCTGCTCTCTCTTTCTAGTCCCTGTCAGGACTCTTGCTGCAGCATTTTGGATCAGCTGAAGGCTTTTCAGGGAGTTTTTAGGACATCCTGATAATAATGAATTGCAGTCGTCCAGCCTGGAAGTAATAAATGCATGAACTAGTTTTTCAGCGTCACTCTGAGACAGGATATTTCTAACTTTAGAGATGTTGCACAAATGGAAGAAAGCAGTCTTACATATTTGTTTAATATGTGCGTTGAAGGACATGTCCTGGTCAAAAATGACTTCAAGGTTCCTCACAGTGTTACTGGAGGCCAAGGTAATGCCAGCCAGAGTAAGAATCTGGTTAGATACCATATTTCTAAGATTTTCAGGGCCGAGTACAATAACCTCAGTTTGATCTGAATTAATACATAGTTGAATTCAAAAAGTGCTTCAGTATATCATTTACTGAAACTTGGCAGACTGTTGATGCATTGGTTAGCCCAAAAGGCATCACTTAACCCTTTGACACATAATGGTCACTATAGTGCACAGCAACTCAAAGGCTGTTTTCTTGTATTTGTGTCAGTGTTGATGGTACACTTGCACATAAACCACTACATTGGACACTGATGTGTCACTCCATACACATCATTTGTCCACCTAAGTGAATGGTTAAAGTGGATTTTTTTAAAAATGAAGTTCAAAAATCTTTTTTTTATGCCTAAACATTAATAAAAATACTATTTTTTTTTTAGGTTGAGGTTGTGTTTTGGCCTTTATTTCAACAAAGAGAAACAAAAAGATGGTTGTATGATTCCTGCGGTGAATAAATCAAATTTGACAAATTTGGTAGGTTTCGATTGATTTTGATATACCTTTATTAGTCCCACAAGGGGAAATTTCATGCAAAGAGATTGCTTCTCTTTCAGGAGGAAGGAGGCTCCAGAGCTGGTTGGAAGGAGGGGGAGCATCAGATCAATAGTTGCATGCTTTGATGGTGGTTCCACCATCACTATTGCATTTGTTCTCCCACTTGGTTGGGTTTAGTCCATTTTTTGGGGCTTTTTAAAGCATCCTTAAATTTCATCAAAACACCCCTAAAAACATAAATGAACAAAAGAAGGAGTGATGTGATGTGAAGATAGACGTCATTCAGTGGAAAGGGCCCAGTAACCAAATGAGCTGCCAGCTGATACATACCTGTGGCTGCATTAAATGTGGCTGGAGTTCAGGGGGCACTTCTACTGAGCATTTAAGACATACAATGAGCTTCTCTGCAATCTGCTATGTGGTGAATTATAATACAACTTTTTAACTCAACTTATAAAGTTGGTAAATAACACGAGTTCACAAATGGGCAGAGAGCAGAGTCAAGTAATGTTAAAGCGGCTCTCTGCCCAGTTCTGCTTGTCCGGGTGGATGGAGTGAAAGTGTGATTTTTCTGTCTGTACTCAATAATGCTACTTCAGCTGATGATTGATTTGGGGGACCTGAGGGAAAGAATGTTACACCTTTCTGCTCTTATTTGCTTTAATAGTTCTTCAACTTACTTTGGAAAGTTCTGATCAACACGACTGAGCCGTTTGTTATTCTAACTTTGCATAACGCAGCACTGCGGTGAACTCATAGCTACACTCTGTGCCATCATGTCTGTTCTGGATGCTGATGGTTTTCTCTCTAACACCAGAACTGCCCCCTTGTGGCAACACACAGGAACTGAAATGTTCAAAACAATCAAATAATAAACACTCTGTTAGTCCACCGAGGACAGTTTGCCAACCTGGTTTTTCTCTCTATTTTTCCCAGTAATCTAACATCATCTATGGATCACTGTTTCCTGATGTGCTAAGAATAGTTTTCATTGTAATCCAGTGACGTGCAGTGACTTTTACAGAAAGGCAAGCAGAGACGGTGTGTATCTTCGACTGTTTAACAAGACAAATTGGACCAGGTTAAACAATATTGTTTCCTGCTGTACGTCTTTGATTCTTTAATGTATGCTGACACCCTCCTGCAGCTTACTGCAGTCTGCTTGGCTGTCTTCTCTGTATTTCTTCCACAGGCAGATTTGTGGGTCAGATCTCGTTGAGTGTAGAGCTGCTGAGCCCGGGCTTGCTTTGCACACCTGTAAGTCATTTGCTCATCTAAAGGCTCTGTATTTAGGATCAACTCTCACTGTGGGTCTCTGCCAGCTTGTCCTGTTACTATGTGGTAAATTGTTGTTTAACTGTATCTTGTTCCTGCTAAGTAGTAAGTCCTGTGTTTTCCTCGTAGTCTAACTACTGCCTCGCGGGTAAAACTGGGCTGTATATCCTCCATAACTACAGCCTTCTGCTACTTTCCAGTAAACCACTCTCTTCTGATACTCACCTGCCTGCCCACCCTCTCTTTTTCAGATTCCAGCCTGCCCGCTGACATTCTGTCTCTCAAAAATACCTCCCCAAAGCTAGTGATGGCCAAATGGAGTTTTGAAGCATTTTGTCCATTTGGTTAAAAAAGAAGTTTATTTCTCACAGCTATATGTGCCCACAACCCCCCCTGCTGATCAAAACCTTTATTGTCATTTTAACAATTTGTGATGGCCTCTTGGTTGTCAGCTGGGGAATAATCATTGCCAAGAATAGAAATAAAAACACCTCAGTTTGATTTTGTTTGGTTCACTCATTTGTCCAATGTGATTTTGATTAATGTATGTCTGCAGGGAAGGGGTAGTGAAGTGGGTCGAGGAGGCAGTGTCAGAGGCCAGTGAGAGGTTGCCCTGGGTTTGGTAGCACCTCGTTCTTTTGGGGCAACCCAGGCGCAACTTGGGCACGTGCGTGTGGTAAACCCCGGGCGGAAGCATTTAAAACAATGCGGTTCTTTCACACCAGCTACACTAGAGGACTATACCTGGTCTGAACCTTCATGTTCAGAGAACACTCTCAGGTATATCTTGAGGATCTGCGTGTTCATGTGATTTATATTCTTTGCTATATATATGCAACAACGTCCAATGTTACATGTTAGTCAACTTCATTTACATTAATTAACCTCCAGCTTTCGAAACTTAAGTTTTCATATTTCCTTGAACCACTTCAATGCACCTTTTCTAATTCGTGTTTTACCAGGGGTCCGCGAAGGCGCTTCGTTGGCATTTTACGGCCTCCGATTGGTTCGATTTGTGTTATTTGCACCACGTGACACCAGACATGGCCGCCAGCGAGCCGAGTAAAGACGGTAAGTGTGACTTTTTAAACGTGTCCGCGGCTTTATTGCTGATATCTGGTGGTCTGCGTGCAAAGCTTTGGGTGTCGGTGACTCTCCGAGTCTGTGGGAATTCACAATCAGCAGAAAAAAGGCTAAAAAAAAATCAGAAAAGCAGGCGGGAACCCGCCCGGCTAAGCTAGCAGGCTAGGGAATAGCTCAGAATCAGAATGGGGTTTATTGCCAAATGTTGAGCAGGTTTACAACATTAGGAAATTGCTGCGGTGCTTCAGTGCAAACATACTGTTATAAATAGCACTTAAATAGACATGAAAAAATAAAAGTAGGGATAAGAATTAAAAGTGCTACGTAGAAAGATATATACATGAGTGCAGGTGGTGATCAGTGCCAAACATGGAATGA
Organism: Rhamphochromis longiceps; assembly: GCF_057381845.1. Lineage (NCBI taxonomy): Eukaryota > Metazoa > Chordata > Actinopteri > Cichliformes > Cichlidae > Rhamphochromis > Rhamphochromis longiceps. The sequence goes on from NC_140573.1 coordinate 1,147,415, forward strand.
TGCAGTGAACACAGCGTAGGGTCATGTGTTAGTGGCGGGGACAGTCGTACGTTTATTGTTCATGTGTCCAACAGCAGAGGGGAAGAAACTGTTCTTATGGCGAGAGGTTCTGGTGCGAATGGACCGGAGCCTCCTGCCTGAGGGGAGCAGGTCAAACAGACTGTGTCCAGGGTGAGAAGGGTCAGCTGTGATCCGAGCTGCACGCCCCAGTGTCCTGGAGGTGTACAGGTCCTGCAAAGATGGGAGTCTGCAGCCAATCACCTTCTCAGCAGAGCGCACAACACGCTGCAGTCTCTGTTTGTCCCTGATAGTGGCTCCAGCGTACCACACGGTGATGGAGGAGGTGAGGATGGACTCGATGATTGCGGTGTAGAACTGCATCATCGTCCGTGTTGGCAGGTTGAATTTCTTCAGCTGCCTCAGGAAGTACATCCTCTGCTGGGCTTTCTTGATGACGGAGGTGATGGTGGGCTCCCACTTCAGGTCCTGGGTGATGGTGGTACCCAGGAAGCGGAATGAGTCCACAGAGGTGATGGGGGTGTCAGTCAGGATGATGGGGGGGAGTGGAGCTGTGTGCTTCCTGAAGTCCACAATAATCTCCACTGTCTTCTGGGCATTCAGCACCAGGTTGTTGTGGCTGCACCAGGACACCAGACGTTCAACCTCCCTCCTGTAGGCAGACTCATCCCCGTCAGAGATGAGTCCAATAACGGTGGTGTCATCTGCAAACTGGGCTGCTAACTCTGATTATACAGCAATCTCTATATTCAGTCAGTATCCTCAGTCTGACAACTGCGAAGTTTATTCAGGATTTAACAGCGTGTAAAGTCTGAGCTCGATTAATGAGTTATTTAATCAATTAATCAATTTTTTTAAACTTTTAGATCATAGTTTTGTCCCCACGGGTGATGAAAATAATTGTATACAGACAGATTTTTGTAGATCAGAGGGAAATGCTTCTTCATGCCAGGCTGTACATTCTCGCTTCCGCTTGGTTTTGACTCACCTGGTCTGGAGTAGAGTGTGTGTGTTGTATATAAGGTGTAGTCTCTCTTCTGCTTTCTCAGGTAAGGACTCCGAGCCGCTGGTCTGCCTGTTCTGCTCTGAGTCCGTCCCACCGCCGCAGAAAGACGTCCTCCTCAGACACCTGCTGATGGAGCACAAGCTTGTCATCGCCGACGTCAAACTCATGGCAGACGTCCCAAAGTACGAGCCACACATGCTCCGGCTCACTCGTTTAACTCTCGGGAACACGTTTGGATGTTTTTAGCATTTGGAACTCGATCATTTCACCAAAGACTTCCTGTAATTATTTGGGGTGATGGGGGGAAACCCTTACCTTACAAGTATACATATATACAACAAGTCCAGCATGTCCACGCCTGTTAGTGTGCTGCCTTTATGAACCGTGACGAAGTGTTTCTGTGCGCCGGTAAACCTGGCTGTGAGTCGGTTTTACTGAGGAGTTTCCTCCATCAGGTACTTGCTGTACTGGAAGGGCAGATTCCTCGAGCAGCCGCTCACAGATTTCTGCAGCGTCATCAAAACCAACTCCACGGGCCCAGTCGGTGAGTTCACTCAAACCCACAGAGGACCTGACCTTTCAAAGTGAACCACGTACACTTCCTCCAGCTCTGATTAATGACTCATTAAAAACTCTTCTTCCTCGCTGACCTGACAGAGGAGCAGGAGGACTACTTCCTGCTGTGTGACGTCCTTCCAGAAGACAGAGTCCTCCGAGAGAAGCTGCAGCAGAAACGACTGGTGAGGAGACGTGAGACTCGGAGCATCCTGAGTGAATCTTGTGCTGCTGAAAGTTTCGTTTCTTTTAAACTTTATTTTGAGGCAAAGTCTGAAAATCAGGCAAAATCAGAAAAATTGCAGATTTGAGTGATGATTTGACACGCTTTGTGTCGTTGTAACCTCTGCACTTTAAATATCTGAGCACTCTGAGGTAGTTTTCTGAAGAATTCCTCTGAGCTCTTCTTCTGTGCTCCCACAGGAGGAGGTCCTGGAGCAGCAGCCGAAGGAGCGAGACGACAGCAGCTTCCATCGTCTCTGCATGTTCTGCAGCGAAGAGTTCACGGGAAACAGGTAAAGTGCCGCAGGATTCCCATCAGTCCTGGAAACCTCACGTGTGTTAGATTAAAGCAGACAGAAGGCAGAGCTTCCTGAAATCATGTGACTAAAAGCTTCTTTGCTTCCTGTAGTCATCTCTTATGATCCAACCCCCAAAAAGCTGCTTTGATGCATAATTCCATAAACATCATTCAGTGACATGTCTGAGCCTGAACCAAGAAGCTGATCTGAGACCAGTGCAGCTCCTCATCCTTCTTCCTCTCCTGCTAAGGGTCAGGTCTCAGACCTGTGCAGGTGTGTGCTGGTTCATGAATGGCATGAAGGTGTGACTGGCTTCTCACTGGTGTTTACCACAGTTCTTGTGTGGATCTGTGTCTTTACCTCCAGTTAAGCTTCCATCCATCCATTTTCAGTCACTGTGTTGGTTCGCAGATGCTCGGCCTCCCTCTGCACAGCCACCACCTCCAGCTCCTTGTGGGAGGACGCCGAGAGACATAACCCGTGTCTATGAGGTGCCGTAAGGGACATTATTACTGAAATGCTCTCACACACACTACTGAAAACCAAGAAGATTTCAATTGAACAGGAAGGTACTTTAGCTGCACAGGAAGGTGAGGAAAAACAAATAACACATTAATGCACAGCTAACACCGCGGTGACATCTACAACAGTCTGTTAGAGGTATAATTGAAAAATCTTTTGCCTTCATCAGTGACTATCCAAACATTGTTGTAGGGTAGCAGCCTATTGCAACAAGTCGGGGCATCCTGGCTATGCTAGCTGCCCGTATAATCTGGAAAGACTGTGTCTGACAGTACCTCATCTACAATGAAATTACATCGGATCCTTGTAATTTTTTACATACATTCTTTGTTGTTTGAGGTGAGAACCAATGAAGAAGATGTTGAAAGATTTTTTACTTGTGCTCTGCAATGTATTGGGGCGCTCCAAAATGAAAATTCGGACAATATCAGACAAGAGCGGCTTTATAGAGAGCTAGATGATCATACACGAACTCCATCAGAATTTCTTGCTGCTGTATCTCGATATGATCCCAATAATAGGGTTGCCACCAACCTACTAGGATCCTTGTATAGATGCTTTTGCAGCTTGCTACAGTGGGGCAAAAAAGTATTTAGTCAGCCACCGATTGTGCAAGTTCCCCCACTTAAAATGATGACAGAGGTCAGTAATTTGCACCAGAGGTACACTTCAACTGTGAGAGACAGAATGTGAAAAAAAAATCCATGAATTCACATGGTAGGATTTGTAAAGAATTTATTCGTAAATCAGGGTGGAAAATAAGTATTTGGTCACCTCAAACAAGGAAAATCTCTGGCTCTCACAGACCTGTAACATCTTCTGTAAGAAGCTTTTCTGTCCCCCACTTGTTACCTGTATGAATGGCACCTGTTTGAACTCATCATCTGTATAAAAGACACCTGTCCACAGCCTCAAACAGTCAGACTCCAAACTCCGCCATGGCCAAGACCAAAGAGCTTTCGAAGGACACCAGGAAAAGTATTGTAGACCTGCACCAGACTGGGAAGAGTGAATCTACAATAGGCAAGCAGCTTGGTGTGAAAAAATCAACTGTGGGAGCAAATCATCAGAAAATGGAAGACATACAAGACCACTGATAATCTCCCTCGATCTGGGGCTCCACGCAAGATCTCATCCCGTGGGGTCAAAATGATCATGAGAACGGTGAGCAAAGATCCCAGAACCACACGGGGGGACCTGGTGAATGACCTGCAGAGAGCTGGGACCAAAGTAACAAAGGTCACCATCAGTAACACACTACAACGGCAGGGAATCAAATCCCGCAGTGCCAGACGTGTTCCGCTGCTGAAGCCAGTGCATGTCCAGGCCCGTCTGAAGTTTGCCAGAGAGCACATGGATGATACAGCAGAGGATTGGGAGAATGTCATGTGGTCAGATGAAACCAAAGTAGAACTTTTTGGTATAAACTCAACTCGTCGTGTTTGGAGGAAGAAGAATACTGAGTTGCATCCCAAGAACACCATACCTACTGTGAAGCATGGGGGTGGAAACATCATGCTATGGGGCTGTTTTTCTGCCAAGGGGACAGGACGACTGATCCGTGTTAAGGACAGAATGAATGGGGCCATGTATCGTGAGATTTTGAGCCAAAACCTCCTTCTAGAGCAGGGCGATATGGCCAAAAATATTTATCACGATATATATTTGAAAATTTGCGATAACGATATAACCGACGATATAATTGATGCGAGACAAAATACAACTCCACAACATTACTAGTGCAAAAAGACAACCTTCCATTTATTTTCACTTAAACAAGAAGCTGGTTTTTATGTACATTAAAGCTTTATAAAAATGTAACAGTGCAAATGCAAATTCCTTGCTGAAAGTTTAACCAAAAGGCATTTCCAGTAGAAATGGGCTGACATATCCTGAGCATAACCATGTATAATATCCACTGAAGTTAAAAAGAGGTGCTTTGCAACATTAAACTGCAGTGTGCAGTACACATTTTTCGGACCATAAGGTGCACAGGATTATAAGGCACATTAAGCGAAACGAAGCAGTCAGATAAATCAAACTTTATTAAACTCATTCTTCTTGCTTCCTCCACTTCTGTACCATTGATTCATTAATGTTGAATTCTCTGGCAGCTGCTCTATTCCCATGTTGTTGCAGTATATTAATGACTAACCTCGTATTGTGGATGGATTATCTCAGTTGTTCTCCTGACTGAAGTTTGGTCCGTTTACAGCATCCTGCCATGCGATTGCATTTGTCTCTAACCATGAAGAACCTTCACGTTAACTTTTATAAGTGGAAAAGTGTTAGTGTTCGTCCTCCAGCTTCACTGCTTATGTTATGCTAACATAGCTGTGTCGCTAGCGATCACGTAGCACATCATTATATACCAGCTAGCCCAACTTCAGTAACCCTACAAACGTCACTGCTGTTTAGTTTCCTGTCTTCATTTATGCTGGAAGTGACAGCAGAGCTGTACGTTTGATTTTTTTTTCAGAAATCTCTCAGTCAGAACATGCTATATCATGCTTAGGTAACTAGCGAAACTAGCGAGCTAACTTCCGCTAGCTTCCTGCTAACTTCTAACTCCGTTAAATGTAATAACTTTTGTTTTCATGGATGCCTGGAAGTTAAACTTTATAGTTACACCTGGTAAAGCAGCAATGCTGATCGTTTTATTAAAGATGAAAGAATTTAGACAGTTTTTAACTCTAAGTGATGCTGCAGTGTTGTTTGACCTGAAGCATACGGAGCTTAGGACCCAGATTACTCCCAGATTTAAGAGCATCTTAGTCCGACAAATACGACAATAACGACGGCCGCTTGCATGTTCTGCAAAAAAATGTGCTTTGTTGTGTATCTGACGGACAAACACCAAACCAGTTCCACATCACTGAAGTTGCACCATTTTTACAAACCAATTCTGGTTCATCTGTTTCACTCAACGACCGGCCATGTGCGTATGAAAACAAAGGCACTGCGCATGCGCGTTTTACTCCCATTCTATCGCGATATTTCATTTTCCTATCGTTGCCTAACATTATACCGGTATTATCGTGAACGGTATAATATGGCCCAGCCCTACCTCCTTCCATCAGTGAGAACTTTGAAGATGAAACGAGGCTGGGTCTTCCAACATGACAATGATCCAAAACACACCGCCCGGGCAACAAAGGAGTGGCTCCGTAAGAAGCATTTGAAAGTCCTGGAGTGGCCTAGCCAGTCTCCAGACCTCAACCCCATAGAAAATCTGTGGCGGGAGTTGAAAGTCCGTGTTGCTCGGCGACAGCCCCAAAACATCACTGCTCTCGAGAAGATCTGCATGGAGGAATGGGCCAAAATACCAGCTACTGTGTGTGCAAACCTGGTAAAGACCTATAGTAAACGTTTGACCTCTGTTATTGCCAACAAAGGTTATGTTACAAAGTATTGAGTTGTATTTTTGTTATTGACCAAATACTTATTTTCCACCCTGATTTATGAATAAATTCTTTACAAATCCTACCATGTGGATTCATGGATTTTTTTTTTTCACATTCTGTCTCTCACAGTTGAAGTGTACCTCTGGTGCAAATTACTGACCTCTGTCATTATTTTAGGTGGGGGAACTTGCACAATCGGTGGCTGACTAAATACTTTTTTGCCCCACTGTACATGAATATGATGCTAGACAGAGATCTGCTTATGTGACCCACAGATTGTTACCCCCAACCACCTTGAGTGGTCATCCAGGTCGGCCACGATACACTATATCTGCTGAACAGATTTCTCACTTTGTTTCCATTGGTATGACATGGCAGAGAATTGCATCATGCTTTGGAATAAGTCGAAGAACCCTGTACAGACACAGACAAACTTTGGGAGTTGAGCCATTAAGCTATGTGGATATTTCAAATCAAGAACTGAATGGCCTTGTGACGGATATCCTACAGAACACTCCAAATGCAGGGGAAGTATACATTCTTGGAAGTCTGAGATCTCGTGGCTTAAGAGTTCAACGTTGGAGGGTCAGACAAAGTCTACAGGAAGTGGATCCTATTGGACGTGCATTTAGACGTCGTCATGCGATAAGGCGAAGGATCTATAGTGTTCAGGCCCCCAACCACTTATGGTAAGTTCACTGGTTTGAAACAAATGATCAGGCCTTGTGTTTAAAAGTATTAACACAATCATCTGGGACTCTCCTCAGCTCTTACTGGGACAGTGGCGCGGCTGCCCCTCTGTTGGTCTTCCTTGGTCTCTTGTGTTCTGGGGGCCTCTGGATGTCTGGAGTTTTGATCTCCTCCATACCTGCTTCATACCCTGGAGGACGGGGCTGTGGCCCCCCCACACCCTCTAGCAGATTATTACATGGAGAAACCTTTGGAATGCAAGCATGCTGATCCACACAGGTGTACACACGGGTATTCACAGACGCGGACTAAAGCTTTCTTGGCTGCTGCCTCAAAGCACATTGTGCGCTGTCTATCTTGCGTGCTGCACAATATCGTTTATTATTTAGTATCTACTGATATTTACTGCTAGCTAGTTTATTGTGATGGTGCCTTTTTTTTTATTATGTTGCTCTTTGTTGTTTGCTTTCTCTTCTGTTTTTTTTCTCCATACAGGTGACCCAGGTGTTTTTTTTTTTTTTTTTTTTTTTTTCTTCTTTCTTCCCCCCCTTCTCACCGTCTCTTCTCCCCTTTGGTTTTCTTTCTCTCCCTCTCTTTCTTTCATTCTTTCTCCCTGTCCTATCCCCCAGTCATGTCTGTCCCGTTTGTAGCAACTGAAAATAAAATAAATTCATAATTATAATAAAGGTCAATCAAATGGACCAATATGGCAAGGCCATGATGATCCACTTGGTAAAATAAATCCGCTTGGCATCTTTCTTGGCCTTAAGACAACAATTCTGATGGCTAAAGATCCAAACGGGACACAAAAAAAAAAAAAAAAAAAAAGTATTAACACAATACATCAAAATTAAAGGTCCTTCATTCAAAACATTACTGAAGTTAATCTGTATGATCAGCATAAGATAATAATAATAATAATAATAATAAAAAATAACGATAACCAAAAAAACTGAAATTGATATAAGTATGTTAAATATTTGGGGGATTCATAGTACATCAATTTAGATGTTGTCTAATGTATATACTGTTGAGTTGTTTAATCCTTTATTTCACATCACAATTTTAATCTCTAACATCGATTGTGCCAGGTAAACGTAGTGTGGAAAAAGACATTTTATGCCACTGTGTGTATGTGTGTGCACGTGCAAGCACGTGTGTGCTTGCACGCAAACTCCTCCAGCATAATGTGTTCATACCCTGCCAAAGCCGTAAGTGTTACCTAATGCAAAATCAAACTTTCTCCTTGAACAGCTGGTATGAAACATGCAGTGGCAGCCTAATGCAGTTAACACACGTGTTGGCAAGAGGGAAAATTGGTGTAGAAGAGAAGTCATCGTCTCCTCTATGAATGAACTCAATCGAGGGTGCTGGGGAAAAGCCAATAGGTAGCACCGCAGTTGCTCCAGTTGCAAAGGCCAATATCTTCTGTAATTTGGAAGGTCCTTCTTCTTCTGCATAAAACAGAGAAGGAAAAAAGTGTTAAAAGGTTATTTCATTTGGCCAACATAAATTGTCAGTGAGTACTAATCTAAAGCAAGAATCTTAATGACTGTTATTGCAATGACTATAGAGCATGCTTTTCATCTTTCAATAGTCTCAAAGAACTATGTAAAAATGTTACTACAACCAAGAGGGTAATGTGGTGTTATTGTTATATGAGTAAATGGTAAATGGCCTGCATTTGTATAGCGCTTTTCTAGTCCATAGGACCCCAAAGCGCTTTACACTACATTCAGTCATTCACCCATTCTCACACACTGGCGATAGCAAGCTACATTGTAGCCACAGCTGCCCTGGGGCGCACTGACAGAGGTGAGGCTGCCGGACACAGGCGCCACCGGGCCCTCTGACCACCACCAGCAGGCAAACACGGGGTTAGTATCTTGCCCAAGGACATTTGGCATGCAGCCAGGATGCAGCCTGGGATCAAACCACCGACCTTCTGATTAGTGGCTGACCTGCTCTGCCGCCTGAGCTACAGCCAGCTACAGAGTATGTTATTTAAAATAAAGATTTCAGAAAAGCTAACCTATAAATCGTTACATCTATTTATTGTGCACTAAAGTGACAATTACCTTCTGCATCTTGGAGATAGTCTCTCCAGAAGGTAACAACCATCTCCTCAGCAGCTCTTCTGTTGCTTCCTTCTGGAGATAGATGAATGTTGAAAAGATCATCCACCTGGTCAGCAGTCAGCATTTGTGGCTCATAGCAGAACAGAGGGCGAAAACTGTCTGGATGCCTCCTCATTTTCTCGAGAACCCCAAGAGTTTTCAGACCTTCACAAAATCTGGATAAACAGCACAAAGAAATTTTATTCAATAATTCTGCAAAAGAAACTTGAACATAAGTTTCTTGGTGTGATTATAGATGATAAATTAAACTGGAAGTCTCATATAAATCATATACATAACAAAATTTCAAGAAGTGTCTCAATCTTGAGTAAAGTAAAACACATTCTGGACCACAAATCACTCCACATTCTCTATTGTTCCCTGATTGCACCGTATTTGAATTACTGTGCAGAGGTTTGGGGCAATACTTAAAAATGTTCGCTATCATCAATCTTTATATTACAAAAAAGGGCCATAAGGATAATCCATAAAACTGGTTACAGAGATCATACAAATCCACTATTCTTAAAATCAAAAATTCTAAAATTCACAGATCTGGTTCATTTTCTCACAGCACAAATTATATATAAAGCAATAAATAACCTGCTTCCTGACAATATTCTAAAAATGTTTTCTAAAAGGGAACGGGGATACAATTTGAGGGGGGAATTAAATTTAAAACATCCTCGTATCCGTACAACATTAAAAAGTTTTTGCATCTCTGTGTGTGGAGTGAAGCTGTGGAACAGACTAAGTAAAGATATGAAGCAATGTCCAAGCATGGCGCAGTTTAAAAAGCGGTTTAAGGATATGGTTTTTACAGGGTTTGTTGGTATGGGTATATGTATGTGTGTGTGTGTGTGTGTATATATATATGTATATGTATATATGTGTATGTATGTATATGTGTATGTATGTATGTGTGTGTGTGTGTGTGTGTGTGTGTGTGTGTGTGTGTGTGTGTGTGTGTGTGTGTATGTATGTATGTATATATATATATATATATATATATATATATATATAATTGTAGGTTGTGTATCCTTCAGGTGTTAATGGGGTTATTGAAAATGTGTATATGTGCGTATGTGTGTATATACGTAGGTATGGATAGATAGAAACATATATGTGTATATATTAAAAAAAAAAAAAAAAATTACACATAACATATAATGTAATTACAAGGAGGTATTTCTGTAGTCTATTGATACTAGATAGTGGAAAAGGGGTGGGATTAAATAAGCTTATGCTTCTTCCTGCTCCTTTTTGAACATGGACGTTATTTGGAGTTGTGGTTGCTCGTTTTCCTTTTGTTTGCTTTGTTCATTTGTCTCTTTTAATTCTATTTTTTTTTATACTTTTTCAACATGTTCAAAATAAAGATTCAATCAATCAATCAATCAATCAATTTCATGCTTCTAAGTTAATTGTATATTATCAATTTGGCACAATCAATTATACTAGGTTATTAACTGGCCATTTTGATTAATAGGTAAGATTTTTATCACCATTTTAATTAATCTGAAAAACACAGAATGCCCAAATACCTTTTGAAATGGACCTTGAACCCTGTGGATGACCTGAAACATGACAATGTCATGTACCAGCAGATCCCTGTCTCTTAGTGAACGCATAGGCCTCAGGCATCCTGCATTGGCCAAGTAATCAAGCAGAGGTTCTTTTGACTTTTCAAGGTCCTCAAGGGTTGTACTTTGAGATATCTAGCATCACAAAGAGCAGAGGAAGGGCTTGTTATGGAAGTAGTCTTATAACCTATTAGAAGGAACCCAGCCAACAGTGGTCTACACAATCACAATATGCCCAAGCGTACATTGGAAGTCAAATGACTACACATATTTTTTTAATATGTTTACAATGTGCTTAAAAAAAATGAGAAAATATACTCTTTCGTCTACCCTTATCTGCTGAGTCTTAGTTTAATACAGCAGCAACATATAAAAACTTGGCATTCAGCAATGGCCAGACTGATCCGGATAAACACTCCCTGCAAAAGAAAACTGGAACACAAACTATTTCCAATTCACTATAAGATTTATAAAATAAACATATAGAGACCTTTTTGACTTTTTCAAAGAGTTCCAGGTCAGCTATGTCTTCCAGGGCTGGATTTGCTGAATTTCCAACCAGAAGGGAAAATACTGTTGGTGACAGAAAGTTAGGTGGTGGACCACCATGTACCAAGCTCACTGCAATGGCTCTGCCAGAGATGTAGTACCAGTCCCCTCTGAGAGCTGCAAAGCAACAGAATAAAAGGAAAAGCAAAATTGTCAGTAATGTTGCCTGTAAAAATAAATATCAGTTAAACAGTTCCCGTATTAATCTTAGAAAAATAGGTAATTACCAGTACTGTCAAGAGCCAAGTTCTTGCAGTTTTCTTTCCCCTCAAACATGGCTGACCTGGCAATGGTGTCCATCAATAGTCTCAAGAATTCCCTCCTTGGCCCACCTAAATCAACCCCTTCCTCATTTTTCCCCATATCATCTGAGAATTTCACACAGATCATCAAGTTGGGATCATAAGATAGCCTTTGAAAACCACGCAAGGCTCCCTCCCACACAGCAGAGCGATTTATATTAAATTTGCACTGCTGTTTTGTGCTAATTTTGCTTGATAGTTCCAGCAGTATCTCTTGAACAGGGACTTTTTGTGCACTAAAAAAAGAAAATAAAACAAAAAATAAAATATATCAGCCATGTAGTCATGTTACAGAATTTGAGAATATGTGTCACACTGATCATAGAGAGTTAAAGCTTTAAAGGTTTATATTGATTTGACAATTCTGGAAAGCCCAAATTATGTCTCAAACTCAAATTCTGTATGTTTGTTACTCACATCTGATTCTCCAAGCTCGCAATTATAGCTTGATTTAAATCCTCATCATCTGAAGAATCGCCAGAAAGCGATGCCACGAGAGTTAAATATGAAGAATAATCTTCATCATTAACGCTCATGGCAGGCATGTCTTCACTTCTTGCATTGAAATCTCTGCTTTGACTGCTTGTGCTAGGTTTGTCATCACTTCTTGCCATGTAGCCTTCATCACAAATGCTGTTCCCATCACTTCCTTGCTTTGCTCGTTGCCTTTTACCAACACTCCTTCCAATACAGTTGGTCTTCTTCATCACTGCTAGTGCCAGGTTTATCACCTTTAACATGACTTCTTAACCTTGTAGTGACTTGGCTGCTCATGTCTTGTTGGATTTTTGAACTATCAACTTCAAAACAATCATTGTCACTGTCCTTATCAGTTGCACAACTGCTTAATGCTGATTTGGAGCTGATGTGGGAAGGATCTTTGTCTTCATCTGATTCACTCTTCAACAGAGAAAGACCAAAAACATATATCAAAAGCAAGTAATTATAGCTTATCTTAAAAATATTAAAATAAGAAATATCCATATTGATTGCTCCCAAACACTTGTTTTAAATAAATATATTCTATTTTGGTAGAAGCCCAATTGTTGACATGGTTTTTTCCCAAATCATGATTACTTTTCATTCTTTTAGGAACTTACTAAAAGTGTCCTTGATGGCCTTACATAGAGGGCTTTGGTGACACCAGCTTATTGCCACAAGCCATTAGAAACTCGAGGCTACAAAAAATAAATAGGGAGAACAGCAATTGCTAATTAGTTAAATATTTTATTATATTCTGTTCTGTTTGTGTGTATGCTTTTATGACTTTTAAATTCTACTGGTATAGTTCATATGTTTTTATAATGATGAATAATATTTTAAACTTCTTTACTTTGGTATATTATCTTTAAGTACAAGTCATTACATGAATACACACAGTAACAATAAACAATAGTATTTTACCTGACATCCTCTGGAAGGCGTTCACCAAAGCTTTCCTTGAGGTGTTTCACGACAGTTTGGTTGTCCCAGGTCTTCTAGAATTCAAAAGCACTGAGGATGTGCCCATGTTTGTGTAACCATAATTTTGAACCTTGTTTGCACACTACTCCCCAGGATGGAGTTGGAAGTAGTATAACATCTTTGTTGAAATGGTCATGCTGCTGGGCCATAGCTCTGAAATATAAATATAACTATTAGATACCATAAACAACAGCAAGTGATGACTAATAATACTGAGATGCAGAACACTATCCAATCCCCTACACAGAATGCTTTCATAGACAAAATTGTTGTAGTTAGGCAAACATAAGGGTTAATTTTATATACTTTTTTTTTTATACTTTTCCGAGAATACGTGCTTCTTTTGTGGTTCGGATTCCTGACATTTCTTTGGAGGTGGAGGAAAACCAAAGTAATTGCTTAAAGGAGCGTCTTCGACATCTTTAAGAGTTCTAAACAAATGTCTGTCCTCCTCCAGAAAATCCTATGTACGCAAACACGCGTTGCAACTTCTTATCTTGTGCGCGTCTTTTGTTTTGACAGCGAATGCTCACCTGTGGACCACTTATGTGCAGCCCTGGTTATTTAGCTCGTCATTTTGCAGCCACAGAAATTCTTTGTCCATGAAACCATAAAGCTGCACTTTCTTTTTGCCTTATAGTTTGATTTGTCCTAACTTTTCCGTTTTGTGGTAAGCTTTTCTTTGGCTGTCACTTCTTCACCCTGACCTGTCTTATTTGGCTCAGCAGAACTAAAATATATATACTGCTGCTTTTACACACACACACATAAGCTCAGCGATTCTCTGCGCGATCAACCTCTCACATGTTTAAGCTTGCTGCGGGAGATTTCACTTGTCATGTTTGCGTAGTAAGCTAACGATTAATAAGACGATGTCAGAGGAATTGGTGCACAAATTATCATCACTCACAGATCAGTGCTGTCGCTCTCTATACACAGTTCGCGCGATTGCAAAGTGAAAGCAAAAAAACAAGCGCAAATTCAAACGCGACTTCAATATGTCACATATTGACAGTGGCTCACCGATGCCAATGACATAATTACCCAGCTACATTTCTGAAAGAATGCAAAAGCATTGACATATATTTTTCCTTCCTACGATAGCCCGACGGGCAGGGCAGAGAGAGATTTTGTTACCTTGGAAAAATCGCTAGCCCTGGGACGTCGGGCTAGCGATTTTGCGAGCCCTGCAGTATATTCTTAAATATCAGACTATTACATATGGCCCCATTTCAGGCAAGTGAATACAAACTCATTAAACTTTGTAACTACCTTTTTCTTCTGGTGCCTGATGTCCAGCTGCCGAAGCATTGCCGAGTTTGATAACGTGGTGCAGGTGCACATTCTCTCCTGACTGTAGATGTCGCTGGCATGGGCAAGCTGCTACGTTGACGTGAGGGAAAGAGGGATGTTAAGTGACTATCCAGTCCGTCCACACTGGTACTTGCAACAGGTTGCTGCCCCACGACTGTGGCATTTGACAAAGTTCTGATGGTCTCTGCTGAGGCTAATATACTGTTGAGTAATGCGGCTGCTTCACTTAGGCTACTAGCAGGTTGCTGAGTAGACAACTGTGTAGTGGTTTGAAGCGTACCACTTTTTCCCTCACTTTCCTGGTCTGGACACAACTTCCTGTTCAACTGAAACGCCTTCCTGTTCAACTGAAACGCCTTCCTGTTCAACTGAAATGCCTTGGATTTTCAGTAGTGTGCGTGAGAGGGTTTCAGTAGTGTGCGTGAGAGGGTTTCAGTAGTGTGCGTGAGAGGGTTTCAGTAGTGTGTGTGTGTGTGTGTGTGTGTGTGTGTGTGTGTGAGAGAGGTAAAATTTCAGTAGTGTGTGTGTGAGAGCGTTTCAGTAATAATGTCCCTTACGGCACCTCATACGTGTCCGCTCCGGGTCTCCTCACATTTGGACATGCAGCGGCCCATGGCGAGGGAGGCTGCTTCCCTCTGTCTGCCACTATGGGCACGCTGCATGGATCTTGAAGTCTTGTCCAAATGGGAACTTCTGGACGAAGCCCAAAGGACTGCAGTGCAGTGCTAACAGTGATGATGTCAGCTGATGTTTTCTGTTGTTTATTAAAAATGGCTCCACGTGCTGTTTCCAGGTGGTCTCTGCTGAACCACATGGCCAGAGAGCATTCCTTCAGCATCGGACTGCCGGACAACATCGTCTACTGCAGCGAGTTCCTCGACACGCTGCAGGACAAACTGGACAGGTACGCTAATCGTTGCTTTTTATTCACAGCGTTAAGTTTTGTTTCGCGCGCCTTTTCATTTTGCTCCCCTCGCTTCAGTCTGCAGTGTCTGTACTGCGAGAAAACGTTTCGAGATAAAACCACGCTGAAGGAAAAAAGCTCACCGCCGCATCAGCGCCAAAAACCACGAGTACGACCGCTTCTACGTCATCAACTACCTGGTAAAGCCCAGCGACACACTCGCCACACGTTTCCACGTCAGGATAAACGAAGCAGTTCTGTAGAAGCAAACGCACGACCTGAATGTATTGTTCCGATTTTAAAGCGTCCCTCCTGTCCTGTCAGGAACTGGGAAAAACGTGGGAGGAGCTGCAAAGCGAAGATGACCGTGAGCTGGCGGATGATGAGGATGAGTAAGTATCCTCATGTAGCTCTGTGAGGACGGCATTAACTAAAGTGTCCTGATGCATGTCATACACACTGCTCTGTGTCGTGTTAAAGGCAAAAACCGGGCCGGGCTGCACTTGCATGTAATACCAGTTTTTTACCACCAGATGGTGCAGTTACTGGGTGTAACGTTTATTTTAAACCAACACGACATCACCAGTCTGAGCACGCTTGATCTCCAGCGCTAACCAGGTGCTGAACCAGGTGCTGTGAGCTCGGGGTAGCTGTGGATCAGGAGGTGCAGCGAAAGGTTGGAGGTTTGATCCCCGGCTCGATCCCAGATACTGAACCTTGGGTTGTCCCTCCTGAGAATATTCTCATTTATTGCGTCAGCCTGGATACAAAAGTTTAAATCAAGTCCACTTCCTACTCCTCCTCTGATCCTGTGTGAATGCTTTCAGTCTTCAGCTCGTTTCATCTCCGTATCGTCCGCAGTGATTGGTCGGACTGGCAGGCTCATCCGGTCTCTGCAGTGTGTCTGTTCTGTGATCACCAATCGGAGACGTTGGAGCAGATCTACGCGCATATGAAGGTACGGGAACGTAGAAGTTTCAGAGAAGGAAAATATCGTTTTCTGCTTTTCATCCCTGAAACGATTCTGCAAAGCATTCTGGGAGAACGGAGACAGTGCACACTAACAGGAAACGATCTGCTTCCTGAGGTCTCTGCAAACGCGTGAATCCATCGTAAGCACAAAACATGGATTTTACTCAAAAAGTGCCCTCACACACAGATGGACCGAAGCTGAAGAGCCTTTTATTTTGAAAAGGTTCCAAATAAATACATGATTGTCAAAACTTTAACAAGTGTGTGTGTGTGTGTGTGTGTGTGAGACCTCCTGCTGACCAAAAGGATCATAAAAGCAGGAAGCTTACAACAGAAGAAACAGATCTGTCAGGATGCATCTGCAATAAAAGCTCCCCCAGCACAGAGTGGCTGGAGAGGTCAGAGACAAAGGAACGTCTTGATCCTATAGGTTGAACTCAGACCGTACAAATTTAAGAAACACAATGACAACATTCAACAATTAGACTTAACACTCGTGAACAATAAATCAAATCTAGGATTGGACGTCGACTGCAGTCAGATTTTGTCGTTGATTAAACGTTCTGATGGTTTAAAGTTAGAACCAGTTTCCCAAACGTGACTCTAAGTTTCTGCTCACGAGTGACGAGTTTACCTGAGAGGCAGAAAAGTTTCTCTCTGCTTTCTGGTTTTGTTATTTATGAAGTCTGTAACCAGCGTCGCGGCGTTGCGTCACCCTGACGTCTTTCTGTTTCGTGATTGTTTTGCAGGAGGCTCACGGCTTCGACCTCCTTAAGACCGAGCTCGGTGAGTGAAATCTCCGTGGTCATTCGAGCGCAGTTTCCTTCTATTTCTTCCTTCTGAGTGTTTCTAATGTTCTGTCCTCCCTCAGACCTCAAGTTCTACCAGCAGGTCAAACTGGTGAACTTCATCCGGCGGCAGATCCATCAGAGCCGCTGCTACGGCTGCACGCGGATGTTCGACTGCCGGGCGGACACCCTGCGTCACATCGCGGCTGAAGGTCACGTGATGAAACTGCCAGAGATGTCCGCCTGGGACCAGCCGCAGTAGGTTTAACGAAGCGCCTGCAGAATTGACCAATGAGAGCGCGGGCTTTAAAGCTGGCGTCCAGCTGCTGATGAACGTGGTCAACGCCACAGATGTTTACACTTCATTTGGAGTATTTTTATCAGCTGATGAAAATGGCGTCCTTTTTTAAGTTGGGACTAATTTGAGCCTGAGCACTAAACTTCGTCTCGCTCCGCAGGTATTACTTCCCCACGTACGAGAACGACGCTCTCCTGTGCACGCTCTCTGACAGCGAGGAAGGCGACGGTGGCGAGGAGCATCGCGGCGAGGAGATCCCGGTCATCGCGGAGGACATCTCTAACCTGAGAGTCCTCAAGCAGCTGCTGAAGGAGCGAGGAGGCAGGAGCTAGGACCACAGACGGACACGTGTCATACGTTTGACTCAAAGTCGTCTCTGACGTCGGCTGAGCTCAGCTCATGGTGACCACATCCCACATGGCTGGAACGCAGCCGCACGGGTTTGAGTCCGGCCCTTTCCCTCTCAACTATTTCCTGTACGTCTCTACTTAGTAGAGATAAGAAGGTTTAAAAGAAGAGTCCTCTCCACAGCAGGACACGCGGACGCCATGATGTCCGCTGAAACGTAATTGCTCTGCCTCGTGCAATGAAGCTGAAACATGCGTTTTCTTGAGTATGAATTTCAGTACTCGAGTAAAAATGATTTTCTTTTGTAACTTGTAACTGAGCTGGATTCAGTGCTGTGGTGGACGAGCAGCTCATCGTCAAGAGAAGACGAGAGACTCTTTATTGTCATTGCAGAGTCACACTAGGAACAACAGCACTACACAATTGGAAACTGTCCCGCGTCGGCACTACGCACAATCAATCAACCTTTATTTATAAAGCACTTTTCATACACAAATGCAGCACAAAGTGCTTTACCTGGTTAAAAGCAGCCCACCCCACCCCGCCCTCCAACTCACTGCCAACACAAACAACACGACACAGGAACCTAATAAATGAAAAGAATGAGTGTATGTTTTACTGCACATTGTTATTATTATTGTTGTCCCCTCAAAAAGTCCAGGGACTTCTCGTGCCTGAAACATCTGTCCTACTTGGCGTTTCTGTTGTTTTTCTGCGTCTCGTTGCCGAGCGACACCTGCGTATGGTGGAGCCGAACTGGAGCAGAGTTTCCACCGCGTCCTTCGCGTCCGGGCTCACGTTCACGAACATGCAGCACTGAGGAGAGAAACGAGAGGTCGCTGCAGGAACTCACCAGAGGTGGGACCAAGTCATTGTTTTGCAAGTCTCAAGTAAGTCTCAAGTCTTTATCCTCAAGTCTCAAGTCAAGTCTCAAGTAATGTCAGGCAAGTCAGAGTCGAGTCTCAAGTCACTGGTGTAAAAGTCCGAGTCAAGTCACAAGTCTGAAATTTTGAATTTCAAGTCCTTTCGAGTCTTTAAAAAAAAAAAACGAAAAAAGCATGTTGCAGTTATGCTAAATGTAAATATTAGACCATGTAATTTTAAAATCTGTGTTTTTCTCAACACATGACAAAATAGTGAACTTAGAAAATATACACAAATTGTGAAATTGCACCTCTTTAAAATGCAGCTCAATTAAACCTAGCTCCAAGAATAATTTTCACCGACAGTTCTGAGATAAGCTGCATGTTATTCTTGGATGCGGTTGTAGGACCGGCTTTAAAATCGCATGACAAAAATATCATACATATTAAAAAAAACTGTATCACCAACGTAGCCTGGACAACATTTGCTAGTTAGATGAAGTCAGCTATCTCATCTTAGCATATTTATATGCATATTAATAATCATACGGTTCTTGGAGTGAGTGCATACGCTCATGAAGTTTAGTAACTTCAGGTCACTGCAACAAGCCCAGGTACAGTTTACCGACGGATGGGTGCAGGACCTTGAAATGCACCGTGTAGAACGAAAGACCATCGTACGTATCATAAGTTTACCAGTCTCACAAATTGTCGTCATAAATACACATTCCTTAACAGTTTATTAATAGGACCTTTGAGCTCAACGGTAATTAATTAGTAGTGGAAATAATTTCTGGTAGCATCACAGAAATGTAGCAGTGACAATAATACTGTATGCTGTAATCGTACTGGGCAATTAGTGATACAAAAAACCTGTTTTATCCTGTGAATAAAAGTATATGTTTTTGTCAATGTACCATAATAACAGAAGCGAAACGCAATATTGTGTCAGGACAATTCACTATTTATGCACAATAAACAAAGGAGCATAGCGCGACAATTTCTGTTCAGCACCAGACTTGCTTGTAACCTATATCACCAATTATGTTATGAAAATGACGTATTAACTACAACAGCAGACTGACCTTTGTGTAAATGCTTGGAGCAGACTAACCTGTGAGCTGGAGAGTTCTGGGACGTTATATTTGCTCTTTGAATGGCTGCAATCCAGTCGCCTCTTTGTTACTTCGGAAACATGGCTCGAACAATTTCTCTTCAACGATGTAATCCGATAACAACCGATCTCTTTACTCGTCGGCTTCCCGTGGCTGTCATGCGACCGGCTATTGCAGTTAATAATACAACGGCTTCTTGACATTTTTGTGTTTCTTTTTATTGCTGTGTAACTGATTTTAATTGAAAGCCTGCGTGCGCTAGTACCTCTTGCCACGAGTTCCCAGAATCCTTTGCGGTTTTACCCCTGAATGACGTCACATTTTCAATCTCTATATAATATGTATGTTAAATTTTATATTTGGGGTGAAATATCAAGTCTTTTCAAGTAAACCGGTTCAAGTCCAATTCAAGTCCCAAGTCATTGGTGTAAAAGTCCAAGTCAAGTCACAAGTCTTACAACATTTTTTCAAGTCAAGTCTAAAGTCATAAAATTAATGACTCGAGTCTGACTCGAGTCCAAGTCATGTGACTAGAGTCCACACCTCTGGCAGATGGCCCCGCCCCTCCCTGAGCCTGGTTCTGCCGGAGGTTTCTTCCTGTTAAAAGGGAGTTTTTCCTTCCCACTGTCACCAAAGTGCTTGCTCATAGGGGGTCATATGATTATTGGGTTTTTCTCTGTATCTATGAAGCGCCGTGAGGCGACTTATGTTGTGATTTGGCGCTATATAAATAAAATTGAATTGAATTGAATAGAAGTAAGGAAAGTGTTACAGCATTTATTGGAAAATATGCTTTATGTGAAGGCAGAAAATGATGAATTCCATGTCACGTGTCTGTCCTGGGCTATATTCTAGACCGCAAACGGACCAAGAGTGACCTGGTGGCTGATAAATCTGCAGATGAGTTTCCTCTCGATAACCGCCTTGGCTAACATGTGTGATGTAGAGGAGATGGTGTTTGAAAAGTAATAACATATTAATACATTAGCAAGGAAAGTGCAAATGATGACAAAAAGGGGACAGCAGCTCTGACAATGCTCGGACTAATAAAGAAGCAAATTGATCAAGTGCAGGCTCAGGAGCGCTTTCAAATCATTATCTGTGAGAATGTCTGAATCTAATACGTTTCACAGGCTGCTTTGTCAACACTCCACCTGCATTTTTCAGGTGTTCCCTGGCTGGGCAGCTGCTCAATGGACTACCTGGTCTACCAGTTCTAGAACTAATAGATGTAAATGAGTGCTGACCCTCCAGGTATGCATTCAGCACTCTAGACAGTGCAGTACAGTTTCATGTAAATATCTGCCCTGTCAACTTTTAATGGTACTTTATGTGCCTACCATGGCGACAATGGGTAATAGTGAATTAGTTTAAATCTGGAGAAGACACTTGAGAAATGACTACTAAATCCAAGGAAGTCAGCAGCCATGTAAATTACTCACAGCTGACTCAGGATTCTTTTGAGGGCAATTTTGGTGCCACCCAGCACGTTAACGTCATGGTCCAGGGAAGTGTTGTGCTCTGGTGCTTTTGGCCTGTGTTGGGCAAAGTCGCGCTGGCCCAGTCTCACCTGCAAGCCATCGGCAGCAATCCTGCATTTAAGGCCACTCCATCCACTCTTCACCAGAGACATGACTGAGGAGACAGACTGGCCAAAACACATGGACACAAGACTGACTTTACAGGGAGATGCTGAGGGAAAGACACAGAGACAAGACAGAGACATGAAAGGGACCAAAAAACAACCAAGACCACCTAAACTAGATGTACTGATAAACTCACTACAAGACACTTAACTAGGAAACACAAGTAGACAGTAAACAATACTGAATAAACACGAGTCAAAAATCCATAAACACAAAAACACTGCATCAACGACCCAAGTACTTCAAGCCAAAGGTCATAAAAGGGGGCTAAGCAAATCACTTAAGACCCCAGCTGTGACCCCAGCTGTGACCCCAGCTGTGACGCTTGGTACAGTCAAAAGTCCACCAGGAACTGATCTTGATGAAATAACAATTAAGCTGCATTTTTTTCTGCTTGTTTTAAATCATTTTCGTTAATTGCATTTACTTTCGCTTTTTAAGTTCTTATTTTCATGGCTATGTAATTACCAAACAAGTGCGCAGGTGAGATCATTTGGTTGTTCACTTGACTGACTTGTTCTTATATCTTTATACTCTAGCTAGCCCATGGTCAAGAAATGGCCCGCCTGCTATTGCTTGTAATCTCCTTCCATCACCAACAGGGGATCACAATCTCAAAAAATTCCACATATTGATGCAGTTGAGAGACGTGTAGTCTTTTCTAAGGTAATTACAAGGTAGGGCACACTAGCGCCACCAAGGGAGGAGGGTGGGCGGCTTTAAGTGTAAAGCAAGGGTTGTCAAAAAGTGGACTGAATGTCATGGACATTCCCCATCTTTCAGTACCCAGTGAGAAAATATTGTATAATCTCTTCTATAATGTGGTTGCACATCATTCTTGCATCTAATGCTTAGTTTTCTTATCTCAGCTGTAGTTCTGTTACAATTTGGAGAACCATCCATGGAACCAGGTGGGTCAGCAGCCACGTCCCCTTTATGTTGTTTGTCCAGAAGAATAAAAAATAAGTAAACAAAAATAAATAACATTTTCTATGCACACTGTGTTTAATCTGTGTGATGATGCTGCGCTGAATTTTTAGACATTCCTGTGAACAACAGTATATAACGTTAACGTGAGGAAAATGAAGGGCTCGCTCAGAGTCAGCGATCTGAGAGCCAGACCAGCCAAAAGCACTCCTGCACCGTGAGTAGGTGGGTTAAACCATACTGACTTGTTTCAGGTGTCAACGTCTTGAATCTTTCTTTGGCACAATGAAGATGATTTGGTTCAAGTTTTACAGAGTTAATCTTGGGTTTCGTTCTTTTGGGGTCTTTTTGGGTGTTTCTGGTCTCTTGTCAGTTAGGTTCCTCTGTGTCATCCCCGTGTCTCCTGTGAGAGTCTGTCGCGTCCTCTGTGTTTGTTTCAGGCTTTGCTTCTCCTTTCTCTGTCTTTGTCAAGGTCTCTCTGTCATGTCTGCTCGAATCAAGTCCACACATCTTAGTCATAGTTTCAGTGTTAGTACTTCTGTTTTATTTTGACTGTCTCTTGAGTTCGGTGCGTTCAGTTTTGCTTCCCCTGTCTCGTTACGTCTGATTTGTTCCTGCCATGTTCCCATGTGTTTCCACTTCGCTCTTCACCCCACAGTGTCGTCTCTGTCTTCCTCAGTCCTTGGTCAGAGCATGTATTTCCGTGCACCAAGTTTTCTAGTGTCTTTCCAGTTTAGGTTTTTTTCATTGGTTTGGTTTTCTTGTTTCGTCTATGTTTGGTAATCAGCCTTTGTTATCGTTACTCCCTGCCTCTGTTTGTCTGTATTTGGGTTCTCCCTCTTTCCGCAGTTGATTTCTCATATAAGAGTTGAACATGATCCAAGTTCACAGTTTTTGGTTCTCAGCCGGGGTCTGCCTGTCTTTGTTTTGTTGTCAGGAACTTTACATTTAATTCAGTAATGTGATATCACGTTTTCATGTACAAGATGCAAACAAGTATGGTTTCAGTGTCATACTGGAACCACTGAAAGCCAAGAGGTAAATGGTCTGTATTTGTATAGCGCTTTACTAGTCCCTAAGGACCCCAAAGCACTTTACATATCCAGTCATCCACCCATTCACACACACATTCACACACTGGTGATGGCAGCTACATTGTAGCCACCCTGGGGCGCACTGACAGAGGCGAGGCTGCCGGACACTGGCGCCACCGGGCCCTCTGACCACCACCAGTAGGCAACGGGTGAAGTGTCTTGCCCAAGGACACAACGACCGCGACTGTTCAAGCCGGGGCTCAAACCGGCAACCTTCCGATTACAAGGTGAACTCCCAACTCTCAAAGTAGCTGAAGATAAAACAGAAAAACATGAATGTGATTTTCCTGGATTACAAGGCGACCTCCCAACTCTTGAGCCACGATCGCCTCGTAGGTTTTTACTGTATGATGGGCAGGTGTGTGGTCCAGTGGCTCACTGGAGGTTATCTTGGAATGAACACAGTTCTTTGTGTTAATGAGTCATTCAGCAGCTGCCATGTCCGTCGCCTGTGCTTGATTGAGAAGAATGATTCTCAAATCGTACACAGTGATCCTAAGTGGATCCTTTGTGAAGAAGATGGGTTTAAATTACATTGCCAGTCTCTCCAGAAAACCCATACTTGTAGTCCACATATGGTTAGAAAAAACAAAACAAAAACCCCACACTGCACTGCAACTGACTGAAATGAAAGGCTTGGGTGGAGCTCTGACTGAGCTGTCTGTGAGGTGGAGATGGGAAGGCGGTGGGTTGCACGAATGAGAGTCTAAGTGGGAGAATGAGGAGACTGATTGGCTCAAAGAAGGCAGGCAAGAAGAAGATTGGACTAGAGCAGAGGTGTCCAACTCCAGGCCTCGAGGGCTGGTGTCCTGCAGGTTTTAGATCTCACCCTGGGTCAACACACCTGAATCACATGACTAGTTCATTACCAGCCTCTGGAGAACTTCAGGACATGTTGAGGAGGTCATTTAGCCATTTAAATCGGCTCGATCCTGCAGGACAACGGCCCTTGAGGCCTGGAGTAATGGTTGAGAGTGAAAACGTGGGAAAGTGGTAGTGATGTGAAGAACAGATAAGCAGGCATATGAGTCATTACAGACCTTCCTTATTGAACTTACACATAAACTTCATTAGATTTTTTGTGTCTGCTAAACATTTAAGAACTTGTATAGAAATTTGACACCTAATCATTGCAGGGAACGTTGACCTCTTTCAGGTTAAACAAATATCCTGCTACAAAGCATCAAACTGATATTTAAACTGTCGCTACGAAACGTTTACCTCAAACAAAATGAGTGTAGGCCGATTACATCGCTTTCTTTTGTGGATGGGAATGAGGGCAACCATGAAATGCTGGAAATGATCTTGTCAGAACAGGTTTTCAGAAGTAGTTAAAGTTGATTGGCGATTTTCATGACAGGTGAGGGTTATGCATGATTATTTATCTGTTGTTTGTTTTCTTCCCATATGCACCCCTCCCACAAATGCACACAAAAGTACCCACATTCAGTTGTATACACACTTACATGCAGTGTGTACGTTTCTGTGTATACATGTACATGTCACGTAGGACTTCCAGTGTGCCTTGTCTTGCTCTGTCTTGTCTCTTATTTAATCTTGTTGTGTATCTGTCTCTGTTGTCTCGGGACTAGTAAACAAAAGTATAGCACAGAATACACTCACAGGCCACTTTATTAGGTACACCTGTTCAACTGCTCACTCATGTGTATGTGTCAATCACATGGTAGCAACTCGGTATGCTTAGGCATGCAGACATGATCAGTCTGCTAAATTTGAGAGGAATACAGCCAGACTCCTTTGAGCTGATAGGAAGGCAACAGTAATTCAAGTAAAAACTACAGTTACAACCAAAGTAGTGTCTCTGAACACACAATACATGGACCCTTGAAGCAGATGGGCTGCAGCAGCAGAAGACTGCACCTGGTGGCAACAAGCTGAGACTACAGTTTATATGGGCTCAGCAAAATAGCAAAAAATTAGAAAAATGTTGCAAAGTCTGGTGAGTGTCAACTTGTGCTGCAACATTCACAGTAGAGTTATAATTATGCACAAATGACATGAAAATATGATCAGGGTGCTGCTGCTGTGGTATCAGGGATATTTGCTTGTTGCACTTCAGGTCTCTGAGCTTCTATACATATATATGCAACAATATTAATATGCATTACTTTTATTGTTCATAATTATACATTTAAATATAAAAATACACTTTTAAACATGAGTTAGTTCCATAATCCATGAGGGGAAAGTGGAAGCCAAACCAGCCACTCTAGCCATTTCACGTTGACCAATACCTGTTAAACCTGAGCAAGCACACCCCTGTGCAGAGGTTGTGCAGCAGAGGACAAACAAACTTTGCTTAACCTACTTTTTTTGCATGACTGTTGGAGCTGGGATATTTGGTTATACTCAGACTGCTGTGTGACTTTCTGCTGTTGTTCATGAGATGTTTACCACCCAGAGTTCTTTCTCTCTGACTGCAGTCTTGTGATTTCACACAGACCATAAATAAACTTCAACTAAAGTCATTTTCCTCATTTACACGAGTGCTCACTCCAAAGCCGAATCCTGGCTTGCAGCACGTGTTGGTGACCAACACGGCACCGGGAGGAGGGGGCCAGGCCTGCCACACGTCAAACACTTTCTGCTTCATCATCCACCCCCTGTCCCCAAACACGAGAGCTCCCACTCTGACTCCAGTAGATGAGTGTCTACAGCGGTGTTGTGTGTCTGTAATAAATGTGCCTGCCATATTTGGTATTTGTCTTGAGAGAGAACAGGAAATGCCAGATTTGGAAAACCTTTTAGACAAAAACTGCTAAAATGTAAAGGTCCCCTTTCCTTTCTGTCTTCTAGCACTGATATTAAAGCATAGCAAGAACATAAAGTAGGCCTGCCCTTTGTTTTAGGACTACAAAGTGGGATGATAAAGACAACAACGCATGCGTGCAGAGCTACTCCCGTTCATGCGGACCGGAAGTTGCAAGAAAGTTTTACGCAGAGGGACTCATCCTGTCCGCACATCCTATCTGTGGTTTATCGTCAGCGTTTGGTGCTCTAGTTAAAGGACGTTGCCCTTGTTAAACTTCAACCGGGGAGGTCAGTTTATGTACTTGTGTTCTCCTTGAGCCGACAGCATCTTAGCAGCTGGAGGGAAACAAGGAGGATGGAGGTGAGCGAAGTGTCTTTGCTAGTATCTTTGAGTTAGCTTGTTTCCCTGTGAGGAGGTGAAAGCCTCTGTCACAGCCACGGGAGCTGCTGTAGTTGCGCTCGCCGTCGTACCTGTAGCACATATTGGCCCTTTAATTAAAATTCCGTGTCTCCGCTTTGAATTTATCAAAGCTGCTTTTTACAATGTGATGTGAGCGAGCTAGCAGAGGAGAGGAAATGGGAAGAAGCGCGAGGCGTTCAACTGTCGGCGCGAGAATGACTGAACAGGAGATTCTGCATGATAAATAAAACCTGTGACATAAGTCTGTTAATGCTCAGGACCTGTTCCACACACGGGGAAAAACAAGCAAGTGTTACTCATTTGCATATTATTATATATAAAATAATAAATATAGATTTAATAAATAATTAATGTAAATATCAAATACAGAACTGTCTTCTAACCTTTCTAACAGTCGCCTGCTATTCTCACAGTAGTTTCATTCACTATTTATCTGCATAGACAGAGATTTGATTTTTTTGTTTTTTTGGATTGACTTTGAAGGCACCATGTCGAGCTGTAATCCAAGTACTTAACCAGACCAGCTACGTGGTTCCTCTTTTATAAACGTTACCCACATGCATGGCTTTGTTCCTCGATCGTGGTCCATGATGACGTGTGGTTGCAAGACTTCTGGGAGAGAGGTTTGCCTGTAGCTGTAAAACACTGCGCACCTACCCTGAGGAAACTCTATGCCGTATGATTTATTCAGCAAACCTTTCCCCCAGTACACCAGACTTAATGCAAGCCATTACATAAGCTGGTCAGAGACCAAATATTTACTCGAAAGTTGCAGCATTGCAAATCAAACTGAAATCTTTGTCGGCATAGCAAAGGGCTTTCTTATTATCGTCACCCATGCTTGTAGAAATCATAACTATCTTGTCATGTCTTGTCCTCGCTTGCTCTGAAAAGGTTTAAGGAATGAGGATATACCAGCCGAGAAGAAAAAGCGGGAGAGAATAAACTACACGGGACAGATTCTACGCCAGCCCTCCGGCCTCTACCATGGAGCAAGAAGAAGAAGAAGTGGTGGCTGCAGCAGCTCGAGAGGATGAAGACTCCCAGCTGATTTACAGGATCGAGCGTCCTGTCTACAATGAAACTCTGATCCAGGCACAGCTTCTTAAACGCAAAGAAGACACCACCACAAATTGTCAGAAGCTGGCAGAAAAGTTCCAGTAAGTCTTTCTCTGGACATTTCCTGTTAACATGTCGTTGAACAGATCAGCATCGACATAGATCCACACACAAGATCCCAGTGTGCTGTGTAAACTGAAGCCAGAAGCCAGTGGGAAATCTGTGGGAGTTGATGTGCAACCTTCGAATGTCCTTTATTTGAGTGGAAAAATAAGACGTTTATCACATTAAAATGCAAAAAAGCTCCAACACTGATCTTCAAATAGATTATGTTGCATTCTAACATTTAAAAACAAATGAAAAAGTTATTCAGAGCTAAACTGCACAAACCCGGGATCCTCTGTCCCTGCTTTCTATTTGGGAACTGATGCAGCTGGGCAAGCAAAAAGGGGGAGAAGTCGGGGGTTAAACAAGCCGCCCGAACAAGGCTGGGAAATGACATGTTGATGCCAGCTCACTGGCAATTTGGGACTGAGACAGGTGGGAGGGCTTACTGAGGGGAGCTGAGGAGGAGGAGGTCTTCATACAAAAGCAGAGATGTGCTTTGGAAGCGTACAGCGAGCAACCCGGGAGTTAGTGAAGAACGGGTCTGCACTCATAACCATCCACAGGACGCAGGGGGTGTGACAGAGCTCAGGGTGGGAACCGACACAGTGACACGTTAGTCATTTCTAGAGATGCTTTCTTGTCATCTTGCAGAGGGAACAACAAACGTGTCATAAAGTTGTAAAACATTGATGTTTCTTAAATAACTCTTGGCTGTAGTGCAGAGTGAGGGTGAATGTTGGGGCTCAAATCTGTAACAGCAGAACAAATATTGCTACATCACTGAAATGATATTTCTGTGGTGTAAGAATAAACAAATATCTGTTAACCAGTGTGAATCACGTGGTGCTGCTATTAAAGGTATAGGAGGGATATTGTGAAGCACGAGTCATACCAAAGTTCAGCTAACACGAGGGGGCTTCTTGAATCCTGCAGCATGAAAGTGACTCCAGAAAAACTTTGTCTGTGGAGGCTTTTAAAAATCTGCTTGGTGTTGAATATCCACAGGTGTTCTTCAGAGAAGGCCAAGGCAGCAGCTCTGAGCTTCATGCCTATTCTCTCATGGCTGCCGTCGTATCCAGTCAAGAAGTACCTCTTTTCAGACGTGGTCTCAGGTCTCAGCACGGGAGTCGTGCAGCTTCCACAAGGTCAGTGAACTGTGCAGCAGCGCCGTGTGAAGCACCGAGGCTGCGAGCAGGGCCGGCTGCGGCTCCAGAGGAGCAGTTTCTGCTTCATGCTGACTCTGTTTTGGCATCGCTGACACTTTGACACTGTGATGGAGTCACTGAACCTCCAGGATTGTTTATTTGGAAACGTGTTATCTTCCCTGCTCCACAGGACTAGCCTACGCTATGCTGGCTGCGGTGCCTCCTGTTTATGGTCTGTACTCCTCCTTCTACCCGGTCCTGCTGTACACCTTCTTTGGCACGTCCAGACACATATCAGTAGGTGAGAGAGCCGTCTCTGTCCTGACCTCATGGCCCTGTGTGACCGGCTCTGCCCACGTACAAGAAAACAGTTACAATATGCTCGTCATTGTTCCATAAGCTCCGCCCTCTTATGTACTCCCTGCCCCCAACACACACACAGCAGAAAATTTCATGTTCTGTACAGAGGAGAGAAATTAAAGGTGCCGTCGCCACAGTGATCCCCGACCTAAATATTTATCAAAATATTTATTTATTGTTTGAAATCGATCCAAACAGACACACCCTGATCTGACGTCTCCTTTCAGGTTAGTGTTAAATGTAAAGTTGGTGTTAAGGTTCTCGCCAAGAAAGAAGATTTTAAATAAGATGTATAAGAAGAAAATGATTGTATATGAAGGAAACTGCTGCTTCCTGGATGTGGCACTGATTGCTAGCTTCTTCATTTTCCAGCGTGATGTTCGTTTGGAATAAAGAAACCATGGAAGCAGCTCCTGTTTCACTGCAGCTGTGTGCTCGGCCACGGCTGCTTCCTCACGTCTAACAGTATTTCCAGTAATGCTTTGCTGCCTATTATGAGGATAGGAAACTATAGCTGATTTGTTTCCAGCCTGACTCTCCTGACATTGTCCAGAATTTGTCTCTCATTAGCTCCACCTCTGTTCCTCATGTCTGCTTTCAAAAGATGGTGACGTTCAGACGCACCGAGCTGTTTTCTTTTCTCGCTTGCTTTTTGAGAGAAAAGACAAATGTAGTTAAGATGATGTCATTTTTACATGGTTGAGCTTTTTATAGATTTCTTAATCCACATTAATGGTGTCACATCGAAGTCTTGCAGGCGACGAGTCACTTTCCACACAGCTGTGTCTGTAGTGACTGTGAGGTGCACTGGGTTACACAGTGATTCAGATTATGAGATGAAAGGTGTGGAGGAAATGTTTGGATGTGTGCTAACTGTGTGCTTAGCTTTCACGGGAGGATTGTGACATTTCAGCGACCTCACCCTGTGACAGCTTCCTTTCCTTGAAATGGGTCCAAGTCTCAAATGCCAGCTGTGACCTATGAGTCCCTCTGACTGTTGGACCCAATGAAGCACCTCGCAGACAGGAAGTGTTCCTGTAAAACTGTCACATGGTGAGGAAACAACACGTCACATTATGGCAGAATAAGACACAGATGAGCCTGATGACAGCGCACACTTGATGAACAGCACCAAAGTGCTGCAGTGATGTTTGGTTTAGTGCAACTGTGTGTGGCAGAGGGTTTCCTGAAAAAGGACAGGTGCGATAAAAATATTACGTTTCATTTTGTTAAAGCCAACTGTGCTTTTATTGAACCTTCGTGGTCCTCTGCGTATGTGCGATGGTTTGGATATTTCTCTGTGAAGAACAGAAAGAGCTGAAAGAGCTCCGTGGTCCCACAGACTAAACCCAGCATCCTTTCAGACACAGTGCTTCATGTCTCTCACACTTTGCATAGTGAGATTCAGTTTCTGCCTTCCAGACGAAGGCTTCTGCTCCCACAGGGCAGATGATCCCGTCACAGCTGTGTTACTTTGTAGGTTACAGTTTGTCCTTCTGTTTGCAGTAGTTTGTACCGTGGTTCTGTCTGTGTGCACGCGAGGGTGGATGACTCTATCTACAGGTGCAGGTTCTTAAAGCAAATAAGAAAACCCCGTTATCACATGATAGACGAGGTGTGTGTGTGTGTGTGTGTGTGTGTGTGTGTGTGTGTGTGTGTGGAGTGACGTCATGTTAAGACTCCATTCATATTTGACTGACATCCACCGAGGTCTTCAAGCTCCACTAGTGATTTTATTGGTTAAAAACTGACAGAACCTTCTAACTTAAACTGTCATTCATACATGTGTGTTGATATTATACAGACAGTGCTGTATACATGCTGCTTTCCTTCTCACTGAGTGTTTATGGGGACTGTAAATATGACGTTATTACCTGATCTTCAAACGTTCCTAAAATGTTTTTAAAATTCTGATTAACATTGAGGAAGTGATGCTGGGGCTCACATCTGCATCCAAATGTCACCTTTGACCTCTACCTTTAAAGTAAATACTGCCCACAGAGGCTTAACCTTGTGCTCTGGTTTCAATCCAAGCAGGTTTAAATGTTTTTAGTCTCTTAGGCTGCGTTCACTCTGCAGGTCTTAATGCTCAATTCAGATTTTTTTGATCAAATCCGATTTTTTTGTCTGCTCGTTCACACTACAAATAAAATGCGACAGCAAACGCGCTCTAGTGTGAACGCTCAAAGTGGCGCATGCGCAAAAGAAGATGTCACACACAACGCGCTCTGTTTAGACCCAGAGCAAACAGTATTGTTTTTTGCTTTAAGTTATTTTCTTATTTACATAATAATGTCGATAACCTAATAATGATCCTTATTGCTGTTTCAGAGGAGCGCTGCTTCAAAGGATAGCTGCAGATTTCTGTCAGAATCTGCAGATTATACAGAACAAATAAAATGTTCACGTTTCTCCAACGTTGTCTTCCCAGCAGTTTCACTGACATCTACACTGGATGGCCAGGAAGCGTTCACCATGTCTTCTCCGGCGCTGATAATTGGCGTCTGTCTCGTGTCAGTGACGTAAAAGACGGATTTAATGCGACATGACCATCAAACAGCAGTCGCTTTCTAAAACATCGGAGATGTATTGGATTCAGGACCACATATGAAAGTGACCCAGATCGGATTTGTGCCGTTCACACTGTCACACCCTGATTGGATAGATGGTCGCATAGGGTAGAGATGGACCGATCCGATATTACGTATCGGTATCGGTCCGATACTGACCTAAATTACTGGATCGGATATCGGAGAAAAATAAAAAATGTAATCCGATCCATTAAATATCACGAAAGCACCTCACAAAACTTGCAACATGCTGTAACTCACCTCAGAACGTTAGCACGTTGGAGCAGTATGCATCACGTGATAGAGCGGCTGTGGCATGCGGGACCTGTCGGTGGTCTGGATAGCATGTGGAGCTTCGCTAGCAACCTGGCATTTCATCTCCGACAAAGTTATCCCCGAGAGAAGTAAAGCAAGTGTGTAAGTCCATCTCTGAATGTTTGTAAAGCATTCCTGCATTAAGCTTAACAAACGATATATGGAGCGACTGCCTCTTCTTGCTGCTACTTCAATCATGAAACTGCTTAACGATCAGCTGATCGGCTTTTCTGTCGCGAGTCCGTGTCTCTTCTTTGTTTTTGGTCCACTTTGCACCAGAAAGAGGAAACCAGCGGCTGAACAACAGAAGCACGTTTAAGCTTGATCAGCTGTTGTTAGAATGTATTTAATATTACTTTCTACTCGAGGATCTTTTTCTACGTAGCTGACGCTGGTAACTGTGCAGGGGCGGATCTAGCAAAGTTTAGCCAGGGGGGCCGATAGGGCATTAACAGGGAAAAGGGGGCACAAAGACATACTTTTCTTTCTTATTCTCATTTAAAATGTCTAGCTTTTAATAAATAATTATCTGACACCCAAAGTTTTAATTTGATGCAAAATGAATAGAAGTCCATTACTGTATATAGTGACTATTAAGTCTAATATACCCTAGTAAGCTATAGTACTTTTTCCTTTGGGAAGGTACCATCTGTGCAGTCTGCAATTTTGTTGAAGAAAGATGTTGAATCTATTTAATATTTCTTGAAAAATAATTGATTTCTGTGCATTTTTTTTCACACTGCATCAAATTAAGGTTGATTACGTCGATTAAGCATCATGAGGTGGAGCGTGAGGGGTGGTTCCCTATTTTTTATTTATTTATTTTTGTTGTTGCTGGGAGTTGGAACCCTATTAGTTAGGTTGCTTAATATTTATGCTAAGTACTCTTTAAAATACCAGAATAGGGAGGATGGTGTAGGTTCAAGTTTATTAGATTGATCAGTATTGCTGAACTATGAAACATTTTTTTTTGCATACAGGTATAACAGAATAGCTTTAGTGTAGTTGTTGTTTTAAACTTGAGTATGAACTTATACAAAATGCAGCAAGATATTTTAAAAACAGTTTTGTTGATTAAAAAAACACTATATCGGATTCATATGGGTATCGGCAGATATCCAAATTTATGATATCGGTATCGGACATAAAAAAGTGGTATCGTGCCATCTCTAGCATAGGGTCAGAAAAATCGGATTTGATGCGCTTTCGCCTGCAGTGTGAACGTAGCCTGAATGATAATCAGCATGTACCCACATCATTTTTGTGAATTCGAAAGTTTAGTAAATGTTAAAACAAAACAGCAAAAACTGCAACATTATAACCCCTCAGAATGTGTCTCCTGTGGAAGGTTTTTAAAATCTGAGCTTGACAGATGTTGTAAAACTTCACTTTCTAACATCTTCCACAACTGGGATTGTAAAACTCGCTGCCTCTAACTATGTAAAGACTGACATAAGCAGCAGGACTGAGATTTCATTAAACCCAGCCTCAGTTGTCTCACCAATCTGGCTGCTTTCTTTTCTCCAACGCTGTCACGCTTGTCTCGATTGTCAGTTTAAATCCGTCCAACAAATGGGTCCAATAAACTAGACCTGCTCAACCCTTTGAAGCTGAGGAGCTAATCTGCAAAGATTGTAAATCACCGCTGGCCAAAATCTGGCCTGACATCAGGTTGCTGTGGGAATGATGACAGAGAACGAGAGGCAGGACGGCCTTTACCGTCACAGGGTGGTGAGAGGAAAGGCCGGTGCGAGCACAAGTCTGCAGTTTCTGTGCTGCGTTTGAGCGCTCGTTGTACTCGACATCAGCTTTGACCCCAGCCTATCATAGCGCTGCGTTTGTGTCGATGACCTGCAGGTACCTTTGCTGTCATAAGTCTGATGATTGGGGGCGTCGCTGTGAGGGAGGCACCAGACAGCATGTTTATGAATATCAATGCTACTGGATCCAACGCATCTGATGCCATCAACGTGGAGCTTCGTGATAAGAGCAGGGTCCAGGTGGCCGTGATGGTCACAACCCTGGCGGGACTCATCCAGGTCAGCCTCCCACCTGCAGAGCAGCCGTGGCTAATCTGTTTATCCAAAGCAGCAGCAGCATGTCTGAATCACTGTTGATGTATCAACTCGATTTTAACTGTTTCTGTATTAAACATTGTTTTTCAAAAACAGAATGACCCCCCTCTTCTTCTGCATTCCTTTCAGATTGTTTTAGGTCTTCTCAGGTTTGGCTTTGTAGCAATCTACCTCACCGAGCCCCTGGTGCGAGGCTTCACCACAGCAGCATCCATGCACGTCGTCATCTCCCAGCTGAAGTACTTGCTGGGGGTGGAAACGCAGCGTTATTCTGGGTTTCTCTCTGCTATTTATGTGAGTTTTGAGAGGCCCTGTCTTTCTCCTTCCCAGAATGGTCAATGAATCGCTAACACTCACCTTTCTGTCACTGCAGAGTGTCAAAGCAGTGCTCAGCAGAATCACCAGCACCAATATTGCCACTTTCCTTCTGGGGCTCGGGTGTATCATCTTCCTTTACGTGATCAAAGTTCTCAATGAGCGCTTCAAGAAGAAGCTGCCCATTCCCATTCCTGGAGAGATCATTGTGGTCATCGTGTCCACGGGCATCTCCTATGGTTTGTCGTTATCAAAGGAGTACAAGGTCCATGTGGTTGGGAACATACCAACAGGGTAGGCCGCACACTCTATTTGTTTAAGTGTCTTTTGGTTTAAGCTCGTGTTCTCTACACGTATGTGACAGAGGTCTACAGATGTTGTCTTATTGGTTACAGGCTTCGCCCTCCTGCTGCCCCAAACATCTCGCTGCTGCCCAATTTGGTCACAGATTCTTTTGCTATAGCGATTGTAGGATTCTCCATGGACGTCTCGCTGGCCAAGATCTTTGCCCTGAAACATGGCTACAGTGTGGATGGCAACCAGGTGAGTGTGTCCACGGGGTGAGCTGCCGATGAGCCTCTGGCCTGTGTGTGACTAAATGTTTGGTTAGGACACTTTGGGTCTTCTGGATGACGGGACGTCCTCTAGCTGTTTGCTGCAAATCTTGTAAAGTTATATTTTTATCCTGCGCGCTGATATTGGAAATGCTGCTCACAAAAAGGTTCATTGTTCCAGTTTGTTGGAACGTGTTCATTTCATTGAACACTGAGTTGTTTGGAGCGTTGTGTAGTTGCCTGACTGTACTATTCGTTGAAGACTGAGCAAAGCGTGTCCTCCAGTGACACATAGCTGACAAATAAATGCAGGTCACGCATTTAGCAAAGCACGACTGTGGAAAATATACGGGTCGCATTTTCCTGAAATTGTCCAAAGCTGACGTGTGAAAATGTTGTTGCAGAAGGACTTTCCTCTCTTTTTCACGGTTTTCCTCCACGTGTCCACTTTCAGGAGCTCATTGCACTCGGTCTGTGTAACTTCATCAGCTCCTTCTTCCAAACGTTTGCCGTCACCTGCTCCATGTCGAGGAGTCTGGTCCAGGAGAGCACAGGAGGCAAAACACAGGTGACACACACGAGCTGCAGGAGTGATTACACTATCTAAATTGGTGCTGTAAAGCTGTTGTTAGAGTGAGAGGTGTGTTGATGGAGTTATTGCTTTTTATGTGTGCTTTAGATTGCAGGGCTCCTGGCGTCGCTGCTGGTGCTGGTGGTGGTGGTGGCCGTCGGCTTTGTCTTCGAGCCGCTCCCTCAGGTGAGTTCCTGTTTGATGTTTGGGCGTGACCTGTGAGCCTGCACACACCTAAATGTCGTCTTTGGCTCTCGTTTGCTTGTGTTTCTCAGACTGCGCTGGCTGCCATCATCATGGTCAACCTCATAGGGATGTTCAAGCAGTTCAGAGACATTCCCAGTCTGTGGAGGACCAGCAAGATTGAACTGGTCAGTCTTTAAAACCAAGCTTAGCTGACTTAAAGTGCACCGTTGTTCTGAGAGGTGTGTATGTGAACCCGAGTGAATACACAGTGGAGAAGCTGAGGTTGCAGACAGAAGTGTGACTATAATGTGCAGGAGTGGAAACGATCAGATAAATGCACGTCGTCTGAAGACATTTGCTTATGTAAAAACTGCTTTGGTCTTGCAAAACGCTTCCTCTTCATGCTAGTTTCATGTTACTTTCTTTTTTGTCCTCTCAGGCCATCTGGGTGATCGCCTTTATCGCTTCTGTGCTGCTGGGACTGGACTACGGCCTCCTGGTGGCCGTCACATTCGCCATATTGACAGTCATATACAGGACACAGAGGTAATGATTCGAATATGTGTTTTTCCTTGAACTGAAGCTTAAAGGCAGCTGTGAGAGTTTTCAAAGAGCAGGTTTGATTTGTGCTCTGAGCTGTTTTCTTTCTCTTCCAGCCCTAAAACTTCCATCCTGGGTCACGTCGCTAACACGGGGCTCTACTGTGACGTCGACGAGTATGAAGAGGTAAATGTGTGAGGAGAGAAACCTGCTCCGTGTGAAACATCCACACTGACCAAGCCGGCTGTTTGTGTTCTCAGGCGGCTGAATATGAGGGGATTAAGATCTTCCACTCCAACTCTTCAGTCTACTTTGCTAACAGTGACCTGTATGTGAACAGCCTCAAGGAGAAGGTAGCAGTGTGTTTGAGTGTGTGGAAGCAAACAGAAACCCTTTTGTGGGGGAAATGTGTGAAGCACTTATTATCACCTGACTCGGTCTGAGAGGAGCAGCGTGAGCGTGTAATCATCTGGTGGTAGATGCGAGCAGAGCTCTACTTTGAGATGAGCAGGAATCCGTTTGCTTGTGTTTTCACTGTCTTGGCTACAAATGAAGGTTTGCAGTTGTAGCCTGTTCACGTTACAGCTGAAGCTTCAACAGTTCAGTGAAAACGTTTCTACGTTTGTCATTTCTGCTTTTTTGTGTGTTCAAATAACTAAGAGCAAAGAATACATTTTAACTTTACTGTGTGAATTAAAGGTTTATCCAGTATCTAAGCACCGTGTGGGAAATATTCCCAGCCTCTCCCAGTCTTAACCTAAGGAGTAACTGTGCCAGCTTTACCAGCAACACCTGATTCCTAGGGATCAGTCTCTGTTGCTACTGTGGTGGCATGTTGAGTCCTTAAAGGGGAAAAGAGTCCCGTTGTAAGACCATGGACTGAGCTCAGTGTTTACGAGTCACAGCCATGCCTGATCGCCTCAATAACACAAAGAGACGCTACAAGAGCTCAAAAAGCAACACGGTGCCACGACCAGCTGCAAAGGGTAACAGGGTCATTACGTTACTGCTTCAGAGCTTGGACAGTTGATGAAACTATGAATTCTGGGTAATTACGTTTTCACCTAGGTGCAGGTTTGGATAGCTTGTGTTGGTTAAACAATGAAATCACACGTTGAAAACTGCATTTTGCTTTTACTCAGGTTATCTTTGTGCAAGATTAACGTTTGTTTTGTGACAAATCAGGTGAAGCACAGATGTTACTGAAAGCAGTTGATCATGTGCTTCATGCTTATTGTGTTAAAGTAAAGACGTCGATATGTGTTTGTTTTGTAAACATTGTTTCAGTTCTCATTTTTGTTTTTCATATTCAATTCAGCTTTATTTACACAGCGCCAAATCACAACAACAGTCGCCTCAAGGTGCTTTATATTGTACAGTAGACCCTACAGTAATACAGAGAAAAACCCAACAATCATATGACCCCCTATGAGCAGCACTTTGGCGACAGTGGGAAGGAAAAACTCCCTTTTAACAGGAAGAAACCTCCAGCAGAACCAGGCTCAGGGAGGGGCGGGGCCATCTGCTGTGATTGGTTGGGGTGAGAGAAGGAAGACAGGATGAAGACATGCTGTGGAAGAGAGACAGAGATTAATAACAAGTGTGTTATGTAATGTAATATGAATAATTATCAGAGAAAATGCCAAAATAAGAGGTGAGGTAATGGTAGAGGTAAACGAGTGAGGGAGAATGACGTGCTGAGTTGGATGTTAACAGCTCTGTTGTGATTATGTTGATCTTTACAGACGGGGCTAAACCCTGAACACTTACAAGCTGCTCGGAAAGCCCAAAAAAAAAGAAAGGAGAAGACGAACAGCAATCGGTCGTCTCCGCTGAAAATCTGTGCCAAGGTGGGTCGCTGTTTGTCTTTTGTCTATCCAAACTTTGAGCTTTGTCAACAGGTTAAATACACACTCATGTGACGGTCGTGTGTGTGTGTATATATAATATGTTTTGTGGTGCTGCTTTGTTTCTAGTACAAGGATGAGGCAGTGACTCATGACGTTTTGTCCCAGAGCCACGTGGCGGAGGATCAGAAGAACGGCCAGTTTGGCGACAGACATGGCGACTCAGAGGAGGCGGTCTTCCTTGAGCCTTTCAGCACAGTCCACTCCATCATCCTGGACTGGACGTCTGCAACTTTCATCGACTCAGTGGGAGCTAAAGCCATCAGACAGGTTCTGGCCCTTTCTCCAGCGCTGCACTGCACAGGAGCACCAGCTGCATATTTTCACTGAACTCCAGTCACTGTTTCATGGTGTAGAGCTCAAATACTAAAAACTATTATCTCTTTGTGCAGGTCATTAAAGAGTATGCCGCCGTAGATGTCCGGGTGGTCATAGCTGGCTGCAACAGTAAGTGACTATTAAGACTTTTCATTAGATCTGAAAATATCTGTGCACATGCTCTGTTTTATACGCACTACGTACAAAACGCAATTAAAACCCATCCATCCATCTATCCTCTTATCTTTACAAATTGCTGTGGGGACTATTTGTGGACCATGAACTGTTCATGAAACCAGTTAGAGGACTGGTGCTTTGTTACACATCGTCCTGCAGGAGTTGGTACACTGTGGTCAGAAAGGCATGGACGTGGAAATATCCCTCACACTGTAGCACCACGGATTCAATGCAGGAGGAATCCATGCTGTTATGGTGTTTGTACCAAAGTCTGCTACAGAAAGCCTGTGCATACTGCAACCTCAGGTTTCTGTTTGTCGCTGGGCGATGTGGCGCCCTGTGGTCTGATGCTGCTGTAGCCCATCTGCTTTCCAACACGAGGTGCATTCAGAGAAGCTCTTTGGTGGTAACACATGGTTATTTGAGTCACTCTTACCTTCCTGTCACGCTCGACACATCTTCTCCCAGAGAACTGCTGCTCGCCTGTTACGTTCTCTTGTTCAGACCGTCCTCTGTAAACCTCAGAGATGATTGTGTTGGAAAGTCCCGGGAACTTCTAAAGCACACCTGATATCTAGTCATGCCATGTTCATTCTGATGCTCGCCTTGAACTCCAGCTGATGTCTGCATTGAGCTTCTGCCATGTGATTGGCTGATTTCGATGTTTGCATGAATGAGAACATAAGGTCTGTAAGTGGAGACCTATAATAAAGACAAGTTCCACACACTGGGGTCATAATGTAAAGGATGGAAACAGGCAACAAGCGCTATGACAGAACTCTGTTGAAAGTTTTGGTTTGAATGATTAAGCCTGTGGGTCCTGACAGACCTGTGCAAACACAGCCTGTGGTTCACAGACTGAAGCCATTCCTGCAGTAACAAACAGGACGCTCCTGTTCTGCACATTTGGGATTGAAAATGAGAAGATATCATTTGGAACCAAATGGTAAACATGTCACACGATATATTTACAGTTCACTTTCAGTATATTGGCTCACGAGCGCGCAGGATGTTTTCAGAGTGGCAGCTAGCCAGAAGGCGGCAGGGATGAAGCTGCAGCGGCTCGTTTCACACTGTAACAAAGCTGCTGTCCAACAAGTGAACACAGCAGGTTGCTTTAGTTGCTTTGTGTGCCCTGTAAATGGAACAAAGGTATCACTGCAGGAATGTCAGTGTCTGCACAGAACGTTTATTAGCCCCACTGCAGTGAGTCTTTCCTTCACTAAAGTCTGTTTGTGTTCAAATGGTTTGAAAGTGGTTGTTGTCATTGATGTAAATACTGAGCCTGCTGCATGCTTCTCTGCAGGAAACCTGCTGGCTGAACTGGACACCTTGAAGTTCTTCACTAAGGACCTGACCACAGACTTCCTGTTCCCCACCGTCCACGACGCCGTGCTCCACTGTCAGCACTCAAACTCTCACCCGTCTGTGGCTGCGGTCAGCGACACGACCTGAGAGGATGGGACGTGGTGGCGCTCTCACAACCTCACTGTGAACTTGTTTTCAGCTGAAATATCAGGAGTGTTTTTCAGTCTTGTTAAAGTTCCAAAGCAGCAAGAACATCGTTTTAATCAGAACCTTCAGGATGTGGCGTCCAGCCTGATTTCTCTGCAGTGTTGATGCTGCACTTTAGTCATGTTGTAGTTCTCACTGTTTGCTGAAGTACTTTTTAAAGCTGCAGCTTTGTCTACATGATGTTAGCAGGTACTGTTGGAGGCCTTGTTGTAAACATGTAATACTGACCACCTCATTATCACGCTGGTACCAAATTGTTACCTATAATCTGTCAATATGATTTTTGTTATTCTGATCTGGAATGACCTTTCCAGTCTGTTTGCAGTGTCATGTTGCCGTTACTGTACACTTGCATTGGTATGACTCATATATGAATGCAGTGGACAGCTTTAATTGTGCTGTTAGTGAACGACACAGGAGGCCTTTCAAGCTCCCTGTGCTTATTTTGTTAAACACTGAAACTGAAATCTGGAATAACTTTTATTTTTTAGTGAACAACAATAACAACAAAACAAAATCCTTTTGACTCTCTTTTTTTTGACAAAGCCAAATCAGACACAAGCACACACTCAGTTGTAGGTCATGTATCTGGGCGTGGCGCTGAACTTGGCGTATGATTTGATGACCTTGTTAACGGCTTCCAGGAAATCTTTCTCTGTGGCGATCTTCCTGCGGGCCCTGATGGCAAACATTCCTGCCTCGGTGCACACGCTGCGGATCTCGGCACCTGAAAGGAAGCACGATTTAAGAGAGTGCTCAGACTTTCAGAGAGCTATTAAACCTGTAGACGACCTTTATCCCACGCTGTCAAGCCATTCAAAACAGTTTGACTTGGCTGAAATACAGGATCGTGTTAAAGGACAGCCAAGACTCAGACTCTCATCTACTTTAACATAACATACTTCCAAGTTTATAAAGGGCAATAAGAAACCTTTCCAAGTAACAGGTTGCCCCCGTGTGGTCATACATCAGTACTACACTAAGAGGTCTGAACTCTTCTAAACTAACAAGAAGTCGATAAACAAATTGGAAAAATACTGGAAGTTTAGTGCAGCGGTCCCCAAGTTTTAATTTATCTCTGACAATATTTTCACAGACCGGCCTTTATGATGTCGCAGATCAGTAAAACAAAATAAAACCAGTACTGGTACCAAACACCGGGAAAACCAAACATTTCACACCCAAGCCTCAACTCTTACGGCTCGGTACCGGTCCGTGATTTGGGGACCGCTGGTTTAGTGTCTCTATGACAACGGCATTCTGAAGGAAAGGACAGCTGATGTATGCCACACCCACACGAGCAGGAAACACTAAAACAGATAAAGACGCAGCTGAGGGAGACTGTGACTCGACAGGAAGTAACGTCTGCTCTGCAGTCTTACCGGTGCTGTTGGGACAGAGGCGAGCCAGCAGCTCAAAGCGGATGTCTCTCTCCACACTCATAGAGCGGGCATGGATCTTGAAGATGTGGGTGCGACCCTGCAACGGCGGGTTTAAAGATGGTTGAATTGGACAGAGC
Organism: Rhamphochromis longiceps; assembly: GCF_057381845.1. NCBI lineage: Eukaryota > Metazoa > Chordata > Actinopteri > Cichliformes > Cichlidae > Rhamphochromis > Rhamphochromis longiceps. The sequence goes on from NC_140573.1 coordinate 1,188,842, forward strand.
TACATCAGAGAAGTGTAACACAGTCCAGTTTGAAACTCACCTCAAGGTCAGGCAGGCTGAACTCGATCTTCCTATCCAGACGTCCGGGCCTCATCAGGGCCGGGTCCAGCGTGTCCGGCCTGTTGGTGGCCATCAGCACTTTGATGTTGCCTCGAGGGTCGAAACCATCCAGCTGATTGATGAGCTCCAGCATGGTCCTTTGGACCTCGTTGTCTCCACCGGCGCCGTCATCAAAACGAGCACCTGGCAGGTTCAGAGGGTTACACGCTCAGAATGGATTTCTCTTCACGCTGGATTAAAAGGGCTGCTGCACGTCAGTGGATGTTTTTCTTTTTAAGTAATGAGACTAACCTCCAATAGCATCAATTTCATCAAAGAAGATCAGACAGGCCTTTTTGGTCCTGGCCATCTCAAAGAGCTCACGCACCATCCTGGCGCCCTGTGAACGAGTTCAGGAAAAGTCAGACGTTTACGAGAATCAACCTTCCTGATCTGAACTGCAGCTAATCTTTCTTTTCGTGAGCGCACCTCTCCCACGTATTTCTGCACCAGCTCGGAGCCGATGACTCTGATGAAGCAGGCGTCTGTTCTGTTGGCCACAGCCCGGGCACACAGGGTCTTTCCGGTTCCGGGGGGCCCGAATAGCAGCACACCTTTAGGAGGCTCAATTCCCAGATTGACAAACCTCTCAGGCTGGTGAGAAGAAAAAGACGACAAGTGAGCTCCCATGTGCAGAAGACAGTTGCTTCACTCGTGCCTCAGTGGTGGTTCTAACTTTGGAACACTCACATGGAGCAGCGGAGTTTCAACCACCTCTCTTAGCTTCTCAATCTGCTCCTTGCATCCACCAACATCACTGTAGGTCACATCAGGCTTCTCTTCCACCTAAAGCAAGTGGGCCAAGGAGTTATCACATGCAAGCAGACAGATAACCAAACAATCACAGAGTATCCTCGCCTCCCAACCTGCATCATGGTGACAGTGGGGTCGATTTTCGGAGGCAGAGGAATGTGGATCTGATACTTGTTTCTGTCAACCCTGGAAAAACAGAAAGGACACTAAACTTAGCTTACGGCTGACGGAACCTTCTGGAAACTGTAACACCTCTAAATCATGTTTCTGCCTCACCCCACTCTCATGCCCTCCTCGATGTCAGTTGGAGCCACCTGGTCACTCAGGTCCACCACAAACTTGGCAAACTGTTTGACGTTGATGATGTATTTGGGATCCTCAGAGTCTGCATTGATGATCTTTGTGCATCTTTCAGAAAGAAATAAAGAATCATGAAGCTACATAATGGAAATGCTGTGGAAGGAAGTAGGAAATAGAGCAGGGCGATATGGCCAAAAATATTTATCACGATATATATTTGAAAATTTGCGATAACGATATAACCGACGATATAATTGATGCGAGACAAAATACAACTCCACAACATTACTAGTGCAAAAAGACAACCTTCCATTTATTTTCACTTAAACAAGAAGCTGGTTTTTATGTACATTAAAGCTTTATAAAAATGTAACAGTGCAAATGCAAATTCCTTGCTGAAAGTTTAACCAAAAGGCATTTCCAGTAGAAATGGGCTGACATATCCTGAGCATAACCATGTATAATATCCACTGAAGTTAAAAAGAGGTGCTTTGCAACATTAAACTGCAGTGTGCAGTACGCATTTTTCGGACCATAAGGTGCACAGGATTATAAGGCACATTAAGCGAAACAAAGCAGTCAGATAAATCAAACTTTATTAAACTCATTCTTCTTGCTTCCTCCACTTCTGTACCATTGATTCATTAATGTTGAATTCTCTGGCAGCTGCTCTATTCCCATGTTGTTGCAGTATATTAATGACTAACCTCGTATTGTGGATGGATTATCTCAGTTGTTCTCCTGACTGAAGTTTGGTCCGTTTACAGCATCCTGCCATGCGATTGCATTTGTCTCTAACCATGAAGAACCTTCACGTTAACTTTTATAAGTGGAAAAGTGTTAGTGTTCGTCCTCCAGCTTCACTGCTTATGTTATGCTAACATAGCTGTGTCGCTAGCGATCACGTAGCACATCATTATATACCAGCTAGCCCAACTTCAGTAACCCTACAAACGTCACTGCTGTTTAGTTTCCTGTCTTCATTTATGTTGGAAGTGATAGCAGAGGTGTACGTTTGATTTTTTTCAGAAATCTCTCAGTCAGAACATGCAATATCATGCTTAGGTAACTAGCGAAACTAGCGAGCTAACTTCCGCTAGCTTCCTGCTAACTTCTAACTCCGTTAAATGTAATAACTTTTGTTTTCATGGATGCCTGGAAGTTAAACTTTATAGTTACACCTGGTAAAGCAGCAATGCTGATCGTTTTATTAAAGATGAAAGAATTTAGACAGTTTTTAACTCTAAGTGATGCTGCAGTGTTGTTTGACCTGAAGCATACGGAGCTTAGGACCCAGATTACTCCCAGATTTAAGAGCATCTTAGTCCGACAAATACGACAATAACGACGGCCGCTTGCATGTTCTGCAAAAAAATGTGCTTTGTTGTGTATCTGACGGACAAACACCAAACCAGTTTCACATCACTGAAGTTGCACCATTTTTACAAACCAATTCTGGTTCATCTGTTTCACTCAACGACCGGCCATGTGCGTATGAAAACAAAGGCACTGCGCATGCGCGTTTTACTCCCATTCTATCGCGATATTTCATTTTCCTATCGTTGCCTAACATTATACCGGTATTATCGTGAACGGTATAATATGGCCCAGCCCTAGTAGGAAAGCTAAGAATATTCCCGTCAGATTAACAGGAATGTCGCTCGAAACATCCCAAAGGGAAGATCAGCGATATAACACCACACTTTACATTTTGGTGATGTTAAAGTCGAACATTTACCTTGCTACCTGCAGCGGCTGCTCGCTCTGCAGTGTCTGCTTGTCAGCAGCTAGATCCCAGAGAGCCGGTGGAGCCAGGCCTGTGTCAGACTCCTTGATGCCTGTGCAATTAAAAAAAAACAAATCAGACACAAAGCATCTTGTGCAGCCCTCCAAAGTACCAAAACCGTCCATATATACTCCTCTGATAAAGCTGGACAACCGTTCCAAATTTAAGATGATCCATTTTCAACAACAATGCAGCCCTTTGCATTTTTTGGAGTTAAAGTCAACTAGACATGCCTTTTTAAAATCTAAACTGGCCCCATAGCTGTGGGTTGTGGTAGAAAAGGTGATCTCTCTTTGTGTGTTAAACTAGCCCAGAGTACAGGCTGGCACTGGGTGGCTGGGAAAGGCCAGCTAGACAGCTGCATCTGAAGTGACAGGCCGTGCAAGCACCAAATAATTAAATCAAGGAGTGAAAATACATGAGATTTAACTGGCACCTAATGAAACTAAAATGTCCAAATGTATTTGTGCAACAGTGTTATTGAGTCCTGTGCATGTTGCAGGATAATCAGTTAATATGCACAGGACCATGCAGCTGCAGTTATCATTGTGTCTGTAACTTGGGACGCACAATTTGCTAAACTTGCTGATTTTGTATCGTTTCTGGATGCGACAAAATTCATTCAGGATCAGGCTTTTTAGTTCAGAAGCCTTTTCTGATTTGCGTCTCCTGCTGGAATCAACGAGCGACCTTCCACTTGTCAGCCTAATGTGTAAACCACTTCTATGGAGCTACCAAATACTTCCTGTACTACTGTTGGTTGTTAGAAATGAAACTGAGAATATCTGAATACATTTATAAGTTGTAATGGTGAATTCCAAGTAAAGAAAATCTAAGAAAGCCGGAGTAAAACCCCTGAGTTTGACCCAGTACTTGAAATCTGGTCAGACACAAGTGGCCTCCTAAGCTGGAATTTTTGAAGGTTTAGAAAGTTAGTTCGGCAAATGAGCTTTTCAAATAAATGCCGTTTTATTGCTTATGTCCGGTTTAATCACCAAGCCCAGTAAGAAGCTTACTGAGAACATCTTACTGCCCTGCTGTGGCACAAATGTACTTCTGAATTCGTCGCTCACCCGTCAGCTCGTTTATCTTCTTGAGCAGCTGCTGAATGTCATCTTCCACTTGTTTGATCTGCCTGGAATAGGTACTCTGACCCTGGTGGTGAACAGCAAGCAACACATTCACTCACTGTGGAATCATTTCTTTGACACTTGCTTGGTGTCGTGGTTTGAAAGCCATACTTACATATGTTTTGAGCAGAGCGATGTCCCCTTCATCCAAAGCTTTAAAAAAGAATCACAATCACATGAATGCGTTTGCACTCCGACACTGTTGTCGGACTGAGCGATGCAGTATACACAAGACTTTTTATTCCACCATCAACACATATTTATAACAACATGGTAACAAATACATTCAGCAGGAGCAAACTGTTTTCAACGAGCTAAGCTAACATTAGCAATGTTGCTAGCTGATATCGGCGCTTTCTTTCGGGAAATAATATCTTAGGGTTTAAAATAAACGATTTTAGATATACCTCTAATAGGGGAGTCACCCTTCTCCTCTTCCTTAATCTTCCTTTGGTCGTCTCCCAGATAGTCCGGCATGTCTAACGTGTGAACAAACTGCCTGGTCACGAACAATCAGGACTGCTAAACTCTACAATTACACAGCAGCTTTGGACTTCCGCCGCTATGCGCAACTTACCGGAACACACAAGCGGGAATTGTAGTGAGGATGTACCAGCTTTACGGGTTTAAAAAATATAATATTATCATGTTGTTCTGTTGGGGGCTACAGGAATCTTGTGCGTATCATTTTTACATCCTAATTATTAGAGAAACTGTATGACATGTTTAGCTAGCGGGGCCAGGTTTTAATCTACAGATAAATACCAAAACAAAAACGGCGGAACTACAAGTGACGAGGCGCGATGAGACACCCGGAGGTTTTAGCGGTGTGACAGCAGAGCTCGTTCTCGGATTGGCAGTGGCAAAAGGAGGCCCATGTGGTAGAGAGCGGGCCACAGACTGTAGCACTTTCTAAAGGTCTCACTTGATCATTCGGGCATCTGAATGTTCGCGTAACCTGCTTTGAAAATGCTGCTGGAAGCGTTGGATGGGGACGAAACGGTTGTCTACAGAGCAGCTGCCGGTAAGCACTGAAGGAGGTCAGAGGGAGGCAGCTAGTTGAGCAGGCACTCTTACACACTGATTGCTGCTCTGCGTGTTAGCATGCAGCTAAACAGAGCACACAGCAGGCTAACATTGCCGGCTAATTTGAAGCTCGGTAAAGTCTCTGCGTTTGTATTAGTTAGCCGTGTTGTGTCTCGGGTTATCCAAACGGCGTTTGTCGCCGGGTTCACTCGCTGCCGCCAGAGCGTCTCACCAGCTTCACCGGTTAGTTGGCTTCTACTTATAATTATTATTATTAATGACAGACTAGTTTGGAATTTCACAGCCTTTCATGTGGAGCAGTACCTGGCTGTTACGTAAGGGCTGAACGACTGTGACAGGCGTGAAGGTGGACACACGCAGCGCTCCCTGTTACTGACTGACGGCCGTTAAACTGTGACGGTGTCGCCGCACAGCGTGTCACATGTCGGTGCTGCTGATTCATCTCCAGTAATAATGCATTTTATACTTTTGTAGCTTTAAAATGACAAAGCAAGAGAGAGGCGACATGTTCAGTCAGTCACTGGGAGCGCTTCCTTTGGGACCTCTCAGCTGTGGGAGTTCTTGTTTGGAGGATCCTGAGTTCGCAGTGAGACTTTCCACCATGTTTGGGGCAGTGATGGTTGTGACACTCGCACTGTGCTTGCAGCTCTGCTTCAGTTCTTCAATAACCATAAGACTGTTCCCACCTCAAGCATATGACCCTGTCCTGTGTTCTCTGCATCGGCTCCATTTTTGCACTGATGATCAGCTGCATTCATGTATATACCAATCTGCTCAGCACTTTCAATTTTTATTTTATGTTTAAGTGTTTGTCTTACAGCATGTTTCACACCAAGTACCGCAGCAATTTCCTAATGTTGTAAACCTGCTCAACATTGGCAGTAAAACCCTTTCTGAGCATAGTCTGCTTAGTCTCTCTGAAGCTCTTTGCTGCCAAACAGCCTCTTAGTTTCCCAGCCGTCAATCATAGACTGTACATAAAAGACAGCCATAGCTGCCAGAGCCCTCCACCTTGGAGTCTTTCTAATGTAAAGCTTTGAAAAGTTGCAAACGCTTTAGCCCTAACATGCTAATTAACGCCTGAGGCTTTGCTAAAAATCTCTTGGCAGTGTTCAAGTTTAAGATAAGTAATGATTCGAAGTACTGAAACACTTAGTTTTACAGTGTCGTAGTAACAAAAAAGGGAGCAAAGATGCTTCATTTACCAAAATGTCTCTTCCTCCTCACAGCCTCTGCACAGGTTCAGGTGGAGCCCGTGGGTCGGTGGTTCGAGGCCTACATAAGGAGGAGAAACAGAAATGTGTCGTCTTCCTTCCAGGAGCTGGAGGAAGAGGAGGAGTCCTCAGAAGAGTCTGCAGATGAGGAGTTTCAGCTGGAGGAGTACTCCATGCTCCGAAAACTTGATCCTAAAGACTGGAAGGTATGTGACAATACATCTCAGCTGTTTGCAAAGAGATCCCTGCTTTCACATCGGTACTAAACGGTTCTTCTGTCTTAGAAGACAAACAAATATGGATGAAACATTTTTACTGAAATGTAACAAAAACTGAAATCATCAAAGTTCTGCTGTGATCCTGTTTATTAAAACATGATGGGGAGTTTGTTCAGCTGACCTGAGGGCATGCTCTGTAAGCAAAGTAGAATGTGTTGGGAATTTCAGAGTGAGGTTCCTGACAGCCCTCTCCACTTCCCTGTGATGTGTTTACAGTCTGGAAAAACTATTCAGTTGAACCGGTGATGGTGCGTGTTTTGCAGCACAGCCAGTTTTCCAAAGCCTTCGATACTCACTGTCTGTGGACGCTTATCTTTGGCCGTGTGTGTGTGTTTGATGGATGCACTGACACGCTGCACAGACGTGCTTTAATGATGCCTGAGTCGATGATAATTCACGTTAGCAACCGCTGCTTTGTTTGAATCAGTTAACGGTGTTGTGCTTTCCAAACAGAGGAAAATAATCCAGTTTGATGGATGAACTCTTTACTTTCTGCTGTTTCAGGGCTTTGGGTTTGTTGCACACCAGGCACATGCAGCACGTCATCAGGCCCCGTCAGGGCTGGACTTGCTTTTGCCTCGTTCTCTCAGCGGAGCGTGCATTTCCAGTGTCGTTCATTTAATTGTCTGAGATTAAAATGTGGTTCATCGTGAAGTCCTTTGAGTCATGTTTCTGAAACACACAATTATCCATTTCAAGCTTTTCTGGTTGTGCTTCTCAGTCTGACCTGACGTTTCAGTGGTTACGGTGCCGTGTGCTTACAGCGCAGTAGTGCATCTAATCTGTGAGTCACAGAACATTAGTTTAATGATCTCATGGTGAGGTGTTAACACCTGTGCCAGATCCTGCAGTCAGTGCCACTAAGACTTCGATTCACTGCATTAAGATGAAGCTGAAAAACCCAATCACAGGTGAGTTCTGAAATGCCTCGCAAACTTAAACGGTTTTGGTTCATCGCTACAAACGACAGTGAGCACTTCCTGTAGTGAAATGTATTCCACGTTAAAAATAAAGCGTTAGTTACAAGTAGACGGATACATGTGAAGGCGAGTTTTTTCTTTTGACTTTAGAGTTTATCTGGAACGAAAAGGCCGCACGTGGATTGTAGAAGACGGTGCAGATGTAATGTTTTAAAGTAAACCCATATTTACTGTACGGTGTTGGGACTAAGTGATTATTTGAAGCGGTGATCTGATAACAGGTGTAGCTGTTGGTGCTAACAGAGTCAGGGGAACAGGAACCCTGAGGGACTCCAAAGAGTTTAAGAGCTGCAATAATGTCGTTGAGCGTTACTGTCATGTGACACAGCATACTCTCCTGTAACCTGTCAGAATCAAGATCACTATGCTGTGCTTGGGCTCCCACACCTGAGGTACAAGGCGACACAGAAACAGATCAAAGCTGCCCGTGAGTATGTTCCCACCTACACGCGTGTTTCATGTCTCTGGTTTGTTGTAATGACGCAGTTTGATCCCAAGTCTCTGCCGTTTATCTGCAGACAAATCGATTGTGCTGAAGCACCATCCCGACAAAAGGAAAGCTGCAGGGGAGCAGATCGTGGAAGGAGACAATGACTACTTCACCTGCATCACTAAAGGTACGCAGTGCTGCAACTAATCGTCAACACAGACATTGTTTCTGGAATCTGCTGAACTAACTGACCCACCTGTTGAACCTCAGCTGTGGAAATCTTGTCCGACCCCGTGAAGAGGAGAGCCTTCGACAGTGTAGATCCTACCTTCGACAATTCTGTGCCTTCCAAGAGTGAAGGGAAAGAGAACTTTTTTGAGGGATTTGCTCCCGTTTTTGAGAGAAATGCCAGATGGTCTTCCAAGAAACATGTGCCCAAACTTGGAACCGCGGAGTCCTCTTTTGAAGAAGTGGATAATTTTTACTCTTTTTGGTAAGTGGAAGAGTGAGAGATGCTCCTTTGAATGAAAAAACGAGACAAACACAGGGTAAAGGTTCGTTCTTTTCTCTTTGGTTAAAGGTACAACTTTGACTCCTGGAGGGAATTTTCATACTTGGATGAAGAAGAAAAGGAGAAGGCTGAATGGTAAGCTCCCGTCTGCCCTGATGAAGCAGGTGTTAGCCCTCTGTCGTCTAACGCGTCAACTCTCCCCCCGTGTAGTCGTGATGAGAGGAGATGGATTGAAAAGCAGAACCGAGCTTCGAGGGCTCAAAGGAAGAAGGAGGAGATGAACAGAATACGAACACTAGTTGGTACAGTCACACACTTCATTAGCAACACAAAGCCCTGAAGTATTGAGCAAATAGCTGCTGCACGTACAGAGATGGTCTGTAAAAAGAGGCTGCAGTGTGACTCATCGTCTGTCATGCTTCACTGCAGATACTGCCTACGGCTGCGACCCTAGAATAAAGAAATTCAAAGAAGAAGAAAAATCCAGGAAGGAGTCTGAGAAGAAAGCCAAAGCTGAGGCCAAGAAGAGAGAGCAGGAAGAGAAGGAGAGGGTAGGTGTCACTCACGGCGGGGAAGGTCGATTGGCCTAAAGGTGCGACTGTTACGTCCAACGGTAAAGCTAGCAGCATAGAATCATCTCATTGGGTTGGTGCTGTTAGCTGCTCCTCTAGTTAGACATGGTGATTAAAACAATCCATGCTGAGTTTATTCCTGCCAGTGCAGACGTGACAAAGGGAAAATAAATCAATAAATGAAGGAGGGTTACTGCAGGACAAATGTTCACACAGCTTCCTGTCCTGGTTCAGGCGCTGTAATTCCTCCATCCTCTCTGTGACCTGGATCACGAAGGAGCAGCTTAACCTGGAGCTGTTATGAAATTTAAAGAGTGGATAGTGTTCGCTTCTGTTTACCAGAATCTGAGCAGTGGACAGTATTGGACAGTTTGGTTTTCTTATTGTCATGTTTGGACAAAAACACCACTCAGTGCTTCACACTGTGGGTAATACACATATTTCCAGTCAAAGAAGCTTCTTAAAGCTGCTCAGTTCATGCTGTGAGAAGATGCTGAGCTTCAGTTGGTCACAGGCTCAGGTTCTGCGTGTCTGACAGGCCCGGCGGGCGGAGCTGGAGGCAGCTCGGCTGGCAAAGGAGAAGGAGGAAGAGGAAGCCAAGCAGGCCGCCCAGCAGGCCAAGAAAGAGAAGGAGATCCAGAAGAAGGCCATCAAGAAGGAGAGGCAGAAACTCAGGACCATGTGCAAGGTAAGCGCCTACAGTGTCAGACGTGTTTGTGTGCTGCTGCTGCTTGGTGCATTTTCACTATCTGATGCTGTTCCTCTCCACAGAACTGGAACTACTTTGCAGACAACGAGGCTGACAGTGTGAAAATGATGGAGGAAGTGGAGAAACTCTGTGACCGCCTGGAACTAACAAGGTACGAGTCAGTTTTAGCCAAAGGGCCGCCGTCGCCAAAGGGCCGCCGTCGCCAAAGGGCCGCCGTCGCCAAAGGGCCGCCGTCGCCAAAGGGCGTGATGCTTTTTGTTTTCTTGCTCGACTTTGAAGAAACAAACTGGATTCAGGTTTCCACCATGAGATGATCCTGGATGAGCGTAAAGCTGTTGATAATGTTGGTTACATTTAAACAGCTTACCATATAATGAAAGGAATGACCTGGGATATCATCTGTGAAACATCGGGTCAGGTTTGCTCATCTGCAGCTGAAAGCTTTCAGTGTTGGAGAGGAACCCTTTGCAGCTGCAGGCAGGAGCAGTTCTCTGGCACACAGAAGAGCCTGTGGTTTCATTACAAGTGTGAAGAACTTGGTGGTTTGACATGATGTGCCAAACTACAGGCTTGAATTAAGATTTAGTGTAATTATTATTTCATAAAGCTTCAGCAGTGCATTTGATGAGATGTGACGCATGTGTGTTGTTTCTTTCCAGCCTACAGTCCCTCAATGAAGAGTTGGCTTCGGGCTCTAAAGAGGAGAACAAGGCAGCAGTAGAAAAGCAGGTAGAGGAACTTTTTCTTTGTAGCGCCTCAGGTTTGAAGCCGGAGACCATCAGGAGCCAGCACGTCGACAAACAGGTTGCTGCTGTTTCCTCAGGTGCAGGAGGTGAATGCTCAGCTGCAGAAGGAGAGGGAGGCTGAGATCCAGGCCAGGCAGGCGGCTCGCAGCTCTGAGCAGGCCAGCGGGGGAGCAGGCGGGGGGAAGGGCTGGAACGAAGAGGACCTCCAGCTGCTCATAAAAGCAGTGAACCTGTTCCCTGCTGGAACCAACGCCAGGTGAGCGCTCGGAATTACAGCCGGCGTCAATCGGGGAACTGTGTGTCAATAAAGCTTGTTTCGTGTTTCCTAGGTGGGAGGTTATTGCTGACTATATGAACACGCACTCCACCAGCGGCATGAAGAGGACGGCCAAAGACGTCATCAACAAAGCCAAGAACCTGCAACGACTCGGTAAGCTCACAAAGAAACCTCAGCTTACCACGGTTTTATCTGTAGGCGCATGGATGCTTTGACCTGCTGCTGTTTACGGTCTCATCCACAGATCCGGTGCAGAAAGATGAAATAAATAGAAAAGCATTTGAAAAGTTCAAGAAGGAGCACACATCAGTGCCGCCCTCCATCGACAACGCTGTGCCCTCAGAGAGGTTTGATGGTAAGTGAGGCTGGGGTAGACACACACACCTGATCGATTCTGATTGGCTCCATCACCAAGCAGAATGTCAAAGACGTGCTGTGGATCAAATGTTATCAAGTACGTCTCCTCCCTGTGCTGATCGTGTCAGTAATAGATTACACGCACACGTCAGCGCTTCTGTGAAATGACTGAAACACATTAGCTCACTGCATAAGCACACAGGCTACCACACATCCCAGTGATGCTCGCTGTGATCAAACACGATGTTACAGTGTAACGAGTCGGTGATCTTACTAACATCCTTTGAACTTTAAATATGCCTGTACATTTTCCTGCACCATATCAGAGCCAATTTTACAATAGTTACGGGTCAAAGTATCTCTCAAGATTTTAAGAATAATAAATATCTCTTAAATTGTTTGCAATAATGAAGCATTTCAATATAATGTAGACAAAAACGAAAAATAACACGATAGTTATGGATCAGGACTCCCCGATCCTTACTGCGCCTGTGCAAAGTTGGACCGTGCAGTACAGGGTACGAGGATACCGCCACCTGCTGACCGAGCGAATGAACCCTATTGTAAACTGAATTAGCGTCAAGCGCGTGTTAAATCTGATTTAGTGACAGTCGAGTGTGTTTATGCTCGTCTGTGAGGAGAGGATTGTTGGAATAGTGATGATGATGTGCGCTGTCACTGTCAGTTGTCAGTAAACACTTCATCTGGCTGATGAATCTTCACGTGACACATTACTAAGTCAGTATTATTAAGTCTGTAAGTAGGCGCCATTCTTTCTATTTTACGGCGCTGTTGCTCAATCGGGGGACGAGAAAAGCATGAATTTGTTTGTAAACGGATTCTCCATTGTTTAAATGTCCCGGGCAGTCGAAAAGCAGGCAGAGCTGCTGAGAAATGCTAAGAGCTAACTGGGCGCTAACCGTGTCACTTAAATACATTAACTCTCGCAATGTTGGCAACGAGAGGAAGTGACGGAAGATTTGCGCATGCGGAGTACTGATCAGGTTTCCGGTACGGATCCGGTAGTGACAGCGTCCAAATTCAGGAACCGCATCCTCCTGTGCCTGCATTTGTAGGCCGATTATGTTACAGCGACACGACAAAGGCTGCACAAATTCGAAGACTCTGACAAACGCGGCCTTCATTTCCCCAGATTTGAAGGATGGGTCAGGTGTATACTTCGTGGCCCACCTATCCCAGAATTCATAGCGTGGCCTTGCCAATTCCAGTTTCCAACAATGGCGGCAGCTAGTTAGTTTTAACTTTACTCTTATTATTCTTTCTGGGTCACAAAATAAACGTTTAACATATTTTCAGGCGAGAATGTAGCTGTGTAAACCTCAAATATCTGCTGAGTTTATCAAGACACCGCATATTTTCAAAAGCGCTCCGACGTCTTCGGAGACGTCTGTTACCCACTAGCTCGATAGCTAGCCGGGGGCTAGGCCCACTAGAGCCGTGAGAACACCGGACTCCCGGCAAATCGTCTTCAAATGTTATTGTTTGGCCTTTTTTCAGTATTTTATTTGTTCCTGAGTAAATCTGTTTGGCTGAGATTAAAGTTATAGTTTTTACACAGCTGAATAAACGTCAAGCAGACAGCTGATTATCAGAAGTGTGAGACTCTGGAGAATATACTCCGGTGTCCTGTTATATTTTAGAAAGCAAGGAGTTTATTAAACTTCACCGAAACAATCTGCAAATTTCATTAAAATTGAATAAACTATCATCTTGTCTTTATTTTTAGTTAGCACCTTAAACACTTAAAGCTGTAAGCTAATGATAGTTATATAAGAGCAGATGCTGCTGGTGCAATAAGCTGTATGCTGTATGTCCAATGGATGATGATGTGATTAGTCGACTATCAAAGTAATAGTTTGTGGCGGCCCTAGACCACACCTACTGCAGCTGAGCTGGTCTCTATTTGGGGCACAGCTACTGTAGATGGCTCGTTTTTGTCCCAGTCGTTATTTAGTAGCTGATGTAATGAAAACATTCAGTCGTCAGCTGTGAGCTTTTGAGAGTTCCTGACGATTGTGTTGTCACGTGTGGCCCCTCAGCCTCAGGCAGTGATGGGAATGCTGCCCCCTGGACCACAGAGGAGCAGAAACTTCTAGAACAAGCCCTGAAGACCTACCCGGTCAACACGCCTGAGCGCTGGGAGAAGATCGCAGCTGCTGTGCGTGGACGAAGCAAGAAGGACTGTATGAAGAGGTATAAGGTATGCTGCTGCCGTGGTCTGTGCTCAGAAGGCTCGTGTTTTGCATTAAAGTGTTTTTACTGCAGCGTGAAACTCTGCAGCGACAAACTGAGGAACTAACACGTTTCCTTTTTCCTCTGACAGGAACTGGTGGAGATGGTCAAAGCCAAGAAAGCTGCTCAGGAACAAGTGGCAGCCAAAAATAAAAAATGACAAGAACCACGCGTTAATAGAATCTGTTATTTTAACATTATTGTGTTGGTCTTTATTTTATAATAAAAAGAAGGAAAAAATAACGTGACACGACTTAAATTTTGCATTTGTCCACTTCCTCAGCATGTCCTGCTCAGCTTCTCATCCAGAACATCCCACTGCGGATCTGGTTGTAGTCGGGCAGCTGTTCGATTGGACCTGAGAACAAACAAACTTATTGCTTATCTGCTTTAACATCAGGCAGAAACACGAGTTTGAACACAGACTGAGTTCCAGAGACGCTCTGATCTTTGACTGACTGCATCGTCACACTTGAAGCTACGCTCACTTCCTGTTTTGGCTCAAGATTTAAACCCAGAGTTCTGATAAACCATTCTTTTCTTTACAGGCGACAGAAAACTGATTAAAATTGTAAATCAGGGCTAAAAGCTAAAACATCAGTCTGCATAGTTCAGCCGTCACAGTGACGATCACTTGCATCACCAGCAGAGTTCAAACTGGGATTCACTCCCCACACTGAGCCGCCGGCTTCCTTTTATCGTACACTCCGAGTTTCGTTAGGTTCAGCCTCTGCAGGCGTCCCGTGTTTGAAAACGTACCGACAGCTGCGATGGCAGGAGCTCTGTTGTAGATGTATTTGGTGCACACGTCCTTTATGGTGCTGGCGTCGATGGCCTGTGGAGAGCCAGAGACAAACATGGTGGAGGATCAGGGCAAAAAGAGCTTTTCAAACATTATTTCAGGTCGTGCTTAAAGACACCGGCTGGGACATTACCAGATTTACATTGAGGTTTTCTCAGCCTCACACAGTTTATCACTGTGACTCTGTTATTGTTCTGGTCTTACTGCTTTAAATGTAAAGAAACCTGGCCTTATGAAAAAATATACTCTTATGATGCATTTTAACTTTAAATATGGAAGCAGCAAATAAGCACACGTGACGAGTGCCAGAAAGCTCAACGTTCCTGGGATCTCACTTCCTCCTCTGGTTGCAGTTTTTCTACGTTCAACAGTCACAAAGGTGGAATTCAGCTGCGACGTTCTGCGACACCACGCGCTAAGGACGCATCAACGTGGAGGTGTTGGAGACGCGACGCAGTCTCACCACTATAATCTGTCTAAACAGGTTACCATGGTTACCAGGTAAATAAAAAGTGAAGTACAGGCCTCAGTTTGAGCTGCAATAACAGAGGCTGTTAGACTGTAAAAATGAAAGCTAACAGAGCCAACCGTAGCTGCTGGATACTAAGAGTACACAGAGTTATGAACTTGTACAAAACGCAGCCCTCAGTTGGATTTCCGGTAACAGTTACTGACAGCAGAAGAACCTGTCGACTCACATCAATGCGGGCTTCCAGCTCATGCAGAGGGATCCTGCGACTGTAGCACAGCATCTGTCTGCCGATGTCCTCGCAGATTGGGGTGGATCCTGGAGGAAGCAGATCAACACGTGAAACCAGGCGCCGCACGACTGCACGCTCTACAGTCACGCTGCCTTACCGTCCAGATGCAGCAGCATGTTGGTCTTGAGCAGGTTCTTGGCCCGAGCTACCTCGCTCTCCGTCACACTGGTACAAAGAGAAATCCTGACAGGAAGCAGCGACACACAAGCATTAAACACGTTCAGTCAGCAGGTTTAACCTTCTTTAAAACTGACGACTAAACTGATCTGAGCGCGCTCACCATTCCATTTGAGTAAAGTGCATCATGTCGTTGATGGTGCCGGGTTCACACACCATGTAGAGTCCCCAGAGGCCTGTGTCTGTGTAGCAGGTGTTGAAGGACTGGAAGCTATGGCACAGGTTCCCCTGACAGGCCATCTGAGCCAGCTTACTGGATAGATTCTAAACTCAGAGGACATAGAAACAAACGGTTCGCTGAATAAATGCTGAGCACGTATGTGTGGTCAGTTTTTATTTAAAGATGGCGAAGAAGAGGAAGAGCATTTAGCAGCAGCACAGAGAAAACAACACGTGCCACATCCAAGGTTTCCTCAGTACTCACCACGCCTCCACCAAACGAGCGGTCCCAGTTTCCAATGAGCGTGTTGGCTACCATGAGTGGGATTGTGTCGGGGTGAGACCATCCGACAGCCTCCATGGCGATGGCGATGTGAGCGAGTGGCATTTTGTCGTCACGGACTCTGATCTGAAACCGTAACAGAGTCCTGAAGCATTCACCAAATTAAAGCTTTTTTTAATAACTTGAAATGAAACTGCACCAGTTTCACAGTCAACGAATGATAGAAAGCACACAAATACTTAACTGAGGTCTACTGGAAGTAGAGCAGGGCGATATGGCCAAAAATATTTATCACGATATATATTTGAAACTTTGCGATAACGATATAACTGACGATATAATTGATGCGAGACAAAATACACCTCCACAACATTACTAGTGCAAAAAGACAACCTTCCATTTATTTTCACTTAAACAAGAAGCTGGTTTTTATGTACATTAAAGCTTTATAAAAATGTAACCGTGCAAATGCAAATTCCTTGCTGAAAGTTTAACCAAAAGGCATTTCCAGTAGAAATGGGCTGACATATCCTGAGCATAACCATGTATAATATCCACTGAAGTTAAAAAGAGGTGCTTTGCAACATTAAACTGCAGTGTGCAGTACGTATTTTTTGGACCATAAGGTGCACGGGATTATAAGGCACATTAAGCGAAACGAAGCAGTCAGATAAATCAAACTTTATTAAACTCATTCTTCTTGCTTCCTCCACTTCTGTACCATTGATTCATTAATGTTGAATTCTCTGCAGCTGCTCTATTCCCATGTTGTTGCAGTATATTAATGACTAACCTCGTATTGTGGATGGATTATCTCAGTTGTTCTCCTGACTGAAGTTTGGTCCGTTTACAGCATCCTGCCATGCGATTGCATTTGTCTCTAACCATGAACAACCCTCACATTAACTTTTATAAGTGGAAAAGTGTTAGTGTTCGTCCTCCAGCTTCACTGTTTATGTTATGCTAACATAGCTGTGTCGCTAGCGATCACGTAGCACATCATTATATACCAGCTAGCCCAACTTCAGTAACCCTACAAACGTCACTGCTGTTTAGTTTCCTGCCTTCATTTATGTTGGAAGTGATAGCAGAGCTGTACGTTTGATTTTTTCCAGAAATCTCTCAGTCAGAACGTGCTATATCATGCTTAGGTAACTAGCGAAACTAGCGAGCTAACTTCCGCTAGCTTCCTGCTAACTTCTAACTCCGTTAAATGTAATACATTTTGTTTTCATGGATGCCTGGAAGTTAAACTTCATAGTTTCACCTGGTAAAGCAGCAATGCTGATCGTTTTATTAAAGATGAAAGAATTTAGACAGTTTTTAAACTCTCAGTGATGCTGCAGTGTCGTTTGACCTGAAGCATACGGAGTTTAGGACCCAGATTACTCCCAGATTTAAGAGTAGGGATGGGTATCGTTTAGGTTTTATCCGATACCGGTGCCAAATCGGTACTTTTGAAACGGTGCCGGTGCTTAAACGGTGCTCGAACCGGTGCTTAAAGAATGGAGAACACAAACTTTGTCCAAAAACCTCTCATGTTCAGCTGTTTTTTTTTTTTGTAAAAAGATAATGTTAGCCTTTTCTGCAGCTATGGGGCATATATGGTATATACTCTTGGCTGGAAGCAGTGCTTAAACAATGGAAAAAACACAAACTTTGTCCAAAAACCTCTCATGTTCAGCTGTTTCCCAGTTTTTCTTTGGTCATTTTAGCCTTTTTGGCCAGGGTGAAGGGAGTATCTGCCATCAAACAAGAAGGCAGCCGCATGTAGCTATGATGATGTTTGCTAGTTCACCTTACATGCATTAATGTAATAACGTGGTTAGCCTACTCAACGTAAATTACACACGAACAACATTAAGCTACTCACGCAGAGAAGAACGGCTGCTGCTGCATCATCATCCTCATCATTTCTGCTACACTGGCAGGGCTAGGGGCCAGGACTCTATTCTTCGGGTTTTTGGGGGATGTTGCTCCGGGTCCGATAACTGGCAACCCACCCAACGTGCACAGTGTGAGGTCTCGCAGCAAGCTATCAAATACGGCGCATTTCTCGGCTTTAAAATAAAACACTATGCGTCGCCAGGTGTTTCATCGGATTTGAGGAGTTACCTCCTTTGACAGTATCACAGTATCAGCTTAAAGCACTTGTTGCTGCTGAGTTTGCATATTTTGCTGTGAAGTACAACCAGACTTTTGACCGCTTCGCCTTGGACATTTTTAATCTGTAGCTCTGCTCTAACTGAACGTACGTACCTGGCCCCGCCTACTATCCTCGGAAACGTAAAGTGATTGGCTAGAAGTGTATCACAGCTCAGGGAAAAAAAGCACCGAAATAAAGCACCGAAATGTGCGCTGCTTTTCGGTCTGGTTACTACCGTTTGTCAGAACCGGTGCCATCATGGCACCCGACACCGGTACCCATCCCTATTTAAGAGCATCTTAGTCCGACAAATACGACAATAACGACGGCCGCTTGCATGTTCTGCAAAAAAATGTGCTTTGTTGTGTATCTGACGGACAAACACCAAACCAGTTTCACATCACTGAAGCTGCACCATTTTTACAAACCAATTCTGGTTCATCTGTTTCACTCAACAATCAGCCATGTGCGTATGAAAACAAAGGCACCGCGCATGCGCGTTTTACTCATATTCTATCGCGATATTTCATTTTCCTATCGTTGCCTAACATTATACCAGTATTACCGTGAACGGTATAATATGGCCCAGCCCTAACTGGAAGTATCTACAGTTCTCAGTGCTGTGATACAGGCCGGCAGGAGTTAGTGGGGAACTGTCAACGCTTTTGTTTTGAAGGCAGAGCTGGGTTAAAGAGCAAATCTAATCTGTGAGACGAGCAGCAGACGACAGGATGCATACGTGTATATAGAAACTGAATTCATGACTGTTTTTACACGTCTTTTAAACCACTTTAAATACAACTTGAAAGCAAACTTGTTCTGGTTACTCCTCTAAACGATATCTCACCGTCTCCCCGAGCATGTCCAGCTGCAGTATAATCGTTCATTTCAGGGAATATCCGACACATCTATCGCCTTCTTCATCTAAAAGGTTTCCATTAATGAAAGCCTGATGCCGTGTGAACCAGAAAGCACAGCCTGCATGAACCTGCATGAACCTGCATGATGCAGTCACACTGGATGATCCAAGTCCGACTGAAAATCTAAACCGTGTGCAGAGGCTTTCCCAGTCTGAATTCATTTGCCTGACTATTGATCTTATTGATCTTAGTCTTTGGCGCCAAAGAAAAACGATTACAGGTCACCAGAGAACTTCAATCTATACATCTAAAAACCACAAACCAGGCGAGAAATTTGGGTGTAGTGATGGATGCAGACCTAAACTTAGAAAAACACATTAAGACAATAACAAAGTCAGCTTACTATCACCTCAAGAATATATCAAGGATAAAATATCTGATGTCTCAACAGGACCTGGAAAAACTAGTCCATGCATTCATCTTTAGTAGGCTTGATTACTGTAACAGCATCTTTACAGGTCAACCTAAAAAATCAGTCAGACAACTACAGCTCATTCAGAACTCTGCTGCTCGAGTCCTCACTAAGACCAAAAAAGTGGACCACATCAGTCCAGCTCTGAGGTCTTTACACTGGCTGCCTGTCCGTCAGAGGATAGACTTTAAAGTTCTGATGCTGGTCTATAAAGCTCTGAATGGTTTAGGACCAAAATACATCAGTGACCTCCTGACCCAGTATGAACCATCCAGATCCCCCAGGTCATCTGGATCCGGTCTTTTATCAGTTCCCAGAGTCAGAACCAGACACGGAGAAGCTGCATTCAGCTTTTATGCTCCTTATATCTGGAACAAACTCCCAGAAAGCCTCAGATCAGCTGAAACACTCAGTTTATTTAAATCCAGGTTGAAGACTCACCTGTTCTCAGCTGCATTTGAATAAAGCACCAAATCCACACTTTAAGCTTAAATTTCAAAACTTACATTTAACTACTGATTTTATCTACTGTTCTGATTTTATCTGTTTTGATTTTATATACTGTTGTTTGTTTGTTTGTTTGTTAATTAGTTAGTTAGTTTATTTGCTTGTTTTAATCAATTTTAAATCATGCTTTTTATTTGTTCTTGTTTCTAATGTCTCTGTAAAGCACTTTGAATCACCTTGTTGTTGAATTGTGCTATACAAATAAACTTGCCTTGCCTTGCCTTACTGTGATTTGCTTTGATTCCTGGAGAGGTTGTGGTTTGTATGTGCCTCAGAATCTTGTATTGCCTGAGCTAAGTTCTGTTCTGGTTCTTGTGTACTTGTTCTTTTTGTCATTGTCTGTTACTATGAACAAAATCCTAATAAAAATATATTAAAAAAAAAAAATGTGCAGAAACTCACGTGCCATCTGACTAAAGTCATATTCACTTGTAGACCCATCTGAACTAGATTTAAGGCATCTTAAGTAATATGTGTGTTTTAAACATTTTCCAAGACGTGGACATGTCTGAGCCACCACCCTTCATTTGCATCCACCTTAGAGACAACCGTGTTACTCTGATACACTCGATCTCATTCTTTAAATAACACAGTAGCTGCTCTGTGCTGATGTGACGCCCCGTTATGCAGTAGTGAGAAACTAAAGTTAGCCTTACCTCACTTCCTGTGAAATGGCACGGAGGAAGAGCCGGGGCTTCGCCTTGATGTCTGCTGGGAAGTTTTCCAAAGTGATACTTGGCCAAATCGATGAGCTCGTCATGACAGACACCTGATCAGAGAGGGAGTGAGTCCTGGAGATCAGATCAACTTTACTCTGGTTCAGAATTTATTGCATACTTTGAGCAGTGCTCATGCATCAGTGACTGTTTGTTGCAGGTTTACAGAAAATGTTAACGAAACGTGAGCAGAAAACAGCTCTAACCTCCAGCAGCAGCCAACACTATTCTGGGTCCTTTATAGTGAGCGGTGATATACTCCACCAGGTCTCCTCTGTTGATGGTCCTGCGTCACAAACACACAGCAGGAAGCTAAGCTGTGCAGGATGCTTTCAGCAAACCTCAGAGTACTTTGTGTTTTTTAGGTGTTTGGTCTCACTTGATGTTCTCAGTGGGGCCCAGGATGGTTCTTCCCAGCGCTGTGGACTGGTACGCTGTAGCATGCAGATAATCAAAGACCACCTCTTGCAGATTGGTCTCCACTTCCTGCATCTCTCGAAGGATCACCCCTCGCTCCCTCTCGATCTCCGCCTCTCCCAGCGTGCTGTTCTGGATGATGTCAGCCAGAATCTCCACAGCTTTGACACAGAGAGATATTTTATTGTGCTTTAACACATTCCAGGTTTTTCGTTTGAGATGTTGCCATGTAACATTCAGCCCCTCTGCCCTCCCGTACCTCTCGGAAGATCCTTGGAGAAAGCTTTGGCATAGTAAACAGTCTGCTCGCGGGATGTGTAGGCATTGAGGTGAGCCCCCATGTTCTCGATCTCCAACTCCAGATCAAGCTGAGAGCGTTTCCTGGTGCCCTGTCACACATTTATACAGACAAAGTGAACAAAGTCTTGAATGTTACTTTCATTTATAAAGAAACTCTGAAATATTACATTTATGTCATTATTTTGTTATTATACTGCTGTGAACTATTAGAATGCATTCTTCCCTCTCTGCATAGGCCAGATACATTCAAATAAAGACCACTGCTTTAAAAACTTTGCTGCGTAGCTGCCATCTCACCTTAAATGCCATGTGCTCCAGAAAGTGCGCTGTGCCGTTATTTCTCTCGTTCTCATAGCGACTCCCGGCATCTATCCACAAGCCCACCTGGAACAAAGCAGGAATTAATATACGCTTCCACAAACTGCTGCTACTGTACCACAACCCCACATCTCAGCCTGTAGTGGCAAAGCTAGCAGATGCTAACATTTTTTGTCATGCCTATTACATTTGGCTGGCTGCTTCACAATGGTTATGGTATTTTAACAACATATTTACGTGC
Source organism: Rhamphochromis longiceps (assembly GCF_057381845.1). Taxonomy (NCBI): domain Eukaryota; kingdom Metazoa; phylum Chordata; class Actinopteri; order Cichliformes; family Cichlidae; genus Rhamphochromis; species Rhamphochromis longiceps. The sequence continues at coordinate 1,210,443 of NC_140573.1, forward strand.
ATGTATTAAAGCAGCCTGTTTTAAACTGTTTACTTCCAGCTTACTGTGCAGGTGGGGAGCCCCGAGTCCTCAGATGCCACCCGGAGTCCGTTCTCTAAAGCAGTCACCTTGGTTTCAGGAACATTTAGCGCCACCTGGTGAGCAGCTTGGGTAACCAAGAGTCTGTGCGGTCCAGCAGTGAACTACGGGAGAAGGACAGCCAGTCACCATGACGCTTCAAAACTTAGAGCGTTACGTTTGCTGCTACCAGTCAGCGATAATGAATGAATCTGCCCCATTGGCGGTTCTGTTACACAGGGACATCCAAACATCACAGTAAGAGTTGATCACGTGATAGCTAAGCTAGCTTAAATAGCTGTTCGCAAACAAGCCGGCCATGCGCAGAGCTTTTCCTCTATGACACTGAGCACTGGCAGCTGTCACGGGCATATCAATTAAATGAGAAACTCCAAACATGACTATGAATCAATTCTTCTTACCCTGCTTATCGAATTCTTCTTCAGTAAATGTCTTTGTAAGAAAAATCTCCCAGCAGACGTGAGGCACTGTACGGACATTGCCATATTGTTTATCTGTAACGGTGCCGTTCTGCTGACGCAACATCCGCCGGAGATGACGACTTACTTTTTTCATAGTAGGGAAAAAATACCACAGGATTTGATGACAACCGCACAAAGAAATCTATTCTTACACTCTCCTTAAACCAATAAAAACAGAGATAAACACACCTGAACAAATAACTTTATATTTCAGACATTGATCAACCTATTATATGGAAATATGAAAATTGCTGCCACACGACTAACTGCCTATGTGACCTATTGGTTTGCACGTTAGCTGTAAATAAAGTATTGAAGTAATATATATTTACATTTAGGATACTTCTCAACCATATTTGACGTGGTTCGTTTATAACGAACGTTCTAACGTTTAATCGCTTTTGTTTATTTTGAAAGGGTGTCAGAATTTGAAGGCGGAAGTGTCGGTTTAGCCTAGCGCGGATTTTTTTTCTGTGAGTTTCAAGTTGGTCTGTCAGCTTCTTCCTAGCAGTTCAGTGTGTGACTGAAATAGTAGAGCAAGGCTGAAGTCCAGCTGTGTACAGAGCAGAAGGCCTGCTGCTGTAGCCTGCACTGGAGGTATTTCCTCTGTAACCCGGACTTAATTAATTCTCTGTTGGGTTCAACGGTGTCGTTAGCCGCTAACGGTGCAGCGTTAGCTGTTCACGCTAATTAGTGGCCTCAACTTTAGCCGATGTAATAAAACAGGAGTGTACGGCCATTAGCTTCGGTGTGGCTTTCAGACAAGAAATGGCGGGAGGCAGAGATCTCATGGACGGTGACCTGGAAGATGGAGAGATCTCTGGGTCCAGCTCGGATACTGAGATGGGACCAGCCACAGCAGCACAAGAAGCTCGACCCCAGGTTCCCCCGGCTTTCTGCGGCCAGTCTTTCCAGAACAGAGCCTATGCTCAGACACTTCCAGCCGCAGCTTATCGCAGCACAGGTAGGACGGCAGAGTCTAGTGACAGTGACCCGGAGTCCTCTGACGAGGAGGCGGCTGTTTGGCGCCGGAAACGCCAGAAAGTGTCCAGTGCTCCACAGCCGCCTGCATGCAGCGCCCGGCTAGGGCCGACCCCTGTGCCCGCCCAGGGGACGACGGGTGGCCGCAAGGTGAATAACATTTGGGGCTCTGTAGTACAAGAGCAGTGCCAGGACGCTATCACTGCAGAACTTGGCATATTTGGCATGGATGGTGTTGGCATGTCCACCAGGAATGTGGAGACTTATAATTTCGTCCTAGCTCGGAAGATAATGGAGAAGGAGAGGGAGATGGAGGCACAGTCAAAGGAAGGAGGAGAAGTGAGCATGCTGGATGCTGAGCTGGAGGAGTACATGAAGGGTAGGGGGTCAGAGGAGAACACAGGAGGTGATGCAAAGAGAAAGAGACCTGCAAAGGAGCGGCTGGGCCCCAGAGCAGAGATGGACATCAAGGGCCGCTATGAGATCACAGAAGGTGACCCAGATGATAAGGTGATAGAGGAGATTGCGTTCAGGCTGCAGGAGCCCAAAAAGGAGCTGATCACTCGAGTTGTCAAAGTAGTTGGCAAGAAAAAAGCCATAGAACTTCTCGGAGAGACTGCCACCCTGGAGGAGAGTGGCGGTGTGTACACCATGGACGGCAGCAGGCGTCGGACACCGGGTGGGGTGTATCTCAACCTGCTGAAGAACACCCCCAGTATCACCAAGGCCCAGATCAAGCAGATATTCTTTGAGGAACAGGTGAAGGAGTACAAGAGCAAGAAGGCTGCCCAGAAGAGGAGGCGACATTTGGTGGCCAAAAAGATGAAGCAGGCCATCGGCACCCTAAACCTGCAGGAGCATGATGACGTCTCCAGAGAGACTTTTGCCAGTGATACCAACGAGGCTTTGGAGTCTCTGGAGGAAGCTGCAGAAGACGAGGAGGCTCAAGAGGAAGCTGCTGTGGGCACTGAGGAGACAGCAGTGGTCTACAACGCTGCAGACCTGGAGGTGTTTTGAAAATAGCCTGCTGTCTGAACAACGATGTTAATGAAACACTGAAAGCACTGAATATGTGATTGATTCAAAATCCACACTGGTGTCCTTTTTTGTTTTTTGTTTGAAACCTTAGCAATAAAAGCAGCGCTTCTGTTAACAAATAGTTACAGCATGAACATGTTGATTGGAGCTTTTGCCGTTCAAATGTTGTTTTGCCTTTTAAAACCAGTCCTTCTCAACAAAATGATGTTGTGAGAGTCAAATTCATAACCATTTGTTGCTGTAAGTGTCATTATACAAACAGGTCTTGAGTTATTACTTTCATGGATGCACCTCGGTCTGGAAAATAATAAAAGTGGTGACTCAGGTAAAAGAATTAAAAAACTGTAGGGTTCTTTTTTTGTGCACTCACTTCCAAACACAAAATAACATAAATGTTATATAAGGTGAGTTTTAGTATCATCAGATCAGGATTCCTGTACTGACATTCATACCAAGTGGGGCTTCTCAAAGAAAACAAAGGCATTGAATGGCTGATGTAAAAGTGCTGAAGTGTCCACTAGATGGCAGCCATGTTCCAACTTCTGCAAGAGTGGAGAGCCCTTTTAGTCCAAGGCTGTATATAGAAAGAACCCTTAACCGTTCCGTACAGCATATATAAAAACGTATAATATAAAAGAATAACTCAAGAATTAAACTGAAAAATGCAAAACTGCATGCATATGAAGTGCTGCCTGCTATAGTAAAGGTTAAACTACCAGGTCACAGGTGTCCTGTTTAATTTGTATAACTCTGGTACAAATGTACACAGTCTGCCTGGCTCAGGCGTGTCAAACATATGGCCTGAGGGTGAGAATCAGGCACACGTGATTATGAAAATGTAAAGGAGAAATTCTGTTTTTACAATGAAAAATAAATATATTCATCCATTGAGCACCACAAATGATAAACGTCCACCACGTTAGACCTTTCACATTTGTCATTCTTTATGCAGGTGGTTAGGACAGAGTGTACTCGTAAATGACATCCTCATCTCCAACTTAAACATCTCTGCACTGATGAAAATGTCAGTTCCTGCTTTTGTTTGGGGTTTTTTTTTTGCGACACCACTACTCAACGAGTGGTGTCTTAAACAGGAATCCTAAATGTCAGCTGAAGAATGATGATTTCTACAAGAAAATCCTGAAAAACCATCGGCTCACGCCCTGAAGCTGAAGCACATTTAGGTCATGCATCAGTACAATGATCACACGTCAGCAATTAGTTTTTCACATAAGACCAGGTGGGTTTGGATAGCATTTTTTTCTTTAATACATGAATACACCATTTACAAACTGCACTTTATATTTACTCAGGTTATCTTTGTCTAGTATTAAAATTAGTTTGACAGTTATGCAAAAACCAAACACGTTTGATTCAGAGGAATCAAATATATGTTTGTTTTTTTAGAATTTGTGAAACCTGTGCTGTGCTTTCAACATCTGCAAAGGCCCAAAACCTGAAATCTGAAGACACAAATCTTCGTTGAGGTTCACTAACATTTTGTTTTACAAAGTCTCGCTTCTAAGTGTGAATGGTTGTCTGTCTCTGTGTGTTAGCCCAGGGTGTACCCCGCCTCCTGCCCTAAGACAGCTGGGATAGGCTCCAGCCCCCCTATATATATGTACAAAAAAAACAAGCTCAAGCTCCCAGGCCTCTGGTAGAGGACCCGAGCTTGAGGGTCCTGCAGTATCTTAGCTGTTCCCAGGACTGCGCTCTTCTGGACAGAGATCTCCGAAGTTGTTCCCGGGATCTGCTGGAGCCACTCGCCTAGCTTGGGAGTCACCGCACCTAGTGCTCCGATTACCACGGGGACCACCGTTACCTTCACCCTCCACATCCTCTCGAGCTCTTCTCTGAGCCCTTGGTATTTCTCCAGCTTCTCGTGTTCCTTCTTCCTGATATTGCTGTCATTCGGAACCGCTACATCGATCACTACGGCCGTCTTCTTCTGTTTGTCTACCACCACTATGTCCGGTTGGTTAGCCACCACCATTTTGTCCGTCTGTATCTGGAAGTCCCACAGGATCTTAGCTCGGTCATTCTCCACCACCCTTGGGGGCGTCTCCCATTTTGACCTCGGGACTTCCAGGTTATACTCGGCACAGATGTTCCTGTACACTATGCCGGCCACTTGGTTATGGCGTTCCATGTATGCCTTGCCTGCTAGCATCTTGCACCCTGCTGTTATGTGCTGGATTGTCTCTGGGGCATCTTTACACAGTCTGCACCTGGGGTCTTGCCTGGTGTGATAGACCCCAGCCTCTATGGATCTTGTGCTCAGAGCTTGTTCTTGTGCTGCCATATATATACATATATATATATACATATATATAGGGTTTTGGAGTTGACGTCACGCCGCAGTGCACTGTGGGATCGCTGCGCCACGTCAGTAGGCCAGGAAGCAGAACAAGCGCACAGTGTTGGAGTGTTGGAATCGGGACTGCCAGAACCATGCTCAAAATCAGCGCAAAAGACTGGGGCTGTAAGGGGCTGTATCGCGACCGATTGTGCCCAGACGCCAAGAGACGGTACTTTGAAAAAATTGCGTGCATCCGTAATGTGGACCCGTATGAAATAAGGAAGTGTAGTGGAAACCCAGACGACCACTGTGACCGCGTTGTGTGGACACAGAGAGACCTTGCTGTGATATGCATCTTCCCTGATGTGGATTTCTGGGAACCGCGCTTAAAGCAAGCACAAGACTTCTTTCGTAAAGTGTGCCTTCCTGAACTTGTTGGGAAATACTTCTCCAAACAACGTGCTGCTCTAAATAACCTGTAATGTTTCATTTTGTGGTTCAAGATTAATGCCAGCTGTGTGTTACCATGTAAATAGTTTGCATTTCATTTTTATGTGATTGCTAAGTACATGTGAACAGATCAAGAATAAAACAAACAAACAAATATACTATTCTTTTTTGTTTTATTAAAACAACTTCACACAAAGTACAACTATTTACAATGTACTGTACATCCAAAAAAACAGCTTTAAGAATACTCAACAGGAGCAAGTGTCATTTGGCCCTGGTTTGACAACAACACTGGGGCACATATTCACCAAAACAGCAAACCTTAACGATCTTATCAAGAAGTGTTGTCTTCAGCCTCACATGATAAGAGTAATCGGATTGGCATTGTAGTGTGTAACATTTTGAACTTGTTGCGCTAACTACCTATTACTCGCTCAACATGAATTCTCAGGTGGGCAATTGCTCTTGTTTGTTCAACGTCCCTTGCATCAAGTGACAGTAGCCTTTTGTGAAAGCTGGAATCTTGACCTCCGCACACATCATTCCTACAGCATTTCTGATGTCAAAGCCTCTGTCAGCCAATACTACGTCCCCTGGTAACAGCTTTTGAAGAATGCCACATCTCTCTGTGATGTGTTTATCTGATGCACGACCCCCCATCCCCTGGAAATGAAAGAAATATCTCCATGGGGTGTAATCCCGATGAGGTATTTATGGTGTGTGTACCCTTGTAATGAGAGTATGTTTGTGCACGTGCCTTTAAATTAGATGGTCTTTCTGTTCGAATCTCAAAACAGTCAACAATGTTGGCTACTCGTTTTCCAAAAGTTTCAGTAAACTGTGGAGGCATTGTCGCCTGCAGACAGTGCCTCTCAGGCCAGTGCACCAGTGCTCCTAAGCGGGCATACAAAACATCAATGGTATCGGTGAAGACAGAAGACAGTGTTTTGTGGGACACATCGAATGGATGACAAAGATGCTGGACTGGAAGATCAAGTCTCAGACGCATTAGTGTGAGTAAGAGCATTTGGAAACCTGTCAGTTTCTTCGATATTGGCAGGAAATCTTTGACAGTGTTGAAGAGGGACATTAAGACAGCATAACAATGTAGTCCAGTGTAATATCTTACTTTTTCAGTATCATCCTTTAAGAAACTTTCATTCAGCTCTGTCTTTTGCAACTGTGATTGAAGCAGTCTGTTCTCCTCTAGCAGCCGGTTTATTTCTGCTCTGCTCTGTTCATTGCACACACAATCCTTCGTCTGCCCTTTAGCTTCCGTGACGCTGTCTGTCCAATGACCACTGTCTGTCCGATGACCACTGTCCACATTTGCAGCTGCTACCTCAACCTCCACTTGTCCAACACAACTGCTGTCCACTGCCTCCATGACATTGTGATTTTGTTGTTGGTCTGTCAGATCTTCATCGATCACTTCTGCACGGGGCACACCTTCAGACTCTGCAGCTGCATAACTGAAGGCCTGTAAGATAAAATTAGACATAAGGTAAATGTACACCAATATTCCAATGACAGGTGTGTTATTCATCTGGAAGTTATGTGCGGATTAGTGTACAGTGATAGCAATTTAGTATGTTTTTAGAGGGGGGGGGGGGGGGGGGGGGGGGGTTACCTGCAATGGGTGCTCTTTTTCGCTGTTTCCGTTGCATACGCCTTGAGTGCTGGTCCAAGTCTGACACAGGTATGTCGCCGTGCCCCATGTGCAGTGTTGGTGCCCAGTCTGGATTTGTTACATCCATTTCATATGCTGGTTTGCCTGCAATAATGCCAAATCATAAGCAACTCAGTCGACATGACGTGGTTCTGCAGCATCACACATTAGCATGTTTTATCTCATTATCTATGACCTCAGCACATTGAAAGTAACACTAAAAGCCTTTCAAGAGTGATATGAATTAATTTAGAACTCACCGGAAAGAAAATGCCGTGAGCAAACCAACAAAAAGCTGGGGATTGCAGAGAACTCGATATCCCCTCGTCTCACCGCTGCAATCCAAGCCTGACGTCTTTGTTTAGTCATATCGGATACATGGGATCCCTCACGTTGCCTCCAGGATGGAAAACGATGAAAAGAGAGCCCATTATCCAGCTTCTTGCCTTCACGATCGTGTGATCTAACGTTGCAACCGACAACACAACACGTACGATCCATAGCTGAAATGGTATCCTTTGGCTGGCCTACTTGGCCTACTAGGCTGGCCACATATGTGTGTGTATATATATATATATATACACATATATATATATACACACACACACACACACACACACACACACACATATATATATATATGTGTGTGTGTGTGTGTGTGTGTGTGTGTGTGTGTGTGTGTGTGTGTGTGTGTGTGTGTGTATATAAAAAAAAAAAAAACACCCAGCGCGCCCCTGCGGGCGGTTTATCCTTCAAGCTCGGGTCCTCTACCAGAGGTCTGAGCTTGAGGGTCCTGCGCAGTATCTTAGCTGTTCCCAGGACTGCGCTCTTCTGGACAGAGATCTCCGATGTTATTCCCGGGATCTGCTGGAGCCACTCGCCTAGCTTGGGAGTCACCGCACCTAGTGCTCCGATTACCACGGGGACCACCGTTACCTTCACCCTCCACATCCTCTCGAGCTCTTCTCTGAGCCCTTGGTATTTCTTTGTGGATGTTGGGTATCGAAGAATCCATAGGTCCCTCATCCTATTCATGTAGCCCCTGCCGCCGGGGTTACTTGCGTAGTAGCATTCCAACAACGCCCTGTTTTCGTCTCTTGCCCACCGATGCCTTCTTGTTCCAGTAGCCCACTTTTCGTCAGGGTGCCCTGGTTCCTCAACACCTGACGTGGACCTTGTTGATCCGGGCGACGTCCGAGCCGGCATGCCTTCATATTTATCTGTCCTAAGCGGGCATACAAAACATCAATGGTATCGGTGAAGACAGAAGACAGTGTTTTGTGGGACACATCGAATGGATGACAAAGATGCTGGACTGGAAGATCAAGTCTCAGACGCATCAGTGTGAGTAAGAGCATTTGGAAACCTGTCAGTTTCTTCGATATTGGCAGGAAATCTTTGACAGTGTTGAAGAGGGACATTAAGACAGCATAACAATGTAGTCCAGTGTAATATCTTACTTTTTCAGTATCATCCTTTAAGAAACTTTCATTCAGCTCTGTCTTTTGCAACTGTGCTCGAAGCAGTCTGTTCTCCTCTAGCAGCCGGTTTATTTCTGCTCTGCCCTGTTCATTGCACACACAATCCTTCGTATATATATATATATATATATATATATATATATATATATATATATATATATATATATATCTGCCAAAGGTGCTACTGATGGGTCAAAGATCAGAGTACACTTTGGCCTATAAATTGATTCCATGGTTTCTATTTTAATGCCAACTGCTTATTTGTACTATGCTTTCATTTCAGAGTGCAATTAAAATAACAAATTTCCCACGTGTGGGACTAATAAAGGTTATCTTATCTTATCTTATCTTATCTTAATTAGACATTAAAATGCACCATTTTCAATTTGAAAAAAGTGGAAAAATTGAGGATTTCTAAAAGTTTTGAGTAGTGTAGCTTTTCAGTGAGAACTTCCTTTTTCATGACTGTAGCTGCTGAGTGAGGAGTCTTGCTTTCTTAACACTTGTGCTTAAATGTTAGTACTCATTCATTCAAAGTCATGATCAATCTTAGTCTTTCCTGTTTATCTTTCCTGTTTTTTCAAAGCAATTCCCAGATTCTTTGGAGGATTTTCCAGCTAATTAAATTTTTGACAGCACACGGGATTTTCATTGGAATGAAAAAATAGGTGGCTGAAAGCAAAAATGTGAAAAACCAAAACAATAAGATAAAAGAGTCTAAAAGGTTCCATAGTACTGTGTATATGTGTACAGAATATATGCTTAATAAAGCAGGTGTTTCACCTACAGAAGGAGCAGTAAACTAGCGTACAGTTCCAATATTTGCCTAACAAATCCGAGTTCTTACTTGACATAAACATGCCTGAGGAAACAAATGGCCCCCGCTAAAGCAGCTGCATCTAAATCAAAGTAAAAGTATACAGTCTCCCCACACAGCTCTGGGCAAGAATGAAAGCCTTTAATGGTGGTGGTGGATTTGTCAGCTGAAGCTCTTGGAAATGATCATTATCTCTGCTTGTGGCTGCCACATTAAAGGCCCAGTGTGTTGGCAGAAACATGTTTGATAATCCCACCACTTATGGCTGTTTTCATATTTGCTGGCAGATATATCTCCTCTGATAAGCTGTCACTGCGAACATCACGATTCCATGTGGCAATTAGGCAAGCAGATAAGGGTTCACAGAAGGTGCAGAGATCAGTTTCCTGCCATTGACTTTTACTGCCACTTCTTCTGCTCGCAGGCAGGCCGGAGCATGTGAATGCATCGTTTGGTTTAATGGGTAAAGCTGATCAAAGCATGATTTTCAAAGCCTTACTCATATGGAATTGTTACATGCAGTCTCTGGTCTCGGGACCTCTGTATCTGTCACCTGGCAACAAACTTGTTGCCTGGATACAACACGCTGTTTCCACTGGATTAAACAGGACGGGGATTGAAAGACCTGTATCTCACGACAGGCTGGGGTGGAAGTGCTGTGTGATGTTAGCACTGTCACTCCAGCAAATGAAATGTTGAGTGCTGCATATTAGCATGTCTTTGAGATCCACCCACAATCATCCAGCTGTGCTATGAATGAATGGCTCCCTGCCTGCTATGCAAAGACTTTCTTTAATCACTTGACCAGAAGTAAAATGCAGTCTGTGTTTATCAGAGCTAATTTTGGACACGCTGATGGAGAGGCAGAAATGCCACAACCACAATTACACCATGGATCTGCCATCATCCGTCCCATTCCTCTGTTGGACATTCTCAGTCTAACAGACAGTGGCTACAATTTTCACCTTCACTCTTTAACAGTTGCTCAGGGGTATATCAGGTGCCCGTTCAGTGGATTCGAACCCCCAACCTTCCGATCATGGGGCGACCACGCTACCTACTGAGCTATCCAAACCTTTAATTAACGACAGTAAATTAGATAACGTGATCAGAGTGGCTCAACACTTTGGCTGAAGCAAAGGTGAAGAGACAATGGATCACATTCCTACATGTGTATATCAGCTTTGAGGATGGCTTCTCTCCAAATATGATTCTGTTTTCCTCTTTGATTACTGAGAAATATTCTGCACATGGTTTATTACTAGTTTATTTTCTATTCATACCTCATGCGGGGTTCACAGTAACTGGCAACGATTTTCAGATTTTCTATTCTCACGTGCTTTCTAGCAACTTGCAACTTGGGGTTATATGTTGCCTGGAGCAGCTGGGGACTGGACCACCAACCTTCTGACGAGCAGATGAGCTGTTCTACAGAAGCTTAACCTGCCATGCACCTCCTTATTAAAAACCTCATCCAGTGCCACATCAGGGGCCCTGACGTGAAACCCAAAGCTCGTCCATCCAAGACTTTGCTCAACCTACATGAAACCTGCCTCCCTCTAAATGTGAATTTTATTTTGAAAATCCAGTCTGTAATCTTAACTATGATCCATCTGTATGTCCACCTGTCTGTCTGCAGTTAAACTCCTACACAGAGCTGTATTTATAGGGAGGCATGTTAGTATCAGAGAGTCCTGACTGTACAGGACAAATGGACAGCCACATTGTGGTAATGATATGACAGTCCAGTCAAACTAAGCATGATCACAGTGGCCAGAAAAAAGAGGAACAGGCAGATAATACACGTAAAAACTGATAACTTCATCATCACATGACAGAAAATAATAGTTTGTCCAAAAAGGTGGATTTGTCACCAAAGTTACATTTCCGTGTTTTTATCTGAAGTGCTGTAAAATTAGTGTTGATGTATCAAACCAATGAAAGTATAAGTTTGAAAAGCATCATTTAGTTCAGTTCAGTTTTATTTATATAGTGCCAAATTGCAGCAACAGTTTTCTCAAAGCACTTTATATTTTACAATAATACAGAAAACAACAACAACAATCCAATGATCCACCTGAGCAAGCTCTTGGAAACGGGGCGATATCTGTCAGCTCATAGCAAGAGGGTTTCTGACTTTTCTGTGTGAAATTTGAAATTTCTTCCTGGTCTCCTTTGGGTTCTCTGATTTCCTCTCACAGTAACCTAACACGCACATTAGGTTACGTGGTGATCCCAAACTGGCCACAGATACCAGGCATACAAGCACTTCAGGCACCGTATGAATGTAGTTGTGGCCTGTAGTCTAAAGCAGCGGTCCCCAACCTTTTTTGCACCATGGACTGGTTTATGCCCGACAATATTTTCACGGACCGGCCTTTAAGGTGTCGCGGATAAATACAACAAAATAAAACTAGTACCGGTACCGAAAAAAAGAAGATTTATTCATAACACACTGAAAAGACCCAGGAAAACCGAGTTAACGATAAAAACGATAACAAAATAACGCTGAAAACCGATAAAAACCCTGAAAACTATACATTTCACACCTGAGCCTCAACTCTCGCGGCCGGTACCAAACGACTCACGGACCGGTCCGAGGCCCAGGGGTTGGGGACCGCTGCTCTAAAGCATGTTCAGTCAATAGTGAGATTGGAAAAGCTGCCGGTTCATTCCACCACACATTTGACATCATAACTTTACAAAATACATTCAAAATAATAGAAGAAGACAATTGGAAACATTTCCTGATGCTGTTTGAGTAAATGACACGAACTAATCTGGATCCAGTCTCATCCATGTGGATCCACTGACTCAGCTGATGGGTAGTGTGGAGTGAAGTCTTGGTCAGCCTGCAGTGTCAGACACTTAGTAGTCAGGTTTCAGTGGTCAGCTGACTGCAGACTCCATATACCATCACAGTTTAGCGGTTAGTTTAGAACAGAGAGACTATTGGACTCATCAGCTCTCATGCTGCGATACCTTTAGAGTATACAACCAGTGTTGGGGAGTAACGGAATACATGTACCGCCGTTACGTATTTAAAATACAAAATATGAGTAACTGTATTCCGTTACAGTTACCGTTTAAAAAGGTGGTATTCAGAATACAGTTACTTTGTTGAAATAAATGGATTACACTGCGGTACTTTCCTGTTTCATATTGTGGCGGGTCAGGACTGTTTGGGTTTTGTTTGACAGCTACGTTCTTTTGTTCCAGGCGGCAGCGTTACGGTTGCCATGGTTACAGGGCGACACTCTCTCTCTCTCTGCGACTGCGTGTTTCCTGGGTGAGAGAGCGCCTTTTCGTTGTTGTTGTTGTTGTGCTAAGCTAACAGGCAGAATGCTACAAGCATAGCTCTAAAGAATGTAGCATCATGGGTAGTGTAGTCCGTGCTGCAGGGAGAATGGACTGCCATACACGTTATGGGTCTGTGAGCGCGAGGAGGGAGAAAAAGGGGAGTGGAAAACTATGAGTTGTCATCGAGGAAAAACGGGAGCTGGAAGCATGTAAATATAATAATAACCACTGCAGCCAAGAAGAGTGCCTGACGAGCCCAGCTGTAAGTAAGCTGTTAAGACTCGACTGTACACCGTGTTCGTGTTTTCCTCTGAAAACAATAAGTTCCGTTGGAGCAGTCTTTCAACGCCTCTCTCTGTCAAGAAAAGTTGACCCACACAACAAAGTAAAGCTATTTTTCGGCTACGAGCCGACAGGGACCCCACCGTATTAGTCAGAGGTCCCTTTACTACAGCTCGGAGTCGCGGACCTTCAGTAATAGTAATAAATCACACAGCAATAGTACATTCACGTTGTTGTAAAAAGCATGATAATATATTAAGTAATCCAAAGTATTCAGAATACGTTACTGTCATTGAGTAATGTAACGGAATACGTTACAGAATACATTTTGGGGCATGTAATCTGTATTCTGTAATGGAATACATTTTAAAAGTAACCTTCCCAACACTGTATACAACCAATCATGTGCATACAGAAATATTCAATATGATCTTTGCAGTGTTATCCTTTTATCTCTGCAAACATCTCTGTGAAAAAGCAGATGCTTCACACTCGCGCTCCTTATTTCTCAATAATCTTTAGTTATTGTCACAAGCATTTTTAAGTGTATTTAAGCATTTTTGGGGGGTCATAAGTGAATTTGACCAGTTTTGTAGGTTGATTGAGCTGGCCACAGTGAGTGAGTGTCTGTTTTTGGATCAGCAGTAACCAGCAAAAAACTAAAGAGGATCACTTTTCATATAATTTTAATAATAATAATAATGCTGCCTGAGAACACATTTTTGAGCGAGTACAAAGCCGCTTTGTGTGGATATAACTCCAGTGTCACTGATGCAGAGGTGTGGACTCGAGTCACATGACTTGGACTCGAGTCAGACTCGAGTCATTAATTTTATGACTTTAGACTTGACTTGAAAAAATGTTCTAAGACTTGTGACTTGACTTGGACTTTTACACCAATGACTTGGGACTTGAATTGGACTTGAACCGGTTTACTTGAAAAGACTTGATATTTTACCCCAAATATAAAATTTAACACGCATATTATATAGAGATTGAAAATGTGACGTCATTCATGGGTAAAACCGCAAAGGATTCTGGGAACTCGTGGCAAGCGGTACTAGCGCACGCAGGCTTTCAATTAAAATCAGTTACACAGCAATAAAAAGAAACACAAAAATGTCAAGAAGCTGTTGTATTATTAACTGCAATAGCTGGTCGCATGACAGCCACGGGAAGCCGACGGGTAAAGAGATCGGTTGTTATCGGATTACGTCGTTGAAGAGAAATTGTTCGAGCCATGTTTCCGAAGTAACAAAGAGGCGACTGGATTACAGCCATTCAAAGAGCAAATATAACGTCCCAGAACCCTCCAGCTCACATGTTAGGCTGCTCCAAGCATTCCCACAACGGTCAGTCTGCTGTTGTAGTTAATGCGTCATTTTCATAACATAATTGGTGATATAGGTTACAAGCAAGTCTGGCGCTGAACAGAAATTGTCGCGCTATGCTCCTTTATTTATTGTGCATAAATAGTGAATTGTCCTGACACAATATTGTGTTTCGCTTCTGTTATTATGGTACACTGACAAAAACATATACTTTTATTCACAGGATAAAACAGGTTTTTTGTATCACTAATTGCCCAGTACGATTACAGCATACAATATTATTGTCACTGCTACATTTCTGTGATGCTACCAGAAATTATTTCCACTACTAATTAATTACCGTTGAGCTCAAAGGTCCTATTAATAAACGGTTAAGGAATGTGTATTTATGATGACGATTTGTGAGACTGGTAAACTTATGATACGTACGATGGTCTTTCGTTCTACACGGTGCATTTCAAGGTCCTGCACCCATCCGTCGGTAAACTGTACCTGGGCTTGTTGCAGTGACCTGAAGTTACTAAACTTCATGAGTGTATGCGCTCACTCCAAGAACCGTATAATTATAAATATGCATATAAATATGCTAAGATGAGATAGCTGACTTCATCCAACTAGCAAATGTTGTCCAGGCTACGTTGGTGATACAGTTTTTTTTAATATGTATGATATTTTTGTCATGCGATTTTAAAGCCGGTCCTACAACCGCATCCAAGAATAACATGCAGCTTATCTCAGAACTGTCGGTGAAAATTATTCTTGGAGCTAGGTTTAATTGAGCTGCATTTTAAAGAGGTGCAATTTCACAATTTGTGTATATTTTCTAAGTTCACTATTTTGTCATGTGTTGAGAAAAACACAGATTTTAAAATTACATGGTCTAATATTTACATTTAGCATAACTGCAACATGCTTTTTTTCGTTTTTTTTTTTTAAAGACTCGAAAGGACTTGAAATTCAAACTTTCAGATTTGTGACTTGACTCAGACTTTTACACCAGTGACTTGAGACTCGACTCTGACTTGCCTGACATTACTTGAGACTTGACTTGAGACTTGAGGATAAAGACTTGAGACTTACTTGAGACTTGCAAAACAATGACTTGGTCCCACCTCTGCACTGATGTCCTTTCATGCAGCCATTGATCAGCTGTTACTGGCATCTTCTGATGCATTTGCTTTCAGTGATGTTCCTCAGGGGTGACGTGGGAGGCCTCTTTTAAGCAGCCAACTATATCAGTGCTATTTATGACTGTCTCATTACAAAGCTTCAAACATGTGCGACATAACTGCGATCAAAGGCTTGACTTGAATACTCAGACATACAGTGGGTCAACACTTCTGCTGTGTCATGGGAAGACCTAAATTACAATTTCACAAGACAAAAATATCTCTCTTGATTTGTGTAAGAAAGGAAATCTGAGTTGGTGGTTTTGGGCGGGTGTCGCTCAGTTGGAAGAACACAGCCGACACAGCCGAGGTCAGCAGTTTGATTACAGCTGCAGCTTCGTATTCAGATATGAGTGGAGGTATATTAGTGGGCACTGAGTGTGAATGGGTCTGATGTGTGAGTGAAATTCCCACAGTTAACTAAAGATCAGTGGCTATTATGGAACTGTACCTCACACACAAGCAGTCCCGTGTGAGAGACCAGGCACATGGACTGTAGCACAGGACAGTCACTTAGAGATAGGGTGAGAAGTTCGGCCATCCGGGAGGGGCTCAGAGTAGAGCAGCTGCTGCTCCACATGGAAAGGAGCCAGCTGAGGTGGTTCGGGCATCTGACAAGGATGCCCCCTGGGCGCCTCCTGGGTGAGGTGTTCCAGGCATGTCCCACCGGGAGGAGGCCCTGGGGCAGACCCAGGACACGCTGGAGAGATTATATCTCTCGGCTGGCCTGGGAACGCCTTGGTGTTCCCCGGATAAGCTGGAGGAGGTGGCTGGGGAGAGGGAGGTCTGGGCCTCTTTGCTTAGGCTGCTGCCCCCGCGACCCGGCCCCGGACAAAGCGGATGAAGATGGATGGATGGATGGATGGATGGATGGATGGATGGATTTGATTCTGATTCACAAGGTCCTGAATCGATTTGATCCACAATTCGATTTGATTCAATTCGATTCGATTCGAATCTGGGAAATTTTGCCTCAGACAGTCAGAAATATTATAATTCAGATCATGCATCAGTACATTCCCATATTTTTGTATCTATAGAAACAAAGCTGACACTTGTGAGACTTTATCAAAGGTGTGAGCATCACAGCAGATGCCTTTGTGTCAAAGTAGCTGAAGATAAAACAGAAAAACATGAAGGTGATTTTCCTGGCCTGGATTTTATAAAAAGATTCTGCATTAGATCAAAAAAGAAAGAAAACCATGAATCAACACATGAACATTACCTGATGCTGCTGAAGTGAAGCAGAGCAAAGTTACAGAGGTTTGATTAGAGACACAGCTGAGAGTTTTGCAATTATGCATAATTTAAAAAGTTTACATTTGATCAGTAGCCTATTGAACAGCAGAAATTAGGGTTTGTTGGAAGTAAGTAAAAGGAAAAAAACAGCGGCCGACAGCCTGTAAACAACGGCAGACTTGTGTAACAAGCAAGTTAATAATGCAGAAAACAGATTTTTAGACGGGAAACTGTTCTTGAAGTACACTGAGTGTCATGATTCGGCTGTGTGCAGGCTGGATGAGGACCCAATCGCAAACTCACGGAGGCAGGAATTAACTCAAAATTCACAGCTTTATTGTTGGAGAGCAAAACCATACAAACTAAACTGGGAAACTATAACGTAATAGACGGAGAAACACACGGCCATGAATGAGGGAGAACGCGACACAGAACAGAGGGAGACGCGGACATAAATACACAGAGGGTTAACGAGGGAAGTGGGAGCACGGCTGACACAGATAATCGTAACGAGACAGGGCAGGAGTGAACGCAACATGACGCATACTGACGAGAGACTGTCAAAGTAAAACAGGAAGTACACAGAGGTTCAGACAGGAGGAGAGAGAGCACAGACATAACGGGCTGGGGAAAACATTGAATAAAACACAAGGAGGGGAGACGAGGGCTCACAGATACACAGAGGGGCACACAGGGGGTAAAAGTCACAAGGGGAAGTCAAATAAGGAACAACTTAACAGAACAACCTAGAAACCAGGACATAAATAAAGAACAAAACACAAAACACACAAAAACTAAGAATACTGTGCCAACATGGCCCAGGATCATGACACTGAGAGAGAGAGAGAGCTGTGCATGAAGTGTAATTTTATTGTGGTGGAAGCAAAACAGAAAAGTCAGAGGGAATAGTGATGGGATTTCCAGCTCTTTTTAGAGAACCGGCTCTTCAGGTTGTTTTGTTGCTTTAATTAATTTATTATTAACAATAATTTTAAATTATGCACAAAAGGAATTACTAATGTAAAAAAGTGGTTTTATTTATATATGTTTATATATAAATATATGCGGTGGCCCCTAGAGACAAAACACGTACAAACTACAAAACACATTTCTAGCGTTAACTGAACTTCAAAACAGAGCTACTAGATCACTCAAATTACACAATTGAAAGCATATGTGTATTGTTTGTGTATTTATACACAAGCATTCATATATATTCAAATAATTTAAAAAAATGTTCATTTACCTGTTATTACCACACACCAAATCCGGTCGTTGGTACTTCCTGGCTTGTGTAGCCACGAGGTAACAAAAGCTCAACACTGCCCCCTAGCATCCTGGAGCACCTCTGTTGTGTTTTGTACGTGTTTTGTCTGTAGGAGCCACCGTAAATATACTTTTATTTATTCACTCCACATAAAATCTAATAAATAAATCATATAATACAAAAACCAACTATTCACATTTCAACTTTTAACTATTTAAATTTTCAGCTCTTTCCTTTTAAACAAATTTAAAGTGAAACAACACAAAACACTGCAAACCACAACACAATTAAATATAAACTAAAATATGAAAACAAAAAGAACATGCATGTTCTCTGTCATATGGGCCTGCATGAATAAACTTTCTGAATCCTTTATCATCCGCAACTGAAAATAGCTGTGGATGATTACTATAGAGATTGACAGACCACGTGACTTTCGCTCATTGCATGCCGTGAACTCGTGGCAAAACAATCCAAGTACCTGCATCAAATGCAAGCATTTGCAGCACCGCAAAACGTTCATTCTTCGGTTCCAATAAATTCTTGCTTTTTCTTTGCCGCCCAAAAAGTTATGTACAAAACGAAGGAGAACAATGCCGGTCCGTACAAAGACTTGATGAAAGTCAAAGAAAAGATACGAGGAAAAAAAATCAAACCAGTGCACACAGAGGGACAAAATACGTTAGCGTGCTGCCCAACTTTCACCAGCTCATATTTATAATTATACGGTTCTTGGAGTGAGTGCATACACTCATGAAGTTTAGTAACTTCAGGTCACTGCAACAAGCCCAGGTACAGTTTACCGGTGCAGGACCTTGAAATGCACCGTGTAGAACGAAAGACCATCGTACACATCATAAGTTTACCAGTCTCACAAATCGTCGTCATAAATACACATTCCTTAACCGTTTATTAATAGGACCTTTGAGCTCAACGGTAATTAATTAGTAGTGGAAATAATTTCTGGTAGCATCACAGAAATGTAGCAGTGACAATAATACTGTATGCTGTAATCGTACTGGGCAATCAGTGATACAAAACAACTGTTTTACCCTGTGAATAAAAGTATATGTTTTTGTCAATGTACCATAATAACAGAAGCGAAACACAATATTGTGTCAGGACAATTCACTATTTATGCACAATAAACAAAGGAGCGACAATTTCTGTTCAGCGCCAGACTTGCTTGTAACCTATATCACCAATTATGTTATGAAAATGACGCATTAACTACAACAGCAGACTGACCGTTGTGGGAATGCTTGGAGCAGACTAACCTGTGAGCTGGAGTGTTCTGGGACGTTATATTTTGTCTTTGAATGGCTGCAATCCAGACCATCCGTCGCCTCTTTGTTACTTCGGAAACATGGCTCGAACAATTTCTCTTCAACGACGTAATCCGATAACAACCGATCTCTTTACCCGTCGGCTTCCCGTGGCTGTCATGCGACCGGCTATTGCAGTTAATAATACAACAGCTTCTTGACATTTTTGTGTTTCTTTTTATCGCTGTGTGACTGATTTCAATTAAAAGCCTGCGTGCGCTAGTACCTCTTGCCACGAGTTCCCAGAATTCTTTGCGGTTTTACCCCTGAGTGACGTCACATTTTCAATCTCTATACCTTTCTAATGTGACGTTGTTGTCCCTGGCTCTTTCTCTCTCTCTCCCTCCCGCTCTGTTCCTGTGCTACTGCCAGTGTAACTACCGCCCCTCCCCCCTCTGCCCAGCAAAGCACAAGACTGCGTGAGGAGTGAAGCGGGAAAAAAGTGCGAGAGAGAGGGTGAGAACCCCCCCACGGCTCCCAATAAGGAGTTGGCATCGTTCACTTCAAAGAGTCAGAACTAAGAGCCGTTTCGTTCGCAACAGACACATCACTACTATCACTAAGAGTGAGTTCATGATGATGTTTATGTGAAGCGTAGTTTGGATCTTCTTTTGCTGCTGGTTCCGTTTGGAGAGAGATCAAACTAACAGCTTTAGAATCAGCAAAAAAACACAGGCGTAAACACAAAACCGCCGAAACATCAGAATCAGCGAGCTGTCGGCTTTCAGCCCCGACTGTGTCCGTGCCGTCGGTGAGAAAGGCGACATCTCACTGATCCTGATCTGTCGGCGGGTCCGAGCTTTGTGTTTACGTCTCCGTGCAGAATCCGTGTTCCTGCTCTCTTTTACTGTTTTAGCTGTTTGGTGGTTGTTGACATCAGAGGCGGAGCCAGACATTTGAAACACCCGGGGCTTAGCCCTAAAGGGTAGTATGCATGTGGGATTTTTTTTTTTTTTTTTTTGGGGGGGGGGGGGGGGGGTGTAGAAATGACTGAAAGATTAATTGGCTCTGTTTTGAGTTTTGTTCAAAAAAGAAGGACTTCATATAGGGAAAAATATATATCACATGTGCAGGACACCTTAGACTAGTTTTTTAATTAGGCAGCAAGGCAGAACAAAGTCGGGCTGTATCAAGACACGAGGACTAAACCCCAATTCAACCAGACCCAGAACTGATCCGGAATTAACACAGGACTACAACAGTTCAAAATCAGGACTACTGAGGACTTAACCAAGACAGAACCAGAATCAGAACTAGATGATAGTAGCACTAAAAATCATCATAGACCTGCACTACACTTATTTTTTAATTCTACCAAAGTCCACTATTTAGATTGAGAAAAGTTTATATAATTATTTAGCCTTGTTGTGCAAACAAGCCTGCATAACTTACGGAGCCCCCCAGGGGACATGGGAGAAAAAAAAATTAGGGAGGGAAAAAAAAGAAGAATTAGGGAGAAAAAAAAAATTAAGACGGACTTTTGCGAGATCTCGCAAAAGTATTGCGAGATCTCGCAAAAGTATTGCGAGATCTCGCAATAAGTATTGCGAGCGCTCGCAAAAGTATTGCGAGATCTTGCAATAAGTATTGCGAGATCTCGCAAAAGTCTGTACCATAGACCTCCAAATCAGCACTGAAACCTTAGAAACAACCACAGCGATGGAGGACACACACCCATTTGAGCGATTCATAGATTTTTACTTTGAGCTTGGACTAAACTATAAAGACATTAAAACTGTGCTTTGCATTAGACACAGTTTTCATATAAGCGAAAGACATCTGAAGAGAGTTCTTAGCGCAAGGGGACACACTCGCCACAAAGCGTACTCTGACCTGGCCGTCTTGGTTGAATTTATAGACAACCAATTGCAGTACTCTGGGCAGCTTCACGGATACCGATGGATGTACGCTAAATGCAGGGAACATGGACTACGCGTGAGGAAAGAGGATGTGCGCTTGGTTTTGAAGGAGCTGGATCCCCGAGGCGTCGCACTGAGGCAAGCAGTACGTTTCAGGCGGAGGAACTATTTTTCAAAAGGGCCGAATTTCATCTGGCACATGGACTCCTACGACAAACTGAAGCCATATGGCATCTGTATCAATGGTAGTATTGACGGTTTCTCGAGAAAAATAATCTGGCTTAATGCATACACAACAAATAGTAATCTGAAAGTGATCGGGGGGTATTACATAGAAGCGGTGCAGCGTTTAAAGGGCTGCCCTAGAGTTGTGAGGGGCGATCTTGGAACTGAAAATGGCCATGTTAGAGGCTTTCAGCGTTTCCTTGTGCCCGTGGCTACTAACGACACCCCTGAGAGTTACTTGGAGGGAGCAAGTACCGCCAATCAAAGGATTGAATACTGGTGGCGTTTTCTTCGCAGCCAGTGTCTGGAGTTCTGGTTATCCTTATTTGCAGACATCAGAGACAACGGGTACTTTGATGGTGGGTTTCTGGACAAAAACCTCCTTCAGTTTTGTTGCATGGAACTCATCCAGGTGAGTTAATAAAATATGTTTTGTTGCGTGCCTGGATGCATGCGTGTGTGAGTGAGAGATAAAGGAAACTGAGGAAGTGAAACGTCTCCTGTACTCGTTTGTGGTGTTCCCATTATCACAAATGTGGAAGCCAACTGCTCAGCCTCTGTGTGGTGGTGGTGGTGGAGGACCCCCATCTTTTTTTTCGGGCCTCCGCTTTTTTTCTAGTGGCCATAACGGGTCACATTTGAGCATACAGAGTAAGCAAATATGTACTTGTAATGTGCTCAGATAATTTTAATAAGTGCTTACAGAAAGACAATTAATGTAGCCTCTAACTGCAATTGATTTACATCGGACAAACAGACCAAGCACTATGGCTCATAATACAATTACACCTTACCTGTTTGGACTATATTTTTATATTTCATTTTTACTTGCTGCCAGGAACGTTTGGGGCCTGTTGGGTTGCACCTGCGCTCACATCACATCACAAAATAAAATGTATAAAATATAAAATAAAATATAATAAATAACGTGTTAAATGGGTGGAAATCCCTAGATCAATGTTTAAATTAACACTCACGCATTGACTCTGTCGGCTATGTTTTGCCATGCATGCTCCCTTTCTTTTGCAGCTGAGGCTGTGTTACTTTTTTTCTGCAAGATTTGCATGTTATCGGCATATGCTGCCATCAGAATTTCGGCCTCAAGCGCTGTAAAATACATTGACCGCGCCTTCTTTCCCTCCGTCTCCATGGTGACTCGCTTAATCTGTGCTCCACTAATAAGGGCTTTATGTATCCTCGTGCGCGCGCTTAACTTGGGGTTAAAGCAACTCCACGTTGATTGAACTAATTGTTATCAGCCTTTCTGAAACCGAATATTCCGAGTTGGACAGTTCGGGGTTACTCAACCCTGAGTATCGTTTTTCACTTCCTGAAATAGGGCCCTGTACCAGGTTTAGGGAATGGAGAGACTTGCAGGAAGAAAGAGACAAGACAGGGAGAAGCGGGTGAGAGGAGCAGGGAGTAAATGAAATCAAAAATTGTGTAAATACTATAATTTCGGTTTAAGCAATCGGCCGCCTTAAGGAAGAGCTCAACAACCAAGACTACAGTAACATCTATGTTGTTTATGTTGACATGTCATATGAAATTTTCTTATCTATAATATTAACTATTTACAATTTGGAATTATTTCGATTGGGATATCAAAATAACTTACAAATACAAAATACAATGATCAGTGACATAAAACAAATTGATTATTATGAGGTGAGTAGATGAGCCAAGCAGGTAGTAATAAGACTAATAGTACTAATGTAAGATATCACAGCATAACAGTAACCGTAGTTAGTGTGTGAAACACTTGTACAGATGACATTAGGTAAAGTACATGATTACAAAAATGCACATGATTGTTTAAAAATAATAAATTGCATAAATCTAATAAACCTTCCTCTCAGTGAGTGAGTTGTCTCATCGTGATTTGGGTATATGTATATACGTACATGCGATCGCATTTCTTAAATTTCTGTATTCTTTTTAACAGGATGAGCTGGATGACACTGCACAGGTTTGGAATACACACTCCATCAGGCCATCAGCAAACATCAATATCCCCAGTGGTCGACCTAATGTAATGTATACATTACCTGAGCTCTACGGGACAAGAGACTTCCTTTGCCCCACTGAAGAAGAACATGTTGAAATGTGTAAAACTGAGTGTGTTTTTCGACTGACCAAACCATGTGACCCCGATGTATATGAACTGTGCAATATCATCATGACTGAGTCCCATCTGACTCCACCAACCATATCAGGCTGTGAACTTGTACATGCATTTAAGAGAGAACATCATGGCATTAGTGTAAATTGCATACAATGCAGCAGAGAACATTACTCAAAATTGACCTGTGATATGTGCGAAAGCTAACTTCTGGATGTTAAACAGACTGTAAACTGTAAGCTTTCTAGTACACAGTCATTTATGAGAATATCTTATATAGAAATATTTATTGTTGTGTTCCAGGAGGGTCAGTGAACTAAAGTATAAAGGGGAGTCTCTGCCTGTTAATGATATTCTGAGTGTTCTTTAGCACAAAAACACTGTAATGTTCTGTCAAATGTTATCAAGTTCCATGTCTATGTGTATTACTTCGAATTACTTTAACTGTGTATTTGGCTTGATACATGGATCAAAACATAAGACACATCTTAATTTAATGTGTTAGGAGTTTTAATGTACAGTGTTTAATCAGATAATGGTGGTTTATGTTGAGTATTTTGTAATAATTTTTAAATGGTGAGTTGGTTTTTATTTACACCATCTGTATTTGTTAATGATGGGAATGTTTAGTTGTTGATATTGGCTAGAATACTGTTTAAAATCGAAGAGATATGATATTATGCCTTGCTGCTTTATATATATTATAACGCCAACTGTCACATTGGCAGGCTACATGAAATGGTACTAAGGGGCATCATGATCTGAGAGGGGGCACCTTGGCATTTTGCTGAACTCCAGTTTCTCTGGCTAAAAATATAGTTATTTCATGTCATTTTTGCTTCTTTTTTTTTAAACTATTTATTCTGATTCCAGAAGAGCTTTAGTTTTTTAATGTTGGTTAAACAAAACTGAAAAAATAAAGAACTAAATAGAGACCTTTTGAACTCTTAGAATTTCTAATAGATATAAACATTCTTTTTTTGTCACTGAATTTATCTGAAGCTTATTTTATCAGCTGAATAACAAATTCTTTGCACCCACCTGTTCTGTTGATGAACAGCAATTTCATTCGAATGCTATTTTTGCAAAACTCACCACTTCTGAAAGGATGATATGTGTTGTTGAACTACCGGACAAATAAACTGAAATCTAATCAATTTCTAATTATTTTTGGACTATGTAGTACAGACAACTAAAAAATTGCAAATGACAAAAGCATATCGACAACATCTGTGTATTGACTGCCTGTGTTCCCAGGCACTTTAATTTCAGAGAAGGGTAGACAGAAGTGCATAATCTGTCAAAAATGTAGCAATACTTTATAATTAACCATATATACTATTTAATCTAATTAGAAATCCTGGCCTACAATCTTGTTTATCCTAGAAACTGTTAAATCTGATTATCATTGCTTGTTAATTTGTAATTATATAAGACAGTATAAAGAATTGTGAATCATCTGTATGTCACATTATGGCAAAGTCCTTTCAAAAAAAAAAAAAAACTTGTGATGGCAATATGATTTTTAACAAAACAACTAGTAAACATTTTGGAAGCTAATCAAGGGAAAATAGGACTTATTGTTACAAGATGATGTTTATAGGCCACATCAGCTTTAAGAATTTGTAAACAGGGTCTTATCATTAACTTTCAATAACTTCTTTCGCAACCATAGTGACATTCTTTACTAATATTAATGGACTTTTCACCCTAAAATCAAATTTACAAATTTTTCTGTTCGCTAGCTGTAGTATTCCTTAATCCACACTGTTTTAGTGTGAGTTGCCCAATTTTAGAGATATTGACTGTACAAGCCTACCCCTCTCTTGTTTCACATGGTACTTAATGCTTAGTAGCAAAGTCCTTATGTAGACCTTATGTAGCTTCATGTTGTTTTTCAACAAGGAAGAGATCTCTACAGCTAATATCTCCCAAAACTAGGCAACTCACGACAAAACATTCTAGATGGATAAACAGCAAGCCAATGTGTGTCACTGCGGGGTATGCAGGTGTGTTGAGAGAACGTACCCAAAAGCAGACAACGAGAGAGAGAGGACAATCAACTTAAAACAAAAGCAAGCCTTTATTCTGGCTGATGGCTGGAGTAAAAGAAAATAATGACAATGTGTACAGCAAATTTTGATGTGATCTGTCCCTCTAACGCTAAACACAAACCTTGTTTTCAACAGAAGTTAAAGATGTGGTCATTTTCAAAGAATTTTAAACAATAAAGAGTCCTTGTGAAATCTGACCTAACATACAACTAAACCATCAGAAAATTAAATTTGTGACTGCTTGTTATACGGCTGAATATATCAAATGCTTCAATGACAAAATGAAACAAGGCAGAATTTATGAACTCAAGGATAATCATACAAATAAAAATTACAGCTCTAACCATTAGTACACTCATCAAGTTCAAATGATGTCCATTTCAAAGTAATTGCTGGAAAGGACATTGTCGAACTCTGTGCGAAATTCAGGATAAGAACTGTAAGTGCATGGCACTTCAAGGGTAGCTCCACAGGTGTGAGCAACAGGCCTTCTGTTGAGCCCAGTTTCAGCATTAAAGCACACCAAAATTTTGTCAACACATATCACAGAAGATCCTGTGCAGAAGCGCAGGATTTTTTCAGCTTTGGTTCCATCAGCGTTTTTAACATAACGCTGAAGATGGTTAAACGTTGTTTGTTCTCCGTGAGACAGCATGATTTTTGTTGCTTCAAATAGCTGCACTAGTCTTTTGCCTGTGGCCTTCTTTGTCTCATACAGAGATAACACACTTTCCTTGTCTGCCAGTTTCAGCTGCAGATGTGCCATGGGTGTGGAGAAGCAATCCATTATATACTTAGGCTCTTGGAGAATGGCCTTATGAGCCATTGTTTCAATGGCAGGCTGCATGTTGTTCTTAGGTGGTAGGAAGTGGGAACCCATCCTTGTAAAAAGGTCAAGCAGGTCCTCTTCATCATTTTCATCCATTGTGCCTTGGAGAGCCTTCTCAACAGCTGATCTCTCAACAGGAGGCAGATAGTTGAGAAACGATGCAATCAGAATGTCTACATCAACTGAGTCCATTCCGTGGATGCAGGCTAAAATGAAAGCCCTTGACAGCCTCACTGGAAAGACACCATGGTCTAGTAAGCCTTTCACCCATATCTGCCCAACTGCTTGCCATTCAGCCTCACTAAAGTCTGGCCTCAGCCTTGGAACTCGTTCATTTTCACCTTCACACTGTTCCAAAAATTGCTCCCAAAATGCAGTGTAAACCTCCCTTGACACCCCAGCATCATCAACAGCATTTTCATTTACAAAGTTCATCTTTAAAGTCACATTCAGAATGCGACTGTCTATAAATACAGCCAAAAGATCATCAACAACTTTTATCCTGCGAATTGATACATGTAGGGGGCTCTGTGGGTCTCCTGAATTTGATGGGGAAAGTTGGTTGCTTGAATCTAAACGCAAACCTTGTGCAATGAAATTCAGTCCATGGTCCTGAGTAAAAGACAAAACATGCACATTCCATAAGAAATGCAAATGAATTGTACAGATTACACAATATCAATGTTCTGAAAAAGTTTGAAATTTATTTGTCTAATTTTAGTGGGCTGTACATTCCCAAACCATGGTTGCACTGACAATTTATATATAACATTAACATTGTGGCCTGATGGATGTCCTTGTATGCCTCACAGAAAATTATACAAGTGTTCTTTACATGTATGAGAAGACTCACTTATGTGCAAAATAGGTAGAGAACACAATAGTGACACCAAAACAATGTCTCACTGCTGTGTTATGTAAATAACTTGATTTCAAGACTAAATTTCCTGTTTAATCTTATGTTAATGTAAAACACTGGAATTGTCTCTCAACTGACAATATCCTTTTAATTCAAATAGACCCACAAACTGCCATATCCTCAGAAAATAGCATGACATTTTTGGCATCTCTACAGTATGTAAAGGTAGGTGTTTATGGTTGCCTGAATTGATCCATCTTACCTGTGCAATCTGGGGTGCTTCCTCTTGTATTGACTGCATATGGGGTGTGGGCAAGCCATTAGCTGAAGACAATGGTAGCAGGAAACCATCCATAGGTAATCCATTTGTGTCGGCATTCTGAGAAGGAAGTATTGCATTAATTGACAACAGACACCTTAACCCTTCAAGATTAGAAGACTCTTCTTCAATCTTCTACCTTGGCCTATTCTAAGTCATGAATGTTCTTAAAAAGTCTGCAAAATATGTCAATAGGTATTAAGAAATAGAACAAAAATACACCACTTTATTTTCAGCCTACATGTCTCACTTACAAGAGTAAAAAGACATATTACAGTGGAATCCCACAGGTTTTTATCAGATCTTGATGTACTTATTGCTACTTAAAATGTTGTATTACTGCTGCAAAAAAATCAAGTTTTAAACAAACAAGAGATGAATTCTGATTAATAGAAATTGAGCAATTCTTTCACAGTACTGTGAGTTATTTCTTTTACGATCCAAAAGAATATTACAGAAAATAACACACATGCTTAAATTTTGTCCAAGCAGGAATGCATGATCAGCTTTTTTAAAATCAGAACTATGCAAGTTACTGAATTTGATTATTAATAAATTTCCATATTTTGTCACACTTGAACCATATCAACCACAACTGTCCATGGTCTTACCTGTCTGAGATCCTCACTGTTGACATAATTCAGGGTTATCACGACTGTGTCATCACCATCTGCTCTGACAAGATCCTCTTCAGGATTCCATACAACCGTATCCGCTTCGTCTATGTGTGGAAAACGACATTCCAAATCTTCTGGAAGTTTGTCCCAGGACTCTAGTTTGAAGGATTTGTTAGCAACTATACTGGTCAGATCAATAATTTCAGAGCAGTGGTCAGGGAAATCATGATCACTTGAGTCAGTCTGCTGCCGCTGTCCCACGACAGTGTTTTTAATGTCTGTTGGGGTTGAATGCATATGATGGGATTTTTCTGGACTTTGTGTTGTCACTGCCTCACAGAGTGATTTCAGTTTTTTTGGATTGGGTTCCATCTGGAAATTGTGAATCTGTGAACCAGAAAACAAACACAAGACACAAACGAAAATAATTCAATTATTTTTTCAGCAGCCAGTCATTTTGTACATGTTAATGAATAAAAAGCTGTAAGTCTTTCACAGATGTATTAAATGTACCTTACCACACAAGTCAACAACAAATTCCTGGAATAATTTCATCCTTCAGAAGTGCAAATATTCGTAGATGTACATAAAGCACTTGAATAAGACAACTCTTTATTGCAGTTGCACAGTCAAACCTAGTACAATAGTACAACAAAATTAGAAAATGTCGCATGTTACCACCGAGCACTACTAAACACAACAAAATACAGTAACTTTAAAGTGATCATTATTTTTAATAATAACTTTCTTATTTTAACAAACCTGTTTGCCAGTGTCACTGTCAGATGAATCCCCATGTTCAAGTAGATCTGGGACAAAATCATCTGTCTCACTGTCAAATCCAAGTAATGTCACCGGTGAATCTTCTTCAGTTATGCTGACAGAAAAATCCTCTTCAGATGAGGACTGAACTGTTAACAATGTTTCATCTTTCGTGCAAATGTAAAATCTCAGGAGCTTCAATATGGTTTGTTCATAAAGTTTGCCAACAGTGTCATCTAAAGCAATCGGATTTCTTTTAAAATCACAGATATCAATGACAAAGTCTTCAACTCTCCCTTTTGGCGAGTACCCATCTGGAAAAAACAGGTCCTTTCCCATTTCCAAAATCTTAGCTACAGTTGTAGTTTTTTCCACAGTTGCATGTCTTGTTCCTCCACCATTTCTGGTTCTCACTTGACGGTATTCATTACTGCTTAAATGAAGCCATCCGATTTCTATTTTTCTGCAGGTCTTCTCTGCTGCAGTATTTCTCTGTCTTGCCATCCCTTCACTTTGCTTTTGGAACACACCTGATGAACCACACAGCACTCCTTTGGTTTTTGATCTTACTTTCCGTGCCGCAATTTTATCTCTTAGGTTCTGCAGAACAGTCTCTTTATCCGTGCTTTACTTAGTTTGTTGACAGAAGGACTGGACAGCTAGTCTGTCACCATATGTCCTTATGTATTTTGCCATTTGTCCATCAGTCATGACGGACAGCACTGCCTTATCCACCTGCAGACATAAAACATTAGAGAAATGGTATTAATATACTTTTACTCTAGGAAGCCACACTAGCACACATGGAATACTAACTGTATTAGAATAGAGTTCTTAATCACTGTTCATGATCATTATCAAAAGTTACTCTGTCAACTTCTGTCTTATTACTTTACTGTTGCTGTGTTAGTATTAGTATAGTAATAGTAGTAGATATTTATATATGTTGGGAGAAAACCCTGCAAAATAAACCCAGGAGGAATAGAGACACAATGAGACAAAGTTACTTTTTTATGCTTAACGTGTACACGGGTGAGCTGCTGGAAACAACCCACAACCATGGACAGTGGCTTGGCATTTTTATTGGCACAAATCACAGAGACAGTGAGAACAGGATAAGAAAATAATAAACAGATAAAATAAACAACTCCATATATGGTGCTAGTCTCGTCAGCTGAGAGCTGGGAGAGATAAAACAATATGTCCCCGAAACAATATGTCTTTGCTGGGAAAGTCTAAAAAGACACTTCTAAACTAATCTAACCACAGACAAAGGGCATCTTTGTACATTTAAAAGAAGGTAAAGAAACATAGAATCATTTTTCCTGTAGCAATATACTACGTTACTAAAAAATATTTTGCTAGTAAGGTATAAGTAAGGTAAGTTCCACCAAGTATTTTGTGCCATGCTGTCCATGTTACCATGGTAATGGCACAGCCAGATAACAACATCCAAATTCATGGGCTGCAACCTCTTTTTTTTTTTTTTTAAACTGTATTTATCACATTGTCCAAATTCATGGGCTGCATCCTCCTGAGGACGCTTTTGTAGACCAATTATGTCACAGCGATGCACCGAAGGCTATCCAATTTCGTAGACTCCTCTTTTTTTATTTGCACAGAAATGTACAACAATTCTGGCAATCTCTACAAAGATTCTATTTTAAATTCGTAAACTCCTCCGAATGCAGCAGACAAATGCGTCCTCCTTTTCACCTATTTTTTTTTTTTATTATTCAACTTTATTAAGAAACAGTATACAGAACATGTATACAACCAGAACAAAATTAACATATGCCAGGGGGTGTAATACAAAGAATTACATTCACTTTTCACCGAATTTGAAGGATGGGTCCGGTGTGTGCTTCGTGGCCCATATCCCAGAATTCAAAGTGCGGCCCAGCCAAACTCCAGTTTCCGGTAATGGCGGCCGTTAATAAGTTTTAAAATGACCGTTATTAATCTTTCTGGGTCACAAATTTTTTTTAAACATATTTCAGGGGAGAACGTGGGTGTATAAACTTGAAATATCTTCTCGGTTTATCAAGATATCGCATATTTGCAAAAGTGCTTCGACGTTTTCCTTGATGTCTGTTACCCACCAGCTCGATAGGTAGCCGAGAGCTCAAGGGTCACTAAAGCCGCCAAGAACGGCACAACTCCCGGCATATTATTTTCAGATCACCGCGGACTTTAGCTACTCAGGCTAAACTTAATATATAAAACACTTAGACAACCTAAAAATGTTAATGTTTGGCTTTTTTCAGTGTTTCATTTGTTCGTGAGTAAAACGGTTTGGCTGAGATTAAAGTTATTAGATTAAATTCGATAAAATAAAACTTTATTAATCCCCCGGGTGGGTTCCACATTGGTTTTACAGCGCTTAATCAACGTCACACAGAAAACTGATTAAACAGAAGTGCGAGATGGTCGAGAATTTACTCCAGTGTCGTCTTATATTTTAGATAGAAAGGAGCAGACGGACGAGCTTATTACACTCCACCGAGACAGCGGTGACGCTAATCAGAAGGCTAGACGTCCAATTTCCCCAGCCGTTCTGAGAACCCGGCCCACGTAGACCACGAAGCCCGAGTCCTCGGGAGGATGCAGCCCATGAATTTGGACACGATTTGAAATTTCAAAACATATGTGCACTTAACGAGTTATGTTTAATGAACCTGAACATATTTACAAGAATTAACATTAAAGGCCTGCATATACGACCTCGGTTTTTCAACAAGTTACTCGCCTTTTGAACCACGGTGTTTAATGCTTTGTTGTTTATACGTACTTTGTCTTGTTGCATGTGCATGATGTCGTCGTGTGGGACCTCTCTTGACCGCAAGAAATGTTCTAAATCCTCCTCCATGTCCGCACCGTATGGAGCCCCGTACCGTAGCACCGCACCCTTCAACTGAAACGCTATCAAAAAGGAGCGGGATCTTTTGCGAGATCTCGCAATACTTTTGCGAGCGCTCGCAATACTTTTGCGAGATCTCGCAATACTTTTGCGAGATCTCGCAAAAGTCCGTCTTAATTTTTTTTTTCTCCCTAATTTTTTTTTTTTCCCTCCCTAATTTTTTTTTCTCCCATGTCCCCTGGGGGGCTCCGTAATAACTTAATAAATGTAGAATTTGAAAAATAACAAACCTAAAAAGAAACACTAGGTACGAGATACATGAGGACCTATGATACGGTGATACTTTTGGTAAACAACCATTTGACTAACATGTCTGTCTCACCTGCTCTTGTTCATCTGTTCTGTCCTCATTCTCCATCTCCCTCTCTGTTCCTCTCTCTCCCTCTTTGTGCTGACAATCATTAAATATACAGTTGAAACCACATATTAATGTACTCTTCAGATCAAAACACAAACACTTTTTTAATTGTAACATCAAATCAGACTAAATGTTTATTTTTTAGATAAATATAAAAACATATTTGTTAACTTTAAAGTAAAGAGAGAAACTGTCTGTATTTCTTAATTGTAAATGGCACCAAATTGTATTCAAACTTGAGCCACACTTATGGAGCTCCACGATTCTTTTCCTGGTGTTTTGGTTGACATCTCTTGATGTTCCCATGTCACAGAAACAGGCTCTGTGTTTTGTCTTATATGCATCCACAGCTGTGCCACCAGTTTACTCACATGGACTCTACTAACCTATCAGAAGCTTCTTCAGCTCAGAATGGAATCGTCTGGAGTTTCTTATTAATTAACAAACTTAGTGTACATGTGCTCCTAAATTTGATGAAAGTGATAAAAAATAGAAGCTCTGTCTCTCTTTATTCTGACATTTAACTAATTCAAAAGATATTTCAATATTTATCTAAAACAAATTGATGTTGTACAGTAAAAATGTTTTCTCCCTAAAGTGTAAATATCTGGTTACAAATGTGAATATCCTGCTGTGTACCCTCTTGTTTTGCATAGAAATATACTGAACAACATACAAAGCATAATATATAAAATAACATTTACCTGAGTTTTTTCTTTGAAAGAAGCCTCGAATGTCCATTCTTATATTTCAGTACATAACTGAAACTGATTTAGTCGGGAGGGTAAGAACTGAAAATATGAAATAAACACACGTAAGCTAAGACTCTAAAAACAATAGCATTTGTTCGGCTTTTCATTTCGCCATTTGTTGATTCACTTGAAGAGCGAGTAACGTAATATTGGTCAAGTGATCAGTTTGATATCAATCTTTCGTGATTCACCGTCATTTGTACGGTACGAATGATTTGCTTTGGTACCTGGTCAAACTTAAGCTCTCCTTAGTATGGCTGGCTCCGTTTCTCCAACAGCGCACTCACAGGCACAAGAGCACCTGGCTGTAGCCCCGCCCCCTCGCTCAGTCGCTTAGTGCCGGAGCTTGGATCATACCAATATCAGGGGGGATTCACGCACAGTCGTAAATTCCCACAGTGTGCATTATGTGCTTCGAATATTGTGTGTACTTTTTGTTTTATACAGTTGTCAGCCAGGCATCTAACTATGAAAAAATTACACTCCAAAAGACCCCGGGCTTCTGACAAAACAACCCGGGCTTAAGCCCAGTAAGCCACCCCCACCCTCCGCCCCTGGTTGACATTTTGTGAGGTTTAACCTGAGATTCTGGCGTTTTGGGCAAAATAAATTTATATTAAAAAATCGATTCAGGATTTTAATGAATCGATATCACGTTATCCAAGCCAGAATTGATTTTAATTGATAAATCGATAATCAAAACCCACCCCTAGTCACAACCTGTGGTGACTATGCTCATAGACGAAACCAGCATACCTCACGTTATTCTTCCAGAAGAAGAGTTACTCTTTCAAACAGCCCCAGCAACAAATGTCAACTCAGTCATTGTCTGGGATCAGCCTAAGCCAAACCCTTTGCTATTAGAATAACCTTTGGTTTTAAATGATTATTCTCCAGAGTCTTGGCAATCAGGGAACAAAGAAAATAATCATCCTTTGTCACACGCAGAGACGGATCACAGTGTGTGTGTGAACAGCAATGAGCTGTTTGGCTCAAAGAATGTGAGCAGATAGATAAAGAAAAGCAGCTGCTCCTTTCCTGATGGGAGCCCCAATGCCTTTTTTTTGATGCTCCTCAACAAAAACATTTAAATATTAATCACAGTTTGGCTAAATAGAAGGAGCCGCCTTGCATCAGTCACATGATGAGCATTAACCAATACTCACCCTTGACAGCAGAGAGCGCTGGTTACGAGCTTGCAAAGAGAACGCACATTTTTTGCCACCTGGGGAAAAAATGTGTGGGAAACACAAAAAGTAACTGGGAGATGCAGACTGATGCAAAGGAAACCAGTCAGTTTACAGCGTACACTGTACGCTACAGCACACTCTACACTCTAAGAACTAAAACTGATAATTACTTAAATATTTTGGTGCAACACTTTTACACTCAAAAATAATGAGTAAATGCAAAAACAATCACATCTCTTAAATACACCTTATTAATTGAGTAAATCCAACTAAAATGGAATAAGTTGTTATGAACAATTAAAGATGTTACAGTAACATACAAAATTGAGTAAGTACAATTGAAAATGTAAGTTAAAACTGTCATGGTCCTGGGCCATGTTGGCCCAGTATTCTTAGTTTTCTTGTATGTTTGTATTTTGTTCCCTATTTAGGCCATGTTTCCTGAGTTGCCCTGTTGTGTTGTTCCCTAAGTGTTTTCCCTTCGTGGCTTTTATCCCCTGTGTGCCCCTTTGTGTATCTGTGAGCCCTCGTCTCTCCTTATGTTCTATTCCATGTTTCCCCAGCCCGTATGTCTGTGTTTTCCCCGTGCTCTCCCTCCTCCTGTCTGAACCTCTGTACTTCCTGTTTGACTCTGCCCGTCTCCCGTCAGTGTTATGTTCACCCCGCCCTGTCTCGTTATGGTTATCTGTGTCAGCTGTGTTCCCCGTGTGTTCCCACTTTCCTCATTAACCCTCTGTGTATTTCTGTCTGCGTCTCCCTCTGTTCGGCGTCGCGTTCTCCCTCATGCTGTGTGTGGTTCTCCCCGTGTCTTCTGGTATATGTTACAATTAGCTTTTCCCAGTGTAGTTTAGTTTTGTATTGCTTTGGTATCACTGCTTTCGTTTGTCACCTGTCAGCAATAAAGCTGCATTTTGAGTTTATCCCCTGAGTCCGTGAGTTTGCATTTTGGGTCCTCATCCTGCCTGCCACACAGCGACCATGACAAAAACAACAGTAACCAAAAGTTCAAACTACATAAAATATTAATTAGGAAATGCTGAAATGCTTGGCACATTTAACCTACACCATTACAATTATTTGTTTTTAAATAATGGTTCAATTTACTTAATATTTTTAAGTTAACTTAAGCAAAAACGTTAATTACAATTAAGTGGTTATTTTATTTATACACACACACAGGAAAAAAGAACCACGTCAGTTCAACATTGTTCACAATGATTTATTTTAAACAGCTTTTTTGTGAATCACACATTTAGCAGATTCCTTCTCTGAACACAGTGAGCTGAAATCTGTTCTACATTCAGTGGATAAAACTTGGATAAAATTTCAGTCACAACAGCCTTATTTAATAAAATTGCATCCAAATTGGCATGCTTGATAAAACTCTGTAAAACTGGCATATTGATGCTAACAACAAGAAAAATGTACCTGCCATACAAAGAATAAAAGTGGCTCAAGTGAACGCAGTGCTTTACCTTTTCAGAAAAGGTCAAATGACAAAAATAAAATTAAGATCCCAAAAAAATATAAATCCTGAAAAAAAAAAAAACATTTGCACTGTGACATAGTTTTTGAACATCTTATTTTGATTCCAAAAAATTGGGAAGATTATAACTAAAGAGTGACCAAAAAACATCCATAATTTAAATAAAAAGGTTTCAAAAAGGATTGCACTAAAAAAAAAAAAAAACCATACAGAAGATACTCTCCCATTTACACCTTAATGTGAATCTGGAAAGTTAATACAAAAACAGTTTATGGTACAAACATTATTTATGAACAGGAATGTCAACACAATGTAATGCCGCAACTGAACCTTTTGATGAGCATTACATGTCACTTAACAAGTCTAGCACTTTAAGAACAGCCCTGTGAAATTTTGTCTACAATGAACAGAGGTCATTTTTCAGTCTTTGAACCTTGACAGAAAGGTTTCCTGGATCCAGCTCCATGAACACTTTTTGAAATGCTTCAAATGTGCATTTGAAATTCTTGGGGTATTTCAGATCCAGAGCATAGCACAGTCCCAAAAGATAGCAACAGGCTTTGCTCAGATTCCCAAGTTTGCCCAGAACAGTAACGCCTTCAATAACAATACCCACATCAGTAGGTTCGCCTGACCTGTCTTGATTCTGCAGCAGGTAAATCTTCATCACCTCCTCAGCCAAAGCCTCTTCAACAAAGACAGCATCAGCACCGTCCTTTAAAAAGAGAAACAACTGTTTTAAGCGCACATATTTCCAAACATTGAAACAAAAAGTTTCATTTGTATGACATCACCGGTACTCATAATATGTGGACACTGTGCTCCAAAATCTTATAGCAATAGCAAATGCAAATGCTATTCTTTTGTATGCTTTGAAGTGTTTTTTTTTCTTTAGAACAGTATCTTAAAACTTTTCTATGATCTCACAAGCTAAAATAAACTACTAATATTCCTAAAACAGATTTATTGCACCAACCTCAAAGGTTTTGATTAAGGCACTTGGATCCTCTCCCAGATGGTCAATGAGACATCTGATGATGACTTCTCTTTTTTTCTCGATGGAATTTCCACTCTGTAAAACAGGAAGTCTCAACTGAGGCAAAATTTGCACATTTAAAACATGACTTACGATTTCTAGCTTAAACATAACTATTTTTTTTCTGTTGTTGACCTGTTTTCACACCCACCATCAAGGTAAGAACATCTGTGGAGCTAAGATATTGAAAAGAAACCTAAGAAAAGCCGTTTTTAGTGGAAGGGCCTCTACAGAGGTGGAGGCGGAGCCAGGTTGCCCTCTGAACCATCGTCTGCCAGGCAGCGATGCGAGAGGAACACACTGCTGAAGTGGCGCACATATTCAGAATCGCGTCAGCGGCTTTACAGAGAAAGCCTTTCAGCTCCTCTGGCAGCTCTGCTTCCTCCACCTTCCTGGAGATGACAAACGCTAGCAAGGCAGTGTTGTTAGTCACTGCAGCTGACTGAACAGTGCATTGATGTGCGCGATCAGTGAACCTTGCTATCAGCTGGTCAAGTTTGGCGGGATGGGCCGGTCGCTGTCCAACGACCTTGGTCATTTTGGTGCCGAAAACTGAAGCGAGCCTCGGCTCTAGAGGGGGAACAGGCGGAAAACTCCGGTCTGTGACGCCCTCTGTGAAGCCCTAGGTAGAGACCGGCGCTCTAATCTTCGCTGGCTCTGCTGCTGCCTCAGAGAGGTAGGTCATCACCGCCGGGAACTGAGATGGGATCTGGTTCAGGGTTCAAGGTTCTTTATTTGTCACATGCATAGTTATACAAGTATAACACACAGTGAAATGTAGCCTGACACGCTCCTCGACATGTGCAAAAAAATTGGGGGAGGGGGGGGGGGTGTAGAGGAAGAACATTATATATATATATAGTATATACATTGGGTGAATGTGCAGTAGTAGCAGCAAGCAGGTGAATTCTGTACATTAATATGAATAGACATCTGACTATTTTACAGGATAGACAATATAAACATATTTAAAATGAAAGGAATTGAAATGTACATTGTGCCTTGGTTTAGTGTCTGGAAGAGTCCTGTCTCAGTCAATTATAGATGATGTGAGAGGGCAGGTGTGTGTGTTTAGGGCACGGATGGCTTGGGGATAGAAGCTCCTCTTGAGTCTCTCTGTCCTTGCCCGGAAGATGAGGAACCTTCTACCAGATTGCAGAAGTTGGAACAGTTTGTTGCCAGGATGGGACGGGTCCTTCAGTATCTGCGCTGCTCTAGTCCGGCATCTCCTGGTGTAGGTGTCCTGAAGCGGGGGGAGAGCAATCCTGCAGCAGCGTTCTGCTGTACGGATCACTCTCTGGAGAGCTTTTTGGTCCTTCACACAGCTGTTCCCAAACCACGATGTCATGTTCTGTGTGAGGATGCTCTCCACAGCGCCTGTATAGAAAATCCTGAGGATCTTTGGAGAGACCCTGAACTTCCTCAGTTATCGTAGGTGGTACAGGCGCTGCCTAGCCTTTTTGGTCTGGACCTGAATGTGGGCAGCCCATGTCAGGTCTGAGGAGATGTGGACACCAAGATACTTGAAGGACTGCACCCTCTCCACTGGAGCTCCATTGATGATGATGGGCTTGTAGTCTCTGTGCTGACCCCTTCTGAAGTCCACCACCAGCTCCTTGGTCTTGCTGACGTTCAGCTGGAGGTGGTTGTCCTGGCACCACGATGCCAGATTCTTCACTTCATCCATGTAGGCCGCCTCATCGTTGTTGGAGATGGCACCCAACACCACTGTGTCGTCAGCAAACTTCACAATGTTGTTGGAGCCGTGGGTGGCCACACAGTCTGAAGTGTAGAGGGAGTAGAGCAGTGGCGAGAGGACACATCCCTGAGGTGCTCCTGTGTTGATGGTGATGCTGTTGGAGAAGCACCTGCCCACCCTCACCACCTGAGTTCTGCCAGTGAGGAAGTCCAACACCCATGCACACAGACGGCTGTTGAGTCCCAGATCCCTCAGCTTTGTGAACAGTCTGCAGGGCACTATTGTGTTAAACGCTGAACTGTAATCAACAAACAGCATTCGCACATAGTTACCCTGTTTCTTGTCCACGTGGCTGAGAGTGGTGTGTAGGACGTGGGCGATGGCATCCTCTGTGGATCTGTTGGATCTGTAGGCGAACTGCAGCGGATCTGTGGTGTCTGGGATGGAGGAGGAGATGATGTTCTTCAGCAGCCTCTCAAACACCTTCATTACTACCGAGGTCAGTGCAACTGGCCGGTAATCGTTCAGGGATGAGGGTTTGCTGTTCTTGGGCACAGGGATGATGGTGGATCTTTTGAAGCATGTGGGGACCACAGACTTCGCCAGGGACTCGTTGAAGATGTAAGTGAACACACCTGCTAGCTGGTCAGCACAGCAGCGCAGCAGACGGCCGGTGATGCCGTCTGGCCCCGCCGCTTTCCTTGTGTTCACTCTCCTCAGTGCCGCTCGGACGTCATGCTCCGCGATGCTGGTCACCGGTCTCTCGCTGATGATGTCACTGTCCTCGGTAGTCAGGCGGTAGATAGCATTAGCCGCCTGGCTAACCTCGAAACGGGCGTAGAACTGATTCAGCTCGTTGGTGAATGCAGAGTCGGCGTTGATCGGCGCAGTGTCCCTGGCTTTGTAGTCCGTAATGGTGCGTAGTCCGTGCCACATACTCCGTGTGTCGCCCTGGTGGAAGTGGGACTCCACACGTTCCCGGTACCGGCGTTTGGCATCTCTCACCACGCGCCGCACGCCGTATGAGGCCGCTTTGTAGGCGCTCATATCGCCAGTGGCGAGACCTGCGTTGTAGGAGGCGGTCCTGGCGTTTACTGCAGTGCGGATCGATCTGTCCATCCACGGTTTCTGGTTTGGGAATGTGGTGACTCTTGCAGTGGGGATAATCTCCTCCGCTAGCATATTGACGAAGCATACTGCTACTTCCGTAAACTCGTTGATGTCAACTGCGCATGCTCTGAACATGTCCCAGTCGACGTCGTTGAGTGCGTCCTGTAGCGTAGCTTCTGATTGGGCAGTCCACCGTTTTACCTCTCTCGTGGTCACGTCCTCCCTCCGTATGCTTTGTTTATACTGGGGGATGAGGAAGATGGCGTTGTGGTCAGACTTCCCAAAAGCCGGGTGTGAGACAGCTTTGTAGCCCTGCTTGTATGGCATGTAGCAGTGATCCAAAATTCGATCCCCTCTCGTTGGACACGAGACATGCTGGTAAAAGTTTGTCATGATTTGTCTGAGGTTCGCTTTGTTAAAGTCTCCTACAATGAGGGCTGCGCCTGGGTCCTTGTTTTGAAGCGAGCTCAGCACATCATGTAATTCGGACAAAGCCATACATATCTGGGCAACGAGAGTGAGCGGAGCCATACCTTCCCGCCAGATCATCAGATGGGGGTGGAGCAGGCTGAGGGACGGGAAGTCCCTTCTCACCAGCTGCCTCCTGGATGATGCCAGGCAGATCCAGGAGCAGCGCACCAACAACTGGGAGTGGCGTCCTCGCCGACATGTGAAGGCCAGGGGTGGATGAGCGTCCGCTCATCGGCCTCCCTTCTGTCGCCAGGCTGCCCAGCTGGGAGGCAGTGGAGCTGCCACCACTGCCGTTTTCCTCACGGTGGGTGGAATCATCCAATTCCGGCCCACTATTGAAGAACTCGATGGCTTCTTCCTCTCTTAGCGGGAACGCCTCCTCAGCATCAACCTTGAAAAAGGCTGACCTCCGCTGCTTTTCCTCTGGCGGGAGGAGCTAACAGGAGCGGCAATAGGATTAAGGTGTGAGGGCGAAGTCCGCATGGTGAGGACCGAGGCAGCCCACGCAGACGGCATGTCGGTCATACGACATGATGTAGCCGGTCTGGCAGGATGGACACAGACGGATGGTCTCGCTGGACATCTTCTGGCTGGCTGAAGAAAAACGGTAGAGCCGATTTCCTGGTCTCACCGTAACACCGTAAGACCAGTGTGAGGCCCACACAGCAGGTGGGCGTGGACTAAAATACTTCAGTGCTGCGCGCACAAGGGGAATACCCACTTAAAGGGCTGCACCTATACTCATAGAATCTGGGGTTACAATACGTAACCAACGTTTCATAAAAATATTAATTTACTCTTCAGTAAAATCTAGTCTGTCGTTATGTGCTCCAGAGTTAGATAAGTGAGACAAAGGCACTTTGCAATCAGCCCAGTCATTCTTCAGTCAGGTTACATGAGCTTAGCCTAAAACAAGTTAAGTGAACGGCCCATCAAGACTCACTCTCATTTCATCAGTCCATAAAACCTTAGAAAAACCAGTCTTGAGATATTTCTTGGCCCAGTCTTGACGTTTCAGCTTGTGTGTCTTGTTCAGTGGTGGTCGTCTTTCAGCCTTTCTTACCTTGGCCA
The DNA here is from genome assembly GCF_057381845.1 of Rhamphochromis longiceps. Lineage (NCBI taxonomy): Eukaryota > Metazoa > Chordata > Actinopteri > Cichliformes > Cichlidae > Rhamphochromis > Rhamphochromis longiceps. Next base: position 1,251,369 of record NC_140573.1, read on the forward strand.
TGTCTCTGAGTATTGCACACCTTGTGCTTTTGGGCACTCCAGTGATGTTGCAGCTCTGAAATATGGCCAAACTGGTGGCAAGTGGCATCTTGGCAGCTGCACGCTTGACTTCTCTCAGTTCATGGGCAGTTATTTTGCGCCTTGGTTTTTCCACACGCTTCTTGCGACCCTGTTGACTATTTTGAATGAAACGCTTGATTGTTCGATGATCACGCTTCAGAAGCTTTGCAATTTTGAGACTGCTGCATCCCTCTGCAAGATATCTCACTATTTTTGACTTTTCTGAGCCTGTCAAGTCCTTCTTTTGACCCATTTTGCCAAAGGAAAGGACGTTGGCTAATAATTATGCACACCTGATATAGGGTGTTGATGTCATTAGACCACACCCCTTCTCATTACAGAGATGCACATCACCTAATATACTTAATTGGTAGTAGGCTTTCGAGCCTATACAGCTTGGAGTAAGACAACATGCATGAAGAGGATGATGTGGACAAAATACTCATTTGCCTAATAATTCTGCACTCCCTGTATGTTTAGCCTCAAAGCGCATAGTCCAGAGGCATACTAATGGACCAAATCCTCTGATCAAGTCAGGATAATGCTCCAAAAAATGGTGTTTTGGAGTTCGTTTTTGCTCTGGGAAAACCTCCAATAGCCTGTTGCGATGTTCAGATATAAGTGTGTCCAAGTAGCAAATACTTTCCTCTCTGTGAATAGGGGACACAACAAGTTCAGTTATATCTTTTAGAGTCATGCTTGCCATGCTTCATCATTTTTGGGAATCTTTTTCCCAATAATAAAAGGTAATAGTCTCAATAACGTCCAATTTTCATGTGCGTTGCCACCAATGCTTTGCGAGTGGAAAAATTTAGGGGGATGATTTGGGGGCGATCTGTTTTATAAGTCCATTTGTAAGTAAGGAAATTCTGTTATGAAGTTATTGAGTTCAGTTAAGGAAAAGTAACGTTTACGGATAAACACATGAAGGCATAATGCTAATTCTAGTGGAATTATGCCTTCAAAAAGGTCGTGCAAAAGATCTGGAGGATACCCTGTGAAGAAATATATTCTAAAACACTTCTTCAGTAAAGACTCAGAGAAGAGAAACACACAGAACTTCTTGCTAGCAAGGGCAGCCTCCAGACTGAGAGACTCGCACTGAGAAACTGCCCCGGTCTTTATTTATACTTCAGTGAGCGTTTGTTCCTTACATTGGAATGTGGAGGTGTGTGTGTGTGTGTGTGTGTGTGTGTGTGTGTGTGTGTGTGTGTGTGTGTGTGTGTGTGTGTGGTCAGAGTGTGGCCCCCATAAACAACTTCCCTTAACCTGCTGGTCTGGAAAATCCAACAGTTCATCTATATGTAAAGAAGCACTTAAACTAAAACTGACATACAGTGGGGAAAAAAAGTATTTAGTCAGCCACCGATTGTGCAAGTTCCCCCACCTAAAATGATGACAGAGGTCAGTAATTTGCACCAGAGGTACACTTCAACTGTGAGAGACGGAATGTGAAAAAAAAAAATCCATGAATCCACATGGTAGGATTTGTAAAGAATTTATTCGTAAATCAGGGTGGAAAATAAGTATTTGGTCAATAACAACTCAATACTTTGTAACACAGTGTTGGGGAGTAACGGAATACATGTACCGCCGTTACGTATTTAGAATACAAAATATGAGTAACTGTATTCCGTTACAGTTACCGTTTAAAAAGGTGGTATTCAGAATACAGTTACTTTGTTGAAATAAATGGAATACACTGGGGTACTTTCCTGTTTCATTTTGTCGCGGGTCAGGACTGTTTGGGTTTTGTTTGACAGCTACGTTCTTTTGTTCCAGGCGGCAGCGTTACGGTTGCCATGGTTACAGGGCGACGCTCTCTCTCTCTGCGACTGCGTGTTTCCTGGGTGAGAGAGCGCCTTTTCGTTGTTGTTGTTGTTGTGCTAAGCTAACAGGCAGAATGCTACAAGCATAGCTCTAAAGAATGTAGCATCATGGGCAGTGTAGTCCGTGCTGCAGGGAGAATGGACTGCACGTTATGGGTCTGTGAGCGCGAGGAGGGAGAAAAAGGGGAGTGGAAAGGTACGAGCAGTCATCGAGGAAAAACGGGAGCTGGAAGCATGTAAATATAATAATAACCACTGCAGCCAAGAAGAGTGCCTGACGAGCCCAGCTGTAAGTAAGCTATTAAGACTCGACTGTACACTGTGTTCGTGTTTTCCTCCGAAAACAACAAGTTCCGTTGGAGCAGCCTTTCAACGCCTCTCTCTGTCTGTCGCAAGAAAAGTTGACCCACACAACAAAGTAGAGCTATTTTTCGGCTACCAGCCGACAGGGACCCCGCCGTATTATGCTGGGCTTACACTGTGCAATTTTTTCAGTCGCGCGATTCAGCTCCTGCTCAAACTGTACGATTGACTCGCAGGGGTTAGAAGTTCATAGGTCACGATGCAGGGTCTCACACTATACGGCCGATGCTCTGATGCGACCTGAGTGCTCACACTGTGCGTCCATAAAAATGAAGGTTATAACAGAAATTCTGTCGCTCGCTCTCCCTCTCCGTCTTTCACTCACACAGACACACCACCACCATCAACTTTGCTAAATTGCTAATGAAAAACATTGGTCAGGCAGCTGTGATTGAGCAGCAGTGTCGATCCAACTATTTTCACGGTTGTTGTGGTCGTGATAATTTTGTGAGGCCACATCGAAAGGGCTCGGATGGTTCTACAGGTTGTGCCTCCATCGCTTGTGTCCAGATCACACGCTGCACTGCCGTGCTACGCTGTCTTTTTCGCTGACATTTGTGTTTGCGCGTGCGCAGTGTGGCAAACTGCGGTGACACCCTCACGACCAAGCGATTGATGATCGGGAGCTGGTCGTGAGGTGTCAATCGCTTCTCGTTACCCCACGTATACTACACGATGCACGACGCACGATGAAGGCCAAAATCGGGCCGATCGCCAAAACGATCGCACGACTCAAAAATCGGCTCAAAATGGGCCAAAAATCGCAGTGTGAGCCCAGCATTAGTCAGAGGTCCCTTTACTACAGTTCGGAGTCGCGGACCTTCAGTAATAGTAATAAATCACACAGCAATAGTACATTCACGTTGTTGTAAAAAGCATGATAATATTGTAGCGGGTCAGGGCTGTTTGGGGTTCTGCTTGTACAGTTATGTTTTGTGTATGTTGCCATGGTGACGGGTGACGCCCTCTCGCTGCGACGGTGTGTCCTTCCGGGGTCAGAGGGCGCCCTATGTGTGTTGTGGTTGCCGCACTGAGCAGTTAGCTAGTGGCAGTGTGTTCTTCTGCAAATGTAATAAACGGCTGTGCTCCCTGGCTAGCTCACGGGAAGCAAGACCAAACGATACCTCCGTCTCCTCCTTGTCTGAACTCGCCACAATATATTAAGTAATCCAAAGTATTCAGAATACGTTACTGTCATTGAGTAACGTAACGGAATAGGTTACAGAATACATTTTGGGGCATGTATTCTGTATTCTGTAATGGAATACATTTTAAAAGTAACCTTCCCAACACTGTTGTAACATAACCTTTGTTGGCAATAACAGAGGTCAAACGTTTACTATAGGTCTTTACCAGGTTTGCACACACAGTAGCTGGTATTTTGGCCCATTCCTCCATGCAGATCTTCTTGAGAGCAGTGATGTTTTGGGGCTGTCGCCGAGCAACACGGACTTTCAACTCCCGCCACAGATTTTCTATGGGGTTGAGGTCTGGAGACTGGCTAGGCCACTCCAGGACTTTCAAATGCTTCTTACGGAGCCACTCCTTTGTTGCCCGGGCGGTGTGTTTTGGATCATTGTCATGTTGGAAGACCCAGCCTCGTTTTATCTTCAAAGTTCTCACTGATGGAAGGAGGTTTTGGCTCAAAATCTCACGATACATGGCCCCATTCATTCTGTCCTTAACACGGATCAGTCGTCCTGTCCCCTTGGCAGAAAAACAGCCCCATAGCATGATGTTTCCACCCCCATGCTTCACAGTAGGTATGGTGTTCTTGGGATGCAACTCAGTATTCTTCTTCCTCCAAACACGACGAGTTGAGTTTATACCAAAAAGTTCTACTTTGGTTTCATCTGACCACATGACATTCTCCCAATCCTCTGCTGTATCATCCATGTGCTCTCTGGCAAACTTCAGACGGGCCTGGACATGCACTGGCTTCAGCAGCGGAACACGTCTGGCACTGCGGGATTTGATTCCCTGCCGTTGTAGTGTGTTACTGATGGTGACCTTTGTTACTTTGGTCCCAGCTCTCTGCAGGTCATTCACCAGGTCCCCCCGTGTGGTTCTGGGATCTTTGCTCACCGTTCTCATGATCATTTTGACCCCACGGGATGAGATCTTGCGTGGAGCCCCAGATGGAGGGAGATTATCAGTGGTCTTGTATGTCTTCCATTTTCTGATGATTGCTCCCACAGTTGATTTTTTCACACCAAGCTGCTTGCCTATTGTAGATTCACTCTTCCCAGCCTGGTGCAGGTCTACAATACTTTTCCTGGTGTCCTTCGAAAGCTCTTTGGTCTTGGCCATGGCGGAGTTTGGAGTCTGACTGTTTGAGGCTGTGGACAGGTGTCTTTTATACAGATGATGAGTTCAAACAGGTGCCATTCATACAGGTAACGAGTGGGGGACAGAAAAGCTTCTTACAGAAGACGTTACAGGTCTGTGAGAGCCAGAGATTTTCCTTGTTTGAGGTGACCAAATACTTATTTTCCACCCTGATTTACGAATAAATTCTTTACAAATCCTACCATGTGGATTCATGGATTTTTTTTTCACATTCTGTCTCTCACAGTTGAAGTGTACCTCTGGTGCAAATTACTGACCTCTGTCATCATTTTAAGTGGGGGAACTTGCACAATCGGTGGCTGACTAAATGCTTTTTTGCCCCACTGTAGCTACGTTAATCCTACTGTAAAACAATAAGACAAGGTACAACCTCTCTCATGCTCCTAGGATGTGGGGGTGAACACCCTAGAATGTTACAGACCTCCTAGGATGAGACATTCTTTCAATATGCCACCAACTATATACTTCTCCACACAAATAATTACATGCAGCATTCTACCATATGCAAACTTATATCATTAAAAGATTATACTGACTACTAAGTACAATTTTCCTATTAACATTCCCTCCTGTTGTCAGTAAAACTTTAAATGAGATATCAGTATGTAACATCTTGTTGTACATTTTCTGTCACATCGCCATTAATCACACAAAGTCTTCATGTTCCAACAGGTCGGGGTCATCATCATCACTTGTCATGGCTATGTATGCAGCAACAGTAGAAAATATTATGCGGTTAATCATGAGTTTTAGACATGGCAGGATACAAAGACACAAAATAAAAGTAAAAATATTCCAACTCCGATGAGTAGTCTTTTTAGCACCTGTAACCAGGAGCCAGTGTGAAGCCAAGAAAACCAGTCACTTGTATCACTTACATAGTCCTGATTTTGGGCCTGCTGGATCTGTCTCAAAGCATTCAGGGCGTCAGTCATGTTTAATGAGTGTACATCGTCCAGTATGTAAGTGTAGCATGTGTTGTTGAAGAGGACACAAAGTTCCCTTTCTCTGCTAGTATCATAGAGTAGTTTTTCCCTGGGAGTTGGTCCAGGAACATATATAGTGTGGGGTATGTTGCCGTGCTGGGTAGATGGGAACAGACATAACAGTCTGTATTTGCCGATTCTGCTTTTGTTCTGTCGTGAATATAACGGTACCAGGCATTGTTCATCCACGGATGGATGTGGTCTTGCATCATGTCTCTTAGGTGAGAGTTGTTGTGTGTCCATCTTTTCTGCCTTTCTCCTGGTTCAGCTGTTGTTTGCGTCAGCTGGGGTACTGTATGGGTGAGCGTCGTAGTCAAGGTAACCAAGAGGGTCCTGGTCGCACACCTTGAACTTGGTTGCCCTAGAGTTGATCAGAGGCTGGAGGTTGAAGTGCGAGCTTACCCTATGGGGGCTCAATCAGCACTCCCCCCTCACCACTGAAACAACCAAGTGTGAGATTTCCCTAATGTGCTGTCTTGGGGTGCCGGGGTTTCCTGGGACCTCAACCTTTTTGCAGTGGCTCTGATATATCCAGGAGGGTCTCTCCGCCATTTTGCAGGCAGTTGAAATGGTCAGAAGCACTTGAATTGGCCTCTATCAACCCCCATCACTTCACTTCAGGCCTTCATCCTGCGGTAGGAATACTTATGACTCTTCTACTGTCCATCCTCTGCAGAAAAACCTCTCTGTGGAAAGGGTGCTGGGTTCAGTTATCTTACTGCTGTTGTGATCCAGCAGTCTTCAGTGTGTCATCGTATGCACAGTACAGTGACACAGCATTAGGTGATGTTCATAGGAAACTGCTGTCATCACCACCATAGCTTCCGGTTCCTGTGCTTTCACAGAATCATGATGCCATCCTTAGACTCCCTCTGCGCTGTCGATGGAGCTTGGCACGCTCACCTCATCCTTCAGGTGCCCGCCTGTTGTCCACGATCTCCTCTGTTGGCCTCTGGAAAGCCCCCTTGGCACAGCTCTCATTCCAACGCAGTTTCGTGGTCTTTGCTGTGGCTCCAAAGTCTGATCTCATAATGGGCCCCAACCAGCTTGACATTTGACCTCAACCACTGCCTGGGCTGTCAGCTATGCCTGGAATGGTTCTCACTTCTTCACTGGGCCTCTGAAGATTCCTCAGGAGATTACTGCTGCACCTGTATGTTCTTGCTAGGAGGAAAAACTTCTATTTGGAGAGCATGTCAACAATCATCAAACCACATTCTTTTGTTCAGTGAACTTCACTTATAGGCCATCAAAGCCTCATCTGAACATGGATGCACCACTTGCATAGGTTTAATACCCGTTGAATGAACTGTTAATCACACAAATCGCTGCAAAAATCATATAAAACAAAATTTTATGTTATTCATTTTTTCTTATTAATCCTGGATCCCTCATCTTGACACATGGACACTCCCATGAGTCAACTCATCAAAACCAGATTCCTGTCTTAAAGAAAAAGATTAGCTAGATCATATCCCAGGTAACATCAGGGCATCTCCTCCGCTGGAGCAGCACCACCCTGGACCTATAATCCTGCAATAAAAATGTTAGTGTGTTTTGCATATTAAATTTGCTTAAAGATTGGCTCCGCCAGAAGCCTGCATACACACCATCATGGCCTGGAAAACAAGATCTGGAAATGAAATCAAACTTCACACTTATAAACAATTATATCATAAAAGTAATAAGCATTCAGCACTAGCAAGACAAGTGTCATGTGCAGGTTTTCTCAGTAAACTACAATTATTTCCATAATTTGCCTCAGACATGGATCATCCCATGTACTCAGTCAACATTAATGTAATCAGTGACTTCTCTTAAGCAAAGTCACTCAACTCATCAATCACTATGAGCTCAATAGCCCATCTTCAACTATTCCATAAACACTGCATCCCTTATTTGTTTTTCTCATGTCACTTGTCCGCTTCTGCTGAATCTTCTACATGCATTCTTAGAAAAACAAACATTAGCAATACACATTGACTGTGGTCAGACGGTGGTCAGACACAGGTCAAACGCAGGTCGACAGGTTCCAGAGGTGCCATAAAAAGACCATAAAGTTAGCCATCCATAGCTGTGGAAAGGATGTTATTCACATCATCAAAGTAACCTTCACAACAACACAGTGTCATGATTCGGCCGTGTGGCAGGCAGGATGAGGACCCAAATTGCAAACTCACAGACACTGGGGATAAACTCAAAATGCAGCTTTATTGCTGACAGGTGATAAACAATAACGATGATACAAAAGCAATGAAAAACTACACTAAACTGGGAAAAGCTAAAGTAACATATACCGGAAGACACGGGGAGAACCACACACGGCATGAGGGAGAACGCGACGCCGAACAGAGGGAGACTCAGACAGAAATACACAGAGGGTAAACGAGGAAAGTGGGCACACACGGGGAACACAGGTGATACTGATAATCATAACGAGACAGGGCGGGGTGAACTGAACATGACATGTACAGGCACAGAGGTTCAGACAGGAGGAGAGAGAGCACGGGGAAAACAGACATAACGGGCTGGGGAAACATGGAATAAAACATAAGGAGAGACGAGGGCTCACAGATACACAGAGGGGCACACAGGGGGTAAAAGCCATGAAGGGAAAACACTTAGGGAACAACACAACAGGGCAACTCAGAAAACATGGCCTAAATAAGGAACGAAATACAAAAATACAAGGAACTAAGAATACTGGGCCCACATGGCCCAGGACCATGACACACAGTGTAAAAGCATCACCAACTCATAACCTGTAAACACAGTTTCCTTCACACATAAACCCAGAAATCCTGTAGTAGAAAAATATTAACTAGTCCTCTTATAAATCACATGATCAAACACATGGAAAACTGTAATGCTGTAGAAAAGAAAATGCAAATGTTAGCGCTGCGCAGGCATATGCATACTTTGTCACCATTACCTCTGTAAGCAACACAAGGTAGTGAATAACACCCCTGGTAGATGCACAGACACAGAAAATAGCATTTAAAAGGTTAAATCGTCATGCAACCTCGGATGTTGCTGTCATCTTTCTGCTCCTGTAACAGAAGACACATAAATTCATCCACCCTTTGTCCTGTCTAGGTGGAGGTTAACCTTGAGTCGTGGTCAAGTCTTGTCAGCTTTTACCAGTCAGTCAGTTTGTTTTTTATTTCCATTCATTCATTCATTCTTTCTTTGCGGATAGTGGAACCTGTCGTTGCATTTAGTTTCCACTTTCAGCAAAATGACGTCATTTCAAAAGAAAAAGAAGAACTTTTAGATCGGATTTCCTGGCTGAATCCTTTTTAGGCAGGGACTCTCATTTTCTAATTGTCCCAAATAAGTGTCTTTCTCCAGAGCCCATTTTAATGTGGAGAAACTCACTTGTAACGGTTTTCTCGACATGTCGTATAGCGCTTTTAATTCCCGACGTACAGATCTGCTTAAAGAAAAGAAATTGACAAACAAAATCAGTGCCTGTTCAAAAAATGAAAAATGAAAAATAACAGAAATTATCAAACAAAACTTTCAGTGCACTGTGAAAGTATCAAAATAAAAAGGCCTCGTTAAGTCATGACACAAGCTCCTCATCTCAGGAGGGTAAATCATACCATTAGCATGGTTCATCATACCATCATACTAATTGGCAGGCTCAACTTCACAACAAAAGAAAAATCATCAGCTAGATTCACTCCAAACCAACCATCAGCTGCACAACACACAACATAATCCTAATGTCCTATTAGCTATGAGTTTAATCCCCAGGTCTGTGCTCTTCACTCATTTAAACCACACACCCATTTTATTCAGTTTTCCTTTTTTTCCGTCATCATAAAACATGTGACATGCTGTCATGCACTTCACAAAAGAAGTTTGTTCTGACGTATTCAGAGTTGTGTATCTAGGTACAGGATTCACTCGCACATCAAAACAGGAAACTCAGTGTTTTAGAGTCTCCACTCAACACACAACAAACTCCAACACATCCCATTCACTCGTGCTAGAATTCAATCACCTTTCATTAATCTAAGAACGATCAACTAATTTGCATATCAGCTATTAACCCACTAAGATGACAGGACAACAGGAAAGCATGTTCAAAATAGTATCACAAAAAACAATTTCCCTCATACAGTAAATTACTTGCTGCATCAATCAAGCAGGAAGCATCTCCCAATTTACTATATTAACAACTAAAGTTATTGTCTGATCACTGGTTGGTCAAACCAGAATCTTTTTTCCCACAAAAGTTAAATTGTTGTCCTGCAACCTAGAGAGTCAATTTGTTGCATTGGATAAATTCAGTATTTGATAACAAGTGTCTGCTAAATTGACACTATTTTAACACTGATGAAAAATAATTTTCATTGCATGTGTGTTTGTGTTATTAGGCAGGTTTAATGCATGTCTGTGGAGCTGCATCTCCAGCAGAGCATGTTCTTAAAGCTGCCTTTCCTACACACTTCTCTACTATTATTTGATCATTTCTTAACTAATGTGCTATGAGTCCACTGGTTTTTGCATCACACTAAGTGACCTGGACAAGATGACAAACAGACTCACATGCTGAAGATGTTGTCTAATCTTCATGAGCTCTCTTGTATTTGTGTTAGTAGGGTTAATGCATGTTCTGCTTGTTTGTGTGATTTGTATACGTTTCTATTTTTGCAGTGTTTCAGACTCCTTCTCAATTTTCCAACTTAAGCAGTCAGTTTTCTTTTCCCCAGGTTTGCTAACCCAAATTTTGATTTCCCACATTAAATAACAAAATTCCTATGTGTTCTCACCACTCCTCTCTGTTGTCCTCTCCCACTTCAACAGTCCCGGCAGTTCTCCTTCAGCTTTGTCCTGTGTCCCACTGTCTCTTCTTGCCATTTTACTCCAAAGGTGGCAAATGTCAAACTCCAACAGTCCCCTCAGTTCTTCTCAAAAGTTTTCTTCACATGCATAGTGAAGTTGCAGCTTGCTGTAAACACAGTGCCATTCATCCGATCAGTCAGGATGATGGGTTTGCTTTTCTTCTCTGATGCTGTTTGTCCACACTGCTGCTGCCTGCTGGGACTCTTTGCTCAGGACTTTGCTGCTGTCTCTTTATCTGCCATGTTATTGCTCTTTGGAGCTGCATTCCTTGTCTTCAGGGAGGAGTGAGAGCTGCTTGTGAGGTTGAGAGACACATGGCGCTGTAAATAAGTCAGCCAGAAACTTGGCCTGCATGTTTCCAATGATGTTAAACTATAACTTTCTTCCGACCGCTGCATGTGGAAAATTGATTCAGGTCTGCTTTTCACCTGAAAGTGACAAACTAAGACATTTTCATTATTATCATCACTGCTTAATCAACACACATCTCTCTCTCTCTCTCTGTGTTTTTGTGAACAATCCTTTCTTAAAAGCAGAAAATGAGATTGTAGTTGTTCTTGGTTGATCAACACAAAACCTTTTTCCTATGATTTTTTTTCATCTACAATGTAAATTTTGTCTCTTCTTCACTCTTTTTTTTATTTTTTAAAATAGCTGGTGACCTGCAGAATCACCGCTCTCATAATCAAAGGCAATTACTTTTACACAGTGCACAGAAGCACTGTGACGTCAGACACATTCACACTCACTTTTTCATCTGTGTAAATAAATCACATGGCTGATGATATGTGCCATGGTGATCCATAGGCATGATCACAAGTTTATTTAACTATTTTTCAACCCAACAAAACAAATAACAAAAACATGATGCTGATGCTATGAACACTCTACACACATGAGTCAAGATGCAGGAAAACTGCTCACGGAAACTCTGCACACTCCAGTTATCACAGTTATCATAGTTCTGTTTCCCTCTCTTTGAGGAGTTCTCAGCCAGATCTCGATCTGATGATGTGTAGCTTGCTCATCAGCTCAGAAGAGACCGCAACGCAACTTCACAGTGGTCGCGTGCTTTGCCCCACAGTGGCAAAGTCTTGCACTTTCATATTCAATTCAGCTTCTCCATCATGTACCTTTAGATGTTTCATACAGGGTTCAACATATTAGTTGTTTTCACAGGTGTGCTCTATATCTCGACCATGGCTCATAATACGACGACAGTCTTTCAAACAGGTCAAATGCCTCTATGCACATCATTAGTTTAAATATTTACCTATTTTACTTCATCTCACATGTCATTATACTGAATTTGAGCAACCCTAAGCTCAATGCAGATTTCTATTAACAACTGGTTAAATTAATGGTCTGGAGCACCGGCTGTTGTTGATCAGGGCAATCTAAAGAATCTGCGTTTTGTTGTTTTGTTTTGGGGTTTTTTTGTTGCTTTTTGTGGATTTCTCCACCTATTTGCACTTATTTTACCTGCTCCGGTTTGTTGTTTTTCTAACCATTCCTCATCAGCTGTTAATTTTACTTGTTTATCACCCAATTTCAAAGATTTTGCTGGGCCGTCGCTGGCACGCTTGACTTCAGAGTGGTTTACTGATACGGCCTTCAACTTCACCCTAACGGTGAAGTGGTATCAGTTTTATGAGATGAAACTCAACCGTTCTCCTTTGTCACCAGTACGTGAGCCTCAGCAAAGAAAACAAAAATGGAAGTAGTTCAGCAGCGTATTGTGCTGTAAAATCAACTTACTTCCAGACACACACACACATATAGACATTTGCGCGCTTTTACAATTTGTCACGAAGTAATTTCGGCTACCTCTAAAACCTAAGTCTAATTCAGCTCCTTTCGGCGAACCCAACCTAATTTATCACGTTACTTTAAACCTTTGCGGCCGTTTTATATTTGTTTTTATTTACTTAAACATATTTTAATTTGTCACGAGATAATTTCAGCTACCTCTAAAACTGGTCGAAACACAGTTCCTTTTGGCGAACTTAGACCTTTTTTTATCACATTTCTTTAAACCTTTGCGGCCGTCTTATATACCAAAATAGTATTTCTCACTCTCCGACGTCTCACTGGTGGTTCAGATCATCGGACTGAATCCCACTGCCGTGGACCAGATTATAACACCGGCCCAGACCCGAATTTAACGTCCTGGGGCTCTCTCCTCGTCCAAGAGGGCTGTGCACAGGCTTCGGTGCTGGCTCCCCACGGCGTCAGGAATCAGTGCTGGATCCTGGAACAGAGTCACAGATAACAGTTCTGATATTTTCTGATCCAGCTACGAAGGACCAAATAATGTGAAGAAATATATTCTAAAACACTTCTTCAGTAAAGACTCAGAGAAGAGAAACACACAGAACTTCTTGCTAGCAAGGGCAGCCTCCAGACTGAGAGACTCGCACTGAGAAACTGCCCCGGTCTTTATTTATACTTCAGTGAGCGTTTGTTCCTTACATTGGAATGTGGAGGTGTGTGTGTGTGTGTGTGTGTGTGTGTGTGTGTGTGTGTGTGTGGGGTCAGAGTGTGGCCCCATAAACGACTTCCCTTAACCTGCTGGTCTGGAAAATCCAACAGTTCATCTATATGTAAAGAAGCACTTAAACTAAAACTGACATAGCTACGTTAATCCTACCGTAAAACAATAAGACAAGGTACGACCTCTCTCATGCTCCTAGGATGTGGGGGTGAACACCCTAGAATGTTACAGACCTCCTAGGATGAGACATTCTTTCAATATGCCACCAACTATATACTTCTCCACACAAATAATTACATGCAGCATTCTACCATATGCAAACTTATATCATTAAAAGATTATACTGACTACTAAGTACAATTTTCCTATTAACATACCCTGTGACAAAATGGAAATATTTTAATTTCCCTGTTAATGGACAACCTTTCTTCACACCACAAAAATGAACCGAGGAGGAATTTTCCTTTATGGTTTGGACATGTAGATCATAGTTCTCTTTTGTTCTTGGTGGAAAAGCTCCTGAACGAACTTCTTTTTGCTGAAAGTCCGAATGGTCTCCAAGGCAAAATCTACAGATGTAATGTCCAGAAAAGCTTTCCACGAGTCCACTAAGAGAATGAGCGCCAAGATTGTCAGCACAAACACAAAAAACAGTGCCCCTGATATATCTACCAAGCTGTGAAACAAAATCCCGTCTCTCTCTAATGTTATGAGATCCTTTAAAAGTGGCTCGAGAACAGTTTCATAGCTAAAAGTTTTAACATCACTTGCCTTACACAGGAGAGCCAATTGAATTGATGTTAGCTGTGATCTCAGTTCAGTTGGTATATCAGCAAGTACCCAGTACACAGCTGTGACTTTGTGTTTTTTTTCTTGAAGTCCCAAGTGGATTACAAATTTCAAAGTCATCCACATAGAGAACAAGGGAAATACTTAAGTCCTCAATAGCACAAAGTTGGTTTTGCTTGAAATATTGTCCATCGTGGAAAGAGGATAACTGTGAAGTGTTCAAATGTCTAGTTAATATACTGTTAACATCTTCTTTACTCAGTAACAGCTGCAAGGACTGAAGAATAGGCACATACTGAAAAGTGGAATTCTTTTCTGGATCCAAACAGTATTCTACTGGTTCAATAACACAGAAGTTTTCCTTGAAATATTTCTGTCTCTTATATCTTGAAGCAAAGGGACCATCAGGACTAAGGGCTGCACATAAAGGACTACAGTGACATATTTTTTCAGTCAATTCACTGACAAAAGACTCATCAATATTACAGTTATTCTTAATAAGAATATCACTTATTGACTTTGGAATATACTGAAGTGATAATGTGCAGATATAACTGAGCTGTTCCACCAAGTCATCCACACATTTACCAGAAACATTATAGATGCTTTCCAGTTTTAACAAGAGCACACCAATATTTTTCAAAATTTCATTTGTTGTTTCCCTTTCACAACCAAGTTCAATGGTGACATCCAAGTCCTCGTGATCTTTCAATTCCAGTGCTGGTAAGAAGATTTCATTAGATGTACTGACAGTTTGCTTTGAAATCAAGCTAGTTTTAAAGTGCTTCCATGAACAAAATCTGTGCTTTCGACTTCTGTGGGTCGCATAAGTCCCACAAATGTTTGTCTTAAACTCTCAACCATCAAAAACACACTCTATGGTTTCATGGCTTTTCAAATGGGAATTTATATGTTGAAAATAGTCTTTTGTGTTTGGGTAAAAAGAGTCACAGATTTTACATCTAATAGTTGGAAGGACCTCACACTCTTCCGTTTCATGCAAACTGTGAGACCTAGACAAGTGTGAGCGTAAGGCACCCCATGTCTTAAAAGATCAAGGACAATTCAAATGAAGACAGGGTATGGAATAGCCAGTGTTGGGACTAACGCGTTATTAAGTAACGCGTTACAGTAACTACGTTATTATTGTGGTAACGAGCACGGTAACTAGTTATTATGCCAAAATGAGGAACGCGTTAGTCGTTACTGGGATTTAGATAGGGTCGTTACTCGTTACTTCGTGTGGTGGCTATCGCGGAGCTTCCACAGATTCAGTAACATTAGCAAGTGGTGGAGGCCAGCAGGTGGAGGAGGGAAAGGGGCGCAGAAGGAAAAGAGACCCGAGGCGGCCGCCGGTCCGAGTGTGAACTGAACTTCAGGTAAGAAGTTATGACCTGCAGTCTCTCTGGGTCAGATATGAACCAAGTTTAGGTGGAGTTTATTTTCGTTATTCTGACTTTTTCCGTACTGCGTGCTAGCTAGCATGACGGAGTTTCTATACAGCTGGGTGGTGCTATGATGTTACTGATGTTGAACTTTATTTTGTTCATAAGTTATTAGAGTTGCCAACCGTCCTGTCTGGTATTCAGAGAAAATATTACGCGTTTCTTATTGAGCTGAAAAGGAACAGTTTGTCCCGTAATTCAGCTACAATGGAAAAGGCACAAAGCTGGAGTTATTCTGTGTCTTTGCTGCACAGCTGCCTCTTCTTCTCTCATTCTCCCCCCCTCCCTCTCCCGTTTCTACTTCAATCATGAAACTGATCAATGATCAGCTGATCGTCTTTTCTCTCTTGTTTGTTTATCGTCCACTTTGCGCCAGAAAGAGGAAACCAGCGGATGTCGCGCTAAACAACAGCAGCACGTTAAAGCTTGATCAGCTGTTGTTAGAATTTATTTAATATTAATTTCTACTATCAGCTGATGTTTGCTGGAGCCACAGCTGTAAAGCTGCTGGTCATGATGTCGGTTTGGTTATCTGGTGAGAGGGAAACATGAAGATGAAACCAGGAGATGTCCTTACTGAATCATCAGAGCTGAACAGGTGATGGAGAAACAGGTTTACCTTTTAGGTGACATGAATGAGTTGAAGTTATGAACTGTTTCTGAGAGACAAATAACCCCAGGATCCTTTTCTAAGTAGCTGACAGCTGGTAACTGTGCAGGGGCGGGTCTAGCAAAGTGTTGCCAGGGGGGCAGGTAGGGCATTAACAGGGAGAGGGGGGCACAAAGATATACTTTTCTTTCTTATTCTCATTTAAAATGTCTCGCTTTTAAAAAATAATTATCTGAATCTTACAACAAACGATTGATAGATTGATGCATATATACCATCAGAACAGTGAACATCACTGTCACAACAGTGTTTATTTTCATTCAAAGGCTTTATGATTTTTCCTATAATGGTGGGCCAGTCTCTAGTCAAAATACCCGGGCCAATTTTCTGTCCCAGTCCAGCCCTGTATGCAGCTCATCTGCAGTCTGGTGTTACCTACATCTTCCTATTCAGAAGGCAGAATTTCTGAGTTCTGAGTACAATCGAAAGCACCACGACTGCAGTTTTTGTGTTGGATGTAAAAGGCGCACATGACGCTGTAACGTAGGCTAGAATCATGGCAGCAGTCAATGACGGTCCAGGCGTGGGATTTCTCTCGTGGAAATATGCACATTATCTTTTCCTTTCTATTGGTAGGTGGCACAGTGCACTGTGGCAAGTAAGCAAGCTAGAAGACTGGCAAAGTTATGGAAGAAACACATTAACAAGAGAATTCTGAGTAAAACCAAAGTTACTTTCCCTAGTAACTAGTTACTTTGAAAGTAACGAGTAACTTGAAGTAACTGAGTTACTTTTGAGAGAAGTAACTAGTAATGTAACTAAGTTACTATTTTAAAGTAACTTACCCAACACTGGGAATAGCCATGACCAAATGTACCATGTTTCACTCGATAATGTTTGAGTAGTGACACTTTTGATGACTCCTCATGTTTGCAGAGTTTACACTGCCATCTCATCACCTGTGACCTAAAAAATTGTGAGAAAATATGTCTCACAGTATGAAGATGACAGAATGGTGTATAACCATATTTACACAGTTTTTGTATGATTAACTGATTGAATAACCAATACTCACTACCAATTCAGGTGGAGGATACAACTTACAAATAAGTCAACATGGAACAAAGTACAATACTTAACCACATTGAAATAATCTGAATCACATCACCATGCTGTATAAATAAAAAGATTGTATGGTGACACTGGATGACAGACCATGAACTCATCAATATATTTACCGAACTGAAAAATTCTCAAAATTTAGATTTGGCATTTGTATGACTAAAATAACCCACCACAAAACCAGTATAAATATTTAGGTGGTATCACCATCCACTACTCAGCTTATATAAAACAATATCATATCATTCCAAAATTTAACACATCAAGTCCTCTGTGTAAAATTACCTGCTTTACTTTGTAGTTGATGCAGATTTTTTTCTCCTGGTGGTGAAGATGGTGCTGAAAAAATACAAATCAAAACTTTATCATTACAAAACATGTCACTGAGTAATCTGCCACAACATCTCTTATAATAAATTTTAGCTTGGATTGAAATAAACATTTATTTATGTAAATTGGGAGTAACTAGGCAAGGCAAGGCAAATTTATTTGTATAGCACAATTCAACAACAAGGTGATTCAAAGTGCTTCACAGAGACATTAGAAACAAAGACAAATAAAAAGCACGATTTAAAATTGATTAAAGCAAGCAAAAAACAAACTAACAAACAAACAAAACAGTATATAAAATCAAAATAGATAAAATCAGTAGTTAAATGTAAGTTTTGAAATTTAAGCTTAAAAGTGTGGATTTGGTGCTTTATTCAAATGCAGCTGAGAATAGGTGAGTCTTCAACCTGGATTTAAATAAACTGAGTGTTTCTGGAACTATACTATACTAACTAACTATATACTAACTATACTGGAAATGATGGTACTTTTGGCTTGACCCAAAGGACCAAAGCTTTTTTTTTTTCATTATTTTCTGGGATCTGAAAGGAAGTAGGGCCCCGAGTCTAAATTTAGACTAAAGGCCCCATAGTACTTTGGACCGGCCCTGGATGAGGTAATCTGCTGACCCGGGCGGTCCTCTCAGCGTTCTCTCAAAAACTGGCTCTGTTCGGGACAAAGCTGAAAGCAGCGTCTTATATGCTCTGAAAGACCCCACATAGAACAAGAAAGCTAAGCAGCATGGTTGCTGCTATGAACTGTTCCGCGGGCAGATCTTCTTTGTTACCAAAGCCATTGATGACGTCTGTTCATCTCCTGACAGAGTGAGTCAGGCCGCGTGACTACCGCAGCTCCCGCACCGCGACTCAACAGGGCCATTTTCTAGAAATGTCTGAGCACACCTGCTTTCACGTGGTTCCTAAAATGCCCCCGATTAAACGGTCAGGTCGCTGGTACCGGGACATTCCGGTCAAATTACCCGGAACGCAGATAGCGACTCAGAACGTAAAAGGATAAAAGGGCGCGGTTTCCCGCCGCCTTGACTGGAAGACGGGTTGAAAACTTAAATTAACATGCACAAACACGCTGCGAAAAGTGAGCCACCATGACAAACGCTTTCTTCAGAACATGTTATAAAAGAACGGTGTGGATAAAGACAGCTAATGTAAGAATTGGTCACTTACCTGAAAACGTTACCAAGTCTGCAGTGGATGTGTGTCTGTCTCATTCAACGTGCAGAAAATCTCCCATGAGGCCATGCTCCTCGCGCGCGGTACATGCCAAAGGTCATTAGTCTTACTCGAAGTTTTAAGTTAGTATTGGGGGACAAAATTATATTGATTTTGAACCATTAATAATTAAAGTTAAAGACAATGATAAGTATGAATACCAGTGTCTCAGTTATTATGAGTACTTTCTATGAGATATATTGAGTAGATTTAAATAATGCACCCTGTGTTTCAAATACAGAATTTTTTCTTTTAAATAAACTTGAACAAAAGAGCTCAGTTCAACTCAAAAACTGGTGTTGAAAATTTAAGCATTCTTTTCAGTATTTTCAACTCAAGATAACACTTTTGTGATTTTCAAAGATTTAATCAAGGTCATCTAACTTAGAATTATAATGATATTTACTAAGCCCCTGAATAATTTTTTAGGGTGTATAGACAATATAGTCTATCTTGTCTTACTTCTCTCACCCCAACCAATCACAGCAGATGGCCCCGCCCCTCCCTGAGCCTGGTTCTGCTGGATGTTTCTTCCTGTTAAAAGGGAGTTTTTCCTCCCCACTGTCACCAAAGTGCTTGCTCATAGGGGGTCATATAATTGTTGGGTTTTTCTCTGCATGTATTATTGTAGGGTCTACTGTACAATATAAAGTGCCTTGAGGTGACTGTTGTTGTGATTAGGCGCTATATAAAATAAAATTGAATTGAAAGTTACTCAGGACAGAAACAAAGATGGATGTACTTGAAAAGCTTTTTGGGCTGCTCAGAATTTCAGAAGCAGAATGCAGAACTGGAGCTAACAGAACTTTCTGAAGTGGTAAACTCCTATAAGGAAGAGTTTCAAATGAATCTCTAACCATGAGATAAACGAGTCTGCTTATTTGATCTTTAAGTCTTACAAACTGGTTTTAGAGTGCATTCTCAAACATAGCAGTAGCTTTATCTATCGATCTAGGTTTTTAAACTATAAAACCTTTTGAAAGTGTTTTTGTCTGCCATTAGTCTGTTGACGTCTCTCTTTCCTCTCTGCTCTCTGATAAATGTTTGTGCTTGGACCAGAGGGTGGTGTCCTCAAACTGGATGGCAATCTCATTAATCTGCTGGGCCACTTTGCCCTCCCCTGTCATTCCTCTCTGGCCCTCTGATAATGGGTTTCTATTATGTGGACCAGTGTGTAATCGCCCAGACTCACAGAATTGCTTTGGGTCCATCATGGTTTGTGTAATGCTCTGGGCAGTGCACATGCCTCACATTTGTCTCCTGCATTAGTGAGAATATAGGTCGCCTGTGATGCATGCTGTGAGATGGCACAGAAAGTAAACTTCATGGTTTCCATTTCCAGTGTGTCTGACCTATAAAATGATGACTTTTTATTGGTGTTGTCTCTTTTTTCCCAGTAATGTTTGTTTGTAAGGTGGCAGCATTAAAAGACCACAGAGGGATCACTTTGCTTTTAAATCCACAGCCGAAGAAGACTAACTGAAATTTTATCTGGTCTGGCTCCAGACAAACAAGAACCACCCATAGTTTAGCTGTTAAGTTCAAAGCTGGTTTTGTATTCACTAATGGCACGTTTATGCGGTATGAAAAGATGACATGATGATGATGATTTTTTTTCCCTTTGAGTTTTGTAGATTTTTTTTTCTATGCCTACCAGGGTCCATCTGTCTTATCTGACCGTTTTTACCTATGTGGTGAGTTTCCTTTCAAGATCACTTCCTTCATTTAGCATGATCGGGGACCAAATTCCAAGTGATTAACAAATATGTGAAAGGACACTGTCCACCTCCTCAGGTAAGCTCTGCAAGAGGCTTTCAAAAGCACACGTGTGCATGAAAAGAGACAGAGGGGGACAGCACACGAGAAACAAGTTGAGTCGGTCAGACAAAAGCATATAGTCATAAATAAAAGCTGGAACTAGCAACTCTGATGTGACACTGAATTCTAACTAGTCAACGTCACTGAGACAAAAACATGCAAACTGATTCCTTAAAAACGTGGAATATGAACTGTATGTTATACTAACAAAGGATTTTTTGTGGGTTTTTTGTAAACACAAGTTTAAGTACAAGATAAAACTGTATAGAGGACTTATTTTAAGTTAGATGTACTACTGTCTTAGTTAAGACTGCTCAGAATGACAGTTTTATATGGCTTACATGAAAGCTCCAGAAACATAATTTCTTAGTTGCATTTTTATTTACTTATCACATCCATCCACTTTCTTCTACTTATCAGAGTTGCAGCCTATCTCAGCTATCACAGGGCAAGAAGCACCAGTCAAATGGATAACCATTCATATTCACACCTAGGGGCAACTACCCTAACCCCACTGACTTCATGTCTTTAGACTGTGGGAGGAAGCCAGAGTACCCAGAGAGAACCCACCCTGGTGGTGAAACTCAACTCAGGACCTTCTTCCTGTGAGGCAGCTGCGCCAACCACTGTTGCACCATACCACCCTTAAGCATGGTGCCCTCACTAGTAGTAATAAGCACATTTTAGTTCTCTCTTTTTTAAAACAACTAAAATTGCTCACCTGAAACTGTAATTTACACCAGTGGATGTATCAGAAGGAGGCCAGTGTGCAATTTGCAGATGACATCCAAATAACAGAAAACGGGTTTAAGTCTGCAAAGCTGGCACTGTTTATTAGGGATGCCACGATTAGTCGACTAGTCACGATTACGTCGACTATCAAAATTGTCGATGACTGATTTAATAGTCGACGCCTCGTTTGAAGCTTTGTAAGATCACAAAAGACGCAGGAATAAGTAGTAGGATTTAAGAGTGTAACTTGGCAGTGTTGTAACTCTTGTTATGTTGTCATCATATTTTTTTCTTTCATATATATATATATATATATATATATATATATATATATATATATATTAGGGATGGACCGATCCGATATTACGTATCGGTCCGATACTGACGTAAATTACTGGATCGGAGAGAAATAAAAAATGTAATCCGATCCATTAAATATCAAAAAAGCACCTCACAAAACTTGCAACACGGCGTAACTCGGCTCATAACCGTAGCACGTGGGAGCAGTGTGGTCACGTGATAGAGCGGCTGTGTGTATTTGTAGCCTCACCAGCATTTCATCTCCGAGGAAGTGATCCCAGAGAGAAGTAAAGCAAGTGTGTAAGTTCATCTCTGAATGTTTGTAAATCATTCCAGCGTTAAGCCTAACAACCGATATATGGAGCGACTGCGTCTCTCTCTCTCTCTCTCTCCTGCTGCTACTTCAATCATGAAACTGATCAATGATCAGCTGATCGGCTTTTCTGTCGCGAGTCCGTCTGTCTTGTTTGTTTTTGGCCCACTTTGCACCAGAAAGAGGAAACCAGCGGCTGAACAACAGCAGCACGTTTAAGCTTGATCATATATATATATATATATATATATACAGTGGGGCAAAAAAGTATTTAGTCAGCCACCGATTGTGCAAGTTCCCCCACTTAAAATAATGACAGAGGTCAGTAATTTGCACCAGAGGTACACTTCAACTGTGAGAGACAGAATGTGAAAAAAAAATCCATGAATCCACATGGTAGGATTTGTAAAGAATTTATTCATAAATCAGGGTGGAAAATAAGTATTTGGTCAATAACAAAAATACAACTCAATACTTTGTAACATAACCTTTGTTGGCAATAACAGAGGTCAAACGTTTACTATAGGTCTTTACCAGGTTTGCACACACAGTAGCTGGTATTTTGGCCCATTCCTCCATGCAGATCTTCTCGAGAGCAGTGATGTTTTGGGGCTGTCGCCGAGCAACACGGACTTTCAACTCCCGCCACAGATTTTCTATGGGGTTGAGGTCTGGAGACTGGCTAGGCCACTCCAGGACTTTCAAATGCTTCTTACGGAGCCACTCCTTTGTTGCCCAGGCGGTGTGTTTTGGATCATTGTCATGTTGGAAGACCCAGCCTCGTTTCATCTTCAAAGTTCTCACTGATGGAAGGAGGTTTTGGCTCAAAATCTCATGATACATGGCCCCATTCATTCTGTCCTTAACACGGATCAGTCGTCCTGTCCCCTTGGCAGAAAAACAGCCCCATAGCATGATTTTTCCACCCCCATGCTTCACAGTAGGTATGGTGTTCTTGGGATGCAACTCAGTATTCTTCTTCCTCCAAACACGACGAGTTGAGTTTATACCAAAAAGTTCTACTTTGGTTTCATCTGACCACATGACATTCTCCCAATCCTCTGCTGTATCATCCATGTGCTCTCTGGCAAACTTCAGACGGGCCTGGACATGCACTGGCTTCAGCAGCGGAACACGTCTGGCACTTTGGAACAGAGGAATCGCAAGTTCGATTCCTGCCTGGGGTGTCTGTATCCATTAAGGGTCCTAAGGCTAGACCCCCTATGCTAAGTGAGCCTACCGCAGACATGAGCGAGACAGATAAATATGAAGGCATGCCGGCTCGGACGTCGCCCGGATCAACAAGGTCCGCGTCAGGTGTTGAGGAACCAGGGCACCCTGACGAAAGTGGGCTACTGGAACAAGAAGGCATCGGTGGGCAAGAGACGAAAACAGGGTGTTGTTGGAATGCTACTACGCAAGTAACCCCGGCAGCAGGGGCTACATGAATAGGATGCGGGACCTATGGATTCTTCGATATCCAACATCCACAATGACAGCGAAACAACTAGTAGCTCAGTGTTCCAACATTCGAAAGAAGGGACTGCTCTCACAGCTAGAGATTGACGAGGTACAACACAAATGCTATGGCAAGGAGGAGTCAGGACGCCAGGTCAGGGGGGAGATATCATCACCCCCACCCGAGATTGGGTACATAGCCCCAAGTGCGATAGGAGAAGGATCGTTGTGTGCGAGAGGAACTGACCTGAAAAATAGGATCATGGCCAAGCTTGAAACCTGTATCCCCCGTAGCCGGTTACCAAGATTACGTGAAGTACCCTCAAAAGGTCTGCTAGATGATGTTAATGCAGCACTACGGACAATACCTACAACCACGATTACCGACACTAACAAGCTGATCTACAATACGGCAGCAGTGATCAGTGAGATGCTTGGCTACAAGTTGAACAGCCACAAGGGGCAGTACCCTCCATGGAGAAGGAGGCTAGAGGGCAAGATCAAAGTAGCACGGAGGGAGGTTAGCCAACTAACGGAGTTGCAGAAAGGTGCGACAAAGAAGGTGCATAAGAAATACAGCAAGCTGTCCATACCTGAGGCCTTGGAAACTGCCAAGCAAAGACTCACAGCCTTGGCCAGCCGCTTGAGGAGGTACACCAGAGAGATAGAAGGCAGGAGAATAAACCAGCTGTTCTCCACAGAACCAGCAAAGGTGTACTCTCAGTGGCAAGGGAACAATAATAATAATAAGAGAACAGCACCACCAAGGCTGGAGACGGAGCAATACTGGAAGAGCATATGGGAAAAGGACGCAACCCATAACAGCAATGCTCAGTGGCTAGTGGATCTGAGGGCAGACCACAGCGACCTCCCTGAACAGGGTCCAGTAACCATCACAGTGGCAGATATCCAAGAAAGGGTCTCCAGTATGAAGAGTTGGACAGCACCAGGGCCCGACATGGTTCACGCCTACTGGCTAAAGAAGCTGACTGCACTTCACGAGCGTCTGGCAGCACAAATGAACCAGCTGCTAGTTAACGAGAGACACCCGGAATGGCTAACCGAAGGTCGGACGGTCCTGATCCCCAAGGACCCCAAGAAGGGACCGGTCCCCTCCAACTACCGACCAATAACCTGCCTCAGTACTACATGGAAGCTCCTGTCAGGCATCATATCGGCTAAGATGAACAGGCACATGGGTCAATACATGAGCGGGACACAGAAAGGAATTGGCAAGAATACCAGAGGCGCAAAACACCAGCTACTGGTAGACAAAACAGTCAGCCGAGACTGCAAGACCAGACTGACCAACCTGTGCACTGCCTGGATTGATTACAAGAAGGCCTATGACTCAATGCCCCACAGCTGGATACTGGAATGCCTAGAATTGTACAAGATCAATGGGACCCTAAGAGCCTTCATCAGGAACTCAATGGGGATGTGGCGTACAACACTAGAGGCCAACTCCAAGCCCATAGCACAAGTCACCATCAAGTGCGGGATCTACCAAGGAGATGCTCTGTCCCCACTGCTGTTCTGCATAGGCCTGAACCCCCTCAGTGAGATCATTAACAAGACTGGCTACGGATACCGACTACGGAACGGAGCAGTTGTCAGCCACCTCCTGTACATGGATGACATCAAGCTGTATGCCAAGAGTGAACGAGACATCGATTCACTGATCCACACTACCAGGCTATACAGCAATGACATTGGAATGTCATTCGGACTGGAGAAGTGTAGTCGGATGGTAACAAAGAGAGGGAAGGTAGTCAGAACTGAGGGGATTGAACTAACAGAAGGCAACATTGCAGACATAGAGGACAGTTACAAGTACCTGGGGATCCCGCAGGCGAATGGGAACCATGAAGAGGCCGCTAGAAAAGCTGCAACCACCAAGTACCTGCAGAGGGTCAGGCAAGTCCTGAGGAGTCAGCTGAATGGTAAGAACAAAATCCGGGCCATCAACACGTACGCCCTGCCCGTGATCAGGTACCCTGCTGGGGTAATAGGCTGGCCAAAGGAGCAGATAGAAGCCACTGACATAAAGACAAGAAAGCTCCTTACCATGCATGGAGGGTTTCACCCCAAGTCCAGCACCCTGAGGCTGTACGCTAAGCGGAAGGAAGGGGGCCGGGGACTGGTGAGTGTCAGCACCACAGTCCAGGATGAGACAACGAACATCCAAGAATACATTGGGAAGATGGCCCCAACTGACCGAGTGCTCAGTGAATACCTCAGGCAGCAGAAACCCAAGAAAGAGGAGGAAGACGAGGAACCATCATGGAAGGACAGGCCCCTGCACGGTATGTACCACCGGCAGATAGAGGAGGTGGCTGATATCCAGAAATCCTACCAGTGGCTGGACAAAGCTGGACTGAAAGACAGCACAGAGGCACTAATCATGGCAGCACAAGAACAAGCTCTGAGTACAAGATCCATAGAGGCTGGGGTCTATCACACCAGGCAAGACCCCAGGTGCAGGCTGTGTAAAGATGCCCCAGAGACAATCCAGCACATAACAGCAGGGTGCAAGATGCTAGCAGGCAAGGCATACATGGAACGCCATAACCAAGTGGCCGGCATAGTGTACAGGAACATCTGTGCCGAGTATAACCTGGAAGTCCCGAGGTCAAAGTGGGAGATGCCCCCAAGGGTGGTGGAGAATGACCGAGCTAAGATCCTGTGGGACTTCCAGATACAGACGGACAAAATGGTGGTGGCTAACCAACCGGACATAGTGGTGGTAGACAAACAGAAGAAGACGGCCGTAGTGATCGATGTAGCGGTTCCGAATGACAGCAATATCAGGAAGAAGGAACATGAGAAGCTGGAGAAATACCAAGGGCTCAGAGAAGAGCTCGAGAGGATGTGGAGGGTGAAGGTAACGGTGGTCCCCGTGGTAATCGGAGCACTAGGTGCGGTGACTCCCAAGCTAGGCGAGTGGCTCCAGCAGATCCCGGGAATAACATCGGAGATCTCTGTCCAGAAGAGCGCAGTCCTGGGAACAGCTAAGATACTGCGCAGGACCCTCAAGCTCCCAGGCCTCTGGTAGAGGACCCGAGCTTGAAGGATAAACCGCCCGCAGGGGCGTGCTGGGTGTTTTTACATATATATATGTATATATATATATATGTATAGATATATATACATATATCTATACATATGTATAGATATATGTATATACATATATATATGTATATATATATATATATACATGAGCTGTAGCTCAGGTGGCAGAGCAGGTCAGCCACTAATCAGAAGGTCGGTGGTTCAATCCCAGGCTGCATCCTGGCTGCATGTCAAATATCCTTGGGCAAGATACTAACCCCATGTTTGCCTACTGGTGGTGGTCAGAGGGCCTGGTGGCGCCTGTGTCCGGCAGCCTCGCCTCTGTCAGTGCGCCCCAGGGCAGCTGTGGCTACAATGTAGCTTGCCATTGCCAGTGTGTGAATGTGTGTGTGAATGGGTGAATGACTGAATGTAGTGTAAAGCGCTTTGGGGTCCTATGGACTAGAAAAGCGCTATACAAATGCAGGCCATTTACCATATATATATATGTATATACATATATATATACATATATATAAAAAAAACACCCAACACGCCTCTGCGGGCGGTTTATCCTTCAAGCTCTTCTTCCTGATATTGCTGTCATTCGGAACCGCTACATCGATCACTACGGCCGTTTTCTTCTGTTTGTCTACCACCACTATGTCCGGTTGGTTAGCCACCACCATTTTGTCCGTCTGTATCTGGAAGTCCCACAGGATCTTAGCTCGGTCATTCTCCACCACCCTTGGGGGCATCTCCCATTTTGACCTCGGGACTTCCAGGTTATACTCGGCACAGATGTTCCTGTACACTATGCCGGCCACTTGGTTATGGCGTTCCATGTATGCCTTGCCTGCTAGCATCTTGCACCCTGCTGTTATGTGCTGGATTGTCTCTGGGGCATCTTTACACAGCCTGCACCTGGGGTCTTGCCTGGTGTGATAGACCCCAGCCTCTATGGATCTTGTACTCAGAGCTTGTTCTTGTGCTGCCATGATTAGTGCCTCTGTGCTGTCTTTCAGTCCAGCTTTGTCCAGCCACTGGTAGGATTTCTGGATATCAGCCACCTCTTCTATCTGCCGGTGGTACATACCGTGCAGGGGCCTGTCCTTCCATGATGGTTCCTCGTCTCCCTCCTCTTTCTTGGGTTTCTGCTGCCTGAGGTATTCACTGAGCACTCGGTCAGTTGGGGCCATCTTCCCAATGTATTCTTGGATGTTCGTTGTCTCATCCTGGACTGTGGTGCTGACACTCACCAGTCCCCGGCCCCCTTCCTTCCGCTTAGCGTACAGCCTCAGGGTGCTGGACTTGGGGTGAAACCCTCCATGCATGGTAAGGAGCTTTCTTGTCTTTATGTCAGTGGCTTCTATCTGCTCCTTTGGCCAGCCTATTACCCCAGCAGGGTACATGATCACGGGCAGGGCGTACGTGTTGATGGCCCGGATTTTGTTCTTACCATTCAGCTGACTCCTCAGGACTTGCCTGACCCTCTGCAGGTACTTGGTGGTTGCAGCTTTTCTAGCGGCCTCTTCATGGTTCCCATTTGCCTGCGGGATCCCCAGGTACTTGTAACTGTCCTCTATGTCTGCAATGTTGCCTTCTGGTAGTTCAATCCCCTCAGTTCTGACTACCTTCCCTCTCTTTGATACCATCTGACTACACTTCTCCAGTCCGAACGACATTCCAATGTCATTGCTGTATAGCCTGGTAGTGTGGATCAGTGAATCGATGTCTCGTTCACTCTTGGCATACAGCTTGATGTCATCCATGTACAGGAGGTGGCTGACAACTGCTCCGTTCCGTAGTCGGTATCCGTAGCCAGTCTTGTTAATGATCTCACTGAGGGGGTTCAGGCCTATGCAGAACAGCAGTGGGGACAGAGCATCTCCTTGGTAGATCCCGCACTTGATGGTGACTTGTGCTATGGGCTTGGAGTTGGCCTCTAGTGTTGTATGCCACATCCCCATTGAGTTCCTGATGAAGGCTCTTAGGGTCCCATTGATCTTGTACAATTCTAGGCATTCCAGTATCCAGCTGTGGGGCATTGAGTCATAGGCCTTCTTGTAATCAATCCAGGCAGTGCACAGGTTGGTCAGTCTGGTCTTGCAGTCTCGGCTGATTGTTCTGTCTACCAGTAGCTGGTGTTTTGCGCCTCTGGTATTCTTGCCAATTCCTTTCTGTGTCCCGCTCATGTATTGACCCATGTGCCTGTTCATCTTAGCCGATATGATGCCTGACAGGAGCTTCCATGTAGTACTGAGGCAGGTTATTGGTCGGTAGTTGGAGGGGACCGGTCCCTTCTTGGGGTCCTTGGGGATCAGGACCGTCCGACCTTCGGTTAGCCATTCCGGGTGTCTCTCGTTAACTAGCAGCTGGTTCATTTGTGCTGCCAGACGCTCGTGGAGTGCAGTCAGCTTCTTCAGCCAGTAGGCGTGAACCATGTCGGGCCCTGGTGCTGTCCAACTCTTCATACTGGAGACCCTTTCTTGGATATCTGCCACTGTGATGGTTACTGGACCCTGTTCAGGGAGGTTGCTGTGGTCTGCCCTCAGATCCTCTAGCCACTGAGCATTGCCGTTATGGGTTGCATCCTTCTCCCATATGCGCTTCCAGTATTGCTCCGTCTCCAGCCTTGGTGGTGCTGTTCTCTTATTGTTCCCTTGCCACTGAGAGTACACCTTTGCTGGTTCTGTGGAGAACAGCTGGTTTATTCTCCTGCCTTCTATCTCTCTGGTGTACCTCCTCAAGCGGCTGGCCAAGGCTGTGAGTCTTTGCTTGGCAGTTTCCAAGGCCTCAGGTATGGACAGCTTGCTGTATTTCTTAGGCACCTTATTTGTCGCACCTTGCTGCAACTCCGTTAGTTGGCTAACCTCCCTCCGTGCTACTTTGATCTTGCCCTCTAGCGTCCTTCTCCATGGAGGGTACTGCCCCTTGTGGCTGTTCAACTTGTAGCCAAGCATCTCACTGATCACTGCTGCCGTATTGTAGATCAGCTTGTTAGTGTCGGTAATCGTGGTTGTAGGTATTGCCCGTAGTACATATATATATATGTATGTATATACATATATATATATATATATATATATATATATACTTGACAGAAGTGGATGTAGCTGTGGGTAATGAGAAAAGATGAAAAGAACGATTGATACATTATTTGTTAAGTTAAGGCCTGATCTGTCTGAAATTCATAGCCAGCTCTGACATGGTGCCATCAATCGCTGAACGCTGAAAAAGCAGCAGTGTATCCAGAAAACGCATTACGGGGCGACCGTGGCTCAGGGGCCTGGGAATCGCATCTGTAACCGGAAGGTCGCCGGTTCAATCCCTGGGCTCTCTGTCCTGGTCGTTGTGTCCTTGGGCAAGACACTTTGCCTACTGGTGTTGGTCAGAGGAGCCGATGGCGCAATATGGCAGCCTGGCTTCTGTCAGTCTGCCCCAGGGAAGCTGTGGCTACAACTGTAGCTGCCTCCACCAGTTTGTGAGAGTGAATGAATAGTGGCATTGTAAAGCGCTTTGGGTGCCTAGAAAAGTGCTATATAAATCCAATCCATTATTATATGCTGCTATAAATGCACTGCCCAAGTGTCCCCTCTCCCCACTGCCTTTCAGCAGCAGGCAGCAGCAAACAGGTCGTCAGAGGAGGCTGATGTAATGATTAAGTTTAACATTGTCTACAATATTACCAAAGAGTGCAAAGCACTTTTAGCACAAGCACTTTTTCAGTAACTTGACTTCCTTGTAGAAATGTGCTCCAAATAAAAAACTTTGTGTTCACAAGATTGTTAGTTAATCATTTACATATCAATATTGTCTTTATGGACAGCAATCTTCCACCCCAAAAAGTGCACAGGTAAACCTGCGTTTTTAAGCAATGCGGTAGAAAAATATGGGTGTGTGGCAAAAAGTTAGTCCAGAGCCCTGTACAAAAATGTGAGTACAAAATGAATTCCATAAATAATATATTTATATTTAGAGAAAAAGATTTGGACGTTGTAATTCTTTTGCCTGTACCGTTTGGTTCTTTAGCCGTCAGAATTGTTTAATGAAGGCCAACAAAGATACCCAACGGATTCACTTTACCAAGTGGATCATCACGGCCTTGCCGTATCGGTCCATTTGATTCACCTTTGTTATTATTATTTATTTATTTTAAGGTATTACAGACGGGACAGACATGACTCGGGTATCGGAAAGGGGGGGGGGGAGAGGGAGCGAGAGAATTTAAAAAACAAATCTGCGCGATCACCTGTTGAGAGAAAAAAAAATCAAAAAAAGAGAGCAACATATTACACACAAAATCATTGCAATAACCTAAATAAATGTAACTAACAGTAAATACTAAATATTGAATGTTGTTGTGCAGCACGCAGGACCGACAGCGCTTTGAGGTAGCAACTAAGAAAGGTGTAGTTTGGGTCTGTGAACTCTTGTGTGCACACCTGTGTGCATCAGCGCGCTTGTATTCCAAAGGTTTCTCCATGTAACGATCTGCTAGAGGGTGTAGAGAGCCATAGCCCCGTCCCCCAGGGCATGAAGCAGGCATGGAGGACATCCAGAGGCCCCAGAGTGCGAGAGCCCAAGGAGGACCACTGGAGGGGCATCCGTGCCACCCTCCTGGGAAGGGCTGAGGTGAGCCCCAGACGAAGGGTCACCCAGCAGCCATGGAGCAGAAGCCAGAGGGGGCTGCAGTGGCGTGCCCGCGGGCTCTGCCGGCAGCCAGCTGTGCCAGAGGGAACCGAATCCCAGACCCAGAGGACCTGTAAAGATTTATTTTCTGCTCTCTGTATTAAGCCTTTAGTTATATTTGCAAACCGAGTTTTGCATTTCTTGGTTTAAATTTGTCTTTTTTCCCCATCTTATATCATTAAGCTCCTTGTAATATACACTATGTGTTAAAACAAGAGCTACATTTTCTTTTATCACAATCTGTTGATGTTCCGTTTCTTAGTAACAATATTCCAACATTGGGATTTCAGCAACTTTGACCAGTAGCTGAGACATCCCATAAGCTCAGTCAGCATGTTTTTCTTACTTATGTAGAAGCACTGCCAGGAAATATAATCTTTTCCTCGTTTAGAGCATAAACCTTTATATCCAAAAGATATAAAACATCCAAAGAAGTTTGACTGTAATGGAAGAATGGAGCGTGTACAGGATATCTACATGTTCAACACAATTAAGGAATCATTTATATGAATTGCCCCTAATCTGTTCGAGTTCTCTGTTTAACATTAATTGGCTCATTAAGTCAGTGCCAGCAGGCTAACACCAGTGTGAGATTAATAAGCTGTGATGTGAAGAAATCCTCACGGCTTCAATGGAGCTGCAGTTTGGCCGTTGATGAAGAATGCAGGTAAGAACGCCTCCCAATTAAACTTTACAGCGCACTCATCCTCAGTTAATCTGAATTAGAAGTGTGAGGTCAAAGAAATATTGAGAAATATTATTCTTTTATTCACCAATGAATCATTGTGCTGGGCTAAAAATAGTCTGTAGAGCAAGCATATTAGTCTGGAAGAAAGACGGATTATGTGCTATATTAGTCATTGGTTCCCACTACAGTCCCACAAGTACCGCTGATTGCTTTTGTTTCCTCCCCCAGAAAATTACTAAAAGCCCAAAACACTGAGTGGGAATACTGTAAGACTTTACAGAGCTGCACAACGTGACTTGGAGAGGACGCTGAGCTTCACTGTGTTAAACTGTCATTCTTTTCATGCAAAGGATAAAATACTAATTTCATGACATTAAGTTTTACAGCTCTGTCAGACAGCACTGGGAAACATGGGAATTATAATATCAGGTCAGATACTAATGTTGGACACAAGGCCAGTCAGGTTCTTCCATACTTGCTCATCCATGTCTTTATGGACCTTGTGTTGTGCAGTTGTGACCAAGTGGTCGGTGGGGTTGGATAAAAACTAATAAAGATGGCAACGCCACCTAGGGGAATTTCACCCCCAGGAAATATATATTTAAGAAAAATAGATAAACGCAAATAAAAGAGGCCGCACAGATTCAAGGATGCACACCGAGGCAGGCTGGCTCCAATATTAATACAGTTTTATTTATAGCTGAAGAAATAACGAGTAAAATATTAAGAAAAAGAAATGTAGTGTTGTTGTTGACAGTGTCCGAAAGGTACAATAAAACAATCATGGAACTTTGGCTTACCAGCAGCCATGGACCCAAAAGAAAAACCACAGAAAAAGAAAATCACTACAGCCGGCACCCAGTGCTGTAAACTGGGTGCCAGCTGTAGTGTGAAAACGACCCACCACCTGAGGTTCCAGGGCTGCTGGCACGTCTTCCGTTCACTGAAATAAAACACAGAACAACACGTTAAAAGAATAAAAGGTCACTGAGCGTCAAGCTTGCTACATAAAAAAAAAAACTAAATAAAAACCTAACACTTCAATCTTTAATAGCTTGTCATGGATTGCTGTGTGGCAGGCAGGAGGAGGACCCAAAATGCAAAAACTCACAGACACGGGGATGAACTCAAAAATCACAGCTTTAATGCTGGAACGGCAGAACGTAGGAAATACAAAACTAAACTGGGAAAAGTAAACTAACACTCGCAGAGACACAGGGAAATCCACGCAGCATGAGGGAGAACGCGACACAGAACTGAGGGAGACGCAGACATAAATACACAGAGGGTTAACGAGGGAAGTGGGAGCACACGGGGAACACAGGTGACACTGATAATCATAACAAGACATGGCAGGAGTGAACACAACACTAACGGGAGACGGGCAAAGTAAAACAGGAAGTACAGAGGTTCAGACAGGAGGAGAGAGAGCACGGGGAGAACACAGACATAACGGGCTGGGGAAAACATAGAATAAAACACAAAGAGAGACGAGGGCTCATAAATACACAGAGGGGCACACAGGGGGTAAAAGCCACGAAGGGAAAACACTTAGGGAACAACACAACAGGGCAACTCAGGAAACATGGCCTAAATAGGGAACAAAATACAAACATACAAGAAAACTAAGAACACTGGGCCAACATGGCCCAGGACCATGACAGTACCCCCCCCCACAAGGGCTGGCTCCCGACAGCCAAAACCCGAGAACCAAGACAAACAGAAAACAACCCACCCAGGGCGGGAGGCGGGGGACCAGGACGGAGGGACCAGAACAGGAAACAAAAAACGAACAACAGAAAACACAGGAGCACAAGACCATAGTTCAAATAAAGTTCAGGGGGCCGACCCAGAGCCCACCGGCACAAAAGTTCACGGGTCACACGGTCGGGGGGCCGACCAGGCGGGTGGCACAGGTGACAGAGCTGGTCCGGAGGCCGACCGCGTGGAAGGCAGCGGCGGCAACGACGGAGCAGTTCAGGGGGCCGGCCGCGCGGAAGGCAGTGGCGGCTCTCCAGTGTCAGGCGTACTGGCCGAGGCCCGGTGGGCACAGGACCAGTCGAGGCGGGGCCAGACGAGGACGAAGACTCTGAGGCGGGGCCAGACGAGGACGAAGACTCGGAGGCGGGGCCAGACGAGGACGAAGACTCGGAGGCTGCAGAGGCTGAGGCTGGACCAGACGAGGACGAAGACTCGGATGCTGCAGAGGCTGAGGCTGGACCAGGCGGAGCTGCAGAGGCTGAGGCTGGACCAGGCGGAGCTGCAGAGGCTGAGGCTGGACCAGGCGGAGCTGCAGAGGCTGATGGAGGCTGAACGGGCCCCTCGGACCCTCCAGCGGAGACAGGAGGCTGAACGGGCCCCTCGGACCCTCCAGCGGAGACAGGAGGCTGAACGGGCCCCTCGGACCCTCCAGCGGAGACGAGGAGGTGCTGGCCGGGCTGAGCAGAGCCGCCAGCAGAAACGAGGAGGTGCTGGCCGGGCTGGGCAGAGCCACCAGCGGAGACGAGGAGCTGCTGGAGGGGTCCTCCTGAACCCCCAACTGAGACGGATGCAGAGCCAGCGGGTGCGGGGTCCTCTGGCACCGCGGGCGCTGACTGTAGCGGCACAGGGCACGCAGCCGGCTTAGGATGCGACGGCTGGGGCTGTGTAGGGCAAACAGTCAGTTTAAAGTGTGTCAGCACCGCGTAATCCTCAGCTGGTGAAGAAAGCTCACAAAGGCTTCCAGCTGAGGTGGGCAGTGACTGAACGGGTTGCTGGGCTAAGCACTGAGCTGGTGACAGAGACAATAACTGAGCTGACAAACTAACAGGCAATGAGGCAAAGGACTGAGGCGGTAACGGAGCGGATGACTGAGCAGACTGTGGAGCTGATGGCTGCGCTAAAGACAGGGGTGCATGTCGCAGTGATGGCGAAACAGCAGGTAGAGGAACCGATGACTGAACAGGAGATGGAGCTGCTAACTGTGCTAAAGCCTGGACTGGTGACAAAACAAGAAACTGCGTAAACAACTGAGCTACAGACTGTGTTATGGATAGTAAAGCCAGTTGAAGTGGTAGTTGCGCTTGTGGTTGAGCAGGTGTCTGACTCTGGGTTGCTCTCCTTCTGGGAACAGGAACAGGTGCTAGGCCTGGCCGAACACCAGCCATCCCCACCCGAGGAACAGATACAGGTGTAGGGACGAGCTGGGCTCTGGCTGCCTTTACCCTGGGGGCCGGTGTAGGTGCAGGAGCTAGCTGGACCTCTGTCGCTCCCACCCGAGGAACTGAGACGGGTGCAGGAGTCGGCAGGGTCACGGCTGACCTCACCCGGGGAACCGGAACAGGAGCAGGCAAAGGCAGGGTGTCCATCAACCCCACCCGAGGAACAGGTACGGGTGCCGGGATGAACGGCGCCTCTGCCAGGCTGGGGACAGAAGCAGGGACCAGCTGGACCTCAGCCACCCTCTCTCGAGGAACTGGTACGGGAGCAAGGGAAAGCTGGGCCCGCGCTGCCCTGGTTACAGGAACTGGAGGCGGAGAGCGAAGCACAGGAACAGAAACAGACACAGGGAAAATCGAGTTAGTGGAGCTAAAAGCAGTGTTAGCGAACAGAGAGTCATGGCGAGTCACTCCTGGCAACTCTGTAGGCCTTAAGCTGTCCATGTTAGGAGTAGCAGTCTCTAAAACAGTCATAGCACAGGAAGATCCAGGTTTAGCAGAGTCAGAGTCAGTAATACCGAGCACAAAGGGATCCGTTGCGGACACAGGAGCATTCACACAGACCGTTTCTAAATATACAGGTTGGAGAGCAGCATAGTTCAGGACTGAAGAAACACCATCCACAGTCTTATACATAGGAGGTACAGGAGTTGGGGAGTTAACACAGGCGGTGTCCGAGGCAACTTGGTGAGAAACTAACTCAGGAATAGTCAACCTGAGCTCCCCTAGCAGTTTACACATGACGGACGGTAACTTGTTGCACTTAACCTTAACAGTTGTGATTGAATGCACAGTCTTAGTGTTCTCAAAACCTGAGTTAACAGACTTCGCATCAGCTAGTGTTAACACGAGAGGAGCAACATTCTTTGTCCCTGGAGAAACAGAGTCAGAGCTAACAGACAAGGCAGGAAAAGCTAAATGTGGCAGAGGGTCACAAGCAACCTGAGAAACAGAAAGTGTAGCCTTTGGAGGTTGGCAGACACACTGTTCATTTTCCAGGGGGTCCCCTCTGGTTTCAGCAGGAAGAGGAACCTCAGGACAGTTTGTTTTAACACTTAGTTCACAAGTATGCAACTCAAAAATAGTCTTTTTCTTTTCTAAAGTGGGATTATCAGTCTGTGTGTCAATTACTGCTGACCCGGGAGGAGCAAAGGAAAAACAGTCATTCTCAAACATGGGTGTGAGGGTAGGTAATGCAGACTCTGGATTAACTGACCCAGAATTACCAGACACAGAGTTAACGGTCTCTGGGATGACGCACACAGAGTCTACAGTGCCAGAGTTTTTTAAGTCAGCCTGAACAGCAGTCTCTAGGGGGGCAATGAACTCAGTCTCATGCTTAATAGGTGCAGAGGTGAACTTAGAAATGTTATGAGGCCTGGAAACACAGTCATTTTCAAACTTACTGTTCATCTCTGATGAGTTACAGACGTGAAAAACTGCGGACTCAGGAACAGAATATTGTCCGAGTTGGTCCGACTTGGAAGTGGCATGGAAGAAACAGTTAGTGTCACTCACCACCGGAGTTTGCTCAGAAACTTTAGGGCGGCGGCGGCGTGAGCGCCGTTTTCGCCGAGAGGGGGGAGGAGGTGAGCCGGGCCGCGAATCCTCCAGCGGACCGGGCTGAACGTCCTCCGACCCCTCACACTGGAGAGGCAGCTCCGGGCGGACGCCTACGGTGGAAACAAGGAAGTCCCGGATGTGGGGGTGCAGCGCGCCGAACAGCCACGGGAGTCCGGACACCATCCGCTGTAGACGGACGGCTACGACCTCCCGGTGTTCGTCTCCTGGCAGCACCTCCCACTCCTGACAGTGGTACTCCACCGTATAGATCAAATCCTCCCGGAGCTCAGCGGAGGGGTTGTGAGTTGCTGGGTCCATGTCGTGGTCGCGTTCTTCTGTCATGGATCGCTGTGTGGCAGGCAGGAGGAGGACCCAAAATGCAAAAACTCACAGACACGGGGATGAACTCAAAAATCACAGCTTTAATGCTGGAACGGCAGAACGTAGGAAATACAAAACTAAACTGGGAAAAGTAAACTAACACTCGCAGAGACACAGGGAAATCCACGCAGCATGAGGGAGAACGCGACACAGAACGCAGACATAAATACACAGAGGGTTAACGAGGGAAGTGGGAGCACACGGGGAACACAGGTGACACTGATAATCATAACAAGACATGGCAGGAGTGAACACAACACTAACGGGAGACGGGCAAAGTAAAACAGGAAGTACAGAGGTTCAGACAGGAGGAGAGAGAGCACGGGGAGAACACAGACATAACGGGCTGGGGAAAACATAGAATAAAACACAAAGAGAGACGAGGGCTCATAAATACACAGAGGGGCACACAGGGGGTAAAAGCCACGAAGGGAAAACACTTAGGGAACAACACAACAGGGCAACTCAGGAAACATGGCCTAAATAGGGAACAAAATACAAACATACAAGAAAACTAAGAACACTGGGCCAACATGGCCCAGGACCATGACATAGCTTTAATAAAAGAAACTACGCACACACACATAACGCAAACTGGAGACTGGCACCCCTTAAATCAAACCTAGAGCTGGGCGATATGAGATTTTTTCATATCACGATATGTTTTTTTCATTTCAGGCGATAACGATATCTATCACGATATAAGCCAAATAACTATATTTGTAAGATTTAAATGTGCCGTTGCTCACAAGT
The DNA here is from genome assembly GCF_057381845.1 of Rhamphochromis longiceps. Classification (NCBI taxonomy): domain Eukaryota; kingdom Metazoa; phylum Chordata; class Actinopteri; order Cichliformes; family Cichlidae; genus Rhamphochromis; species Rhamphochromis longiceps. The sequence continues at coordinate 1,288,775 of NC_140573.1, forward strand.
AAAATGTGAAATAATCAGCAGCTTGTTTTTAAATATTTATTTCCCATAATAAGTTCAACAGGGTAGATGTACTTAAGGAACACAAGACTTTTTCAGATAAATAAAGGCAAATATTGCAAACTACACAAAAGGCAGCCGCTAAAGCGTTTAAGTTTCAAAATAGAACAAATGAAACAGACTAAACTGTCAATTCCACTTAGAAACAAAATATTAATTCTAAAAATAAATCTTAGTTTGTTTTACAGAAGAACAGACAAAACTGACTAACTTTTGTCAACATCAAATAAACTGAGAACTAAAAGGAAATTCTCAATCTCTCCTTGTTGTATAGCTGAGCTTTTCAAACAGTTTTAACAGTTACTTTAGTCTGACAAAAGCCGAATGACGAATTAGCGCTTCCAGTCAGAGACCGAGGCTACGTCCACACGTACACGGGTATTTTTGAAAACGGAGATTTTCCGTTTTCGTTTTAAAAAATAATCCCGTCCACACATAAAGGCAGAAATGAAGGAAAACGCTGCTATGAACATGCCAAAGCAGCAGGTGGCGCTAGATTCCTAACCGTGCAGAAATGTTGGCCAATCAGAAGTCTAGAAGCCTCGGTGGGAAAAAGTAAACAAAGCTGGGGCATAGAAGCAGAACCGAGTCGTATGTGTGGAGGGACAGTAACTGTGTGTATATGTAAGCATTTAAACACTGCAGAGAGTACAATTAACAGTAACAGTATTGTAGAAATTCATTTCACCGAAACAATAACGTGACGCATGCACCAGTTTATTGTATTTCCAGACTTGCTTTCGGCACAATTTACAGTGCACGCTACTCTGTTTTTTGTCAGACTTGAAATAGCCGAAATACCTTCACACTACGGAACTTCTATGGCTCTTCCGTTTGACAATCTCTCCGGCGTTGGAACCGTCATCTGTTTTCTCTTCGGTCACGCTCGGTTGATTTTTCTAGTCGGCACACTCATTTCCTCCATTACCCGCTGGCTGCTTCCCAAACAAACACACGTGCGGCTTGGCACTTGTGCTGTACGTAACAAGTCACGCGACGTGACGCGGCGGCTGTGATTGGTTCGGCTTTGCGCTACTTAATTTAGATTGGTTGACCTTTTTTTTTTTTTTTTTTTTTTAAGAGGACAAGAGCGGCGAGGTCTAAGATAAGATAAGATAAGATAAGATAAGATAAGATAGAACTTTATTAATCCCTCGGGTGGGTTCCTCTGGGAAATTCGACTTCCAAAAAAAAGCACAGCAACGACCGAAGTTACAGTTACAGAATTGTTATATATACACACACACACACACACACACACACACACACACACACACATAAATACAGAGACAAATATAAATAAAATATACAAAGGGGATAAATAGAATAAATAGGAATAAAAAATAAAAATACAAGTGAATTGCACATTTCAAGTATTGAGTCTATTGCACTGTTGACTATTTACAAAAAGTATTGCACAAGGTATTGTACAGTGAGGTGAAGAGGCACTACAGCTTAGTTGTTCCCCCCTCCTTTGTCCTCCTGTTTCCCCTCCCTCTCCCCTCCAGAGAGGAGTTAAACAGTCTGATGGCGTGTGGGACAAAGGAGTTTTTAAGTCTGTTAGTTCTTGTCTTGGGGAGAAGCAACCTGTCACTGAACAGACTCTTCTGGTTGTTTATGGCCGTGTGCAGAGGATGCCCAGCATTGTCCATAATGTCCAGCAGTTTCTTTAATGTCCTTTTCTCTGCCACTGTCACCAGAGTGTCCAGCTTCATGCCGACCACAGAGCCAGCCTTCCTGATCAGTTTCTCCAGCCTGCATGAGTCCTTCTTTGCTGTGCTGCTCCCCCAGCACACCACAGCATAGAAAAGTACTCCAGCAACCACTGACTGGTAAAACATCCTCAGGAGCTTCCTGCAGATGTTAAAAGACCTCAGCCTCCTGAGGAAGTACAGTCGGCTTTGGGCTTTTTTATACAGGTGCTCTGTGTTGCATGACCAGTCCAGTTTATTGTCCACCCACAGCCCGAGGTACTTGTACTTGTTGACCACCTCCACCTCCTCCCCCTCTATCTGAACCGGCAGTGGACCTTCTCTGGACCTCCCGAAATCCACAACCAGTTCCTTAGTCTTTGAGGTGTTGAGTTGCAGGTGGTTTGTGTGACTCCATGCGACAAAGTTCCTCACCAGACTTCTGTACTCCTCTTCCTGATCATCCCAGATACACCCCACGATGGCCGTGTCATCTGCAAACTTCTGAATGTGGCATAATTCAGAGTTGTAGCAGAAGTCAGAGGTGTACAGGGTGAAGAGAAGAGGGGACAGCACAGTTCCCTGTGGTGCTCCTGTGCTGCTGACCACAGTGTCAGACGTGATGTCCTTCAGCCTGACGTACTGTGGTCTGTCGGTGAGGTAGTCGGAGATCCAGGCCACCAGGCAGGGGTCCACCTCCATCCTGTTCAGTTTTTCCTGAAGCATACAGGGCCGGATGGTATTAAAGGCACTGGAAAAGTCAAGAAACAGGATCCTGACCGTGCCTTTTCCCCCATCCAGGTGTGAGTGGGCTCTGTGTAGGAGGTACAGGATGGCATCTTCCACTCCGACACCCGCCTTGTATGCAAACTGTAGTGGGTCCTGGGCATGTTGTACCTGTGGTCGGAGGAGGTTGAGGAAGAGCCGCTCTAGAGTCTTCATAAGATGTGACGTCAGTGCCACCGGTCGGAAGTCATTCAGCTCATTGGGCCGGTTCTTTTTGGGGACCGGGACGATGCAGGATGTCTTCCAGAGGGCGGGCACTCTCCCCAGTCGCAGACTGAGGTTGAAGATTCGTTGTAGCGGCTCCCCAAGTTCAGCAGCACACGCCTTTAGCATCCTAGGACACACCTTGTCTGGGCCTGCTGCCTTTCTGGGGCGAAGCTTCCTGAGTTGCCTCCTGACCTGATCCACTGTGACACTGGGAGGTGTTTGGGAGGAGGGGAGGGGGGGAGATGTCTTGCTGCTGAGAGAGGGATTGGAGGAGGGGGGTGTCAGGAAGGGGGGGAAGCGAGGGAGGCAGGAGAGTGGGGAGAGGACTCTGTAGTGAAGGTGAGGGTGAGGGTGGGGGGGTTGTGGGCTGGTCAAACCTGTTGAAGAAGTTGTTGAGTTCGTTTGCCTTCTCCACAGTCCCCCCCACTGTGCTTTTCTTGGTGTTGTGGCCTGTGATGGTTTTCACACCATTCCAGACCTCCCTCATATTGTTCCTCTCCAACTTCTGCTCCACCTTCCTCCTGTAGGTGTCCTTTGCTTCCCTCAGGCAGCGTTTCACCTCCCTCTGTGCTGCTTTCATCTCCTATCGCGATAGCTTAATTTCTCTATCGAGTAAAAGTTATATCGCGATACATATCGTTATCGTTCTATCGCCCAGCTCTAATCAAACCACAGCTTTTGCTGGCTATAATTGTCCAAGCCTGGATGAGTCCGGTGTAGTTCCCCGCAAACTGGGAGAAGCCAGCGGAGGCAATATTTGAAGATCACTCTAGCCAGCCACAGAAGCAGGGGTGCAGACAATAGTCCAGAATGGACTAAATAAAACCAGGCAAACCAAGAAAGGTAAGCCCTAAACAACAATTAAAAAAAAAAAAAATCCAACGAGGCAAGGCAAAAACAGCAGGAGCAAAATAACACAACAGTTCACCCGGCAATTAACAAAACTGGAAACAAGACTGGCCAAGACAGCAGCTCCACTGAGGAGGAGCCCTCAAACAGTGACTAGGCAGGCGTCTCAATTCTCCAATAAAAGGTCGGGCGATTCGCCACGGAGAGGTGAAGGTGGCAATCAAACCCTAAAACAAAGGATAAATATAACCTCAGCCTCCTCTAATTGTGAGTGCTAATAAAAATAGTTTGAACAGCTTACCCCAGGACCGGAGGCGCTATACTGCACCGGCGGAAATCATTCGAGCAGCTCTCTCTGCGACAGTGGAGTGAAAAAGAAACGGCCGCGCTACAACGGGGCCGGTTTTCTGACAAACCATCCTACTTTGGCAAAACGTCCTACCATAGGTAGTTTCTGCACATTTCTGCTGTCACAGAGTAATTCCAGCACAAATTAAAGTAGGTATGATGGTTTGCCACTTAACGTTGCCCATCAGAGTATGCTTGTAGCTCATATTCTTAAAGCCAGGATGGTTTGGCACTTAATTTCACCCGTCAGAGTATGCTTCTAGCTCAGATTAACAAAGGTAGGACAATTTGCCACTAAATTTTAGCTGTTAAAGTATGCTTGTAGGTCACATTCACAAAGGTAGGACGGTTCGCCACTATATTACTATAAACTCCGACACTCTGAGGTCAAGCGAGAGCCTACCCGTTAGTGATGTGCGGATCGATCCTGAAATATCGATTCCTCCGATACCACTCATTTATGTTCTAGAATCGATTCTCACATTAAAATATCGATATTTTAGTAATTTAGAGTAAATCTGTAGTTAATCATTAACAGGAACACAGTGGAAAGAAACTATAACATTCTGATTGTTTACATTCAAAGGAACTACTTCCTCTTCCGCCTTTCATAGTCATGTGCGAAATACAGCTGTATAAATGTGTCGCAGCTGCTGGCGTGCGCACTCACAACAATGGCTGAGCGTAATTGTGCGGACGTATTTTACCTCCACAAACAGCTGAGACGTGGTTTGCGATACATGTGGCAAAAAAGTGCTCCAAGAGTGAGGTGTTGTGGCCATACTAAATTCAAATTCAAATTTTATTTGTCACACACACACAACCATACACAGTATGACATGGGGGTGAAATGCTTGTAGCTGTACAATGCCCGACCATTAAATGACAGAAGAAAAGTTTTACAATATTTACAATTTACAGTTTACTACAAAAATTTACAAATTAACTTAGGAATTTACAGTAAAGAATGTGCAAATAGCAGAAGAGATTATAAAGATAAGGATTATAAATTATAGGAATTATAGGATTATAGGAAATGTGTGGTGGTGACGTGTGTGAGAGTCCAGTCTTATAGTGATGTGTTTGGGAGAGTCCAGTCCTACACCTGGTTCAGGCCCCGAATAGCCTGGGGGAAGAAGCTCCTCCTCATTCTCTCTGTTTTGGCCTTAAGGGAGCGGAAGCGCTTCCCAGACCTCAACAGTGAGAAGAGTCCATTGTTGGGATGGGAGAGGTCCATCATAATCTTCCTAGCTTTGGACTTGCACCGCTTGGTGTAGATGGACAGCAGGTCAGGGAGCTCTGATTGAATGATGCGTTAGGGAGACATTCAAAAGGGCTGTTGGGGGGGTAAATACATTTTACAGGGTTTATTTATCGGATAAAATACGTTAAATGTCACCGTTATTATTGGCCGGCCCGGAAACAGCGGGGGTGTCCAAATTCAGAGGCTGCTTCCACCTGAGGACGCGGCCTTCGCGGTCTAAAGCCAGGTGGTACGTCATGTGCTTCCTCGGTGGAGTCAAACTCTGCCGTCTGCTCATTGCTATCTAAAATATAACCGGGCGCTGACGTAAACTCTTCTGTTTAATCATTTTCTGTTTGATGTTTATTCAGCTGTGTGACAACCCGGAGGAACCCTCCCGAGGGATTAATAAAGTTTAATTTGATCTAATCTAATAACTTTAATCTCAGCCAAACCGATTTACTCATGAACAAATAAAACACTGAAAAAGCCAAACAATAACATTTTTAAGTTATCAAAGTGACTTATATATCATGTTTAACCCGAGTAGTGAAAGACCGCGGGGGTTTGAAGACGATGTGTCGGCTCAGATGTTTGAAGTTCACACAGCTACATTCTCACCTAAAAATATGTTAAAAGTTTTTTTGCGACCCAGGAAGAGAAATAAGAGTAATATTAAAACTAAGTAGCTGCCGCCGTTGTTGGAAACTGGAATTGGCTGGGCCGCGCTATGAATTCTGCAACATGGTTTTTCAATTTTGTTGTCCTGGAAAATCGGGAGAAATTCGGGAGAATGGTGGCTCCGGGAGATTTTCAGGAGGGGCACTGAAATTCGGGATTCTCCCGGAAAATCGGGAGGGTTGGCATGTATGGTTGTGGCAACATCACTAACCTTGTCAAACACCTCAGAGTAAATCATATCACAGAATATGACGAGCGTATGTATTGTATTGTATTGTATTGTATCTTTATTTGTTTCAGACATATAAAACAAAAACCAATATATACACACTACATATATTTTCATTTACAGATACGAATATATATGTAGATATACACACACACACATATGTGTTCAGATAAACAAAAAATATATAATGAAATAAAACAAAATCGTCTGACATAATGTAACAATGTTTGGTCTGAAAAGGAGTAGGAAGAAGTATGAACATACTTATTAATTCCTACCCCTGCTCAACATCTTATTGATCCCACATAATTCACCTAATTCCCATCATCACATACTCCACACGATACACGAGGAGAACCTATATAAACTTGGCTACCGTGATTGATATAATTTGGATATAATTTGATATTTTTATACATACAATGGGTGATCATCTTTATCGGTATCATATTCTTCCAAAATCAGTTTTCGAAGTATTTTCATGAACTTACTAATTCCTGAGCATTGCTGTAGATCTATAGTAAAACTATTCCACAGTTTTACCCCATAAATAGTGACACAAAAGGTTTTAACCTTTGACCGTGCTTTAAGAATCCTTAGATTCAATTTCCCCCTCAATTCATAGTCTCCTTCTCTGTCATAGAACATCCTCTGTATATTTCCTGGTAACATATTGTATCTGGCCTTGTACATAATTTTTGCAGTTTTATATTTTATAAGATCCATAAACTTCAGTATTTTTAATTTCAAAAACATGATGTTAGTATGGTCTCTAAATCCTGCTTTATTAATCATCCTGATTGCTTTTTTTTGGAATTTTACATATTGGTTGAAGTGCAGTTTTATATGTGTTTCCCCAAATTTCCACACAGTATTCCAAATATGGCAATATAAGTGAACAATAAAGTACCCGGAGTGATTTGGAAGGCAAAAAATATTTAACTTTACTTAGTACGGAGATGCTTCTTGACAGTTTGGCTTGTATATGCTTTATGTGAGGTTTCCAGCAGATTTTGTTATCTATTATCACACCCAGAAATTTTGTATCCGAAACTTGCTCTATTTCAACATTGTTTACTAATAATTTTGCTCCTGCATCTTTTTTACAATTTCCAAATAACATAAATGTAGTTTTTTCCAAATTTAATGATAGCTTATTTCTATCAAACCATGTTTTCAGTTTAATCATTTCTTGTGTGACAATTTCCAAAAGCTGCTGTAAGTTCTCTCCAGTACAAAAAATATTTGTATCATCTGCAAATAGAATAAACTGTAGTATATCTGATGTTCTGCATATATCATTGATATAGAGGATAAACAGCTTTGGTCCCAATACTGACCCCTGTGGAACTCCACAAACAATGTCCATACACTCTGATTGATATTCCCCAATTTTCACAAATTGCTGCCTGTCTCTCAAATAACTCTTTACCCATTCTAACACCACTCCTCTAATGCCGTAGTACTCCAGTTTATCAAGTAATATGTCATGATTAATTGTGTCAAAAGCTTTTTTTAGGTCAATGAATACACTAACTATACATTGTCTTTTATCTATATTGTTGGTGATATTTTCGATCAGTTCCATTAATGCCAATGATGTTGATCTATTTGATCTGAAACCATACTGACTATCCATTATTATTTTGTGTTTATCTATAAATTTGTCAAGTCTATTACTAAAGACTTTTTCCAGTATTTTTGAAAATTGAGAAAGTAGAGAGACAGGCCTATAATTTGTGAATTGGTGTCTGTCACCATTTTTAAACAGTGGTGTTACTTTAGCTGTTTTCATTTGTTTTGGGAATGTACCAGTTTGTAAGGACAAATTGCAAATGTGTGTTAAGGGTTTGGAAATGCCCTCTATCACTCTCTTAACGATTTCCATATCAATGTCGTCAGAGTCTGTAGAGTTTTTTGTTTGTGATTTCCCAACAATATCAATGATTTCCTTTTCTTCTACTGCCGTTAAGAACATTGAATGAGGATTGCGATCAATGAGTCTAGTTTCTTTCTCTACAGAATCTGTTATATCAGGAATTGTTTCAGCCAAGTCTGGCCCAACACTTACAAAGAATTTATTGAACTCATTTACCACATCTCTCATATTAGTAATATTTCTATCATTATTTGCAAAATACGAAGGATAGTCTGCCTGCCCCGAGCCCTTTTTGATGATGGTATTTAATGTTTTCCAGATCCCTTTAATATTATTTTTATTCATAATCAGTAATTTTTCATAGTATTCCTTTTTACATGACCTTAAAATACTCGTTAATTTATTTTTATATTTCTTGTATTTATTTTCAGCTTCTGTACTTCTGTTCATTATAAATTCTCTGTATAAGGTATTTTTCTTCTTACATGCATTTTGCAATCCTTTTGTAATCCATGGGCACTCTGCATATTTTTGTTTTTTACTATATTTCTTTACTGGGCAATGACTATTATATAACAGTTTAAATTTTCCTAAAAAAATCTCATAAGCTTTATCAATATTTTTTTCCTTATACAGCATCTCCCATTCTTGCTTGAGTAAATCACTTTTGAATGCGTTTATTGACTCTTCTGTTCTCACTCGTTTGTATTTTATTGTGTTTTGCTGTTTAACCTTCCTGTAATTGCTGTTATACACTATAAAAACAGGTAGATGATCACTGATGTCATTAATTAGGAGACCACTTATGGTTCTATTTTCTATTTCATTAGTAAATATATTGTCTATTAGGGTTGCCGACTGTGCTGTAATCCTGCTGGGCTTATGTTGAGACGAACTGAAGAGGAGGAGAGGGACAGGTGCTGCTAGGGCGAGACAGACGTCTCTCACGGAGTCCTTTAGTGCTGCAGGCAGGCAACGTGTTCAAATAGCACAACTTCAGTTTTTTATTTCTATATGATGAACTCTGCATTATTAAGTGATAAGAACAAGTAATCTGATGTCCTGTATCAGTATGGGATCAGTATCGTCGATACCACCCTGAATATTACTTGGTATCGGATCGGAAAGAAAATCAGTGGTATCGCACATCACTACTACCTGTAGCTGTCATGCAATCTGCTCACTTACTGATCGATCTGCAGCCATGTGCTAGCATTAACTGCTACTTTTCGCCAGACGCACGGGAGGAATAATCCAAGAGAACGCCAGCTTCTTTTTATACGGACTGACCCTGCAATCAATGGTCGTGTCCAAATTCATGGGCTGCATCCTCCTGAGGACCCGGCCTTCGCGGTCTACGTGGGCCGGGTCCTCAGAAGGTTGGGTAGGCTGGGGAAATTGGACGATCCAGCCTTCAGATTTGCGTCACCGCTGTCTCGGTGGAGTTTAATAAACTCAGCCGTCTGCTCCTTGCTATCTAAAATATAACAGGACACTGGAGTAAACTTTCGACCGTCTCACACTTCTGTTTAATCAGTTTTCTGTTTGACGTTTAGTCAGCTGTGTGAAAATCCCGGAGGAACACACCCGGGGGATTAATAAAGTTTTATTTAATCTAATCTAATCTAATCTAATAACTTTAATCTCAGCCAAACCTAGGGGCCACCGTACATATTTATAGGATCATTATTAGGCCAAATGTAAATAACAAAATAACTTAAAGCAAAATTGGGAAACGTAAAGTCCGAAATCTTTATATTAAGGCCATCAGTCAAACAACGCTGTTTGGTCTGGGTCTAAACAGAGCGCGTTGTGTGTGACGTCTTCTTTTGCGCATGCGGCCGCTTTGAGCGTTCACACTAGAGCGCGTTTGCTGTCGCATTTTATTTGTAGTGTGAACAAGCAGACAAAAAATCGGATTTGATCAAAAAATCTGAATTGAGCATCAAGACCTGCAGAGTGAACGCAGCCTTAGTGACATGTCATCTATGTAGATGAAAATAGTAGCATTGGCATGAAAATCGTCACAGTGATGTGGTGATGATGATGATGATGATGAGATGATGAGATGGCCTTTATTTGTCAGTTTTAGGTCTTTTGCCCACAACTGAGATGACAGACCTTGCCGACCGTACATACAATACACAAACATCACATTGGGGAGACAGGTCAGGCTAGGTAGCGAGGAAAAGAAAAACATCGAAATGTGTAACACAACAGGATAATACAGGAATGCACAGATATCAACACACCATAGCACAATAAACACAGACAGCAACATGGGAAAGAGCTCCAGTCCTGCAATCTTTCGACTGCGCCTCCAACTGACCCGATGTCCACATCATGGGGGAGGTAAGCGTTGGAGGTGGCGTTGGATCCGGGGTAGGGAGGGTGATGTGTCAGTGAGTGCTTATCAGTATGTGTATGTGTGTGCGTGTCCATAGTTCAGCTGAGACAGTGTCCTTCTCCCTGCCAGGCTAAGTAAACAGTCTTCCAGCCAACCCAGGTGGCCTTGCATGGGATGGGAAGAATAGTCTAAACACAGTCGTTATCAGGGAGTTTTTGTTCAGCTCCAGCCTTGAGCCCACAGCTGGCGCCGAAGGGGTAGCCGGATTATGATGGTAATTTTTCTTTCTTTGCGACAACTCATGAGAATTTCAAGCTGTTCCTTAACACTCCGACACTGGTCTCTCAATCTCCTGTTGGAGAACCGTGAGCTTCCCGATGATGGTATCAAACTTGCTGGTGTTTTCATTCTTTTGCCCAAACAGCCAATTCTGAGAACTCAAAAGACCACAGACCCATCCTGGATGGATTTGAAACATTTAAATACTTTGAAGGAATTTTTAGTGTTTTTAAAGTAAAAACTATAAAGACTAAAATTTGTCTTGTGACTCAAAGAATAATCAGGCTGTGATTGTGAAAGTCATGGTCGCTCCTACAGCAAAGACTAGCAGCATCATTCTCTCTCCACGTATGACCTGAATGGTAACAGCTTGCATGTTGCCTCTGGACACACAAAGTTGCTCAAGCAGTTAAATCCTCTTGATATTAAATGAAGTAAGGGAAATGAAAGTGTAAATATCAAAAACAGTCTGTTTGATAGAATGACTGAACACGTGGAGGCAGGCAAACTTACAAGATTCACAACAAACAAAGCCTTGAAGAACAGCTGTTTCTCTGTTTGAGGGCTCTCCATCTTACAAGTAAAATGCAGATGTGGTCAACTCGAACTCAGAAGTGAATAAATTGTGACCGCCTGCCCCAAATCGTACATCATGTAGCCATACGGTAACTTTTGACCTGTGGTTTCTGAGGTGGGTACGATGTGATTTCAGAGCGCTATGTCTCCAGTCATCACCCACAAACAGAATGAAGATGAAAAGGCTCCTCAGGAGGTAGAGCTGGTCACCTACTGATCGGAAGGTTGGTGGTTCGATCCTTGGCTTCTCCAGTCTGCATGTCAAGTATCCTTGGGCAAGATACTAACCCCAACTTGCTCTCTGATGCATCCATCGGAGTATGAATGTGTGTGTACTTAGAAAGCACTACGTATAGATAATGGGTGTGATTGTGTGAATGAGGCACGTTGTATGCAGCGCTTTGAGTACTCCGGGAGAGTAGAAAAGCGCTGTATAAGAATCAGTGCATTTACCATTCCTGTGGAGATGACACGGCTGCTGACGCTGGAGCCGCTGGCATCGTGGTTGCTGCAATTGGACGTGCCTCCTTAAACCTGCTTCGGTAACGTAGCTCCTTAGTCTCAAGGAGCAGGGTGGAAAACCCAAAGTGACTGGAATTATGTAAAATAACTACTGGCTTTTTATAGAAAAGCACCGCCTCCGGTTGGCATGGTAACGGGGCGCCATCATTGGCCCCCAGATTCTCCCTTCATTGTCTTGCATGTGCTGTTGGTGGGGACAGAGAGGTGAGTGGATTGAGCAGGCTAATCACACACACACACACAGCTGCCCTTATCCTGTCTATCAGCAGCACTACGAGCCTGTTTTCATGCTGCTTTAGCATTTGCCTGCTTGTCTGATGGCATCAGCTGCCTTGAAATTCACTTTCTTATCTTCCGCTGACATGTTTGTTTTTTTCATCACATCTCCAACCAGCACACATGCAGAGAGTGCAAACAGTCTGAGTTTTTCCATCATGTGTGACTCAGGTCTGTGGTGTTTTTTCTAAGCAGCACGAGCTGCTCAGGAAAGCGTCTGTGTGTCGACGTGGGCCACTGGGATCTGGGAAATCCTCGTGTCGAAGCATGTGACCTACATGCAACTTGTATTTTTAACACTCTGTTGCGATTTGTCAGCGTTGCCATGGTGATAAGTAAATCATTATTCACCTGAGACAGTTGTAGTAATTTTGCCTCATGGAAGAAAATGAGGAACAAGAATGGCGTGAAAGACAAATTCTGATTCAGCTGGTGTTTAGGGAGGTGCAGTAAAATGACATGAATGAGATGTGATGTATTTGTTAAAGCCACCTCTATCCTCTTATTCTGCTGTCGCATAAAACAGGAAGTATTTATGAATAGAGTATGAAAGCAGTTGTATCCATGTTTATCCCACCTTCCATCTGTGTCTGATTAAAACGCTTTAAAATAAGGTGCAAAATCTGGGACAAGGGCATAAAGGGCTTCAGTCAGCCCTCTCCTGGTCTGCCTGCTTCTGGCAGACTTGCACATACTGTCTTTATAGCCAGCCTGTCACATGACCTTGCTGTTCATTGTCAGTGGTCCTGATGTTATGTGGTCTGAGATTTAATTATGGTCAATAATGTGGTGATGGCAAATAATGTTTGATTAGTATTTGTTATTACAAATCCTTTAAACAGTGATGTTTGATTATGAATCACTTGACCAAGATGAATAACAGGCATCTGTTCTCAGTGAGAAGCTCTGTGTTTCTGTGATTACCGTTCAGGACTTCTTCAGTGTTAATGCAGCTGCTGCTGCGTTTTAGATGAAGCTCAGCGATCGCCAGAGTCATTTAAAGGTTAGCAGAGACGGGGTCATCGCAGCCGACGAGCGCGCCGCTCATCAACTGGGAGACATCAAAGGCAGAAATGAAGAGTGTTGACAAGCTGCTCGTGTTCCTTTAGACTCGCGTTCCTGATTTGGAGGAGAGTTAAGAACACTGACTGGGATTTTTATCAGCATGTCTGCTCGTACAGACTATAAATTATTCCCACTCCAGCTCCAACTAAACAGACAGAGCTCTTGGAAATTCTTTTAGCTTTTAGCAGCTAGATAAGATTTTAAAGCATTTTTATTATTTATTTAGCCTAATGGTAACTCTTGTATGTTTTTTTTTTTACATGGCAGCCCAGTTGCTAGGGAACATCTAAATAGATTTTTGACCTTGTGCATGACTCTCTTGCTACAGGCATGGCTTATATGAATTATCCAAAATGTCTGCTTATGTTATGCTATTCTAAAAGGCAACTGCCCCGGGTTCACTATGGGAGAGGTGGTCATTATATCTGTGGCAAAATATGAATCATTAAAATGTAATATCACTCGAAATGGCCAAAAGCAGGCCTCGTGGGGCTTGTTCTGTCCTGCCCAACCTGCTACCAGGTAGGGGTGGGGGAAAAAAATCGATACTGTGTAGTATCGTGATATTTTGTTTGCTAATAATGTATCGATACAGGGACAGCAGAAATCGATATTTTGTTACAAACAATTTTTTCGTGGACTGGAACATGCTCTGACTTCAGAGCATGTTGATCCTTTTTCTGAGCAAGAATCCTGACATTCCTTCACTGTCCAAATGTGTTTAACGGTTTTTTTGGCAGCAATAAACATGACAGTTTACTTATTTTAATATAAGACATGTTTTATTTTAATTAAGTTTAAAACTTTTTTATTTAATGTAAAATTATTTTGTTTTAATTTACTTTCAAATTCTTCAGTTGCTGAAGGGGCTGCATAGTTTTCATAAATTGCATAGTTCAGAATAGCTGTAATTGTACCAGATGGTTGCATTCAGTTAAGTTGGACTAGACTGTAATACAAACCATTCAAGTTTGTCAACAATAAAACTGACTGATATGAGAGAAAGACTGAGTGTGAGACTTTGATATTAGATAAAATGAATATTGATCAAGTTTACCTTTATGTACAGAATCTGAATATCGCAAAATATTTTTAAATATTGCAATAATATCGTATTGTGCGTTAGAGGTGGGCGATATAAACGATATACAATAGAAATGTTATAAATTTGGCCAACAATAGAGATTTAGACTATATCGCTCTATCGCGATAGTGCATGATGTCATCAAGCTGCGCCTGTTTTGGTTGAAAGCATTGCAGCGGCTAAAACCATTATCATCTGCAAATTATGGCGACAGTCATAGCAAAGAGATGAAGCACTTTTGAAATATGGGGGAAGCCAAAAACTGCGCTTCCTCCACCTCGGTAACATTGATTCATTAATGTTGAATTCTCTGCAGCTGCTCTATTCCCATGTTGTTGCAGTATATGAATGACTAACCTCATATTGTGGATGAATAATCTCAGTTGTTCTCCTGACTGAAGTTTGCCCCGTGTACAGCATCCTGCTATGCGACTGCATTTGTCCCTGACCACCAGAATCCCTCACGTTAACTTTTATCGAGTGGAAAAAAAGTTGGCGTTCATCCTCCAGCTTCACTGTGCTAATGTTATGTTAACATAGCTGTGTCGCTAGCAATCACGTAGCACATCATTATATGCCAGGTAGTCCAACTTCAGTAACCCTGCAAACGCCACTGCTGTTTAGTTTTCTGTCTTCATTTATGTTGGAAGTGGCAGCAGAGCTGTACGTTTGAATTAGTTTCAAAAATCTCTGTCAGAACATGGTATGAAATGTTTAGGTGGAAACTAGCGAGCTAACTTCCTGCTAACTTCTAACTCCGTTAAATGTAATAAATTCTGTTTTCATGGATGCCTGGATGTTAAACTTAATTGTTACACCTGGTAGAGCAGAACGCTGATGATTTAATTAAAGATGAAATAATTTAGACCGTTTTTAACTCTCAGTGTTCGTTTGACTTTGGGACCTGAAATGGACGAAGTTTTGGACCCAGATTACTCCGCGAAGTTCCTCACCACAGCAGCCGTAATGCTCTGACAATCCATCAAGCAGTGTGGCTTACCAAAGTTGTACTAAAACATTTTTAACAAATTTCTGCACGCCAAAATCGGTTCGAGGTCAGTAAGCACAACCAGAATTCATACATAAGGCACACTCTCGATTTTTGAGAATATTAGAGGATTTTAAGTGCGCCTTATAGTGTGGAAAATACGTTATACAGAAGAAAAGAATATATCGTGATATATATCGTTACCGCACATGCTTCAAATTATATCGCGATATGAATTTTAGGCCATATCGCCCAGCCCTATCGTGCGTTAATGTAACAGAGTCATAAATCACATTCTTACAATTACACAAAATGTGTTCTAAACCCCCAAACTGCTCCTTTTATACCTGACTTTTAGGACCTCCAAGCCTGTAGTTGTGTTCATTATCAGTTAGAGCCCCTCCTCATTCTTTTCTTCTTCTTCTTTGGTGCAATACTATAAATACAGTGTACCCCTTTTGCCTCTCCCCTTTTCCTACAATTCCCCTGTGGGAGAGGTGGGTGTCATTTCTTTCCAACACCCTGAAACACACATAATTCATATTTAGCCACCCTGATGTTTATGATTGCGATGTTAGTTCAGTTATTGTCATTATTAAGCCTGTTTTTGTAAGATGTTATAAGTGTGTAGTATGTGTGTATCATAAATGTGTTTTAGGCGCCATAAATACTGGCATGAATATATACTCCTTGCTAGCTTGGGAGCTGTGGTGGGTTGAGCTAACCCTCTTCCCCACTGTTTGTATTTGGTCGTAGGAGCTGGAGTGGGCAAATTATTTACTTGGAGGTCTTTCTTTCTTTTACCTTTTTTATCAGGTATGTCGGATTTCATGTTGTTGTTTTTGTTTTATCTTATGTCAAATATGTTACGTGTAAATGCATATTTTATGTTTAATGTAAAAATAAATGCCAGCCCGCCTTTTCCTACAATTCCCCTGTGGGAGAGGAGCTGGAGTGGGCAAATTATTTACTTGGAGGTCTTTCTTTCTTTTACCTTTTTTATCAGACACAACGCAGAATCACACCGGTTACATTAAGTATTGTGATAATATCGTATCGTGGGATGTATGGTGATTCCCACCTCTACTACCAGGCAGAACAAGACTACCATTCAGCGGGGCCTGTACATATTCTGTAATACGTTCATTATAGGTATTATTAAGTAATAAAGGATCCACCTATTTGTCAAGTTTGTTTGTATTTTTGATTAGGAAAATATCCAAAGCTGTTATGAAAGCAAAAAATGGCGGTGCTTCAAACTGCAGTCATGGTAAACAGAAAGGACACCGTATTCTCTTGTACGTAGTATCAGAATATACCCTTACAGGTGTTATAGACAGTGTTATTGTTAATGTATGTTTGGGGGCGTTGCACCCCGGAACCTTCAGAGGATTTTCAGGGTTCTCCCTGCCGGAATGTTATGTGTGGAACAGTTTTCCTGTATGTGTGCGACTAGCTGTGGTTGTTTCTAAAAGTGGTCAGTAAACGTCCTAAAACTGGCACGTGAGTTTCCAAGCATTTTTATCCTGAGGTTATAACAACAGGGATAATCAGTAAATCGGACTCTCTCTGTAACAACAGTTTTCTGATCTGGACGTGTTTTGACGTGTTAACACAATCCCAAGGACAAAACATTAGCAGTGATTTCAGAAAATCAATTTGGGCCATTTCCAAACAATTTAAAGTCCATCTTCCAATAATGAGAAGGATTATTCACAAGTGGGAAACAATCTTTCCAGGGGTCCCAACAAATTCACCCCAAGGACAGAACATGTAATGTCCAGGGAAACAGGAAAAACCCAGCGACCAGGTCATATGTCAACCCATAGCTGGACTGGCCATTGGGCATACCGGGCATTTGCCTGGTGGGTCGATGGGTTTCTTTTGTTTTTTTGTAACGGTATAAACAGTGAAAGGTTGTGCATTGGCCAGATGCTGGCAGATGTGTAAAAATAACTCATTTGTTTGGTGGAGGCTATGGCGGAGCTTCCACAGATTCAGTAACATTAGCAAGTGGTGGAGGCCAGCAGGTGGATGAGGGAAAGGTGAGGCAGGAGGAGAGACCCGAGGCGGCCGCCGGTCCGAGTGTCAGGTGAACTGAACTTCAGGTAAGAAGTTATGACCTGCAGTCTATCTGGGTCAGATATGAACCAAGTTTAGGTGGAGATTATTTTCATTGTGCTGACTTTTTACAGTCAGTTACAATAACTCGTACTGCGTGCTAGCTAGCATGACTGGGTGGGTGCTATGATGTTGCTGATAGTGAACTTGATTTATTCATAAGGTTAGTTAGTAGAGTTGCCAACCGTCCTGTAAAAAATGGAATCGTCTGGTATTCAGAGAAAATATTACGCGTTGCGTATTGAGCTGAAAAGGAACAGTTTGTCCCGGACTTCAGCTACAATGAAAAAGACACAAAGCTGGAGTTATTCTGTGTCTTTGCTGCACAGCTGCCTCTTCTTCTCTCATCCTCTCACCCTCTCTCTCCTGTTTCTACTTCAATCATGAAACTGATCAATGATCAGCTGATCGGCTTTTCTCTCTTGTTTGTTTATCGCCACTTTGCGCCAGAAAGAGGAAACCAGTGGTTGTCGCGTTAAACAACAGCAGCACGTTTAAGCTTGATCAGCTATTGTCAGAATTTATTTAACATTAATTTCTAGTATCAGCTGATGTTTGCTGGAGCCACAGCTGTGAAGCTGCTGGTCATGATGTCGGTTTGGTTATGTGGTGAGAGGGAAACATGAAGATGAAACCAGGAGATGTCCTTACTGGATCATCAGAGCTGAACAGGTGACGGAGAAACAGGTTTACCTTTTAGGTGACAGGAATGAGTTGAAGTTATGAACTGTTTCTGAGAGACAAATAACACCAGGATCCTTTTCTAAGTAGCTGACAGCTGGTAACTGTGCAGGGGCGGGTCTAGCAAAGTGTTGCCAGGGGGGCAGGTAGGGCATTAACAGGGAAAGGGGGGGACAAGGAAATACTTTTCTTTCTTATTCTCATTGAAAATGTCTCGCTTTTATTAAATAATTATCTGAATCTTACAACCAAAGTTTTTATCTGATGTAAAATGTATAGAGCTCATACATGTACCAACAAGACAGTACATCACTGTCACAACAGCGTTTGTTTTCATTCAAAGGCTTTATGGCTTTTCCTGTAATACCTGGTGGGCTGGTCTCTAGTCAAAATGCCCGGGCCCATTTTTTGTCCCAGTCCAGTGTCAACCACGCTCACACTGCTAGCAAAAGTCACTCACCTGCAAGCGAAGAAAACTTTATTTTGGGTCCCACACACCGCACTATAGCCTATCAGCACAAATCCATCATACCAACTGCCAAACATGGGGGAGGAGGGGTGATGAGTTGGGCTTGTTTCACAGTTATTTAATGATATACTGGAGTCATGTTTATAGAGGATGCAGTTGTCAATTGAACTTGATCTAATCCAATCTGGTCTAATCTAATCTGAGCTGATCTATAAGGAAAGATTTTGGAAGCCCATTTCCACCACAAAAAAAAGGATCCATTGGCGCTGCCAATCAGTATTCTACGTGAATGATGTAATTTCTTTGTTACCCAGAAGCTGAAGCCCTCAGCTACAAATGCTACAGCTAAGCTACCAGTAATACAGCCAGTCATGAATGCACAAATTGCTGAGTATTTTCAGCATGGCTTCACAAATGCTGAAATCCATGTGTTGCTAGCTGAATCACATGGCGTTACTTTCAACAAACGTACTCTCCATTTTGTTGCTGTACGTTGGTAGCTCACGATCCGGTTTTGAGTGTGCATTCCCCTGCGCCATATCCTTCCAGTAACAAGTAAATTACGTCATTCACATAGATTACTGATTAGCAGCGCTAACTCGAAATTTCAAGTTACTTTTCTCGAAATTTTGAGTTAATAAGTTGAAATTTCGAGAAAAATAACTTTAAATTTTGAATTATGGATACTTTTTTTTTTAAATAGTGGAAACGGGCTTCTAAAAAAGACTGTTCCAGAGTTTCAGAGCTGCAATGACGCAACCTCGTCAGCTGTTTAATTCGGAAATACTAAAAGTTATTGGCTGACTGACTGAAGATGCTGATATGCTAAGCTTTGTTTATATGCATCAGTGTGCCTGTGCAGTGTTCTACCTTGGGAAAAGAAAGAAATATTACTCACTTTTATCTTTAGCATTGGCTGTGGCTCAGGAGGTAGAGCAGGTCATCTTCTAATCAGAAATTTGGTGGTTTAATCATTTAGAGGTAGAAACAAAAGTGAATGTGGCATGTTGTATAAAGCGCTTTGAGTGGTTGAATACAAAAAGTGCTACTTGAGAACCAATTCTTTAAATATTACTGTATGCATCTGATAAAAATAATCAGACTTTTAGACTCATTGTTTTATTAAACTCCACCCAGAACAGAAACAATTATCTGAGCATACATGAGCACATGGTAGGGTGATGACTTGACTCCCCGTCCCTCCTCCTCAGTCCTCTTCCCTCCACATTGTTTACGTCCTATCAGCACCTTGCAAAACTCTGTAGTAATCTCTGCTCCCTTCATTTTCTATTGAGCTTGAAGGCTGCTGTGGCATGACTGATGAATGCTGACTGGAAGCAAACAATAGAGATGCATGATGCAAATGACACTGCTCCCGTGTAGTGCAGTGATGTCTTTACCTCACGGCACTTTCCATCCTGTCATTTATCCTTCCTGTGTGCAGTAACTTATTCACAGGGTTTTAAAATGATGATCAGGAAAATAGCCATCATTTGTATGATTATATAGTCGACCTTGTAGAAAATAGTAAATCCACCACAGGGTTCACAGGCAGCTGCCTCACAGACATAGTCACGATTACTGTGATGCTGTCCCAATATGACAGTTAGTCACAATAGTGCTAGATCTATTATCTCTGTATATTTATATACTGCAAATATCCACATAACCATGTTGGAGGTGCTTGTGTGCCTTAGTGATTCAAATCAGTTCAATCTTATTTATTTATGGAGTTAAGTAGAATCTCAAAGGCCATTTATTTCTGGAAGAGGCCATATGAGGAGCAAAAGAAGGGTTAGGGAAAGAAGGTTACTGAGGCCCCACTGGTGGCTGGTCCTTAGTTCATGGGGCCTTGGTGGGAGCAAACTGAGAGGCAACAGAGTCCCGTCCTGTTGTGGACCCACCACGTGCAGCAGGTGTCCTAAGGGTTCAATTCTCTGTGGGAGCGAAGCCAAGTGGACAGTGCTGTGGATTTGTGCACTTGTGAGCGGTGATGCACTGCACAAATGCTGGTCTGTTATGGTAAAGATAACACAGAATGTAAATGGGGTGGTCTCTCTGTGACAGACAGGGTGACGGTGTCCTCCCCGTGTGGTCCTCCAGATCATTTCTTCAATATTCTAAGCTACTTCATTTGAGTTTTAAGTTTTAAGACCTTTTTCTTCAATGCCTATGTTCTTTTGTTTTTTGAAGTGAATAAACCTAGACTGGATTCCACTGCACACAACCACAACCTGAGGCAAACTCCAGGTGGAAAACCACATCAGGCAAGTGCAAAAGCCAGAATATTAAGGATGGTGGTGCACACTATTAAACACTCTTTATATAAAAGCTTTTATATCATTTTGTACTCAATAGAGTGTCTCTTTCCCATTTATTTAGTCAGGTAGACTTCTGTGGATGGAAAGAAATGCTTATTCCAAGGTTACAAAATTTTATAACTGACTACAACAAAATCAGACAGCAAACAAATAAGTTCCTGTTAAAAGGGAGTTTTTCCTTCTCACTGTCGCCAAAGTCCTTGTTCATGGGGGTCATATGATTGTTGGGCTTTCTCTGTATGTATTATTGTAGGGTCTACCTTACAATATACAGTGCCTTGAGGCGCCTGTTGTTGTGATTTGGCGATGTATAAATACAGGGAGTGCAGAGTTATTAGGCAAGTTGTATTTTTGAGGAATAATGTTATTATTGAACAACAACCATGTTCTCAATGAACCCAAAAAACTCATTAATATCAAAGCTGAATGTTTTTGGAAGTAGTTTTTAGTTTGTTTTTAGTTTTAGCTATTTTAGGGGGATATCTGTGTGTGCAGGTGACTATTACTGTGCATAATTATTAGGCAACTTAACAAAAAACAAATATATACCCATTTCAATTATTTATTTTTACCAGTGAAACCAATATAACATCTCCACATTCACAAATATACATTTCTGACATTCAAAAACAAAACAAAAACAAATCAGCGACCAATATAGCCACCTTTCTTTGCAAGGACACTCAAAAGCCTGCCATCCATGGATTCTGTCAGTGTTTTGATCTGTTCACCATCAACATTGCGTGCAGCAGCAACCACAGCCTCCCAGACACTGTTCAGAGAGGTGTACTGTTTTCCCTCCTTGTAAATCTCACATTTGATGATGGACCACAGGTTCTCAATGGGGTTCAGATCAGGTGAACAAGGAGGCCATGTCATTAGTTTTACTTCTTTTATACCCTTTCTTGCCAGCCACGCTGTGGAGTACTTGGACGCGTGTGATGGAGCATTGTCCTGCATGAAAATCATGTTTTTCTTGAAGGATGCAGACTTCTTCCTGTACCACTGCTTGAAGAAGGTGTCTTCCAGAAACTGGCAGTAGGACTGGGAGTTGAGCTTGACTCCATCCTCAACCCGAAAAGGCCCCACAAGCTCATCTTTGATGATACCAGCCCAAACCAGTACTCCACCTCCACCTTGCTGGTGTCTGAGTCGGACTGGAGCTCTCTGCCCTTTACCAATCCAGCCACGGGCCCATCCATCTGGCCCATCAAGACTCACTCTCATTTCATCAGTCCATAAAACCTTAGAAAAACCAGTCTTGAGATATTTCTTGGCCCAGTCTTGACGTTTCAGCTTGTGTGTCTTGTTCAGTGGTGGTCGTCTTTCAGCCTTTCTTACCTTGGCCATGTCTCTGAGTATTGCACACCTTGTGCTTTTGGGCACTCCAGTGATGTTGCAGCTCTGAAATATTGACTTTTCTCAGTTCATGGGCAGTTATTTTGCGCCCTGGTTTTTCCACACGCTTCTTGCGACCCTGTTGACTATTTTGAATGAAACGCTTGATTGTTCGATGATCACGCTTCAGAAGCTTTGCAATTTTGAGACTGCTGCATCCCTCTGCAAGATATCTCACTATTTTTGACTTTTCTGAGCCTGTCAAGTCCTTCTTTTGACCCATTTTGCCAAAGGAAAGGACGTTGGCTAATAATTATGCACACCTGATATAGGGTGTTGATGTTATTAGACCACACCCCTTCTCATTACAGAGATGCACATCACCTAATATGCTTAATTGGTAGTAGGCTTTCGAGCCTATACAGCTTGGAGTAGGACAACATGCATGAAGAGGATGATGTGGACAAAATACTCATTTGCCTAATAATTCTGCACTCCCTGTAAAATTAAATTGAATTGAACTGAAGCTGTCACAGCAATAAAACCCCATATTGCTCTCCGATCCATCGGAGTGTGAATATGTATGAATGTTAGACAATAAGCACTTAATAGTTTAGAAAAAGTGATTAGGTGAATGATTAGTTGTGTAAAGCGCTTTGAGTGCTCAGATAGAGAAGAAACGCCCTATAAAAGAACCAGTCCATTTCGCTATGAAAAATGTGTTCCAGTCTTTTTGGAATATTACATGTTATATTTACCAGACCTGCAGCATAACAAGAGTCCTGCTGTCCTCCCGCTGCAGTGCTCCAGCTGTAATGACAAAAACATAAGAGGCGTAATAGCAGAATCAGCCACTGGAACACAGCGGCTGTTAAATGTTGTGAAACGAACTGTTGGGGACTTGACTCGGGTCTTCACATGGACGCTACAATTAATGAAGGGGAAAAATTTAAAGAAGACCTTGAGATGACTTCCACAGCAGGAGACTGTAATGGAGCTAGATTACACAATCAAACTAAAGGCTATGCAGTGACAGGGAGGGTGTGGATAAATGTGTGTGTGTTTATTGTTCTTCATGATAATAGCAGCTACAACATCCATCAAAATGTTGATATTTATCACGAGGGTTACAATTGTTGTTAAACTATGCACAAAAAAATTGAAGGTGTCTCTTAATGTGCGTTCATATGCAGGCAATAAAGATAAGCAGTGATGAGATATTTATAATATCATGTGCATATTCATCAAAGCACTGGAATATATATTAGGAAGCAGTGGGTGTTAAGATGAAAGTTACTTACAGGTGAAATTTCCTCATAATTTTTGGTGATTCAAATTAATGAGCCATAATGTGATAAACCAAGTGCTCCCCAATGCTCTGGGGTTGCAAACACTTTTGAGTCTAAATTCAGAAAAGTATAATTTCCAAAACCCCAGAGCAGCAATTTTAATCATGATTAGCAGTGTAAAAGTTTATTTTTTGATCCTTAATTTCACTGACTATAATTACAGCTGTTGCAGGCGAATTTACCCAGCTGCAGCTCACTAACAATCCTGTGAGTTGGCAAAACAGAAAAATCTCTGTTGCTTTGTTATTTTCCCAAGTGCTTTTTTTTTTAAACAGAGAAAGGGATTTTCAATATATAATTTCTAAACACAGTTTAGAAGTTAGTTTTATTTAGAAAGCATAAATTATTGTTTTGCACAGAATAAAAAAAAATTGCCTATGATGATTAGCCTCCCGAATAACTGACCTTTTTCTTGAGCCATATCACAAATCTTCGAATTTCCATTATAAAAGCTTCAGCAAGGGTTTGAATTGCCACTTGAAAAAGCATCACGCCAAAAAAAATGAAAAAATAAAAATCAGTTTAGACTTCTTTAAAAGAAGCATAAGATGGATAACAAACGATTTATATATAAAATGTTCACAGGGTTTTCAAGTGTTCCAGGGTTTAAGAACAGGAGTAAGAAGTGGAAAGAACTCGTGGTTACCGTGGTTGACACCCGGTTACGCCAATCGGAGGTCACTAAAATCAATATTGAATCGGTGTGCAACTTTGCCAAAACCATGTGGGACTCTGTAGTTTTCTCTGGTCCCCTCCCCAATCAGACCAGGAGTGACATGTTTAGCCGCATGTTCTCCTTAAATTGCTGGCTGTCTGAGTGGTGTCCCAGAAACGATGTGGGCTTCATAGATAATTGGCAAACCTTCTGGAGGAAACCTGGTCTTGTTAGGAGAGACGGCATCCATCCCACTTTGGATGGAGCAGCTCTCATTTCTAGAAATATGGACAAATTTATTAAACCCCCCAAAATATGACTATCCAGAGTTGGGACCAGGAAGCAGAGTTGCAGTCTTACACGCCTCTCTGCAGCTTCTCTCCTCCTGCTACCCCCCAAAAACCCATCTCCATAGAGGCCCTGAAAATCTTAGAAATATGGTATCTAAGCAGATTCTTACTCTGGGTGGCATTACCTTGGCCTCCAGTAACGCTGTGAGCAACCTTGGAGTCATTTGACCAGGACATGTCCTTCAACGCACATATTAAACAAATATGTAAGACCGCTTTCTTCCATTTGCGCAACATCTCTAAAATAAATGGTCTGTATTTGTATAGCGCTTTTCTAGTCCCTAAGGACCCCAAAGCGCTTTACACAACCAGTCATCCACCCATTCACACACTGGTGATGCTGATTTCAAATATATCAAAATTCCATCGAGCTGAGCTCAAGTGGAAAAAGGACAAACTACAAGTGTCCTTCCTTCCTTGCTAAAGAACTGTTGGCGTCAATATCAAAAAACTGTAAAAGATGCCAAAAGAAAACACTTACCTGACATTATTCTGTCAAACTGTCACAACCCGCGTGTTTTATTTAAAACTATTAAACTGTTTTTTAGTGCACCGCATACTGACTGTATCGAGCCCTCGTCTGAAGCCTGTGAAAACTTTTTACACTTTTTTTATTTATTGAGAAGGTCTCCTCCACAAGGGCTCAGATCTCTCCTCGTGCTCACAGAGGTGATGGTTTTTGGTAGCCCCGCTGAGACCCCCAATATTTAGATTCCTTTGCCCAGCATGTTAAACCAGCTGTCACAAACCTGGGGTCAAAGTGGACTGTGAACTGAAGTTTGACAGTCAGATTAGGGCAGTGGTAAAATCTAGCTTCTTTCAGCTCAGGCAGCTGCAAAAATAAAGCCAATTCTTTCACGGCAGCACTTTGAGACAGCGATCCACGCCTTTGTTAGCACTCGGCTGGATTACTGTAATGACCTTTATATAGGGATCAGTGCTTCATACATTACTAATTTACTGAGGGTGCAAAATGCCGCAACTCGTCTTTTAAGTGGCACTTGAAAGTTTGAGCACATTTCCCCTATTTTAGCTTCACATCACTGGCTGCCCATTTCTTTTAGGATTCATTTTAAAATTCTTTTATTTGCTTTTAAAGCTCTCCATGGCCTAGCTCCATCTTATCTCTCTGAGCTGCTACAGCCTTATACACCCACCCGCTCTCTCAGGTCAGCTGATCAGCTGCTCCCGAAGATACCCAGGACTGGGCGTAAACTTAGAGGAGATCGTGCTTTTGCTCTAGCAGCTTCGAAACTGTGGAACGAGCTTCCTTTAGAGATCAGACAGGCCAGTTCTTTACCTGTTTTTAAGTCACTCCTGAAAACCCACCTCTTTACCCTGGCCTTTGACACCACGTGAGATGATGGTTTTTATTTTTTTGTTTTATTTTAGTTGTTTTTAGTTCTATGCTGTTTTATCTTGTTTTGTTTTTTTAAATATAGGGCTGTTTTAATTTTTATGTACTGTGTGTTTTATTTATTTATTTTTGCTGGGTTTTTTAAAATTCTATTGTTTTTAACTTATTTTCGGCACAGCACTTTGGGCCTGTGCTGGGTATTTTGAAGTGCTTTACAAATAAAATTGGATTGGATTGTCTACCCTGTGTGGTATGTTAACACTATTGGAAGTAAAAATAACAACCTCTGACTTGTATTATGAGTCTGTGGTCTGGGAGCGAGTCCTGTAACTCTGTCAGCAAAATACAGTATATGATGACCAACAGTGTTGGGGAGTAACGGAATACATGTACTGCTGTTACGTATTTAAAATACAAAATATGAGTAACTGTATTCCGTTACAGTTACCGTTTAAAAAGGTGGTATTCAGAATACAGTTACTTTGTTGAAATAAATGGATTACACTGCGGTACTTTCCTGTTTCATTTTGTCGTGGGTCAGGACTGTTTGGGTTTTGTTTGACAGCTACGTTCTGTTGTTCCAGGCGGCAGCGTTACGGTTGCCATGGTTACAGGGCGATGCTCTCTCTCTCTCTGCGACTGTGTGTTTCCTGGGTGAGAGAGCGCCTTTTCGTTGTTGTTGTTGTTGTTGTGCTAAGCTAACAGGCAGAATGCTACAAGCATAGCTCTAAAGAATGTAGCATCATGGGCAGTGTAGTCCGTGCTGCAGGGAGAATGGACTGCACGTTATGGGTCTGTGAGCGAGGAGGGAGAAAAAGGGGAGTGGAAAGGTACGAGTTGTCATCGAGGAAAAACGGGAGCTGGAAGCATGTAAATATAATAATAACCACTGCAGCCAAGAAGAGTGCCTGACGAGCCCAGTTGTAAGTAAGCTATTAAGACTCGACTGTACACCGTGTTCGTGTTTTCCTCTGAAAACAATAAGTTCCGTTGGAGCAGCCTTTCTATGCCTCTCTCTGTCTCTCGCAAGAAAAGTTGACCCAGACAACAAAGTAAAGCTATTTTTCGGCTACGAGCCGACAGGGACCCCGCCGTGTTAGTCAGAGGTCCCTTTACTACAGCTCGGAGTCGCGGACCTTCAGTAATAGTAATAAATCACAGCAATAGTACATTCACGTAGTTGTAAAAAGCATGATAATATATTAAGTAATCCAAAGTATTCAGAATACGTTACTGTCATTGAGTAACGTAATGGAATACGTTACAGAATACATTTTGGGGCATGTATTCTGTAATCTGTAATGGAATACATTTTAAAAGTAACCTTCCCAACACTGATGACCAATGTTGGGCAATTAATTATATAGTTACTTCTTCAGAAAAGTTTTTTGCCGCTATTTACCTAAAAATGCAGCCAAGGCGGTTTTATAAAGAAACATTTAAAACTATTTACAGAACAATCAGCTGTTCTGAATCAAATTTCAAAACTACTGACTACACTACACAAGATTTGCGCTAAACGTCGCAAATCTCTCACATCTCAAAACATCGCCGTCACTCCTAAAACTTCCCCCTCCCTAAACAACTAAATGCCATGTTGCCATATCATTAGTTGGGGGGGCTGTCCTGGAGGTTGACAGCACAGCAGTTCATAGTTCAATGGGTCAGGGGGCTGACCACGTGGAAGGTGGCAGTGGCGAAGCAGGTATGGCTGGCCACACTCGGGCGGCTTGGCAAGCGGCTGGCGGCGATGTGGGCGAGACCCATCGGGCCACTGCTTAACAGATGCAAAATTCAGATTCTACCTATAAATTTATCAAAGGCTAACTTCATGCATTCATAACACCAAAGTCTTCTGGTGCCACGATTACATACAAAGATGTCATTTCACACAATGTGAATACAAGAGCTGACAATACTTCAGTTTCAGCAAAAAAATCCACTTGACTCTGTGTCATAAAACCTCTTGCTGTCGATTGGCTCACACTTTTTTTGATGCCATTGGCAAATCAGAAATAAAGGTGCTTATTGCTGCTGTCTGTGAGTAATTTCAGTTCAATTAATTTTTTTTAATATATTGCCCATTCACAAAAACAGTTGCCTCAAGGCACTTTTTATTGTAAAGACCTTACAATAATGCAGAGAAAATCGCAACAGTCAAACGACCCCCTATGAGCAAGCACTCAGTGACAGCGGGAAAGAAAAACTCCCTTTTAACAGGAAGAAATCTCCGGTAGAACTAGCCTGACGGAGGGGGGAGCCATCTCACCGGTTAGTGGTGAGGGGAGGGAGACAAGAAAAAAGACACAGTGGACGAGAGGCCGAGATTAATAAAACCAATGATTAAATGTGGAGTGTACAAACACACCGTAAGAGAAAAAAGGGGAGCGAAGTAAAAACAGTCAGTGTACCATGGGAGCCCCCAGCAGCCTTGACCTACCACAGTGAAACTAAGGAAAGGATGAGGATCACGTGATCCAGCCCTAACCATAAGCTTTATCAAAAGGACAAAGTCTACCAAGCATTCAGTCTATGTGTCATGAAACGCTGTGTGGCAGGCAGGAGATGAGGACTCAAAGTGCAGGACTCACAGACTCAAGGGATGAACTCAAAACCACAGCTTTATTTGCTGGTCACAGAAAAACGGGCATACAAAGTAAACTAAACTGGGACACAACAAACTAAAACTCACACGGAGCTCCACACAGCAAGAGGGACAACGCAACGCTGACTGAGAGAAACACAGGGTTTAAATACACTGGGAAGTAACGAGGGGAATGAGACACAGAAGGAGAGCACAGCTGGGGGAAATCAGAACTGACGAGACAAGGAAGCGTAAACTGAACACACTGAGATCAGACACAGAACTTCAAAATAAAACAGGAAACACACACGCAAAGACACAGACTCAGAGACGCGGGCTTAACACAGAGACCTGACTACAGTAGAGGAGATGCACAGGCAGGGACGACGGAAAACAGAGGGAGCACAGAATAAACACTGGGAAACCAAAACACAAACTGTCATAATTCATAATATCAAAAATAAGAGTACAAAGATCAAAAACACTGGGTCACCGACCCAGAACCATGACACTATGTGACCATTTGGTTCCTTGAACTAACAACATCAGCCTTAAAAATATAAAATTCAAGTCTAATATATCTGCATTTACCAGACAAACTTTATCAAGATCATTACTAAATACAAAAAGCTGTTTTACTCTCCTCCTCAAATTTTATTATAAGTTCATTTCATGGTGCGTTTTGTTAGGAGTAGGTGTTGCTTTTAAAAATTGTTCTACTAACCTTGTAGAGTACTCATCTCGCTGACTGGAGCAGAGTGGAAAGCAGCTTTCATTATCACGACCCACACATGCATCTGGCATCACTGTCTCCATAAACTGAGTCATCAACAAAAGCAATTATGCAGCATCTTTTTCTTGATCCCTGTCCTTTCTTTGTACAACAGAACTTAGACTTCCATGCTTATTGGCTTTGCTCCATCCACTTATTTACTTCTTTCATCCCTTTCATCCCACCTCAGTTTCTCAGTTTCAGCTATCCACTCATCATGACTTGGTCATTCATTCTCTGCCCCCTCCCGTCCTCCTCCTCCATCACCAACAACACTGATTTATCCTCTTCCTTCCTGCTCATATCTTCATGCAGGTGTTGTTGCTTTGACCTTGACAAAAATCAGTATTCATCATAAGCGGAGACCTATCAAAATGTAAATGATGACAGGTAGAGAAGAGTCGGTAGGTGCATCATGTGCCAAATGAGCTGTGCCTCTAGGGGCCAGCCAAATCGATCTGATGAAAGGACTACAAAAGCCTTCGAGAAGGCAATTGGTTGATTGGTCCTATAATGTCTCTCCTATCGTCTCTCTGTGGCTGTGGCTGGCGTGGTTACCAGCTCACACACAGTGGATCACACTGGGAGGATTTAATGGAGATAATGGTTTTGTAGCTCTGATACTGTCATCAGTCTGTACTTTTCATTTCCCCCATCCTTTGTGGGAAAAAGCAAGCAATCCTGTTTTCCTTATTAGATATCATTGTATTACAATGGGGTCGTGGACAACTGACCTTTCTGTCCATCTAGTCCACGTCAGAACCTGAAGCAATCTGTCTGTCAGCAGCACAGATAACTCGAAAGAAGCAAAAGCAGACAGCCTTCACCTGGCTGACTGAAAGCAGAAACTAAGTGGACAAAAATAGGTTTCATGCAGACTCAACAGCATCACCTTTAAAGTTCCTGATAAGATGTTAGCTTAATGTTTCATGGACTTTATCCACTTCTTTGTCCAACAAACATATGACCCCCTATGAACAAGCACTTTGGCAAAAGTGGGAAGGAAAAAGAGGAAGAAACCTCCGGCAGAACCAGGCTCAGGCAGGGGCGGGGCCATCTGCTGCAACCGGTTGGGGTGAAAGAAGGAAGACAGGATAAAGACATGCTGTGGAAGAGTGACGGAGATTAATAACAGGTATGATTCAGTGCATAGAGGTCTATTAACACATAGTGAGTGAAGAAGAAACACCTTCAGCTTCGCCTTCGGCTTCAGCTTCGCCTGGTCTGCCTTCACCTGGTCCGGCTTCAGCCACGCATGGTCCGGCTTTGCTTCTGCTCGTCTCGCCTGCCAAGCCACGTCCACGTCCAGCATGGCTGTTTCCAGGGCCTGTCAAAACATCCGGTCCACGGAAACCCACCAAACCACCTGAAGGGTCACGTCCACGTCGCCGACGGGCGCCAGCAAAGCCGCCCGACGGGTCTCGTCCACGTCGCCGCCGGCCGCCAGCCAAGCCGCCTGACGGGTCTCGCCCACGTCGCCGACGGCCGCCAGCCAAGCCACCCGCTTGCCAAGCCGCTCGAGTGTGGCCAGCCATACCTGCTTCGCCACCTTCCACGTGGTCAGCCCCCTGACCCATTGAACTATGAAGTGCTGTGCTGTCAACCTCCAGGACGGCCCCCCCAACTAATGATATGGCAACATGGCATTTAGTTGTTTAGGGAGGGGGAAGTTTTAGGAGTGACGGCGGTGTTTTGAGATGTGAAAGATTTGCGACGTTTAGCGCAAATCTTGTGTAGTTAGTGTGTAGTTAGTGTGTAGTTAGTGTGTAGTGTAGTCAGTAGTGTTGTTGTGTGTCAGAACAATGAGGCGCCTGCTGAGTGTTACAGGTGTTACAGCAGTGATACATCTGCTGCTGTCAGGCCTGCAGGTATCAGGCTGTTGTTCTCCTTCATCTCATAGTGGACAGAAATTATTTTTTGGAGCGGCACAAATAATTTGTGTGGCATCAGATTTGATGCAGAACAGCTGATTGTTCTGTAAATAGTTTGAAGTGTTTATTTAAAAACACCTTGGCTGCATTTTTAGGTAAATAGATGCAAAAAACTGTTGTTTGCAAAACCCAGTAACTTTTTTTTGAAGAAGTAGCTATATAATTAATTGTCCAACATTAAAATCAAAAATCAAACCGAAATTTATTTATATAGTACATTTAAAAACAACAGTTTTGATCAAAGTTTTTCACAATTTAGGAAATAAATAAAATAAGACAAATTTACCAAACAGCAACACAAGACAAGACAAACTTAGAAGCCAACCAAATGATAGTCAAACTATCTTAAGTCAGCGCCAAAGTGAAAAGATGAGTCTTTAAGTGAGATTTAAAAGACTGAATAGACTCAGAAGAGCGAATGGCAATAGGGAGATTGTTCCACAGTCTAGGTGCTGCAATAGCAAAGGCACGATCACCTCCTGTTTTCAGCCTAGACTTGGGTTGCATTAAGAGCATCTGGTTTGAAGATCTTAGTGCTTTTTTAGGATTATACAAATGAAGAAGTTCTGTTAAATAGCTAGGGGCAGTGTTGTTTAAGATTTTATAAGTGAGTAAAAGAATTTTAAAATCAATGCAAAATTTCACAGGAAGCCAGTGTAAGGCAGCTAAAACCGGAGTCATATGATCATGCATTCTGGCACCCGATAAAGGCGTGCAGCAGCGTTCTGTACTAATGCAAACGGTAGAGAGAGGAGTGAGGGAGGTCTAAATAAAGGGAGTTACAATGGTCCAGTCTAGAGGTAATGAATGTATGAATAAGCTTTTCAAGGTCCTTGGGGGAGAGAAAAGGCTTAGCTTTAGAAATCTGATGTAGCTGATAGAAGCTAGATTTAACCACAGTAGATACTTGTTTCTCTAATTTGGTTTCCGTGCCTGCCCGGCCAGCCCCACAAGGCTGCATGTGTTTGTTTGGTTTTCTCCTTCTCTCTCTCTCTCTCTCTCCCTCCCTCCCTCCCTCCCTGGGCGGAGCTCACTGTGGGCTCCCGCCATTGGCTCACACACCTGACAACAATCAGCTGTCATCACCTGGAGCACTATTTGAGGCTGGTACACAGATCCTCTCGTCGCTGGATGATTGTACTACAGACGTCAGTGATTCTCCCAGCTCCTGTGAACCTGTGCCTAGTATTCTTGTGATTCGTGAGTGACTTCCCTTTCAGACTTTCCTCCCCGGACCTGTGACCTCCCTGCCGTGTGAGCGTGTGTAAGTTTGGGCAAGAAGACGTGAGCGAGTGTGAGAGAGCTTCCCCGTGATTCCCTGGAGTTTGGATTTCCCTTCACTGTATATATCGTGCACTGGTGCTGTAAATAGTTTTTGGAGACGTCAAACCGCTCTTCTCTTGAGTCCCTACTACAAGTTTGTGACAGCTACGTCCAGATGAACAGAATCAATGTTTGGAAATTTGAATGTCATTGGCATAGCAATGGCAAGAAATATTATATCTTTGGAAAATAGATCTCAAGGGCAACATGTACAGAGAGAATAACATAGGGCCCAAAACAGACCCCTGGGGCACACCACAGAGAAAAGGAGCAGAGGAGGAGGAGTATTGCCCCATAGTGATAGAGAATGAGCTCTCTGAAAGATAAGATTTAAACCATGATAAGGCTGTGCCCTTAAGACCAGCTATTTGATCTAACCTTGATAATAGAATGTTATGATCTACTGTGTCAAACGCAGAAGTCAGATCCAGTAGACTAAAACTACAGCGCAACCTGAATCAGTGGATAAAAGGACATCATTAAAAACTCTTAACAGAGCTGTCTCAGTACTATGTTGAGGCTTGAAGCCAGACTGGAACTTTTCAGTAATACCTTTGGTATCTAAGAAGGTCTGAAGTTGTTTACAGACCACTTTTTCCAGAAATCAACATATAATTTGAAAGAACACTGGAGTCAAGATTAGTTTTTCTTAATAACTGGTTGAACAACAGCATGCTTGAAGGCAGTCAGTACACAGCCTGAGGACAGTAATGCATTCAATATTAATAAAATATAAGACCCAATAGTATTCAGCGCTTCCTTAAAAATACGGGCAGGAAGAATAACATGTGAGTTGGAGATTGTTAAGTGGTCAATTATTTCCTTTACATCCGAAAGAGACACAGGCTCAAACTGCTGAAAGACAGCAGAGCATTTAGAAACTGGAACTTGATGTGAGACTACTGATAAAAATGGGGCCCTTAAAGTAGTGATTTTATCAATAAAATTCCTTAAAAAACTTTCACAGAGGGCTAGAGAAGCCTCCTTTTATGCAATGGCACAAGGATTAATCACAGGGTTAAAATGTTAAAAAGGGCACGGGCTTGTGGCAATTAGTCAAAATAAGACCTGATAGGAAGGCAGATTTAGCAGCTTTCACAGTCATTGGTCATCATATACTGTATTTTGCAGACAGAGTTACAGGACTCTCTCCCAGACCACATACTCATACTGATAATACAAGTCAGAGCTTTATAAAAAAAAAAAAAAAAAAAAAAAGAGTTGTGTTTTCAAAACTGGAGTTCAAGTTTTTTTTCTTCCAATAGTGTTAACATACTACACAGGTCATGAACAAGATTTTTTATTTTCATTGTAAGTGGGGTAAAGCACTTAAATAAAAGTAGTCTTTGTGGAGGTATGTAAAGACGACAGGAGAGGTCTCAATATGTCTCACTCCAACTTCTTTATTAACGGCTTCACAACAACTCCACTTACAAAAAGCGTGAAACCTCAACCCCAACACTTCCCTTAATCCTGGGTGTGAGTGGAGCCACCTGGTGGTCTGCCACACATACCCCCACCCCCCGAAAACCCAGCAGGGTCTCTTTTCAGTCCAGGACCCTGGGCCTAGGCAAACGGCCAGAACGACTGAACCTGGGAGGGAGAAAACTGGCAGAGGAAGGTCATCCTGTGAATGAGGCTGGTGTAGGCGAGCAGGAAAGGCAGGAGGAATTTCAAACACCGTTGGTTGGGGGGTGCTCCTGGGGGGAAAACCAGAGTCAGTTAACCCCGTGGAAGGAGGGCGGCCACAGCGAGGGGCCTGGGTTCTCGGGCAAGAATTCCTCAGGCACACAGAGGGGCTGACCAAAAACCAGTTCAGCTGGGGACGCGCCAAGATGCTCCTTAACCACAGAGCGCAGCCCAAGGAAAGCCCATGGGAGGCAGTCAACCCAATTACCATCCTTTAAGGAAGCATGAAAAGCAGCCTTAAGCGACCTGTGGAACCGCTCACACATCCCATTGGCTTCCGGGTTGTACGCAGTTGTGCAGTGGACCTTAACCTCCAGTCGGTCAGCCATAGCGGACCGAAGCTCTGACACAAACTGGGGACCTCTGTCTGAGGTAATGTCCGTGGGGGGGCCGAAACGCGAAACCCAAGTCAACAAAAATGCCTTGGCCACCACTGCTGCTGTAGTGGATGCCAGGGGGACTGCCTCCAGCCACCGGGTGGTGCAGTCGATAATAGTCAAACGGTGCGTAAAACCTTGTGACTGCAGCAGGGGACCCACCAGATCAACATGCACATGATCAAAACATTTGCCGGGGATGAGGAACTGCTCCAGTGGTGCCTTGGTGTGTTTATAAACCTTTGCACGCTGGCAAGGAATGCACGCCGCCGCCCATTCCTTCACCAATTTGCAAAGGCCTGGCCAAACAAACTTAGAGCTGACCAGTTTGACAGAGGCCCGGACCTCCGGATAAGATAGAGACGGCACCATGAAACGGGAACTACCGGGTGATGGCAGCAGGAGGAAACGTCACAGACCAGTAGAGTACCGCCATCCTGCACCGGTCTATCCTCCAGCATGAGAAACCAGCGCATGGGACAAACAGTCAGACGTGATTGGACTTACCAGCCACGTGCTGAATGTCTGTGGTAAACTCAGAAATGGCTGCAGAAACTGGCGCTGCTGGGTCAGAAACTTTGGACATTGCAAACATCAAGGGTTTGTGGTCTACGTATGTGGTAAAGTAGCGATATTTGAAAAGGAAGGAAGGAAAAAAGGAAATGACAGGTCGCCAGGTGGAGAGCTAGTAGCTCCCTGTCAAAAACGCTGCAATTGCGCTCGCTGTCTCGTAGTGTACAGCTGAAAAAGGCGAGTGGTTGCCAGACACCTGAGATTCGCTGTTCCAGCACCGCACCCATCAGTGGTCAACGTGAACTGTTCCAACGGGGATGGGTGGGCCAGAGGGGCAGCATTAGCTAACGCCGACTTAGCATCAGAAAACGCTTGGATGCGTTCCGGAAACCAGTCAACACAGTCATTAGCCTTCTTACCTTTCAACGCCCCGTAAAGGGGCTGCAGCAGATGCGCCGCTCTGGGGAGAAAACGGTTGTAAAAATTCACCATCTTCAAAAATTCCTGCAGTGCCTTAACAGATGTGGGACACGGAAAGTCTGAAACAAATCGGACTTTGTCAGGCAACACAACCGCGCCCTCGGTGGAAATACGGTGCCCCAGAAAGTCAAGAAACGGCAACCCAAACTGGCATTTAGATGGATTAATGATCAGTCCATGCTCTGCCAAACGCTGAAAAACCTGACGCAGATGGAACATGTATTGCTCTTTTGAGCTGCTGGCCACCAGTATACCAAGCCCATCAACCACTGGAAGGTTTGGGTGGCACCTTTCAGGCCGAAAGGCATGTGCAGAAACTCGAAAAGGCCAAAAGGTGTAATGACGGCGGTTTAGGGGACTTCCTCAGTGCGCTTGGGAACCTGGTGATATCCCCGTACCAAATCAATCTTCGAAAAAAACCGAGGTCCCCGCAAGATGGGCGGAAAAATCTTGGATGTGGTGAATGGGATAACGATCATTTTCTGTGACATTATTGAGATGGCGGAAATCCCCACAAGGTCGCCATCAACCATCAGATTTGGGCACCATGTGTAACAGGGAAGCCCAGGCAGGGTCAAGGCGGCACGTGCATGCGAACACCGGGGGCCCTATTGTAGTTATGTAATGCTCCACCCCGTGCTTCGTCACAGTGCTCAAGAAAGTGGGGACAGTCAGTGAGGGAAACTCAGAAAGCAAACACTGAAAAGCGTTACCCGAAGCTAGTGAGTTAGCATGCACAATGGGCTGAGTACGCCGAGTCAAACAGGGTAATGAAGACGCGTCAATTAAATGTCTGTTAGCAACATCAACCAGCAGTCCGTGAGCACAAAGCCTATTATAGGCACAGAGTTGGCAGCAACTACAAAGTTCCACTGAAATTCCCTGTCATGAAAACAAACAGTCACCAACCTTTCACCGAAGGTTTTGATGGGGGAGCCATTAGCAGCAGTTAGCAGTGGCTTGCAGCCCTCGGCTACCCTGTCCAAGCCAGGCGGGGGAAGAAGGCTCTTCTGTGAGCCGGAGTCCACCAAAAAACATTTCTCTGAGGGTGAGTCCTCTATGAAAAGCAGCCTTTCCTTGTTGCCAGCAGTCGCGGCCGCTACAGAACGCTGGCGGGCCCGTTTCCCTGGGTCTTAAAACTGCAAGGTGGCAGAAAGTGCCATGCCTTTGCTCCAAAACGCTGCTGATAAAAACACAGCCCTTTTCCACGGTGCTGCCATGCAGCGATCCCAGCCACCATCGACGAGTTGAAGGGGCCCTGGAGTATCCATGGGGGGCGGGGGAAGCCGCTGGTGAGTCCGGAACAATCGCCTGGACACCGAAGCTCCTGGTAGCCAGGAGGATGCGATCCGCCTCTTCCGCAAGGGACCGGTAATCCTTCGTGGCCAATAGCGGGGAGTTGGCAAGGCCAGTGCGCACCGGAGCCCGCAGCTGTTGGAGGAAGAGGTGGATGAAGAGGAATCCTCCGTTTTCCATGCCCAGTAAGGACAGCATGCACTCCATGACCTCGAGAGAGGTACCATCACCCAGGCCCGCAAGAGAGAGAAGTTTCTCTGCCCGCTCAGCGTCAGAGAGGGAGTAACGCCACAGCAGCGCCTTGAGGGCGGTGTATTTGCAGGGGGGTCCCAGAGGAGAGTCATCACAGGTGGACAGCAGATCAAGCGAGGCCACCACATAGTGGTATTTTATATCGTTGGCTGAAACTCCACGAAGAGCAAAGTGAGCTTCTATGTCCACAAACCATGAAGAGGGTTGTGAAGCCAGAAATCCAGCAGCTTAAGCGCCACAGGAAACGCAGCCATAGGCGGAGGTGGAAGTCCGGTGGCAGCTGATGCTCCCTGGCTTCGTCTTCGAACCTTAGCATGTTCGCCACAGGGGTCACCAATGCGGAGGTATGTAAAGACGACAAGTCTCAATATGTCTCATTTCAACTTCTTTATTAACGGCTTCACAACAACTCCACATACAAAAAGTGCCAAAACTCCACTCTTCCCTTAACCCTGGGTATGAGTGGAGCCACCTAGTGGTCCGCCACAGTCTAATATAAATGTAATTGGTCTGTGAAGGTTCTCAGTCATCCAGGTCATCGTAGTCAAAGGAGCTTTCAAAGAAAAGCGTCTGGACTTCTTTAGGTTGCTTGAAGACGTTTCACCTCTCATCCGAGAAGCTTCTTCAGTTCTAAGGTCAAATGGTGGAGAGTCCCAGATATAAACCTAGTGGGAGTAACCCCCCACAGAGGGACAAAAAGACCCCCTGATGATCCTCTAATCACTTGAGCCAAGGTGTGAAACTGGGTGTGGGTCCCAATCAGCCAGGGTTTCGGGTGAGCTCATTGTGAAACCTGGCCCCACCCTATCATGCGAATTCCTGAGGTCGGATGGCCCAGGATGTGAGTGGGCGTTAAGGCGTCTGGGGAGGGATCTCAAAACTGGATTATAGATGGCAGAAAGAGTCAAGAGCCTTCCTTTACACTTCCTCCATGTAAAGGTTGGCTACAAAGGTGACACGGGGGAGCCCATAGCAAATGTAATTTGATTCTTTTAATAAACCATGTAACTTGGATGGATTCGACGCTGAACCACAGTGCACACGTCTAATGTTGCTTAGAGTGTCAAGTGAAGGCTGTGTGCAGGCAGGAGTGGTGGTAAGGAGGACCCAAAGTGCAGACTCCGGAGACAAACGTGAACTCAAAAAAAGAGCTTTAATGTTCAAGTCAAAGTAACAAACTTCAAAAATACAAAGGCAGGTGGGCGGGCAGGCCTGCCTTCCTGTGTGGCAGACCACACAGCATGAATGAGGGTAGATTGCGACACAGACCTTCAAAGTAAAACAGGAAACATAACACAGAGAAGCAGACTAGACACGGGGAGACAGCAACTATCGAACACAGAACAGAAAACAGAAGGCACAACTCTGACAAAGAAACCAAAAGACTAGAAATGATAAAGGCAAAATCAAAGTACAATAATAATGAAAACTCAAAAGCCTGGGTCAACGACCCAGGCACCCCAACATACAGTGGTCCAAGGGACTGCTCAGGGAGTTTGTGTTTGCTCAGACACATGAAAAATTGGTGATGACGCTCATGGAAGCAGACAACAAACTTACAAATCTTTAATATTGTTTTATTTTGTTTTTGGTAAAGTCAGCATATCTGCGTACTGGAAGGTATTTCTATGGTTTTAATCTAACGTGGTAATAGATTCAGCTACAGGTGTTCAAAGTGATTTAGTACTAACTCTACTGAATGCTTTAGACCCACTAACATCAACAAAACAAAACAACAACAAATTCATTTGCTGTAAACGCATCAGCTGCTTTCTCATTGTGTTTTTTAGTATAATCTTTACTTTTGAAAAACCCCTTTAGACAACTGTTACTGTATAAATAAAATGCAACTGCCAATTGGTCTTTTTGTTTTTTGTACTATGTGACACTTGAAAATACATGTCATTAATTAGTTGAGTAACTTCTGTGGATGACTCTGCATTAGAATAATGATAAAAAAATTAGTTTGCTTGTAAATGATCTTTGGTTTTTTTTTTAAAATTACATTTATTTATTTTTGTTAAAGCTGACAGAAAACAATTCCCCAGGCCAATGTTGGGATAAAGTTTGACCCGCTCATTAACAAATATCCAAAACATCATGTTTTGAATGATTTGTATGAATGACGACATCATCAGTAAATGCTTCAGAGAGAGCTCTCCAAATGTTAAGCACTAATGTACAGGCACTTTTCATCAGTTAGCACACACAGGCATATACTAATATATTAGCTGCATAGTCTCTCAGGTGCTCCACGTTGGTTTATGTGTTTTATTCTGCTGTTGCATCCGCCGCTGCTGTTTAATCATTTATCATTCCCTGTTGGCCTTAATCATGAGACCCGCAATTATGTTTGTCAGGAGTGAATTTTAATACCAAACACACTTTCATCTAAATTTCTCTTACATAACCCTTTTCATATCCTCTGTTGCTTTGTCCTAAGAGTGTGCCCTGTTGCCATGGTAATCTATGAGGGGATGGATGCTGTTTGAAGGGCAAATGGTGAGGAAAGGCCCACCAAATTGCCTGAATTAGGAACACAGCTGACTATATGCCTGTAGAGATTGACCCTGCAGCTCTCCTTCTGTCCTCCTCTTCCTCCCTCTCAGTTTCTCACACACTGAGTTGATGAAAACTACTAGTCCTAAAATAGACACGTATTTGAGAGGTGGAGAAACAAAAAGGGAAGCAGGTTTTCAAAGAAGATGAATAGTCTCACTTTTTGTAAAAACAGAGCTGTAGAGCAGAGGTAAGCCTGGTCATTCCCAGCCCTCCCTGCTCTCTCCTCTGTCTGCTTCCAAATTAACTGAGTGTGTGTGTGTGTATATAATATAGATAAATATGAAGGCATGCCAGCTCGGACGTCGCCCGGATCAACAAGGTCCGCGTCAGGTGTTGAGGAACCAGGGCACCCTGACGAAAAGTGGGCTACTGGAACAAGAAGGCATCGGTGGGCAAGAGACGAAAACAGGGCGTTGTTGGAATGCTACTACGCAAGTAACCCCGGCGGAAGGGGCTACATGAATAGGATGACGGACCTATGGATTCTTCGATACCCAACATCCACAATGACGGCGAAACAACTAGTAGCTCAGTGTTCCAACATTCGAAAGAAGGGACTGCTCTCACAGCTAGAGAACACAAATGCTACGGCAAGGAGGAGTCAGGACGCCAGGTCAGGGGGGAGATATCATCACCCCCACCCGAGATTGGGTACACAGCCCTAAGTGCGATAGGAGAAGGATCGTTGAGTGCGAGAGAAACTGACCTGAAAAATAGGATAATGGCCAAGCTTGAAACCTGGATCCCCCGTAGCCGGTTACCAAGATTACGTGAAGTACCCTCAGAAGGTCTGCTAGATGATGTTAATGCAGCACTACGGACAATACCTACAACCACGATTACCGACACTAACAAGCTGATCTACAATACGGCAGCAGTGATCAGTGAGATGCTTGGCTACAAGTTGAACAGCCACAAGGGGCAGTACCCTCCATGGAGAAGGAGGCTAGAGGGCAAGATCAAAGTAGCACGGAGGGAGGTTAGCCAACTAACGGAGTTGCAGAAAGGTGCGACAAATAAGGTGCCTAAGAAATACAGCAAGCTGTCCATACCTGAGGCCTTGGAAACTGCCAAGCAAAGACTCACAGCCTTGGCCAGCCGCTTGAGGAGGTACACCAGAGAGATAGCTAGCAGCTGGTTCATTTGTGCTGCCAGGCGCTCATGGAGTGCAGTCAGCTTCTTTAGCCAGTAGGCGTGAACCATGGCTGTTCAACTTGTAGCCAAGCATCTCACTGATCACTGCTGCCGTATTGTAGATCAGCTTGTTAGTGTCGGTAATCGTGGTTGTAGGTATCAAATCAAATCAAATCAAAATTTATTTATATAGCACATATTAAAAACAACAGTGTTGACCATAGTGCTTCACAGTCAATAAAAACATGAGACAGTTAAAAAAAACAATAGAAGAGGACAACAACAATAGGTAACAACGCAACAAGCTAAAACAGCCAACTAGACAGAATCAAAAGCCAAAGTAAAAAAATAAGTTTTAAGACGTAATTTAAAAGACTGGATAGACTCGGCAGTGCGAATATGAACGGGGAGGTTATTCCAGAGTCTGGGTGCCACGGATGCAAAGGCCCGGTCGCCTCTCGACTTCATTTGAGTCCTAGGTTGTGCTAGGAGCCTATGGTTGGATGATCTAAGTGCCCTGTTGGGATTGTATGAATGGAGTAAATCAGAAAGATAACTGGGCGCTAAATTATTCAAAATATTAAAAGTGAACAAAAGAATTTTAAAATCTATACGATATTTAACAGGGAGTCAATGTAATTTGGCTAAAATTGGAGTTATGTGTTCATGAATTCTCGTACCTGTTAAAAGACGCGCAGCTGCATTTTGAATTAACTGGAGCCGGCAAAGAGAGGAGTGTTGGAGGCCCGAGTAGAGGGAGTTACAGTAGTCCAATCTGGATGTAATAAATGCGTGGATAAGCTTTTCAAGATCTTTTAAAGGAAGGAACGGCTTTGCTTTGGAAATCTGACGCAACTGGTAAAAGCTGTTTTTTACCACAGTGGACACCTGTTTCTCGAGTTTAAAAGAGCCATCCAGGAACACTCCGAGGTTTCTTACAGTGGACGAAAGATGGCTAGCGAGAGGGCCTAGGGCGTCAGCTAACTGGTCTAGCGGAGTGTGACTACCAAAGACTATGATTTCGGTCTTATTAGAATAGAATAGAATTCAACTTTATTGTCATTGCACATGCACAGGTACAGGGCAACGAAATGCAGTTTGCATCCATCCAGAAGTGCTTTAGTGATATAGATATATTACAATATATATTAGCAATAGTATAGATATGTAAGTATATTACAGAAATGGGTCTATTATGGTATGTTATAATGTACACGGTATGAAGTATGTTGTGAATATTCTATAACTATAAGTATGTACAGGCTGTAGTGAGTACAAGCTATGTACAGGATATGAACAGGATATAAATATGAAAAACTATACAGAATATGAAATGAAATAAATAACTTTACAGAATCTGGGATATACAGCTATACAGAAATGGGAACTATGCAAGTTGTAAACAGTTGTAGGATTAAAGATTATCGAATGTACAGAATGATTATTTACACAGAGCTATACAGTAGTGCAGTTAAGATAAGTGAGGGTGTAGATAGTTTCTACAGAGGCTATATAAAGTGCTAGTGGTTGTGAGTGGTGGTTCAGTCCATGTTATTATTGTGTTTGAGGGTACAGTTGTCCATTGTGGGTGTGTGTATGTTCAGTCCATGAGTTTAACGTGGGTCAGATGTCAGGAGGCAGAGTTCAGGAGTCTGACAGCTGTGGGGAAGAAGCTGTTCCGGTACCTGGTGGTCTTAGTCCGGAGGCTCCTGTGGCGCCTCCCAGAGGGCAGGAGGGTGAAGAGTCCATGTGATGGGTGACTGGGGTCTTTGATGATTTTCCCAGCCCTTTTCAGACACCGCTTCCTGTAGATGTCTTTTATGGCAGGAAGTGGTGCTCCGGCGATGCGCTGGGCAGTTTTCACGACCCTCTGCAACGCCTTCTGGTCCGAGGCAGAGCAGTTCCCGTACCAGACTGTTATACAGTTGGTCAGGATGCTCTCGATGGTGCAGCGATAGAAGTTCACCAGGATGTCTGAGGACAGGTGGTTCTTCCTCAGAGTCCTCAAGAAGAAGAGGCGCTGGTGAGCCTTCTTGACCAGCTTGGAGCAGTTGGTCGTCCAGGTGAGATCCTCGGAGATGTGGACTCCCAGGAACTTGAAGCTGCTCACACGCTCCACAGCCGTCCCCTTAATGTGGATGGGTGGATGTGGGTCAGCATTCCTCCTGTAGTCCACGATGAGCTCCTTGGTCTTCTCGGTGTTAAGCAGCAGGTTGTTTCTGTCGCACCACTCAGCCAGACGATCCACCTCCTCCCTGTAGGTGGCCTCATCGTTGTCACTGATGAGGCCAATCACCGTGGTGTCATCTGCAAACTTAATGATGGTGTTGGAACCATCAGCAGGTCTGCAGTCGTGGGTGAAGAGGGAGTAGAGGAAAGGGCTCATCACACAGCCTTGTGGTACACCGGTGTTCATTGTGATGGTAGATGAGCAGCGGTTATCCAGCCGGACATGTTGGGGGCGGTTGGTCAGGAAGTCCAGTAACCATTTGCAGATGAGGGAACTGATACCCAGGTCTGTCAGTTTCCTGATGAGTTGTGAGGGGTGGATTGTATTGAATGCTGAACTGAAGTCTATAAACAGCATTCTGGCATAGGTGTTGTTGTTGTCCAGGTGTGAGAGGACAGAGTGCAGTGCGATGGAGACTGCATCCTCTGTGCTCCTGTTCCGGCGGTATGCGAATTGGTGGGGGTCCAGGGTGGGGGGGAGACAGGATTTGAAGTGTGCTAGGACCAGTCGCTCTAAGCACTTAGTGATGATGGGGGTGAGTGCTACTGGGCGGTAATCATTGAGGCAAGATGGGTTGGAGTTTTTGGGTATCGGGACGATGGAGGTGGATTTGAAGCAGGCCGGTACCACAGCGTGGGCCAAGGACAGATTGAATATGTCTGTGAGCACTCCTGCAAGCTCCCCAGAACACGCTCTGAGAACACGCCCGGGGATGCCATCAGGGCCTGCAGCCTTGTGGACATTGATCCTGCTCAGCACCGCTCCTACATCGGTGGGGGAGAGAGTCATAGGTTGGTGGTCTGGCGTCATGTCTGCTTTGGTTGTGGTTGTGGGGTTCCCTCGCTCAAAACGAGCATAAAAGTTGTTGAGCTCGTTGAGGAAGGAGACATCAGAGGATGCGGGGGAGGGTTTGGTGGTCCTGTAGTCTGTGATGGTCTGGAGTCCTTGCCACATGCGTCGGGGGTTGGAGTTGGAGAAGTGTTCTTCTACCTTTTTTTTGTAATGGTGTTTGGCTTTTTTGATGCCCTTCTTTAGATTAGCCCTGGCTGTACTGTAGGCGTGTGCATCTCCTGACCTAAAGGCAGTGTTGCGGGCCTTCAGGAGGAGACGAACATCCCGGTTCATCCAAGGCTTCTGGTTGGGGTACATGGTGATCCGTTTCTGGGTGGTGACACTGTCTGTGGTTTTGGAGATGTAATCCAGTACAGATGAGGCGTACTGGTCCAGGTCTGTGTGGGTGAACATATTCCAGTCTGTGTTTTTAAATCTGTCCTGGAGCACTGCGTCTGTCCCCTCTGGCCACACTTTAATTGTCCTCACAGCAGGTTTCACACGTTGGATGAGTGGTGAATACCGAGGTGTGAGGAACAGGGAGAAATGGTCCGATTGTCCAATGTGGGGGAGGGGTGTGGCTTTGTAGGCTCCAGCCAGGTTGGAATACACATGGTCTAAAGTCTTGTCTCCTCTGGTGTGGCAGGAGACATGTTGGTGGAATCTGGGGAGGACTGTCTTTAAGTTGGTGTGGTTGAAGTCGCCAGCAACAATAAAAGCAGCCTCGGGGTGTTTATTCTGGTGTTTGTTAATGG
Organism: Rhamphochromis longiceps; assembly: GCF_057381845.1. Classification (NCBI taxonomy): domain Eukaryota; kingdom Metazoa; phylum Chordata; class Actinopteri; order Cichliformes; family Cichlidae; genus Rhamphochromis; species Rhamphochromis longiceps. Next base: position 1,333,252 of record NC_140573.1, read on the forward strand.
CTGCAGAAAGTTCTTTCATGGCCAACCTAGCATTAGCGTCGGGGGGTATATACACGGCAGTGAGTATGATCGAAGTGAATTCTCTGGGGAGATAATAAGGTCTGCATTTGACCATTAAAAACTCCGCATTAGGTGAGCAGTGACTCTCAGTAGTAGTGGAGTTCATGCACCAAGCATTGTTAATATAAATGCACAAACCTCCACCTCTGGTCTTGCCGGAGTCATCTGCTAGCCTGTCGGCTCGGTGTGTGTGGCGTCCTGCTAACTCGATAGCATTGTCCGGGCAGCTGTTGTTCAGCCATGTTTCGGTGAAAAACATGACATTTGAGTCCATAATCCGTCTGTTGTTAGTGATGGAGAGCCGTATCTCATCAATTTTGTTTGCCAGAGAACGGACATTGGCGAGAAAAATACTGGGTAAAGGCAGCCAGTGTGGTGTTAGCTTTAGCTTAGCCCGTAGCCCTCCGCGCCTACCTCGCCTTTGTTTACGATCTCGGCGCCGTCTGCGTGCACTTCCGCCCAGCCGGGGAGAGTGGGCAGCCTCCGGTGTTCTGGAGATCTCTGGGATGAGTCGGAGATCGGCGATAAAACTGTTGGAGTTGTGAGTCCAGATGTCCAGAAGCTCTTGTCTGCTGTAGGTCAGCAACGCACAGCAATTCTGGACGAATAATCCGGTTAAAAGTAGATAAAAAACCGCTAAATAGCAGATTCTGGAGAGACACTGAGCCTCGCGTTGTTCACGCGCCGCCATCTTGAGGTCAAAAGATGCCTCAAGATGGCGTTATTCTCGTTCAATGTAAGAAAATTACAGGGGCGTGCTGGGTGTTTATAAAAAAAACACCCAGCACGCCCCTGCGGGCGGTTTATCCTTCAAGCTCGGGTCCTCTACCAGAGGCCTGGGAGCTTGAGGGTCCTGCGCAGTATCTTAGCTGTTCCCAGGACTGCGCTCTTCTGGACAGAGATCTCCGATGTTATTCCCGGGATCTGCTGGAGCCACTCGCCTAGCTTGGGAGTCACCGCACCTAGTGCTCCGATTACCACGGGGACCACCGTTACCTTCACCCTCCACATCCTCTCGAGCTCTTCTCTGAGCCCTTGGTATTTCTCCAGCTTCTCGTGTTCCTTCTTCCTGATATTGCTGTCATTCGGAACCGCTACATCGATCACTACGGCCGTCTTCTTCTGTTTGTCTACCACCACTATGTCCGGTTGGTTAGCCACCACCATTTTGTCCGTCTGTATCTGGAAGTCCCACAGGATCTTAGCTCGGTCATTCTCCACCACCCTTGGGGGCATCTCCCATTTTGACCTCGGGACTTCCAGGTTATACTCGATAAAAAACATCGATATGAAAAGCAATCATGGTCAGCATCCAGAGCACAGGACAGCAGTGCACAAACAAATGCCTACAAACGGCAAACGAAACGTAAAGAAAAGTTGGTCAGATTTCATCAAGGATTACGTGTGAGACTGATAAAGCAATACAGAAAATGATCATGATCTGCTAGTAAAGGTTGTACTAGTTACAGTATCATGGGTGCATTTTCTTTTTCTTTGATTTACGTTCTGTACGCTGCTTTTCAGTCCAGTAATACCCAAACGTCTTAACCAGAAGAGAGAACAGGATGCTGAAGATGCCCGGGCACAGTGTGAGAGAGATTTTCAGTGCAGTCGTTCAGTGTTTTGGTTAAACAGCGGAGTCACTCATCGGTAGTTTGGTTGAATCTGCTGTGAAAACTACAAACCGTGGTGACATCAGCAGCTGCTTGTATTTCCATCATTATCTTTTTCCTTTATCTTCTAGACCCTTTACAGCATAGTGCTTATTGTACACAGAAAAGTTGCTCTTCTGCTTTTCAAATGCCACCATTTTAGCACTGAAATTCACCTCTGTGCCTGTTGCCAAGCAACTCCTGACCTGACAGGCTGTGTTTTTCAAAAATCTGAGGAGACAAAAATAAGAAAGCAGCGAATGAGTAGACTTTTATTCTACTTGTTTTTAATGCCTTCTTCAGTGTTTGTTCCAATCCTACAAACATCAGATTGTGTTTAGCTGGGTCTCTTTCTTTCTTTTACTTTTTTAAAACTTCTTATTTTGAATTTTCATTGTGACAGAAATATGACAAAAAACTAAAGCAAACAAAAAAAAACAAACAACAAAAGTGAAAGAGGCACAAAACGGGTCACTGTGTTGTATAGAGCGCTTTGAGTACTCCGGGAGAGTAGAAAAGCGCTATATAAGAATCAGTCCATTTACCATTTACTGTTCCAGGCATCATACAAACAGAGAGATAAGCAAAATTAAGTGACAGAACCTTCAAGACGTTGCTTATATTTATGCCATTTAATCCAACGTTGTTGAAGACGATGATCTTTTAGTCATAGAAAGAAAGTCAGTCTCTCCATAAGATGTATTTCCTCTATAATCTCTAGCACTTGCTCTAGTCTGGGAGGATCTGTCTTAAGCCAATTCCTTGTTATGACCTTTTTAGATGCGATCAACAGGATTTTAAAAATATATCTGTCCTTTTTTAGAATCGAATCTCTGGGTAGCAAGCCCAGTAAGAAGATCCTGGGATCCTTAGGGATGGCATAGGGCATGATGTCATCTGTTAACTTGGATATACTGTCCCAAAAGGAAGTCAGTTGTGTACTTGTCCAAAAGATATGAGAGTGATTGGTGTTCAGGTGGCCACATTGTCTCCAACACTGCTGCTGGTGCCCTTGAAATTTGTTAGTAATATGTGGAGTAATAAAGAATCTAATTGGAGTTCGTGGCGGAGGTGTGGTCCCGGGCTCGGCTGCAGGGGAGGAGTCGTGCAGTGAGCTCAACGGGGCGGTGCTGGGGAGGCAGGTGAGAACACAACTGGTGGCGTTTGGTCTGATGACAGTTTCTTCCCCTTTTTAAGTGAGACGGGAGAGGAGCGGAGGAGAGCTTGGAACCGCTGAGACCGGAGCTGACCAGACTGTGAACTGTCACAACAAGCAAAAACCAGAAATAAACGTGACATCTCGCTCTAACGAACTGTGTTTGTGTGAAGTGCATTTCACAGAGGTTTCCACCTGAATTCCCTCCACCTTTTGGAGCTAGTTGATGTTTGTTGTGTGGTGCACATTGAGAGCGAATCACCCTCTGACAATCCGATTTTCAACTCAGCTTCCCATTTTGACTTCACATATAGTGTGTTGTTGCCATTTTGCTTTTGTAGCCCTTTGTAGAGTTTAGACATGTTTTTGGTGGGCAGACATTTGTAAAAACCTTGACAAGGTTAATTTCTGGGGAGGAGGGGCCCTTTATTTCTGTACTGAAAAAATGACGAATCTGCAGATATATGAACAGATCCGTATTTTCCAGGTTAAATTCTGTTTTCATTTATTTAAATGATGTAAAGGCAGATACAGAGCTGTTAAACCTTATTTAATCCAACATCTAACCTTCCAGGTAGGAAGTAGGAAGGCCATGACAAAATTTTAATATTGCTCCCCAGATTGTATTTGTTAACAACTTCATGCCAAGTTAAAAGAGTGTTTTCCACTATATGGTTATTTAAGTTACTTATCCTTGATTTTTCTACCAATCGTGTTTGGGGAGGAGACTTGCCCATGCTCAACCCAATTTGTTTCCATTGGCCCTCGACTGCCGGGAAACACTGGGCACTCCTCTGGATACTCGTACACCAGAGAAGAGCTCCTTAACTACAGGACTACAACGCCTGTGGATTTATTTCCAATATTTGTCGCATCTGCGGCAGATTTACTGCTAACTCTGACCAGGAAAGCGAGACGCAGAAAGAGAGGGAAGCGAGCCGGCGCACTCGTGCGTTTGAGGAGACGCGGACTGCGAACTGCTCTTCCTGGGATCTTCCTTTCTAATGTACGCTCACTCGGCAATAAGATTGACGAACTGGCCCTGATGAGAAGCATGAACAGAGACTTTGCCTCCTCCTGTGTCTTATGTTTTACGGAGTCGTGGCTCAGTGAGAACATCCCAGACTGCGCGCTCAAGCTGGAGGGCTTCCATCTGCTGCGCGCGGACCGGCAGGCCTCTCTCTCTGGTAAGTCCAAAGGTGGAGGTCTCTGCTTCTACACCAATAGTGGCTGGTGCACAGATGTGACAGTGATTGCTCAGCACTGCTCTTCCTCTCTGGAATATCTTTTTATCCACTGCAAACTGTTTTATTCACCGCGGGAGTTTGCTTCATTCATCCTGGCCGCTGTTTACATCCCGCCATACGCAGATGCGCAGGCAGCTCAGTGCGCACTCGCGGAGCAGATTCTCCACACGGAGCGGACATTCCCGGACTCTCTCATCATTGCTCTTAGGGACTTTAACAAAGCCAATCTGAGCCATGAGCTTCCAAAATATAAGCAGTATATTAAATGCCCGACCAGAGAGGAGAGGACATTAGACCGCTGTTACAGCACGATCAGCGGGGCCTATCGCGCGGTGCCCCGCGCTTCACTCGGACTTTCTGACCACGTCATGATCCACCTAATCCCCGCGTACAGACAGAGGCTGAAGCTCTCCAAACCTGTCGTGAGGACTAAAAAACTGTGGAGCAACGAGGCTGTGGAGGAGCTTCGCACGTGTTTGGAGACCACAGACTGGGACACAATGAAGGCTGCTTCTAACAGCTTGGACGAGTTTACGGACACTGTCACCTCCTATATCCACTTCTGTGAGGACAGCATTGTGCCATCACGCACCAGGGTGAGTTATAACAATGACAAACCCTGGTTTACTCCTAAACTCAAAAAGCTGTGGCTGGAAAAGAGAAAGGCGTTCAGAAGCGGAGACAGGGACTGCTACAGAGAGGCCAAGTACAGGTTCACTAAAGAAGTGGACATTGCTAAACATCAGCACTCTGAGAAGATGCAGCAGCAGATCTCAGAGAATGACTCGGCCTCTGTGTGGAAAGGTTTTTAGGAATATCACAAACTACAAGCCTAAAACCCCCCACTCCACTGATGACTTGCTCTTAGCCAACACCCTCAACGACTTCTACTGCCGTTTTGACGAGCCATCAGGCAGCCTTCACACCTCCAACGACCCCAACAATAGAGGCACTTTGGACACTAATTCCCCCACCTCTCCCCCCTACATAGAGCCATCACCACATTCAAACCGTTCACCTACAACACCCCCCTCCTCACCCCACACAAAAGAGGATTTCACACCACCTCCTCCCACCACAACTCTTCATATTCATGAAGCAGATGTGAGGAAGCAGTTTAAGAGTCTGAATGCTCGGAAAGCTCCCGGCCCAGACGGTGTGTCTCCTGCCACCCTCAGACACTGTGCAAACGAGCTGGCCCCAGTGTTTTCTGGCATTTTCAACTCCTCACTGGACGGGGACGAGTCTGCCTACAGGAGGGAGGTTGAACGTCTGGTGTCCTGGTGCAGCCACAACAACCTGGTGCTGAATGCCCAGAAAACAGTGGAGATTATTGTGGACTTCAGGAAGCACACAGCCCCACTCCCCCCCATCATCCTGACTGACACCCCCATCACCTCTGTGGACTCGTTCCGCTTCCTGAGTACCACCATCACCCAGGACCTGAAGTGGGAGCCCACCATCACCTCCGTCATCAAGAAAGCCCAGCAGAGGATGTACTTCCTGAGGCAGCTGAAGAAATTCAACCTGCCAACACGGACGATGATGCAGTTCTACACCGCAATCATCGAGTCCATCCTCACCTCCTCCATCACCGTGTGGTACGCTGGAGCCACTATCAGGGACAAACAGAGACTGCAGCGTGTTGTGCGCTCTGCTGAGAAGGTGATTGGCTGCAGACTCCCATCTCTGCAGGACCTGTACACCTCCAGGACACTGGGGCGTGCAGCTCGGATCTCAGCTGACCCTTCTCACCCTGGACACAGTCTGTTTGACCTGCTCCCCTCAGGCAGGAGGCTCCGGTCCATTCGCACCAGAACCTCTCGCCATAAGAACAGTTTCTTCCCCTCTGCTGTTGGACACATGAACAATAACCGTATGACTGTTCCCACCACTAACACATGACCCTACGCTGTGTTCACTGCATCATTCCATGTTTGGCACTGATCACCACCTGCACTCATGTATATATCATGTATATATCTATCTATCTACTTAGCACTTTTAATTCTTATTCTTATTTTTATTTTCATGTCTATTTAAGCTTAATTTATAACAGTATGTTTGCACTGAAGCACCGCAGCAATTTCCTAATGTTGTAAACCCGCTCAACATTTGGCAATAAAACCCTTTCTGATTTCTGATTATTATTATGACAGGCGGAAGAGGAAGTAGTTCCTTTGAATGCAGACAATCCGAATGATATAGTTTCTTTCCACTGTGTTCCTGTTAACGATAAACTACAAATTTACCCTAAATTACTAAAATATCGATATTTTAATGTGAGAAGCGATTCTAGAACATAAATGACTGGTATCAAAGGAATCGATATTTCAGTATCGATCTGCACATCACTAGCATTTGCACAAATTAGAAACAACCTGTCTTAACCTACAGGAAATAATTCATGTATTTATGATTTCCAGTGTGGACTATTGTGATTCATTACCAGGCTGTTGTACAAACCCTAGAAAATATTTCAGTTGATCTGAAAAACTGGAGTGAGATTAATGTCACAAGATTACTTCATTGGCTCCCTCTTTAATTCAGAATCAAATTTAAAATCCTTTCTTCACGTAAAAGGTCTTGAATAATCTAAAGGTCCTCATATGATCATATCACCCCAAACCTTTCCACAGTTTGTCTTTTGTCCTGTCTCCCTCCCCCAACCCCAACTTTTGCACATCAGCATGAGCATTTGTTAGCAAAGCATTCTTCATTGCATTAGCATGTGTGTGTGCGTGCATCACTCTTCATCGCATGAGCTTGTGCATGTGTATTTTGTTTGTGGATCATGTCAGAGTTTTACCCTGATACTGCTGGATAAACAGAAGCTCACTCAGGAACGAGGTCACACAGAGCTCAAGTTTTCACTCGCGAGAGGGAAGCACTTGTCTCCAACCCACTTCAACTTGCTTTTATTGGTTACACACATGAATATTCATAAAGCTTGTTGCTGTATTACCTATGAGAAATTACTATAACTGGTTATAAAGTGTGATTGTGCTGTGCAAGCATGATTATACATTGTGTGTGGTTATACGGTAAATGGCCTGTATTTGTAGAGCGCTTTTACTAGTCCCCCCTAGGGACCCCAAAGCACTTTACACACCCAGTCATCCACCCATTCACACACACATTTACACACTGGTGGAAGCAGCTACAGTTGTAGCCACAGCTGCCCTGGGGCAGACTGACAGAAGCGAGGCTGCCATATCGCACCATTGGCCCTTCTGGCCAACACCAGGCGGTGGGTGAAGTGTCTTGCCCAAGGACACAACGACCGAGACAGTCCGAGCCGGGGCTCGAACCGGCAACCTTCCGATTACAAGACGAACTCCCAACTCTTGAGCCACGATCGCCCCGGATGGGAGTGCAGCTCTCCCAGATTGTTGTTGGTAGAATCTGTTCTTCTCAAGGCTGCTTGTTCCCCTTATCAATGTCATGCACGTAGTCATATGCGTAGGTTACCTAGATAGCAAACAGATGAATTCTAGCTTTCTAAATGGCATTGTGTAGCTTTTCAAATGGCAACCTACAACACATACATTACCTAACAGATCACTTCTCAGTGGATCAGCATTTCGATTTAGGTGTGTGTGTCACTTCTCACTCAATCAACGAGTGCACATGTGTTTGTGTTGTGTTGTATGTATATATCACTTCATACTAAGTCAGTCTGTGTGTAGATGTGTGTGTTCATCACTTTCCTGTTCTGGTGTCTTGGGTAATCCACGGCCTGAAGCGTGCCCTGGGGTCCTGCCCTCCTCCTTTTCAGTCTGTTTGTGACCATTGCTGCTGCTGCTCACAGTTCTGTGATTCTGACCCCCATTGGGGCAGTCCTTTCTCCAGTGTCCATGCTTGCCGCAGGTGAAACCTGCATCTTCTTCTGTGTCTTGTCTGTTCTGAGGTGGCTTCTGACCTCAGTTGCTCCTTATGTCTCTGTTGCGCCCTGCTCTCTGCTGCCCGATCATCTATGTTGGTCCGTCACTTCCCTGCACTGTGTTAATACAAAGTTATCAAGGTCAGCATTCTTTTGCTCGGCCTCACTTTTCATCCAGGCTTAATGGGCGTCTCGGCACAGCTCTGTCCGCTGAAGTTATCTGGGAATTTCCTCCGTGTAGTGAAACGGGCTTTGGCACCCTCCTTCTCTGCTGCATAAAATCCCTTTCCTGCAGCACTGTCGACATTTTCAGGTTCTTGTTGTGGGTCCAGCTGCTACAGCATTTGGTCAGGGTCACGTCGAAGATGGTAGAGGGGAGAGCAGGAGTCCAGGTCAGCCTCGGCTTTCAGGGCCTGCAAAGCAGCTTGTAATCAAGCATAAAGAGGAAAACAAAAACAAAACAAAACAAAAACAGACAGGAGTGTACGAACAGGAAAATGATTTTGTTTGCTGTGTTACATGGAGAGGGGAGAAACGCTGGGCCGAGCCCTGTGTCAGCCCTCTCTCCTCCTTGTTTTTTTTTAAATAATATAATCAACTCATAGCTCGCCAAGATGACAGGACAACAGAAATGCATATTACCATATTACCACAAAATAGAATTTTCTTCATACAGTAATCACTTTTGTTGCTCAATCAGCAGAAAACATCTTACAATTTGACTCTTAACCACTAAATGTATTGTTTCGTCACTGGCTAGTCATTCCAGTCTCTTTCTTTTTTAAAGTTAAGCTGTTGTCCAGCAACCCGGAGAGTTTGTTTTGTCAGTAGTGGATAAACTCAGCATTTAACAACAAGTGTGTGTTAGGTTTCCCTGCTTTAATATTGCTGAAAAGTATTTGACATGTTTATGAGTGTAAGCTGATTTTCATTCCATGTGTGGGTTAGTGGGCAGTTCAATGTATGTGTATGGCGTGGAGCTGTGGACTCAAACTTCTCTACAAAAAGCATTTCATGTCTCCCTGTTTGAGTGTGTGTATGTTCTCTTTTTACCATTTTATTGCGATAGTCTGGACCAGGGGTCGGCAACCTCTCTGATGACGAGTGCATCTAAAATTTCCTCAGAAGTCAGTGTGCCATATGACTGCATTAGCAATAAATTTAATAACGCTCTATAGTAACAGTTACTCACTATATAGAACAACTTTATAGAATTATATTTGTTCACAGATGTTGGCAGCTATCAGCGAATAGTTATCAGCTATTTGCAAACAAAAAAAGACTTTTTATCCACAACAGCAAATGAACTGTACAACAGATAGTGCAAATGCTATTTATGGTCTCCTCACAACAATGATAAGAAAAATAAACTGGGCAAATTTGGCATGTTTGTTAATACAGAGACACACATGTTAATGTGATCTCTGGTCTCCACTCAGAGACACAGGTCTCCCAGTGTCCAGCATTCAGACCTGAGGACACATGTGAGAGAAAATCTGCTCACACAGACATGTAGAGCCAAACACAATAAGGCCTCTGCAATGTTCTGAAGACAGTTAAACTTGTCAGGTAGTGACGTCCAGCAGGTGAACATGCAGCTCCATGAACACGCACAGCTGTGGATTTCAGCTGCGTTCATAGTTCTGCAAACTTTGACCCCACAGAGTCGAGCTTTTCAGTTCAAGCAGCTGCATTTTGATGTCACATTAACTGGCATTAACTCAGCCAGTTAATGTGAGACAAATCCAGCTGCTCATTAAAGCTTTCTGGTTTGATCAGAAAAGAAAACATTGGTCCAAACACCTGAAAGTCCAGAAAATCCATTGTGAATTCTGTCTCGAGTCTACGGATGTATCCGTGTGTTTCCGTGGTGCTGATGCAGCGCTGAGCGGACAGCTGCTGAATCTTTTGAAGTGTCGGAATGTGGAAATTTCAACATCGCTTGATGCTAGCAACGTCCCTCTCACCGGTAGGCTAAGTGATTTTTAGCCAATTACAAGTTGAATCTGGTAGTTGGGGTTGTTAGCTAAGATACTGTCATTAAGAAGAGGCACAATGTGTCTATGCGAGCTAATTTGCAATGTGCACCGCTGGCCCGGCCATTTATTTTTTAATGCACCCTCTCACATTAACTCACTGCGTGTTTTTCCCAGGGCTGGACTGGGACAAAATAATCGGCCCAGGCATTTTGACTAGAGACCGGCCCCCCAGGTGTTAAAGCCATGAAGCCTTATTTCCTTGTGCCCACCTCTCCCTGTTAATGCCCTACCTGCCCCCCTGGCAACACTTTGCTAGACCCGCCCCTGCACAGTTACCAGCTGTCAGCTACTTAGAAAAGGATCCTGGTGTTATTTGTCTCTCAGAAACAGTTCATAACTTCAACTCATTCATGTCACCTAAAAGGTGAACCTGTTTCTCCGTCACCTGTTCAGCTCTGATGATTCAGTAAGGACATCTCCTGGTTTCATCTTCATGTTTCCCTCTCACCACATATCCAAACCATCATGACCAGCAGCTTTACAGCTGTGGCTCCAGCAAACATCAGCTGATACTAGAAATTAATATTAAATAAATTCTAACAACAGCTGATCAAGCTTAAACGTGCTGCTGTTGTTTAGCGCGACATCCGCTGGTTTCCTCTTTCTGGCGCAAAGGTTGGCAATTCTACTAACTAACCTTATGAATAAAATAAAGTTCAGTAACATCATAGCACCACCCAGCTGTATAGAAACTCCATCATGCTAGCTAGTACACAGTACGAGTTATTGTAACTGACTGTAAAAAGTCAGCACAATGAAAATAAACTCCACCTAAACTTGGTTTATACAGTGGGGCAAAAAAGTATTTAGTCAGCCACCGATTGTGCAAGTTCCCCCACTTAAAATGATGACAGAGGTCAGTAATTTGCACCAGAGGTACACTTCAACGTTGAGAGACAGAATATGAAAAAAAAAATCCATGAATTCACATGGTAGGATTTGTAAAGAATTTATTCGTAAATTAGGGTGGAAAATAAGTATTTGGTCACCTCAAACAAGGAAAATCTCTGGCTCTCACAGACCTGTAACGTCTTCTGTAAGAAGCTTTTCTGTCCCCCACTCGTTACCTGTATGAATGGCACCTGTTTGAACTCATCATCTGTATAAAAGACACCTGTCCACAGCCTCAAACAATCAGACTCCAAACTCCGCCATGGCCAAGACCAAAGAGCTTTCGAAGGACACCAGGAAAAGTATTGTAGACCTGCACCAGACTGGGAAGAGTGAATCTACAATAGGCAAGCAGCTTGGTGTGAAAAAATCAACTGTGGGAGCAATCATCAGAAAATGGAAGACATACAAGACCACTGATAATCTCCCTCGATCTGGGGCTCCACGCAAGATCTCATCCCGTGGGGTCAAAATGATCATGAGAACGGTGAGCAAAGATCCCAGAACCACACGGGGGGACCTGGTGAATGACCTGCAGAGAGCTGGGACCAAAGTAACAAAGGTCACCATCAGTAACACACTACAACGGCAGGGAATCAAATCCCGCAGTGCCAGACATGTTCCGCTGCTGAAGCCAGTGCATGTCCAGGCCCGTCTGAAGTTTGCCAGAGAGCACATGGATGATACAGCAGAGGATTGGGAGAATGTCATGTGGTCAGATGAAACCAAAGTAGAACTTTTTGGTATAAACTCAACTCGTCGTGTTTGGAGGAAGAAGAATACTGAGTTGCATCCCAAGAACACCATACCTACTGTGAAGCATGGGGGTGGAAACATCATGCTATGGGGCTGTTTTTCTGCCAAGGGGACAGGACGACTGATCCGTGTTAAGGACAGAATGAATGGGGCCATGTATCGTGAGATTTTGAGCCAAAACCTCCTTCCATCAGTGAGAACTTTGAAGATGAAACGAGGCTGGGTCTTCCAACATGACAATGATCCAAAACACACCGCCCGGGCAACAAAGGAGTGGCTCCGTAAGAAGCATTTGAAAGTCCTGGAGTGGCCTAGACAGTCTCCAGACCTCAACCCCATAGAAAATCTGTGGCGGGAGTTGAAAGTCCGTGTTGCTCGGCGACAGCCCCAAAACATCACTGCTCTCGAGAAGATCTGCATGGAGGAATGGGCCAAAATACCAGCTACTGTGTGTGCAAACCTGGTAAAGACCTATAGTAAACGTTTGACCTCTGTTATTGCCAACAAAGGTTATGTTACAAAGTATTGAGTTGTATTTTTGTTATTGACCAAATACTTATTTTCCACCCTGATTTACAAATAAATTCTTTACAAATCCTACCATGTGGATTCATGGATTTTTTTTCACATTCTGTCTCTCACAGTTGAAGTGTACCTCTGGTGCAAATTACTGACCTCTGTCATCATTTTAGGTGGGGGAACTTGCACAATCGGTGGCTGACTAAATACTTTTTTGCCCCACTGTATCTGACCCAGATAGACTGCAGGTCATAACTTCTTACCTGAAGTTCAGTTCACCTGACACTTGGACCGGCGGCCGCCTCGGGTAAAATAACCTTTATCTGATTTGATGGTTTTGTTACAGACTTTTCAAAGAAGTGTTTTGCTTTTCTTTCACAAATGTGGGATTAAATTGTGTTAAAATGTACAAATCAGTGATGTCATGTTTTGAGACGAGGACCCAGGCACAGGGAGACTTGATGAATTTAAGAATCTTATGATTTAATAAAGAAATTTGCAGACTTTCACAGAGATGGTAAAATTATGATGACTGATAACAGAGACGAGGACAGGGAGGAACAGGGGTTTAAATGCACCAAGGAGACAGTCAGAGGGAACTCGGGACTACTGGAGGCATTTAACCCTAGAACACTATCGCTGGGTGATTTACACCCGAGAAAATACATTTACATGATTTCTCCCCCCTGCAGCTGTTTGCATGTCGAGGAGCCTGTGCCATCACCAGGGAAGTCTCAAATGTCCCAGGAATGGGTGGACCAAAGACCAGCTTTCCAGAGTCATTATTTTGTTTTAGGAGTTCTATTTTTCATTTTGTTAGACATGGCACAGTTAAAAGTAAAAGAAGACCACTCTAATTTGTCATGTGTTGTCATATTTTGATATATTTGATTACTTTTCATTGGTTATATTATATCGGGTAAAAATCACCCGGCATTAGTGATCGTGTTACTATTTATAGCGATAGTGTTCTAGGGTTAAGGATGCAGGGACTGACAGAGACGGGGAAGAAGTCTCATCGTGATGAGTAAAGTTTATCTTGCCTGGATGGGCAGCTCTCTGGGTGCTCAGCACCCCCAAAGCTCTGATTCTAGAATCGCCCCTGTCCTTGGGGTGGACCAATTTTTGGCGCAGCGTGTTTTGGGGTTTAAAAGCCACAGAGATGCGGTGTTTAGAAAAAATGTGACTCAACTGTGAGTGACTCCTGACATGTACGGGATCACTACAGGTTTTCGCTTAGTCTCCTGGATCAGCTGGAACTTTCTTTATGTGCCTTCCCAGCTTTGACAAATGTCCAGCTGGGATAACCACATTTACTCAGGGCCTTCTTGATGTTCTTCTGCTTCCCTGGCTGCTGTGTCAGTGGGGCTGGTGTTCGCTCTTTGTTGTAGCGTCCTGAACATCAATATTAAATGCTTGCTCTAAATCCAGAGTTAAATTCAAAATCCTGCTCCTCACATACAAGGTCTTAAATAATCAGGCCCCATCTTATCTTAATGACCTTGTAGTACCATATCACCCTATTAGAGCACTTGGCTCTCGCTCTGCAGGCCTACTTGTTGTTCCTAGAGTATTTAAAAGTAGAATGGGAGGCAGAGCCTTCAGTTTTCAGGCCCCTCTTCTGTGGAACCAGCTTCCAGTTTGGATTCAGGAGACAGACACTATCTCTACTTTCAGGATTAGGCTTCAAACTTTCCTTTTTGCTAAAGCATATAGTTAGGGCTGGACCAGGTGACCCTGAATCCTCCAAATTCAAATTCAAATTCAAATTTTATTTGTCACATACACAGTCATACACAGTACGATATGTAGTGAAATGCTTACACAACTGCTCGTGACCTAAAGAAAAAAAGAAAAGGCTATGAATAAGATAGGAAATAAATATGAAAAATAAAAAGGGTAAATTTAACTAGGAAGGAATAAAATAAAATGTAAAAATTAAAGTTAAAAATGAAATAACTGTACAACACAAATTAGAATGAAGGGTAAATTTAACTGGGAAAGAATAAGATAAAATATATAAATTAAAGTTGAAAATAAAATAACTGTACAACAAAATACACAATATAGAACTATATAAGAATATATGAAGAAATATAAACATATATACACAATAACAGCAGCTGTACAAGTATTAACTGGAAATGAAGAATATAGTGACCAGTGTTGTGCAATCCACATTATGTCTTGTGCAGTGCAAATATGCTTAAAGTGATTAAGTGATGAAGTGAAAACAATGTCCAGTGTGTGTGTAAGAACTGTATGTGTAGGTCAGTACTGTGTGGTGGTGTGATTGAGAGACCGTATCGCCTGCAGGAAGAAGCTCCTCCTCAGTCTCTCTGTGTTGGTCTTCAGGGAGCGGAATCGCTTTCCTGACCTCAGCAGAGAGAACAGTCTGTTGTTGGGATGGCTGAGGTCCTTCACCATCTTCCTGGCCTTGGTCCAGCACCGCCTGCTGTAGATTGAGTGCAGGTCAGGGAGCTCGGAGCGGATGGTGCGCTCAGCTGACCGCACAACCCTCTGTAGAGCTCGTCTGTCCTGCATGGTGCTGTTCCCGAACCAGGTTAAGATGTTTCCCGCCAGGATGCTCTCTATGGTGCACGAGTAAAAGTTCCTGAGCACCTTGGAGGGCAGTTGGAAGTCTCTCAAGCGTCTGAGGTGGTAGAGACGCTGTCGGGCCTTTTTCACCACGGTGTTGATGTGACAGGACCATGACAGGTCCTGCGTGATGTGAACTCCCTTAGTTATGCTGCAGTAAACGTAGGCTGTCGGGGGATTCCCATGATCAGAGGTGGGTCGAGTATCCAAAAATTGTACTCAAGTAAGAGTAGCATTACTTTAAAACATTATTACTCAAGTAAAAGTGAAAAGTAGTCGTCAAAAAAGTTACTCAAGAGTAAAAAAGTACTTGGCGAAAAGACTACTCATGTAGCGAGTAACTGTTTGAAATGTCCGATTTATTTTTTTAAATAAATGCTATCAGACAAACAAAAATAAATAAATACACAAATTTTACTATTTTCAAAAGGAATATATGTAAAAACAACTAAATAAGGCACAACAATTCTAATTTCCAGGTTTCAGTTTTTCACAACATAAAGCTTTTTTCACCAATACCTGCAGTAAATAATATAAATATATAAACAGTGCAAACAATTTCCAGTGACAAGATATGCTGTAAACTTTATATTCATCTTTGCTCCAAATGGCACAGCAGCCTCAGAGAAAACAGAACGAGGCAGCTTCAAAGTATGTTCATACAAGGCAGCTCAGTTTACCATAAGTTGTATGGGTGTGCATCTATTTCTGCATATTCAGCAAAAATGTGCCATTTCTTCACTCAGTGAGGTGATGGTTCAGCTTCAGCAGCAGTTTGCTCTCAAGGTTCTTTCTGTGAAGCTGTGACTGTTCAGCAGTGAACAGGAGTCCTGCATGACTGAGAAGTCCTTCACAAGCTCCAGATGCAGGAAGAGCTGTACTGACTTTGATCGCAGCTTCTTGATGTGAGGAAAGCCATGCAATAGAGCCACACCTCCAGTGAATGGACATGAAAGGTACCTCTCCAGCCCTGCTTCTGGCTTTCCTGACCCCATGGATCCATCATCTTCGTCGGTTAGGCTGCTGTTTGTGCTGGTCTCATCCAGCTCTGTGTCTATGTGATGTCTGATGAAGTGGAGACCTGTGGAAAGATGTAAGGTTTTCAAAAGAATCAGGTCTGATCATTATAGTGCTGTATACACTGCCAAGCTGTGGATGTTTGCTTGGAGCTAGCCTCCAAAAGCTGCCCATACACTGTGTGATTTTTGGCCCATTTTGAGCCGATTTTTCAGTCGCGCAACCGTTTTGGGGATCGGCCGTGTTTTGCCTTAATCGTGTGTGCATCGTGTCGTATACATGGGGTAACGAAAAGCAGTTAACGACCAGCTCCCAATCATCAATCGTTTGGTCGCATGATAATCAAACCTGTTTGAAATCCTGTCGCCCCTCAACGCAGCCTCTCACACTGCGCACGCACAAACACAGAAATGAAAGAAAAGGAGGAGCAGCACAGCAGTGCAGCGTGTGATCTGCACAGAAGAGATGGAGGCACAACTTGTAGGATGAAGCAAGCTCATCTGAGTACGTAAGTGTAGAGCTGCCACCCAGGCAAAAGAAAAATAGAGCTATGTCACGTTATAACGTGAAACGTTTATTGTTCTAACAATATACTTTTCATGTTCATGCAATATACCTTTCACGTTTGAACAACGTTAAAAGGGAGTTTTTCCTTCCCACTGTCGCCAAAGTGCTTGCTCATAGGGGATCATATGATTGTTGAGTTTTTCTCTGTATGTGTTATTGTAGGGTCTACCTTACCATATTAAGCGCCTTGAGGCTACTGTTGTTGTGATTTGGCGCTGTATAAATAAAATTCAATTGAATTAATGCTGACGAAACAGCCAGCTCGCCACACTCGCCGCTGCCAGCCATACACATCACCACCTCCAAGAACAACACAGAACAGAGCACATGTTGATTGTAGTTGAATCCATCTCACCCTGCACGGCATCACAGACCACGCCCTGCCACAATAATAAAGCATTTTTTATTTAATTATAAACTTTGTCCGAATCATTTCCTAGGTTTTAACTATTTAATAATAAAAAGGAAACATCACAAAAAACACTTAAGGTTATGAAAATTAATAGAGATTTAGCAATTCAATGAAGCAGCCACCTTAAGTAAATTGTGACTTTCCCCAGTTAATATGGGCGCGCTTCCTAAATGATCAGCAGGTGCTAAATGCCTGATGGAGTGAACAGGATGAACAGGTAAACTCGAGATTGGATCGAGATGATTGGTGGTGTTCTGGGGAAAAGAAACAAAATATATATGTTTTTAATTAAAGTAGCTTTATTGTTGTCTGAAGATAATGTTGATATGTAAGCTATATGTATTTGCAGGAGCTGGAGATGTATTTTTTATTGACATCTTTAATCTTGTCAAACTACATGATGCACTGGCAGATTAAAAGGAGCAAATATATATCTGGAACACAGAGAGTGTAAACAAATCTAACTAGTTAACTTACACACTTGTTCATCTGAAACAGCAGATATACTTCATGTATTTCCAGTGACTTACCCTTGCAGACAGACTGACATAACGACAATGTCCAAACTGGAGGCTTTAGTGACAGACTGATCATATTTAAAATTGAAGCATTAATTAATGGTAGGGCTCGATTAGAGACATGGGCGTGGGCTTCTGTTTAGGACTACATTTCCCCTTCCCTTGTGTATTTTAGCCCTGTGTTTTGCCCTGCCTGTTGTTGCATGCCTTGTAAATTCCTCGTTCTAGTTTTCCCAGTTTCAGTTCCATGATCCTAGTTTTCAGAGTTTTGGTTAGCGCTTATTTGTTTGCATTGTTTGCTAGAGCAATAAAGCTGCCTCCCTGAGTTCACTCCTTGATTTTTCGAGTCCTGCATTTGGGTCCTTCATCCTGCCTGCCTCACATCTAACTATGACAAACAGTGGCTAAGTGACCTTTCCCCACTCTGACTGCGGGGGCCTGGCTAGTTACACAATGAGGGAATACTGTGAATATTATTAGCAACTGATTCAGCAGAGAGTGTGCTTTGGATAAAACATGTGAAACATATACTACGAAATAAATCATTATCTAAAGGTTTTTAATTAAACACAACAGATAACTACATAAACACCTCTGTGCATTATAACAGGAATAGGAAGAGATATAAATGGTAAATGGTAAATGGTAAATGGCCTGTATTTATATAGCGCTTTACTTAGTTCCTAAGGACCCCAAAGCGCTTTACACGTTCAGTCATCCACCCATTCACACACACATTCACACACTGGTGATGGCAGCTACATTGTAGCCACAGCCACCCTGGGGCGCACTGACAGAGGCGAGGCTGCCGGACACTGGCGCCACCGGGCCCTCTGACCACCTCCAATAGGCAAACATGGGGTTAGTATCTTGCCCAAGGACACAACGACCGAGATATCGCAGCACATTTGGTAGGAAGGCTGCTGTCACAGATACATATTCTAATATTTCCTGATATATAAAACCGTGTCGTGCCAGGGTCCATGAAAACAAAGCAAACGGAATTTACCAGAAATGCTTCATTTCATATTCTTTATGTAGAAATGCAGCAATTTATTAAAACAGGCAGACATAAGCAGAATATTTTCAATACATAGTGGACCAATTATTTGTATTTAATAGCAAAGTGAAAACCACAAAAGTTAAGCATACATGCCTTTAAGTGAGCTCAAATCATCCCTAAAAGTATGTTTCGCATCGAGCCATTACCCCAACGTGTCCATTCAGTCAGAAGACTGAAGTGCTCATCAACCCCACCGTAATCCTTTGTTAAAATGATTAATAATCTATATTAGTAAAGTGAGCCCTTATACCACCAGTCCCAACTAGATGGAAACACAACTGAAAAGGTCGTGTCCCTGTGGAAGATTGTTATGTCAGAGGTTAAGTCAGAGCTGACAGAATGTATTTAGAGTTTCTTTGCACAAATGAGGCTTGAAGGTAAATTGGCCCACCAGACAAACATGCAGAGGTGACCTGATCAAATCTACTTTTAGATTATTTTGTTAGAAATATTCTCAGTAAGATGAAACTGCGGTCAAGAGTAAGCATCAACTCGACACATTCTGTCAGGGATTGTTAACTCTGTGCGATTCTATAGTTTGTACAGTTTCACTCTTCCTCCGCCTCTGCCAGGTACCTCCAGCATGACGTTGGAATAAAACCTCACCAACTTCCCAAGTGTTTGTTTTTCCCCCAGTGCTCACCTCAGAATTCATTATAGGAGTGGAGGTCAAGGAGAACAGAGACACACCTCAAATGAAACATGTGTTGTCATCCAATGAGGCTGTCAGCAGTACTTCAGCTCTCCCAGCTCTTTTCCAGCCAGGAAGGAGAAGCCCCGGTAACTCAAACAAAAAAAGATGTATTAATATAACAAAAAATAGAACTTTGACCTTGCAGTGTTAATATGTGTGCATGCCATATAAACACTGGAAGGTGTGATGAAGAAATAAATTTAATAAAGAAACAATATTGGACAATAAGTAGAATATATTTAAAGCAGCTAGTGGTGAGGTGTGGCGCTTACCCTGTGTGGCTTGCCATCACATACTAAAAACAAATGCCAGTCGTTATTGTTGGGTCGGGGCTTCCCACAGGCCCTGCTGGTTTAGAAACTTATTCCCATTAACGACAAGGAAGCAAGGCAATCAGCGATCGATTGATTTTACTTGCGTAAGGGAGGCCCCAGTTGGTGTCTCAGGAAAGCACTCTGAATCCAACCTTGCTGCCTTCTGTTGAAAACAGTTACAGTACCTGGCAGGTAGCTCCATGCCCTCCTGGGTTTTAAATGCACCTTAGAACACACATGCATCAACACTACAATGAGCGGGTGGAGGGAGGTTTGGAGTCTTCTCTCACCCCCATTCTCTGCGACCTGCTGGAGCGGGGGGGCTAGGAGGAGGAGTTGGCCGTCCGACTGCGGTCTGGAGTGTGGGGCCTCCCTGCTGCTGCGGAGTCGGGGCGGTCTGCCTCCCCCCACCGCAGGGAAAAGGGTAACACCACCTGGGTCTGGGTGCAGTTCCCCCCTCCAGGGACAAGGGTACCTAGACCCGGTTCGTAGAGTACACTTGGGGAGTGTGATCGTGTGTACAGCGTCTCTTTATGTCTGTCTCCACGTTGGTTGAGTGTGGAGTAAGTGCATATGAGAGCATGAGGGTGGGAATGGATGTTTGTGTCTGTGTGTGCCTGTATTTCTGTGTCTATATGTCAGGTTGGGTGTCAGGCGCCACCTCTCTGGGGACACCTCAGGCCCTCCAAGGTTTGGAGGCCTATCTCCCCCTACCACCACTTCCCCTGCCAGTGGTGGACTCCCTCAGGTGTCGGTGCGTTGGTGGTTCTTTGTGTCCGGGGATGGGCGTCCAGGTACACACCGGCTCACTCCTTGGCGGCCGCTTATCGGGGCCTGGAGCCTGGGGCTCGCTCGGGCCACTTCGGAGGTGGGGTGCCCCCGGCCTCTCGGCCTGGGGCTCGGTCACTCAGGCACAGCTGGCTGCCGGCGGAGCTCACGGGCGTCTGCTCCGCGGCTGCTGAGTGAGCCCTCATCTGGGACTCTCCTCAGCTCTTTCTGGGACAGTGGCGCGGCTGCCCCTCTGTTGGTCTTCCTTGGTCTCTTGTGTTCTGGGGGCCTCTGGATGTCTGGAGTTTTGTTCTCCTCCATACCTGCTTCATGCCCTGGAGGACGGGGCTGTGGCCCCCCCACACCCTCTAGCAGATCATTACATGAAGGAACCTTTTAAAAAAACAAGCGCGTCCATGCTCACAGGTGTACACACGGGTGATCACACCCACAAACTACACCCTTTTTGGCTCCTACCTCAAAGCACACTGTGTTCTGTTGATCTTATGTGCTGCACAATAATGTTTAATATTTAGTATTTACTGTCATATTCCCATATATCATTGTGATGTTGTTTATTCTATTACTCTTGTTCTCTTCTGCTTGTTTTCTTTTTTCTTTCTCAACAGGTGATCCAGGTGATCGATAGATGGATTGTTTTTTCTGCTCGTCCTGTTGGTTTTTGTCTTTTGCCCTTCTCCCCCGTCCCTCTTCTCAGCTGTTTCTCTTTCCCTCTTTCTTTCTCCCCTTCTTTCCCCCAGTCAAGTCTGTCCCGTATTCAGTAAGTGAAAATAAAATAAACAATAAAAGGTGAATCAAATGGACCATTACGGCAAGGCTGGGATGGTCAATTTGGTAAAGTAAATCCATTGGGCATCTTTCTTTGCCTTTAGACAACAATTCTGATGCAAAAGAGCCAAACGGGACAGGCAAAAAAAAAGAAAAAAAAAAAAAAGAAAACAGTTACAGTACACACAAGCACCACCCATTGTAAAACCCCCCTATGGTTCTAAAAGATAAAGTTCTATGTGTGTATGTGTGTGCACGTGTAAACACGTGTGTGTATGTGAGTGTGTGTATGCATGTGCGAGAATGTGTGTGTGTATGTGTGCATGGGAGTGTGTGTTTGTGTTTGGGGGTGCGTTTGTGTGACCTCCTGCCCACAAAAGGGTCATAAAGGCAGGAAGTTTACTAAACAAGAAAACAGAACCCTCACATAGGATGTGCCTATAATAAAACACTACAGCCTCCCACACCAACAGACTGGCTGGGGAGGGCAATAGAAACAAAAGAATGTCTTTGATCATGCTGTTTGAACTAAGAATTGTAAATTTAAGTAACACAATGACAACATTTAACAATTTGACTCCAACAGTTATAGCAAAAATAGTCTGATGGCAGCTGGAGAATATACCAGCAACAGAAAGCAAATATAAGATTATTCAGCATATTACACAGGAAAAACACGGGATAAAACATGTCCCCTCTTTAGTTGAAGTGTCCATTTTCATATTTTTGGTAAAATAATACATTAACCTTCAGTTTGGCATTTTCTCATTAATCTTATAAGACGCAGTCATATTTGGGTAGACAAGTATATTAAAACATGCATATATCAAGATCAGTGTAAATGATGGATCAGTGTTGTTACAAAGTGCCCTAAACCACTAGATTTGTGCTTTTATGTTGTCTCTCTGTTAGCCCCTTGTATGCTTTGACTGCTTTAACTGGCCATGTAGTGCCATTTGTAGATGTTGCATTGCAGCTAGGCCAAAGGTGAGCCAGTTTCTGCTGTGGTTCAACCGATCACATCAATGAGGACACCTTTATCTTTCTTTTCATCCAGATCTCCAGCAACTTTTGAAGGATCCTTTAAAGTTTTGCATGCCAGATGGGTGGTGTGAGCCCTCTGGTGTTCTTGATCTGAAGCACCTGCCTGTAAAAAGCGGTGGAGCATTTCTCAAGGAGGTTTCATCACAAACCCAAACCACCTCAAGTGAATCCTTTCAGAACTGGATCTATCCACCTAAATGTCAGAACAGCTACACTGCACTCGAATAGCCCAGTTACAGTGAACCCCCCCCCCCCCTTTTTTTTTTTGCTTTAAAGACTGAGCATAGCAGCTTCCCCTCCAGTACCAGCATGATGTTTCATGTACCTGAGATATTCCAAAGTCAGATTCCTACCACTATCATCCAACTCACACACAGACTGATGCTTTCAGCTGTGAGCACAATGCCAAAGATACTCAGTGCTCAGACACCGCTAATCAAATGATGGTAATAAAAGAAAGAGGTCTGCAGCGCCTCGGGTCCGCCGTCGGCCCTCTTCAGCTGATAACACAACCAATCACTTCATGGCAATTTAAGCAGCCCTGCAGCCGCAGGCAGGAAAGGAAGTAGACAAAAGATTTCACTTTTATGTGTCCAATAGATAGCCACCTGTTTATTTTCTATTGTGTTACTGGAGACTTGTAAAGGTAAAGAAACTAAATCAGAAACTCAGGTTAAACTACAAGATGGAGATGATCTATTAAAGCGCTCTCATTACAGCTGCTGTTTTGGATGTTTATTTTTGACTTGCACAGTGGCATGACCGGTCCCAGACCTCTCAGACGATCTGTGACGGTTCATCGTGCAGCAACACAACTAGATAGCACTTTGAAACGCATGTTTGCTTAATATTTGCAGGGAATCTAAGCCTGCAGAAGTAGCTGCAGCTAAATTGGGAAAATCAGTTATGTAACTCTTTTTCTTTTTCTTTTTTATCTATCTTCGTCCCATTACCAAGATGGCGCCGAGTATGGCAGCCTCGTCGCGAGCTCCCCCAAGCAACGGCTTTCTTCTGTGTTTAATTTTCCTTTATTTTTTCACGAGCAGCACTTGTCTCCTTGTGTACGACCGACAAACCTTACTGGACATAAAAGACGGTCTTTCTTATAACTTTCCGGAGTTCAAGTTTTGCAACACGGACGCTCCGTTTGCAGACCCCCCATTCATCTCACCTGAGACGCGTTTGTTCTCTGGCCCTGGAGGCCGCAAACGCCGACGCAGAGGGAGAAGATCTGGCGTTCTGGTTCGACTGAGACGGCGCACTTACAGACCACCGTTACCCAGTTTATTACTGGCTAATATGCAGTCTCTGGAGAACAAGCTGTGCGAGCTTCGGGCACGGATCTCATTCCAGCGAGAGATGCGGGACTGCTGCGTGATCTGCCTCACAGAAACCTGGCTATCGGACAAAGTACCGGACTCCGCAATACAACTGCCGGGGTTCTCTGTGCACCGCGCGGACAGGTCACAGGATCTTACTGGGAAAAGCAGAGGCGGTGGTGTGTGTTTCATGATCAACAACAGCTGGTGTGATTATGCGAACGTGCACCCGGTCAAATCCTTCTGCTCACCGGACCTGGAGTACCTGATGATTAAGTGCCGGCCATTCTGGCTACCGAGGGAATTTACAGCAGTGATTATTACGGCTGTTTACATTCCCCCACAAGCCGACACTGACCGTGCACTCAGGGAACTGTACAGCGCGATCAGCAGCGAGGAAACCGCACACCCAGAGGCAGCGTTTATCACAGCCGGAGACTTTAATAAGGGAAACCTGAAGAAAGTCTCACCAAAACTCCATCAACACATCCTTTTTAACACACGTGGAAACCGGCTACTCGACCACTGTTACACCTCTTTCCGGGATGCGTACAAAGCCCTCCCCCGCGCCCCATTCGGCCAATCAGATCACTGCTCCATCCTGCTCCTGCCCGCCTACAGGCAGAAGCTGAAACAGGAAGCTCCAACCCGGAGGGCGGTGCACTGTTGGACGGACCAATCGGAGTCTGCGCTGCGGGACTGTTTTGATCACGCGGACTGGGAAATGTTTCACGTGGCCGCCAGAGACATTGATGAATACACAGACTCAGTCTGTGGATTTATCAGGAAATGCGTGGAAGATGTCGTCCCAACCAGAACAGTTAAATCCTTCCCAAATCAAAAACCCTGGATTAACGGACATGTTCGCGCGGCACTGGCGGCACGGAACACCGCCTTTGCCTCCGCGAACACGTCGGACTACAAACACGCACATTACCAACTCCGGAAGACGATCAAAGCAGCCAAACGTGAGTACAGGGACAGGGTGGAGCAACAGTTTGACAACCCTCGGAGTATGTGGCAGGGACTAAACACGATCACAGACTTTAGAGGGAAAACCAGCACACCGCAGACCACGGGCTCTCTGTGTGAGGATCTAAACGTATTCTACGCTAGATTCGACACAGCGAACACCATGAGACCGGACAGTGTGCGCACCGCGGATGACGTCAGTGCGCACACTGTGTCTGAGGAGGATGTGCGGAAGTGCTTCAGGAAGGTGAACGCACGCAAAGCTACTGGTCCGGACGGGATTCCCGGCCGCGTCCTCAGGTCATGCGCGGCTCAGCTGGCTGGAGTGTTCACGCACATCTTCAACCTTTCCCTCTCTCTGTCTGTAGTCCCAGCCTGCTTCAAAATGGCCACCATCGTCCCTGTACCCAAATCCTCCACCATCTCCTCATTGAACGACTGGCGACCTGTAGCCCTGACCCCCATCGTAAGCAAATGCTTCGAGAAGCTGGTCAGGGACTTCATCTGCTCTGCACTACCCGACTCACTGGACCCTCTACAGTTCGCATACCGCCACAACAGGTCCACTGATGATGCCATAGCCCTGACACTACACACTGCCCTGTCACACCTGGAGAAGAGAGACACGTATGTGAGGATGCTGTTTGTAGATTACAGCTCAGCATTCAATACCATCGTTCCCTCGAAGCTGGACAGGAAACTGCAGGATCTAGGACTGAGCAGCTCCCTCTGCAGCTGGATCCTTAGCTTCCTGTCTGACAGACGCCAGGTGGTCAGACTGGGCAGCATCACCTCATCCCCCGTCACACTGAACACTGGTGCTCCACAGGGGTGTGTACTGAGCCCTCTCCTGTACTCACTCTACACCTACGACTGCACAGCCACTAACAACTCCAACATCATTGTGAAGTTTGCGGACGACACTACAGTGGTGGGTCTTATCACCAACGGTGATGAGACGGCTTACAGGGAGGAGGTCAGCGCCCTGACCCACTGGTGTCAAGACAACCATCTCACCCTCAACGTCGCAAAGACAAAGGAGTTGATAGTGGACTTCCGGAGGTGCAGAGAAGTACACACCCCCATCACCATCAGCGGCGCTGCTGTGGAGAGAGTGAGCAGCTTCCGGTTCCTTGGTGTACATCTGGCTGAGGATCTTACGTGGTCAGTACACACAAACAAAACAGTGAAGAAGGCGCAGCAGCGCCTCTTCTTTCTCAGGAGACTGAAAAGATTCGGCATGAGCCCCCGCATCCTCAGGACCTTCTATCACTGTGCCATTGAGAGCATCCTCACTGGATGCATCACCACCTGGTATGGCAACAGCACCGCCTACAACTGCAAAGCTCTCCAGCGAGTAGTGCGGTGCTCTGAACGGATAATTGGAGGTGAGCTTCCCTCCCTCCAAGACATCTACAGGAAGCGCTGCCTGAGGAAAGCGGGGAGGATCATCAAGGACTCCAGTCACCCCAGCCATAAACTGTTCAGACTGCTTCCATCAGGAAGGAGGTTCTGCAGCATCCGGTCCCGTACCAGCAGACTGAGAGACAGCTTCTTCCACCAGGCCATCAGACTGCTGAACACTTCATAGACACCTCAGCTTCACTACTGGAACTTCAACACTATGCACTCCACACTGTATATAAATGCCACTTGTTCTGCACATATTCAACTCTGTATATTTTATATATTTTATTATTATTATTATTATTATTATTTATTTTTTTTTTTTTTACTATTTAATTTGTAAAAATGTGTATACACACACACACACACACACACACACACACACACACACACACACACACACACACACACACACACGTAGGAAAATATTTAGTATACACATCCAGAAATGCACACACTATTATATATTGTACATATATTTATTAGTTTCAGGTTGGCCATTCTTGTATTTTGCTCGTTTGTGTTGTTGTGTTTGCACATCTCTGTTGCTTGTGGGGCTCGCACACAAGAATTTCACTCGCATGTGCTGTGCCAGTGTGCCTGCACATGTGATGTGACAATAAAAAGTGATTTGATTTGATTTGATCTAGGTGTCATATTGAAATTACAAAAAGTTAAAAAGGTGTCAGTTTGTCAACTGTTTAAAATAAACTACTAGCAAAAGAACAATCACAAAGTTAATTCTTCTTAAACATTAACTACTCCTCACGCTACAGTAGCTAAGAGGCAACATTTGCAAGTACGTATGTGTCAAATACTGCATTTTATCTCTTAATATTATCATTTTATAGTGTGTTTTATAGTGTGTGTGTGTGTGTGTGTGTGTGTGTGTGTGTGTGTGCTCTCATGTTCTGCGAGCACAGGCAGCAGTCTAAAAAACCTCCCAGCAGAAACTCATGTGACAAATCCAGTAAGAGCTTTGAAGCTGCAAAAGCAACAACAGCAGGAGTGTTAACCAGATTACCACCAGCTGACAACCATGAGATGTGTAAGACTGCAGGTGTTAAGACCTGGGTTCAGTCTGAGCCAAACATACAGTGCTCTGAGAAAGTATTCGCATTTCTTATTTTGGGTGCATATTTATCACACTTGCATGTTTCAAGTCGTACGTTTTTAGTATTTGGCAAAAACCAACCCCAGAAAATAAAAATTACAGTTCTTAAATGATCAATTAGGTTATTAAGTGAAAAAAGCTATCGAAACCCACCTGCTCCTGTGAGAAAAGGTAAGTGTCTCCTAAATCTAATGGTTGGTTGTGCCATCCTAGACAGCAGAAATGAAGCTTATGCGTTATAATAATAATGGATTGCATTTATATAGCGCTTTCGAGACCCTCAACTCAAATGGCAGCCTCGATATGGCGAGGCTGCCTTATCGTGCCATCAGCCCCTCTGGCTATCACCAGCAGGTGAAGTGTCTTGCCCAAGGACACGACAACCAAGACAGACAGAAGAGGGGACCGAACCGGCAACCTTCCGGTTACAAGATGAGCTTCCCAACCCCCTGAACCAACCAACCCTCTGTAGTCACCAATCTGTCTGCTCCCCAAGTGTTGGCAGCTAATCTACGAATCACATCACTTCCACTTTCTCACGCTGTCAAGCTGATTGTAACATCACGGTCGGGTTCAATCAGCTTTCTGCCAGGCTTTTTCATGCCAATCAGCCTTCATTCTGCGTACTTTAAATCTCACTGCGCATCTGTCATTCTTCAAACTACAAGCTGGGGGGGTTGTAGATTACCTGACAGGAGGACCAGAATATGTGCATCTTCAACAGTATGTGTCTAACAAGGGGGTCAGCAACACAGGCCCACCACAAGGGGCTATCTTCTCCCCCTTCCTCTTCACCCTCTACAACACAGACTTCAGCCACTGCACAGAGACCTGCCATCACAGAAGTTTTCGGATGACTCTCCTGTGGGTGGATGCATCAGTGAAGGTGTTAAGATGGATCACCAGGCTGGTCTCCTTTATCATGTGGTGTGAGTAGAATCATCTACAGTTATACATAACAAATAAGAAACAAGGAAATGCTGACAAATGAATCCACTGACCCCTGTTCCAATCCAGGGAGTTGATGTGGAGACAGTGGAGGACTATAAATACCTCAGAGTACACATGGACAATAAACTGGACTGGGTTAAAACACCACTGCACTGTACAGGAAGGGCCAGAATCATCTGTATCTTCTAAGGAGGCTGAGGTCTTTCAACATCTGTTGGATGATGCTCAGGATGGTCTGCGACTCTGTTGTGGGCAGTGTCATACTCTATGCTACTGCATGCTGGAGCAGCAGGTTGATGCCAACAAGATCCACAAGATCCACAATTGATCCACGAGGCCAGTAACATTATGGCAATGGAACTGGACTGTCTGAAGGTCATGTCAGAGAGGCAGATATTCTCCAAGAAAATGAAGATGCTGGATAATACCTGCGACCCACTCCATGAAGTGCGGGCCAGCCCCAGGAGCAGGCTCAGTGAGAGACTGAGATTACAAAAAAGAACCACTGAACAACACAGGAGGTGATTCCTGCCTGATGCTATCTGGCTATTCCTCCATCTCAAAACAGTGCACACATAATATCTGCAAATCCACTACAGAGAAAATAACTATTAGTAAGATAAGAGGGGTGCATTATTTCAATTTTATTTATATTTTCATTGCTAAATATTAGAGCTATTTTGTAATGTATTATAGTATTTAATATGGTACTTTAACTTGTTTAACTTGTCTACTCACCTACTGTCTACTTACCGTCTTGGAGCAACTGTGACCACATCATTTCCTCTGGGATTAATAAAATATTCTGATGACAAGTGTGCAAAACAAAACAAACAAGCAAAATAATCAGGAAGGTAGCAAATGCCTTTTCACACCTCTGTATGTACGACTTCTATTATTGCTGCAGCGGAGCAGTGACTGATGATACAAGGTTCAAACATTTAGCTTCCACCGGACAGAACCATCTCGGGCCACAAACAGCAGAACTCTCTGCCTGGGAGGGACGTGAGGTGGGCAAATGAACTGAATCATTTCTTCAACAGATTTGATTCAGCCATGAGGCAGTCTGCAACATCGGCTGCAGACTCACCCACCCCCACTGCTGCTGTTCCACCTCAGACACTTCACACCTCCTCTATTCACCCTGCTCACTCCCCCCCACCCCCAACTGCAGCATCCAATACACACTCAACACAAGGCTCCAGCTTGTCTCTCTCAACCACCCAGGTTAGGAGGGAACTGAGGAGGATTAATGGCAAGAAGGCAGCGGGTCCAGATGGCATCAGCTCGAGGGTCGTCAGGTCCTCCGCGGACCAACTGTGTGGGGTGATGGAGCACCTCTTCAACCTGAGCCTGAGGTTGGGAAGAGTCCCACAGCTCTGGAAAACCTCCTGTGTTGTACCAGTGCCAAAGACTTCACGCCCCAAGGACCTCAACAGCTACAGGCCGGTGGCTCTGACATCCCACCTGATGAAGACCCTGGAGCGGTTGGTCCTGGCTCAGCTTCGGCGCCTAATAAGCTCATCACTGGACCCACTTCAGTTTGCCTACCAGCCTGGCATTGGAGCGGATGATGCCGTCATTCACCTCCTACATCGTTCCCTCGCTCACCTGGAGACCGCTGGAAGCACTGTGAGAATCATGTTCTTTGATTTCTCCAGTGCCTTCAACACTATTCTTCCCTCGGTTCTAAAGGACAAGCTGGTGAACTCTTGAGTGGACCATCACCTCACTACCTGGATCCTGGACTACCTCACCGACCGACCACAGTATGTGAGGACTCAGGGCTGTGTGTTGGACAGGGTCGTCTGCAGTACGGGGGCCCCACAGGGAACGGTTCTGGCTCCGTTCCTCTTCACCATCTACACTGCAGACTTCTCCCACAACTCCACCCAGTGCTTCCTGCAGAAGTTCTCTGATGACTCTGCAATAGTCGGCCTCATCACTGATGGGGACGACAAGGAGTACAGAGGTCTGACCCAAGACTTTGTGGACTGGTGCCAGCTGAACTACCTCCAGATCAACGCCAGTAAAACCAAGGAACTGGTGGTAGACTTCCGCAGGCACAAGCATTCTCCACTGCAACCACTGAACATCCAAGGTATGGACATTGAGGCTGTGGACAGCTACAGGTACCTTGGTGTTCATCTGAACAATAGACTGGACTGGACTCATAACTCAGACGCCCTCTACAGGAAAGGGCAGAGCAGGCTGTACCTGCTGCGGAGACTCAGGTCGTTTGGGGTGGAGGGCCCACTCCTGAAGACCTTCTATGACTCTGTTGTGGCTTCTGCTATCTTTTATGGCGTGGTCTGCTGGGGCGGCAGCATCTCTGCTGGGGACAGGAAGAGACTGAACAGGCTGATCCGAAGGGCCAGCTCTGTCCTAGGATGCCCTCTGGACCCAGTGGAGGTGGTGAGTGACAGGAGAACGGCGGCTAAGCTGTCATCCCTGATGGACAACATCTCCCACCCCATGCAGCAGACTGTGACAGCACTGAGCAGCTCCTTCAGTGGGAGACTGCGGCACCCACGGTGTGGGATGGAGAGATTTCGCAGGTCTTTCCTCCCCACTGCTGTCAGACTCCACAACAAAGACTTTAACTGATCAAACACACACATCCATACATATGCAATAATACTAAGTGCAATAATCCTTTCTGTCATCGTTGTATTTTTACTCAGTTGTATATAGTATTTGTATTTGTATTCTATTTTTATCTTATTGTATATTTATTTTATTTTATTCTACTGTATGTAGTATTTTATTTTATTCTATTCTGTACAGTTGTGTACTGTATTTATTCTTATTGTATTCTAATTTTTGCCTCATAACTTTTGCACTGTCCACTTCCTGCTGTGACAAAACAAATTTCCCACGTGTGGGACTAATAAAGGTTATCTTATCTTATCTTATCTTATCTTATCTTATCTTATCTTATCTTATCTTATCTTATCTTACATACAAATGTAGGGTTTGTCCTACATGGAGGAATGTTTGGGGGCCACTCTACCAGCTGTACCCAGCAAAGGTGAAGATCATGAGCATCAAATAACAGCATTTGAGAGCAGTCAGCCGTCCCGTCATCCAACTATGTTAAGGTGTTTTGGTTGTGACTCAGTCTGACTTTTATACTGTTCATGGTTGTAATGAAACTACGGCAGTGTCAGGCAGGAATGGTGGACCCAAAGTGTAGACTACCGGTAGGCAAAGCTGCACTCAAAAACAGCTTTATTGCTGAACATGTCATGGTCCTGGGTCGTTGACCCAGCGTTTTGTGTTTATTCTGATTTGTATTAGTTTAGGGGTTAACCTGAAGTTTGGTGTATTGTCAGCCCTACCTGTGTCTGTCCTTGGTACTCTGTTCCTGTTCCCGTGTTGTGTTGTAAATCAGTCTGTGTTCCCTGCTTTACTTTGAAGGCTCGTGTCCTAGATTTCCTGTTCTATTCTGAAGGTCTGTGTCTGTTGTCATTGTGTTCAGCTTGTGTCCTCCAGTCATCATGTGTATTCAGATCAGCTGTTCTTCCCTCCTGTGTGCGATTACCCGATTACCTTGTGTGTGTGTGTGTATATATAGTGGGTGTCGGTCTGTGTTCGTTGTCAGCTCGTCTGTGTTTCTTGGTATCCTGTTCCTTAGTCTGCGTCTCTCTGCTCCGCTCTCCGTTTTGTAGATTTTAGGTTTGCTCTTTAGTTTCTCCCAGTTTAGGTTTGTCATTACTCATGCTTCATTGCCTGTTTTTGCCACTGCCACCGTGTAAATAAACGTCACTCGTATCATCAGTTTGCTGCATCTTGGGTCCTCCTTTTCCTCCACACCACACGGCTCACTCCGCCAGCCGTGACAGAACATGAAAACTAACTAAACTGAAACTACAAATAACCTAAACAGGCTCGGCAGATGGAACACACAGTACAGGATTAGGGAGCTCAAAACACAGACCAAAGAAAACACAGGGCTTAAATACAGAGAGGGAGCAATCAGGGAATGGGAAACAGGAGGGAAAAACACCTGGGACAAATCAGGACTAAATTCAAATTCAAATTCAAAAAAATTCAAATTCAAATTCAAAACAACTAACGACTAACAAGAAAAGAGAAGCAAAACCAGATACATTAAGACGAGACACGGACTTTCAAAGTAAAACAGGAAACATAACACAGACAGGCGGGCTTGTCAAGGGGATACAGTTGACAGGGGAGACAGAGCAACTATGGAACACAGAGACAGAAACCAGAAGACCAAGGACTCTAACAAAGAAACCAAAAGACTAGAAATGATAACTAATGTCAAAATCAAAGTTCAATAATAATGTAAAACAAAAAAAAAACTCTGGGTCAACAACCCAGGCACCCTAATGGACAGCCCAGTCCACATGTTCATGCTTTTCTGCATCTAACACACTTTATTAGCGGTTGCTGTTACACATGACTGCGACTTTCCAGTCGCCAGCTGAACATACACACCAAAAACTGCAAACACGAGACCCTACACAGATTTTAAGCTGTCGAGGCATGATTGCGGTGCCACGGTGTCCGTCTTCCCTGCTGCTGCACCACAGCCCATGCACCACTACAATGGCCTAAGAATACATTCTCTATTACTCTCAGTAATTGTAGTAATTGGTTACAATCCAGAATTTCTTGGTGGTTTAATCAGGAGTATATGACAGGGTTGCCAGGGCTCCATGTGTCAGTCATGAGTTAGTGACACATTTCCTTGCATTGTGATAAGTTCTACATTTCAGCATTAGCACAGGTCCAAATGGTACACCCCTGGGATCTGAGGAGCTAAGAACCTGGTGGATTAATTCCATTTCCAGTTATCCAAACTATTTCTTGTTCCGAGAGCAATTGGTGGAGAGTCCAGTCTGACCACTGGTGGTGGTCAGAGGGCCCGGTGGCGCCAGTGTCCGGCAGCCTCGCCTCTGTCAGTGCGCCCCAGGGTGGCTGTGGCTACAATGTAACTGCCATCACCAGTGTGTGGATGTGTGTGTGTGAATGGGTGGATGACTGAATGTAGTGTGAAGCGCTTTGGGGTCCTTAGGGACTAGAAAAGCGCTATACAAATGCAGGCCATTTACGATGACCTGGAATGAGAGCCTTCTCAGACAGTCAAAATTAATACTTGACGAGCAGAACCACTAGGATAAACAGCAATGACATCAGAATGATGATAACAAAGAGAGGGAAGGTAGTCAGAACTGAGGGGATTGAACTACCAGAAGGCAACATTGCAGACATAGAGGACAGTTACAAGTACCTGGGGATTCCGCAGGTGAATGGGAACCATGAAGAGGCCGCTAGAAAAGCTGCAACCACCAAGTACCTGCAGAGGGTCAGGCAAGTCCTGAGGAGTCAGCTGAACAGTAAGAACAAGATCCAGGCTATCTACACCCTGCCCGTGATCAGGTACCCTGCTGGGATAATAAGCTGGCCAAAGGAGGAGATAGAAGCCACTGACATCCACACAAGAAAGCTCCTGACCATGCATGGAGGGTTTCACCCCAAGTCCAGCACCCTGAGGCTGTATGCTAAGTGGAAGGAAGGAGGCCGGGGACTGGTGAGCGTCAGCACAACAGTCCAGGATGAGACAAGGAACATCCACGAATACATCACGAAGATGGCCCCAACTCACAGTGTGCTCAGTGAATACCTCAGGCAGCAGAAACCCAAGAAAGAGGAGGGAGACGAGGAACCATCATGGAAGGACAGGCCCCTGCACGGTATGTACCACCGGCAGATAGAGGAGGTGGCTGATATCCAGAAATCCTACCAGTGGCTGGACAAAGCTGGACTGAAAGACAGCACAGAGGCACTAATCATGGCAGCACAAGAACAAGCTCTGAGTACAAGATCCATAGAGGCTGGGGTCTATCACACCAGGCAAGACCCCAGGTGCAGGCTGTGTAAAGATGCCCCAGAGACAATCCAGCACATAACAGCAGGGTGCAAGATGCTAGCAGGCAGGGCATACATGGAACGCCATAACCAAGTGGCCGGCATAGTGTACAGGAACATCTGTGCCGAGTATAACCTGGAAGTCCCGAGGTCAAAATGGGAGACGCCCCCAAGGGTGGTGGAGAATGACCGAGCTAAGATCCTGTGGGACTTCCAGACACAGATGGACAAAATGGTGGTGGCTAACCAACCGGACATAGTGGTGGTAGACAAACAGAAGAAGATGGCTGTAGTGATCGATGTAGTGATACTGAATGACAGCAACATCAGAAGGAAGGAACACGAGAAGCTGGAGAAATACCAAGGGCTCAGAGAAGAGCTCGGGAGGATGTGGAGGGTGAAGGTGACGGTGGTCCCCGTGGTAATCGGAGCACTAGGTGCGGTGACTCCCAAGCTAGGCGAGTGGCTCCAGCAGATCCCGGGAACAACATTGGAGATCTCTGTCCAGAAGAGCGCAGTCCTGGGAACAGCTAAGATACTGCGCAGGACCCTCAAGCTCCCAGGCCTCTGGTAGAGGACCCGAGCTTGAAGGATAAACCGCCCGCAGGAGCGAGGGGGGAATTGTTTTTTTAAAATTATTTTTTATTTAAAAGGAGATTGATCTAATGTAACTTTGCTTACGGAAAGAGAAACTTCAATTTAGGTGACCCAGTTGGACTGTTCCTTGAATTGAGCCAAAATATAGGGTCATGCTCACTGGTTGATAACTGGACAGGCAATATTATCTTTGTACAGTAGGACCTTGGAGGTCCTCAGTGCTTAATTACATGTGGATTAAAAAACTGACAACCTTAATGAATCCTGACTGTCTAAGCAGGTGAAAATGGGCTAATGGAAGTAATTTCTTTGCCTGATTGGTCTGTTAGAGGTGAAGCTGGTTTTAATTCGGACAATTAAACAAGGGATATAACTTGTGGTGAGGATTGGAAATCAAATTTGTCATTTGTAAAACATCATCCACGTGGACACATTAACTGGATGGATAAGTGAGGATTTATGAACTACAGAATGGGGGACACCCAATTTGACTTTGAAAACAACAAAGCACTGCCATGCTTGAATGCTGTTTGCATGACCCTACACAACAGATAGAGAAAAACACCAACACATGCATACATTACACATTTAAATAAAGTCTTGACCCATCTGTTTGTCAATGACCTATCCTATGACCGATACCAACCCTACAGGGGCTGCATAATTGGGTGGTCTGGTAGATTTACTCAGTGTGTCACTGGCTACAAATGCTCAACCTAATGTGTATGTGTACAGGTCGCTGTGCAATTCAACACTGACTTTCCTTGAGGATGCATGTCCTTCACTGCCCTTCAGTCTGTAACCAAAACAGATGGCTGTAGCTCTTCTAATTTCTAACATGAAGTCACAGGGGATTAAGCGACTATATTCATTGGTTGACTGATATTTGAAATATGTGAGTGGGTGACAACTTAACACCTTCAGCAGAAGAGGTAGCAAAAACGAGCATTAGTGCCTGAACAAACTGAAACCTGCAGTTTGGGTATTAGCCATGCATCATGCATAAAGGACAAACACATAGCAGTGCAGCTAGTTGCAGGCTCTGAGCTTCAAAGCATGCAGTACATACCTTTTGAAATCAAAATTAAAGCCTAAGTAACCAATGGGTGTGAATTGGTAGATTGGTAGATGTTGCAAGCATCCTCAGAATTGGTGTTGTTTTAAAGTAACTGCGCAGCTACACAAAGTGTCTGAGAGCACAAGTATGCTTTTACTCAAACTGGTGACATTATGGTTTATGAATTACTAATTACTAATCGTATACAGTACTGTGCAAAAGTCTAAAGCCTCTCCTCAAACTAGGTGCAGTTATTTTTGAAATGTGAAAGCATAATATGGTACAGAAGACAAAAGAAGACTTTGTATCATTCTAATAAGCTTGAAAATCAACATTTTGTTTGACCACCTTTATTCTTTCTCTCTTTTTTTGACATTTAAGTTTTTTATTGATTTTGCAACATATAATTAAACCTGTATAAGAGGGAGAAAAACAAAAAAACAAGCAACAAAAAACAAACAAAGAAACCTCCAACAATTAAATGTAGCTGAGATCTGCCCATTTTCATAAGCTTTATACACTTTTTGTAGGACCAGAGCAAGAATGTCAATAAATGTTTTTTAATACTCAGCTGTTAGGCCATCGTTACCCAGTGATTTCCCTGATTTCATCAAGAAACTTTCTTTCTTCTTTATAGAAGCATATGCTAGATATTGCAAACAATCATCATCACACCTTCAATCCGTGCCTGAACACATATTATTCTTCCCTCTGCATCTTTAAATTCCTTTACCAGTACAAAGTTAATATTTCTTCTGATGAGGATGATAACCCCATTGAGAAGGACTTGCACTTGAGAAGGAGCTGTAGAAAATGTGACCTGCCCACCCAGTTTTTAATTTTGACTTCACCTTGCTTTAAATGTGTCTCCTGTAGAAATACTACGTCCGCTTGTGTTGTTTTTAAATAAGACCATATTTTACGTCTTTTAACAGGACTACCACATCCATTTATATTCCATGTTATTATTCTAATAAATTTTCCTGTCATTTTGCGAGAAAATTTGCAGTAATTTGGAACCAGTGCTCCTGCATTTTGGAGTGATCATTCTCCCTTCCCAACTGACTAACCCCAGAAATTGCCACCAGCCAAAACCCCTGAACAGAGAAAACATTTTTATAAACTTGAAATGGGAAAGAAAGAAAGAAAGAAAGAAAGAAAGAAAGAAAGAAAGAAAGAAAGAAAGAAAGAAAGAAAGAAAGAAAGAAAACCTTAGTTTGCTGCAAGGCAGCGATATAAAACAGAAAACAAAAAACAAAACCTTATCGGGTCCGTGAGTGATGCAGACCAGCTTCGTAGCTTTGTCCCAGATGACAGGCGGCACAGAGCCCTCTCCCACCGACTTATCAACTACACGACATCTGGTTCGTAGCTAAAGTTAAGAGCCCCTCCCTTCCTTCCCTCCCCATCTCCAGCTGCCTCCCTCTACCCGCTCCACCACAATCACCCACACATGCAGGGCCTTGGGGTAAAGGTGTGTCACCAGGGTGTAGGGGAGGCATCCCCCCCTGTCCCCTTCTGGCTGCCTGTGCCTCAATTTTATCTCACAACTTAGACATTCACATTACTCACACTCTCATAACACATACATATAGGATCTTGGGGGTGGGCACGATACACGGAGTCCAAAGTACCATCAGGGTGTACAACCTCACCCCTGGCGTCGGGTATCAGACGCCACCTCTCTGGGGACATCTCAGGCCCTCTAAGGTATGGAGGCCTATCTCCCCCCACCACTTCCCCTGCCAGTGGCAGACGCCCTCAGACATCGGTCATCGGTGCATTGGTGGTTCTTGGTGTCCGGGGGTGGGCGTCCAGATACGCACCGGCTCACTCCTGGTGGCTGCTTTTCGGGGCCTGGAGCCTGGGGCTCGCTTGGGGCCCTTCGGGGGGTGGGGTGCCCTCAGCCTCTGGGCCTGGGGCTCGGTCACTCTGGCACAGCTGGCGGCCGGCGGAGCTCACGGGCGCGTCACTGCAACTCCCCCTGGCTTCTGCTCCACGGCTGCTGAGTGAGCCCTCATCTGGGACTCTCCTCAGCTCTTTCTGGGACAGTGGCACGGCTGCCCCTCTGTTGGTCTTCCTTGGTCTCTTGTGCTCTGAGAGCTTCTGGATGTCTGGAGCCTGGATCTCCTCCATACCTGCTTCATGCCCTGGAGGACGGGGCTGTGGCTCCTGTTAGTACAAGAAAACATAATTAGAATATAATGTGCTTAAAGCTGCTTAGATGAGAGGGTACAGCAGTAGATCAGAGGAATAGGGAAGGATTTGTCTGTGTCTTTCAGTTTGGTTTAGCTATAGGCCTGAGAGTGTGTGTAATTGTGTAGAGGGAGGGGAATTTATGGACACTGGGGGTCAGCCTGTCATATAAGGAGACAGGAAGCTACATTTGGGGGATGCTGATGTTAATGCTTGTACCTGAATGTAATAAAAGCTCATAATTATCATTATTTAGAAGTAGGTTTGCAGGAGACTCTCCACATGCTTACCTGTAAAAGTAAGACAACAAGAGGCCAATGGCCCAGTGGATGCAGAGTGGGGGTCTCAGTGCTTGTAATCTGTTAACTATGTTTTGTAGAGGAATTTGGCGTAGCTTGGGTGAGGGGAGATGGCCCTCTTTATGACCGACGTTCACAATGAGTTTACAACACACCATGTGGGTTTTACGATGGGGTCGCTTCTATAAAACTGTGACAAACAAAGAAGTGAAGATCTGCAGAGGGACACCGGCCATGCACGTCTCCCCTTCTAGAAGGTCCATGCATAACTGAAAATGAATAAAGGTTTTATGAAATGACTACTGAGTCCGGTGCCGTCTCTGGATGCCCGAGGAATAAAAAAGAACTGGGATGAAACTGCTTTACATAACACTCCCCACACCCTCTAGCAGATCATTACATGAAGCAACCTTTTGAATAAAAGCGCGCTCATGCTCACAGTCACAAACTACACCCTTTTTGGCTCCTACCTCAAAGCACACTGTGCGCTTTCAATCTTATGTGTTGCACAATAATGTTTAATATTTAGTATTCACTGTTATACTCACATATATCCTCGCAATGATGTTGTTTATTGTATTGCTCTCTTTTTTTGCTTGTTTTATCTTTTTCTTTCTCAACAGGGGATCCAGGTGATTGATATATGTATTTTTTGTCTGTTTGTTTTGTTTGTTTTTGTTTTTTGCCCTTTATCACCGTTCCTCTTCCCTGCTGTTTTTCTTTCCCTCTTTCTTTCTCCCTTTTCTTTCCCCCAGTCATGTCTTTCCTGTGTGTAGCAAGCGAAAATAAAAATAAAATAAACAATAAGGCAAAGGTGAATCAAATAGACCAAAACGGCAAGGCCAGCATGGTCCATTTGGTAAAGTAAATCCGTTGGGCATCTTTCTTGGCCTTTAGACAATAATTCTGATGGCAAAAGAACCAAACGGGACAGGCGAAAAAAACAAAAGGAATTGATCGATGTACTAGCATGAAAATTAAGCTACTCCGATATTTTGAAAATATTTCATAAAGATGGTTTTATAAATAAAAGATGAGACTGAAAATATCTTGCAGAGCTTTAGCAGTTCAGCTTAAAGTTCCTCAGAGGCTGCAAAATTAGTGTCTGAACAGAACACTGAGAGGTGGGATTTATTTCAAAACGCTGCTTTGGAAAAGACGTGTAACAAGATAAAAAGACTGAATAAAGCTGTTTTAAAAACCCTGAAAAAAAAAAAAAGGGAGCAGATGGCTGAATTTATTAAACTCCACCGAGACAGCTGGTGACGCAAATCTGAAGGCTAAACCGTTGTCCCATTTCACAACCGCTCACTACCGGCTAACCCGGCCTTTGCGGTGTACATGAGCTTGGTCCACCGAAGGCCAGGTCGGTCCTTAGGAGGATGCTGCTTATAAATTTGGACACCCCTTGATAGTCCCAGTCCAATGTGCAGTTAATTAATGGATCAATCCCCGCAAGGCGGCAGGACCAGACAA
The DNA here is from genome assembly GCF_057381845.1 of Rhamphochromis longiceps. Taxonomy (NCBI): domain Eukaryota; kingdom Metazoa; phylum Chordata; class Actinopteri; order Cichliformes; family Cichlidae; genus Rhamphochromis; species Rhamphochromis longiceps. Next base: position 1,372,525 of record NC_140573.1, read on the forward strand.
CATCCCGGGACGGGCTCTTAAAGCATGTGCCAATGAGCTGGCGGAGGTTCTGACCTCCATCTTCAACCTCTCCCTCAGCCAGAACACTGTCCCCACATGCTTCAAGACCACAACCATCATCCCTCTCCCCAAGAAAAGCCCAGCCACCTGCCTGAATGACTATAGACCAGTTGCACTCACACCAATCATTGCGAAGTGTTTTGAGAGAGTGGTGCTGTCCTACATCCAGAGCAACATCACAGACACTCTGGACCCCCTGCAGTATGCCTACCGATCCAATAGGCCCACGTCAGACACCATTGCCGCTGCCCTTCACAGGTTCTACAGCTGCATTGTGGGGAGCACCCTGACCAGCTGCATCACTGCATGGTACAGCAGCACTACTGCTGTGGACCACAAACGAATGCAGAGAGTGATAACAACCACTGAGAAGATCATCAGAACTCCGCTGCCCTCTCTGCAAAGCATCTACCATCGCGGTGTCCAGAGGAGAGCTGCCTCCATCCTCAAAGACCCCACACACCCCCAATACGGACTGCTCACACTTCTGCCCTCAAGACGAAGGTTCAGAAATGTGAAATCCAGAACATCGAGACTCACTAACTCCTTCTTCCCCACTGCCATCAGACTCTTGAATAGCTGACCCAGCCCGAAAAAAGGACATGGGCCTATCTCCCTGCACGCCCACCACCCGCAGGAGGCGCTGTAGGGTAGGGTGCATTGTGAGCCGGGCGGGGACCAGGAGGATCCCCGACTACCAAGACTGGCAATTGGGACATGGAATGTCACCTCTCTGGTGGGGTAAGAGCCTGAGTTAGTGCATGAGGCTGAGAGATACCGGCTAGATATAGGCGGGCTCACCTCAAAGCCCAGCTTGGGCTCTGGAACCAGCCTCCTGGAGAGGGGCTGAACTCTGTGTTAGTATGGAGTTGCCCCTGGTGAGAGGTGGTGGGCTGAGGAGAGTGTCTTGGTATCCCCTCATCTTGCTGTCGGTATGTTGGGGTTTCTCAGAGAGGACGATAGGGTTTGTTCCCCGTGCCTCCAGGTTGGGGAATGGGTCCTTACCGTCGGTTGCACTTATGCAACGAGTGACAGTTCAGAGTACCCAGCCTTTTTGGAGTCCCTGGGTGGGGTACTGGAGGGTGTTCTGCCTGGGGACTCTGTTGTCCTACTGGGAGACTTCAACGCTCATGTGGGCAACAACAGCGAGACCTGGAGAGGCGTGATTGAGAGGAACGGCCTCCCAGATCTGAACCTGAGCAGTGTTTTGTTATTGGACTACGGACCACAGTTTGGCCATAATGAACACCATGTTTGAACATGAGAGTGTCCATAAGTGCACGTGGCACCCTAGGCCGCAGGTCGATGATCGATTTTGTAATCGTATCACAGAGTTGAGGCCGTATGTTCAGGACACTCGGATAAAGAGAGCGGCTGGTGAGTTGGATCAAGTGGTGGGGGGAAATGCTGGACAGACCTGGCGCGCCTAAAAATATAGTGAGGGTGTGCTGGGAATGTCTAGCATAGGCCCTGGTCCACGAGATCTTCAACGCACACCTCCAGCAGAGCTTCAACAGCATTCCGAGGGAGACTGGGAACATGGAGTCCGCATGGACCATGTTCAGCATCTCCATTGTTGAAGCCGTTGCATTGAGCTGTGACCGCAAGGTGGTTGGTGCCTGTTTGGTGGTAACCGCCAAACCAAATGGTGGACACCAAAGGTGAAAGGAGCCACAAGGCTGAAGAAGGAGTCCAACCAGTCTTGGTTAGCCTGTGGGACTTTGGAGGCAGCTGATATGTACAGACAGGCCTAGCAGAACGCAGCTTGGGCAGTGGCTGAAGCAAAAACTCGGGTGTGGGAGGAGTTCGGAGAGGCCATGGAAAAAGACTTTCAGACTGCCTTGAAGAGATTCTGGCAAACCGTCAGGTGACTCAGGAGGGGAACGCGGTGTTTTGCCTGTACTGCGTATAGTGTGAATAGAGCACTGCTGACTTAGACTGAGAAAATTGTCGGGCGGTGGAAGGAATACTTCGAGGCCCTTCTTAATTCCACTGGCATGTCTTCCATGAAGAAAACAGTCTGGGGACAAAGGGGAGGAGCCGCCAATCCTGGGGGAGGTAACTGACGCAGTTAAAAAAAACTCCTTGGTGGCAGAGCCCCTGAGGTGGATGAGGTCCACCCTGGATGTTGTAGGACTGTCTTGGTTGACATGCCTCTACAATGTTGTGTGGAGATCAGGGGCAGTAACCCTGGATTGGCAAACCTGGGTGGTGGTCCCCATCTTTAAGAAAGGGGACAGGAGGGTGTGTTCCAACTATAGGGGAATCACACTCCTCAGCGTCCCTGGAAAGGTTTGGCTAAACCTAGAAATTCTGTCCATAAAATTATGAACAGAATCTGTGATGAAGAGCAGACCTGGTGGAGCCATTATCCACCAGGAACTATGCGGACCAAACTCTTGTAACAGCTCTCAGTGAGAGAGTAATACTACAAAAAAGCACCACTGCTAAACGACACAGGAAATCATTCCTGCCCATGGCCATCTCCCTGTACAACTCCTCCATCTAACACACTGTAAATACTGCAATAGTTACATCCTGTTAGGATGCCTGGGTCGTTGACCCAGGGTTTTGAGTTTATTATATTATTTATCATTTCTAGTGTTTGGTTTCTTTGTTAGAGTTCTTTCTTATGGTTTATGTCTCTGTGTTGTCCTTAGTTGCTGTCTCCCCTGTCTGCTATATCCCCGTGTCCAGTCAGTGTCTGTCTGCCCTGGTCCCACGTCTCTGTTCCCTCTGTTGTAGTGCCTGCCTGTGAGTCTGTGTCTGTAAGTTCAGTCTGTGTTATGTTTCCTGTTTTATTTTGAAGGTCCTTGTCTTATGTTAATGTGTCTGGTTTTGCTTCCCCAGTTTCGTTAGGCCTGATTTGCCCCAGCTGTGTTTCCCTCCTGTTGCCCATTCCCTGATTGCGCCCTCTATGTATTTAAGCCCTGTGTTTTAGTTTGTTGGTGTCGCGATCTACCGTTTTCTATGCTGTGTGTTCTGTCTGCTTGCCTGAGTTTATTTGGACTCTCAGTTTTGTTACCTTTTTTGAGTTCAGCATTAAAGCTGTTTTGAATTTACATTGTGCCTCCGACTGTCTGCACTTTGGGTCCTTTTCCTGCCTGCACACAGCCTTCACATAACACATCCTTTTTGCACATGCTCTACAGTAAAATAACAAATGACAAAGTTCACTGGTTAGAGTTAAATGTCAATAATATATATTTCACCTCTGTAATATTCTTGATATTTATAATTGAGCGATTTGTATATATTACTGCCATTTCTTAAATCTGTAAACTTTGTAACATATTCCATTATTTAAATAGCTTAGTCTGTTACTGTTACTGTCTTGGAGCATCTGTACCCCACATAACTTTCTTAGGGATTATTAAAGTATTCTAATTCTGATCTATCAACCTCCCCATCACTACTACACCTGTGGTAATATCACCTTAAACCTATTTGTCACTGCTATTACACACCTCACCACAGTCTTGCTGCCCACCTAAATCTCCTGCACCACTCGCCAATACTTCTCGGTGCAGATAGGAGGGCAGACAGGTGGTGATAAGTCCAAGAGCAGTTAATCGCAAGGGAGATCCGAAAAATGGTGACCAGCATCCAAGAAGTGAGTGAGCTGCTGTCAGAGCAAGTGGTGGATCCAGAGACTACAAGGGCACTAGTGGAGTATGGTAAGTTAAACATAGAAAACACATAACACAACGAGTAAAAATGGCTTGTTACAAACTCGAGGTAGCTGACAAACTAACGAAGAAACGATGGTCTTAAATACCACCTGTAGATTAACCAGGATCTTCCACAGGTGACTGTGGCAGGTGCACTGATGAATGCTTCACCTAGGGGTGGAAACAGCAACATCACAGAAAAACACTGGTTACTCGGCCCATGACACTGTTGGCACCCTGTCATATTCTTTCTCTGGATTACCACAGTATCTGGAGAAAATCAATACCATACACTTCTTCTCCATTCCTCAGGGCTCTTATAATTTTTCAAGATTGTTTAACACAATCTGGTTACATAGTCCACTGTCCTCTTTCCTAGACTTCTCCATAGGCTTTTTCACTCTCCATCCTCTTCATAGTTGCCCTCACTTCCTCCTTACTAATCCTTACACGTTACTGTCCTCCATTTGTCCTCCTCTCACGCTCATCTCCTCCATTAGCTCCTCAAAGTACTTCTTTAATGTTCTCAACACTTGTCTGTCCAGAACACACACTAAACACCTTCTTGGCAATATAGCAACACTACAGATGTACTTTTCTCTTCCATAGCATCCACAGTCTGTTTAAACTCTTCCCTGAACTCTGTGCAACACCTCTCCTTTTTTTAAAACTTTTACCATTCGGTTCTTGCCTCTACTCACCTCCTCTCCTTAACATCAATAACCATTGTACAGCCATCCATCCAATACTGCCTTGCTGCATTTTCCCTCTCACTAACTTAAGTAGAATTTATGGTCCAGCAGATGTAGCTCAGTCAATATCCACTCCACTCCACGGACTGCTTGTCTGCCTGAAAAGAGCTCTGTTGCCAGATAAAGGCAGGATGAAAAGTATGTGGTACCACCAGTCTGTGGACCACTCTTGCTTGTGCTGTTGTTGGTCCGTGAGCCAGCTGCAAAGAAGAGTAAAGTTACAACATACAAGGAGCTGAAGTGAAACTGAGAAACACCTTCTCATTTAATGTTCATCTAGATGTAGCGTGTTCAAGAAAAAAAAACGCTACATCTAGCTGCAAATTGTTTGATTGATCGGTGATTTACTTACCTGGATGATCAGGCATGCATCAAGACCTTCTCATTTAATGGTTTTTCCTTTATTTTCATGACTATTGTCATGGCTGGCTGTGTGGGAGCCAGGAGTAGAATCCAAACACAGGACCCAAACAAAAAGGTTAAGTGAAAGAAGCAGCTTTATTGGCTTTGCAGAAAACCCAAACAGTAAATATATAAAAACAGGGAACTCAGTTCCCAGTTTCCCAATTCCAACTAAGAATAGCAAGGGAAATGAGGAGCACAGGAAAACACAAAGCACCATGGAGGACATGACAGCAAGCAGAGTAAGTCAGAGGATTTAACTACACAGAGAATAATGAGGGGATGGGAAACAGGAAGGGAACATGGCTGGAACTAATCAGAGACAACGAGACAGGGAGGAAGCAAAACAGAACAGAATGCATGAAAGACAGAAGACGTAGAATAAAACAGGAAACACACACACACTAAAACACAGACTGACTAAACATGAAATATGGTCAGGCAAGCAAACAGAACCATTAATTACACTAAATCAACGAATCAATTAAAACAGAAAACACATCAACACTGGCAATGTAAAGAACTATTTACAGCCTGGAGGTGTGTTTGGGGTCATTGTGCTGTTGAAAAATAAATGATGGGATGGCATGTTGCTGCAGGATGCTGTGGTAGCCATGCTGGGTCAGTGTGCCTTCAGTTTTGAACAAATCCCCAACAGTGTCACCAGCAAACCCCCCCCCCCCCCACCCCCACCCCCACCCCACACCATCACACCTCCTCCTCCATGCTTCACAGTGCGAACCATGCATGTAGAGACCATCGTTCACCTTTTCAGCACAAAGACACAGCAGGTGGAATCAAAGAGCTCACATTTGGATTTATCAGCCCAAAGCACAGATTCCCACTGGTCTAATGTCCATTCTTGTGTTTCAGCTATTTGACCATAAAGGCCTGATTCACACAGTCTCCTCTGAACAGTTGATGTACAGATGTGTCTGCTACTGGAGCTCTGTGTGGCATCTATCTGGGCTCTAATCTGAGCTGCTGTTCATGTTCTGAGGCTGGTGACTAGGATGAATGTATTCTCAGCAGCAGAGGGGACTCTTGGTCTTTCTTTCCTGGGCTGGTCCTCATGTGAGACAGTTTCATTGTAGTGCTTGATGGTTTTTGCGACTGCTCTTAGGGACACATTCAACATTATAAAAGGTTTTTGGACTGACTTACCTTCAGTTCTTAAAGTAATGATGAACTGTTGTTTCACCTTTACTTACTTAAGCTGATTGGTTCTTCCTGTAATATAAACTCTTAACAGTTGTCAAAAAGAGCTGTCAGCTGTGTACCAGCCTGACTGCTGCACAACTGATGGTCCCAACCCCATTAAGAAGGAAAGAAATTCCAAAAATGAGCCCTGACAGGTCCACCTGTGAAGTGAAACCATTTCAGGTGACTACATCATGAAGCGCACTGAGAGAAGGCTGAGGGGTCGCAGCGCTGTTAACAAAGCTACTTACAGGAATCTATAAACAGTGTTGGGATTTTTTTTAAACCTGTTTCGGTCTGGTTTTCAAAAGAAACATCCTACTAAAACTGTTCCTTTGAAGGCCTGTACTAATCTGTGATTGCTCCTGACGCCCATGATGACATATCACTGCATATGCTTAATGTTCTGACTGTGACCTCTGCCTCTGTGTTACATTGGTTTTCTTATTTATCTAATAGGACCTTCACTGTTAGAGCAAATACATGCTCTCTAGCAATTACCTTGTTAAAATACCATCAAGACTGAGACCATGGTCATTGTTTCTCCTAAAACCAGTCAGGGTCTTACCTCCTTTTATTTAACTGCTAAGTTAAAATCGGTGCTTTATATTGATTCCTTGCTAGTTTCTGTTTCACGTGTAAAATATAGTTCTTGTTCCTGTTTCCTTCGATTAAGGGACATTTATAAGTTGTGACATATGGTCTTTTTGGCTTAACTGTAGATAATAATTCATGCATTTGTGTCATTGTGCTTAGATTAGTGTAATGCCTTATTTAATGGCTTATATAAATCATCTCTTTCGTGCCTCCAAGCGATACAAAGGCTGTGGCCCGACTACGAACATGATCTAATGAGTGAGCTCACATTACTCCTATTTTATATTCGTTATGCTGGTTCCCAGTAGATTTTAGGATTTGTTTTAAAATACACACAGAGCACTAAATGTGCTAAACACTCTGCAGCCTGCAGTCTTTGATCACAGGCTCAGAATTTGATCTTCTTTGTACAAGATTAAAGAGTAGAGGAGGCAGAGCCCTTCAGTCTGTGACACCGAGACTGTGGAACAGTTTCTCACTGTAATTATGCTTAGCTGACTGTGGATTTACAAATAGTTAACAGGTCTTTTTTTAATGTAACCAGGCTTTCTGTTGATTGCCTGTTCACTTAATTTTGTGTCTTAATCTTTTATTACAGCAGTTTATTTTCTTGTTGAATTGACTCTGTTTTATTGTATCTATGTATGTATCTGTGAAAAGTGTTTAATAAAGAAGCTTGTTTATTTTACTCCCCAACAACATGAGCTCCATTTGCACTTGTTAGCAGGCTAATGACTAATTATATGTGTCATCCAAGTGGTTGTTGAAGTCTGAGTTGCATAGCAGTAAATGTAATGTAAGGCTCTTTGCCTTCTTTCAGCTCCTTTTCTCTGTGTTTCTAATGGATTGTTATCAGGGACCAAGCCACCAAGAACATACAGGCACAGGTATAATCTTCACAAAATGGGGTTTTATACCCCAAAAAGACAAAACTATTAGAAAAATTCAAAATGACAGAAACAAACTGTTTTAAGAACCAAGTGGGCTCATGAAAGAGGTCAACTTAACAAACATTTAACAAACCTTGGCTGTGTCCCAATTCAGCGACCGCAGGCTTCGTAGTGCGCATTTGGAGACCGATTACGTCACAGCGATGCGACGAAGGGTGTCCCAAGTGTACTCCAAATGCTGTCGAGAAATGCACCATCGATTTCCAAAATTTGAAGTGTGGTCTTGTGTAGACTTCATGGCCCCACATATCCCAGGATTCATAGCACGGTGGTGGGTGTGGATATTTTTTTCTGAAAAAAACGGTGGATGCCTGAAGCGGGGCGGCCGAAGAGTAAACTTTTAAAAGTAAGTACTGAATAAGGAGCTTGCAAAGAAAAGTGTCTGGACTTCTTTAAGTTGCTTGAAGACGTTTCACCTCTCATCCGAGAAGCTTCTTCAGTTCTAAGGTCAAATGGTGGAGAGTCCCAGATATAAACCTAGTGGGAGAATCCCCCCACAGAGGGACAAAAGGACCCCCTGATGATCCTCTAATTGCCTGAGCCAAGGTGTGAAACTGGGTGTGGGTCCCAATCAGCCAGAGTTTCAGGTGAGCTCATTGTGAAACCTGGCCCCACCTTATCATGCAAATTCCTGAGATCAGATGGCCCAGGATGTGAGTGGGCGTTAAGGCGTCTGGGGAGGGATCTCAAAACTGGATTATAGATGGCAGAAAGAGCCAAGAGCCTTCCTTTCCTTCCCCCTAACCCTTTACACAGACAGTTGGCCGCCTCTGTTCAAAGATGGTCGCTCACAGTGGACATAGATGCTTCTTTCACTCCTCTTTCAAACCATCTGTCCTCTCTGTCCAAAATGTGAACATTGGCATCCTCGAAAGAGTGACCTTTATCCTTTAGATGCAGATGGACTGCTGAGTCTTGTCCTGTGGAGGTGGCTCTTCTGTGTTGTGCCATGTGCTTGTGAAGTGGCTGTTTGGTCTCTCCAATGTAGAGGTCTGGGCATTCCTCGCTGCACTGTACAGCATACACCACATTGTTAAGTCTGTGTTTTGGCGTTTTGTCTTTCGGGTGAACCAGTTTCTGTCTGAGTGTGTTGCTGGGTCTGAAATACACTGGGATGTCATGCTTGGAGAAAACTCTCCTGAGTTTCTCTGATACACCGGCTACATAGGGGATGACAATGTTGTTGCGTCTGTCCTTCTTCTTCCCTCGCTGGTGTCTGATCTTCTTTTCTGTGCCTCTTTGCTGACTTTAAGAACGCCCATTTAAAATAACCACATGTTTTAAGTGCTTCTGTTACACCACTCCAGGACAACTTGGTGTAAACAGCAGAACCGAGTTTATTTGGGTACTTCAGAACCGTGGCTTTCACATACAGAGCCCAAGAATACACTCTTCTTCTTTTTTTTTTCCGAACATTGTTTTTCTTTTTCCGTGACTGCCCCCTACTGGTGGAAAAACATGTAGCAACCAAAAATCCAAACATATAGTTGAATAACACAAATACCAACAGATTCGTGCAATGTTTTGGACATATTTTAGCTTTACACTTTACCAAGTGCTACATTCCTCCCCTGCTAAATAAATGTTGTCCCAACATTGAGAAAACATGACAATAAGAAACAAAAATAAACAACTATACTTCTCTTTTCCTTGTGACAACGTAGAGATGGCGTAAGTCGGCATAGGGTTTAGCAGTGCTCTAAGATCACTTTCACGATGCACTATTGGACCTCAGGTGACAGAATCACATGTTACTCTCTTACCAGATAAGCATCGGCTTACAACAGTGCTGAGTTGTTTCCGACAGTCCACATACAAATATTACCCTCTAAGACGTTACTATCACTTTACCACGTGCTCCGGAGCTTGTCAACTTAGATAGTAACCATTTAATCACAATTTACCTCATCAAACATAACGATCCAAACGCATCATAAGTCAATATTTTCCGTGGACATCTCTCCCTCTGAGATCTTCTCGGCTGCGGTTCCGACAGTTCTGGGTTCATTTCACTGGGCTGACCTGGCGAAGCAACAGTGTCTGGTGATGCTGAGGTGTCATGTTTAGCGTTACCTTGTCCATTCACCATATCTACTTGAAACTCTTCAGCATCCACTCTAAGCTCCGTGCTCTTTCGCTGAAGGTCCTGGTCCAGTTCAGTAGCAGGTGCAGACACCATTAAATCCCCTTGAGGCTGACAGTGGTGGTGCCTCACTCTCTGAGACCAATACTGTTCTTCATCATCTGAGCTCTCTATATGGTTCGATGCGTCTTGTAGGTCTCTTTGTTTTTGTGTCTGTGTAGTGTGGCTTCGTTCAGTTCTTGTTATTGTGGGAAGCGGTAATGCATTACAGGGCATTAACATGTTGCGGTGGAGGATACGGCCTCTCCCAGCACCACGCTCCGGCTTAACCTCATAGACAGGGCTGTTTTCCCCCTTTTGAGAGATCACTATGTGAACTTGATCCTCCCAATAGGAGCGTAACTTTCCCGGGCCTCCCCTCTCTGACATGTTCCTGACAAGTACCCTGTCCCCAGGTGAGAGTACAGCACTTTGTCTCTTCAGGTCATAATGTGATTTCCCTCTTGCCAGAGTCTTTTTAATGTTTCTGGATGCAATGTCATATGCTTCTTTCATTTGTTGTTGCCATTTGTGAGCATAATTCTCATATGATTTGCATTTGTTTGTCTCACTCAGTCCAAAAATTACATCAATAGGGAGACGTGGATGTCTACCAAAGAGTAAATAAAAGGGCGAATATCCTGTCGAGTCACTAGTTGTGCAATTATAGGCATGCACAACTTTGTTTACATAGTCACTCCAGTTTCCTTTCTTTTCCTCATCCAGGGTCCGCAGCATTGACAGCAAAGTGCGATTAAACCTTTCCACCGGGTTCCCCTGTGGATGGTAGGGTGTAGTCTTTGAATTGGCTATTCCTGTGTACTTCTGCAGCTGTTTGACTAAATGGTTTTCAAATTCTCTGCCTTGATCGTGATGTAATTTACCAGGAAAACCAAATTTCAAGGAAAAGTCATTAAAAATTTTATCTGCTGCTGTTTTGCCAGATTTGTTGCGTGTAGGGTAGGCTTGAACAAACTTGGTGAAGTTGTCCTGTAACACTAAAATATACTCATACCCTCCCCTGCTCTTTTCGAGATGGACATAGTCTATTGAGACCATTTCAAAGGGTGCAGTAGCCGGCACATGACACATGGGGGCCCTACACTGAACTGTAGGTTTTTTCTGAATATTAAATTTGCACACCTGTGTAATGAAAAACTCAATATCTTTGTACATATTCGGCCAATAAAACCTACTCCTTGCCAAATTCATCACACGGTCCACCCCCAAGTGACCCATTTCGCAGTGAAGGTGTTTGTACACCAGTTCTTTGTGCGATTCCGGAATCACAATCTGAGTGTAAGTCACAGTCTTTCGTATCAGCAACCCGTCATCTGAGATAAACAGCTTTTTCCACTCGTGTAGTAGCTGTTTTCCTTTAGGGGTTTTGAGCGCTGATGTCTTGTCAAAACTCACACCAGTACTCTTTAAGTTGAGGACATAAGCTATGGCAGGGTCCTGCTTTTGAGCTTGCAATAGCTCCTGCGTTGTGATCCTCACATCTGGCGGATTTTCTGTAAGTATTTTGTTTACTTCTGGATTGCACGTTATGGCTGATATCCAATCCAGTTGTTTGTCTTCCTGTGTTTCAATGGCATTCAGTACTGCACTTAACACTTCAGGCGAACACAGCTCAGTACATTCTGACATGTATGAATCCATACTAGAAGGTGTTCTGGACAAAAAGTCTGCATCAACGTTACTTTTTCCGGGTCGGTATTTCAGTGTTATGTTAAAATCAGCCAGCTCGGAAACCCATCTGTGTCCTGTTGCATTCAGCTTAGCTGTGCCTAAAACATAGGTTAAAGGGTTGTTATCACTGTACACTGTCACTGAGGGAGCATAGAACAAATAGTCTCTAAAGCGCTCAGTCACAGCCCATTTTAGTGCCAAAAACTCAAGTTTCCCTGAGTGCCACCTGTAATTCCTCTCAGCTTGTGTTAATGTTCTTGACCCATATCCAATGACTCTTAATTTACTGTCCTGCCTCTGATACAAGACTGCACCAAGGCCTTCTTCTGAAGCATCGATGTGCAGAATGAAGGGTTCCTCAAACTTAGGATAAGCCATCACAGGTGGATTAGTCAAAACATCCACCAAATAGTCTAGTGCTTTTTGGGTGGCTGTCACTCCATATGATTTTTTGGGTGGGTGCAGCATGCCCCGCCTTGGCTGACCGCGCTGGTGTTTGGGTGTGGTCAACTGAGAGTAAATCATATAGGCACTTTGCATGTCTTGAAAAATCTTGTACATAGCTTCGGTAGTATCCTAAAAATCCTAAAAGCTTTCTCAGCTCTTTAATGTTTGTTGGTGGGTTGTCCTTCAAAGCTCGTACTGCTTGTACCTCTTTGTCATCCATTTTGTAGCCGTCTGCTGAAATGATTTTGCCCACATAGCGGACCTCATTTTTAAACAAGTCACATTTATCAGGTCTTAGTTTTACTCCCCAAGCCCGCTGACGTTTGAGAACTGATCTCAAATCTTCAATATGCTGTTCAAATGTTTGACTGTACACCAAAACATCATCTAAATATGGAGTGCATATTTTGTCCCTCAAGCCTTCCAAACTTTCCTCCATGCTCCGCTGGAAAGCTGCAGGTGCATTGGTGAATCCAAATGGGATTCTATTCCATTCATACAGCCCCCAGGGTGTTGTGAAGGCGGTATATTTTTTTGAGTCTTCGCTGATTTCACCTTGATAGTACGCTTTGCCTTGGTCAAGCACACTAAACCACCTATTGCCGCCAAGTCCATCAAGGATTTCCTGTATTCGTGGAATAGGGTGTCTGTCTGGAATGGTCTTTTTATTGGGGCCCCTATAATCAACACACAGTCTCAGGCCTCCATCCCGCCTCCTCACACACACTATTGGAGAGGCATATGGTGAGGTTGATTTGTGAATAAAGTCTTTTTTTAACAAGTCCTGAATGTGACTTTTTACTTCATCATAGAGAGCACGTGGGACCGCATTATAGGATTTGGCTACAGGAATCTGATCAGTGAGTTTGATATCCATTTTTAAATTTTTTATGTAACCAACTTCCTCTTTGTGTTTAGCAAATGCGCCTGACTCCTCCCTTAACATTTCCAAGACAACTGCCTGTTGTTCTGTGTTAAGGTGGCCCAAATTGACAGGTGGTTCCCAAGGCTCTTCTGCTGAGCTAGGTGGGTTCTGATTGTTTTTTTCTACAATCGAGCCTATCTGAGCTTCTTTGAGATTTACAGGATAACTATGTGTTACCCTCTCTATGTTACCTAGAAGGGTTTTAGGTGGCAGCACAATGTCATGTTTGGTAGCATTAGTAACATAGATATTGACTTTGCGGGTACTGCCTGATATAGACAGCAACTGGCAGTTAGATTTCAGACCCTCATCTAAAGACAAGTTTTCATCTGGCTCAAAAAGCATTTCACTTTTTACCTTTAGGTCTGTTTTGATGGAACAACTAACGCCGTACATTTGTCCACTCGGTACGACAATAGCTTTGCGTCCTGATCTGATAGGATAAAATTCAAATTCAAATTTTATTTGTCACGTACACAGTCATACACAGTACGATATGTAGTGAAATGCTTGGACAACTGCTCGTGACCTAAAGAAAACAAAAAAGGAAAAGGCTATGAATAAGATAGGAAATAAATATGAAAAATTAAAAAGGGTAAATTTAACTAGGAAGGAATAAAATATAAATTAAGGTTAAAAATGAAATAACTGTACAACACAAATTAGAATGAAGGGTAAATTTAACTGGGAAGAATAAGATAAAATATATAAATTAAAGTTGAAAATAAAATAACTGTACAACAAAATACACAATACACAATATAGAACTATATAAGAATGTATGAAGAAATCTAAATATAAATAAATATATACACAATAACAGCAGCTGTACAAGTATTAACCGGAAATGAAGAATATAGTGACCAGTGTTGTGCAAAACCAAAGTCCAGAAAGTCCAGTGTGTGTGTAAGAACTGTATGTGTGGGTCAGTACTGTGTGGTGGTGTGATTGAGAGACCGTATCGCCTGCGGGAAGAAGCTCCTCCTCAGTCTCTCTGTGTTGGTCTTCAGGGAGTGGAATCGCTTTCCTGACCTCAACAGAGAGAACAGTCTGTTGTTGGGATGGCTGAGGTCCTTCACCATCTTCCTGGCCTTGGTCCAGCACCGCCTGCTGTAGATTGAGTGCAGGTCAGGGAGCTCGGAGCGGATGGTGCGCTCAGCTGACCGCACAACCCTCTGTAGAGCTCGTCTGTCCTGCATGGTGCTGTTCCCGAACCAGGTTAAGATGTTTCCCGTCAGGATGCTCTCTATGGTGCACGAGTAAAAGTTCCTGAGCACCTTGGAGGGCAGTTGGAAGTCTCTCAAGCGTCTGCGGTGGTAGAGACGCTGTCGGGCCTTTTTCACCACGGTGTTGATGTGACAGGACCAGGCCCGACAGCGTCTCTACCACCTCAGACGCTTGAGAGACTTCCAACTGCCCTCCAAGGTGCTCAGGAACTTTTACTCGTGCAACTAAGTAACTATCTCGTTACTGGTGGTGTGGATAAGGTTCAACAGTGCTTCTGCTTTGCTTGATCCTACTCTTAGAGAGTTTCTGAGTAGAGACAAGCTTTCACTGGACTGAGTAGTGTCTTTTTTGATCAGTTCCTCAATAGCATTAAACCCTATTATTGGTTTTTGCATCACATCCTGACATACTAGGATTGGAACCCGAACCTCATTCTGAGCTACAGCTTTTCCTCTCGAATCACAAAGGCTAAGGCTAACTTCTACCCAACCCTGGAAAGGGACTTCAGATCCATTTACAGCTCTCAAGTCTAAAAGTTCATCCTTACTTAGTAAATCGCTGATGGGGTGAACTTCTAAGTGAGGTAAATTGTCTGATTTCCAGCATGCACTCATTATTGAAACTTGGGCTCCCGTGTCCCGCAGTGCCTGTGTTTTGCAGTTATTCATTCTACACCATACTAGACACTTTCTGCCCACGAGCTGTGCTACTTTTCTTTTTTTGGTACTTAAATTTAACACGTTTGGGGGTTGGTTCCTAATTTTAGGATTTCCTGAGTCAGTTGGTGATGCTAGGGATAAGCTTTGGGCCTTGGGAATGTTATCACATTGGGACATTGGTGGTAAAGCTGTGGCTTGTCCCGCAGTCACAGCCCCGCCCAGTTTTCCTGCTTCTGAGCTCCCCTTACTTTACATCCCTTTGCCCAGTGAGAGTCACTGCCACATTTGAAACAATGGTCACAGTCCCTGTTTTCTTGTTGACATGCAGAGCATCGCCTTTTTGGTCTCTGAGCTGCCTTTCTGTACGCCCTGACTTGTCTATCACCATCACCACTTCTATCTCGTTGGACAGTTTGCACTAGTGAAGCTACCTGTCCTGTGAGTTCCCTGATTGCTGAGTTACTTTCCTCAATTTTTGCAAATAAGGAGTTATCTTTGAGGGTTTTAGCCAGCTTTGTGTCAGGCTGGCTTGTGCGGGGATCAGTAAGCGCTACATTCTGCTCAACTACATTTAGTCCTGTTCTAAATGACCTGTGGGCTTTTGCCTTTAACGCTCTCTCGCTTTCATTGTACTGGGCTGTTTGCATTTTCATTAATAAGAGTTCATCGCTACAGTTTTCATCCTGCAAATATGCTCTCATTTCTGCTCTGACATTGTCATTTAGAAGACCCGTTCTAATGGACTGAAAACATTGACTTTGAACAAGTTCTTTGTTATACTTTAGGCTAGACTGGGTGCGCTCAGATGCGAAAAGGATTTTTTGACGCAAATCCAGCACTCTAATCAGGAACTCAAGTGGTGTTTCATTTGCCCCCTGTGTAGCTTTGGTTAATTGCTGGTACAGTACTGTTGCATCCGTTTCTGCATAATGGGCTTTTAGAACTTGTCTCAGGCTGGTCAATGTGAGATCTTCTTTCCCTTCCAAATAGCTCCTTAGTTTTAACCCAGGACTGACAGCCTCCACAATCTCAGCTTCAGAGTAGCCCGTTTTTAAGCCGCTTTCCATCTGGTGCTTTAAGCTACTGAAACTCAGCGTGTCTTTAGCTGTCGACTCACCCACATGCCCACTTATCCTGAAGTCTTTTCTGAATCCACCTGATGAAACATTACAGCAGCTGTTGCCAATACAGTCTCTCCCCCTGCGCTGTGTTTCGCCGTCCAGCGACGTCCTCATGGCCACCTGCTGCTCCGCTGATGTCCCTTGAGCCGCCTGATGCTCCAGCGATGTCATCGGCCCTGTCCGCAGCTCCGGAGGTGCCCTCGCCGCTGCCAGTTGCTCCTCGTGCACAGCCTCCGCCGTCATCTCCGCTCTGTCTGAAGATGAAGACCGGACCACCGCTCCTGCGCCGACAGCCGCTGACCGCGCCTCCACCAGCAAAACCAGCACATCATTTAGCTCGAGAAGCACCGACATGCCTTCATCCTCTCGCTGTAAAAACTCTTCTCGTTCACAAAACTGGCTAATAAGCTTAACGAGAGCTCTGCGAGATTTGCTTTGTATTTCTTCGCTGCCCTTTTCTGTAATATTACATAGTTCACATACTCAGCAGTTCTTCCAAAGAAAGTCCACATAACTTCTGCTCCAATTCCAACAAAAAATCTTCACGGTTCACAGACATGCTTGAAAGATAACTAAGACGAATAAAACTCTCTCAGTGTATCCGACCGGAGAAAAAACAGTTTGCGTGGCATTAGCTAGACTGTCGCAATCCGTTAGCATTAGCTCCTCTGCTCTGTCACGCTCCTTTACCGTGTTCCTCTGTGTGAAGTAGTCCCAAAACTATCTCGGTGGGACCTCCAAAATGTTACACCACTCCAGGAGAACTTGGTGTAAACAGCAGAACCGAGTTTATTTGGGTACTTCAGAACTGTGGCTTTCACATACAGAGCCCAAGAATACACTCTTCTTCTTTTTTTTTCCGAACATTGTTTTTCTTTTTCCGTGACTGCCCCCTACTGGTGGAAAAACATGTAGCAACCAAAAATCCAAACATATAGTTGAATAACACAAATACCAACAGATTCGTGCAATGTTTTGGACATATTTTAGCTTTACACTTTACCAAGTGCTACACTTCCTTTACATGTGCATGTTCCTTCTTTTTTCCTTCAGACTTAGAGGGAACATGTTCTGCCCGGTGGTGTAGGGTCCTGATTACTCCAAGTTTGTGTTCCAGAGGGTGATGGGAGTCAAAGAGGAGGTACTGGTCCGTGTGTGTGGGCTTCCGGTAAACTTCGATGTTGAGGTTGCCGTTCTCTTCAATGTGCACAATGTCACATCCTGGGCCATCTGACCTCAGGAATTTGCATGATAAGGTGGGGCCAGGTTTCACAATGAGCTCACCCGAAACTCTGGCTTATTGGGACCCACACCCAGTTTCACACCTTGGCTCAGGCGATTAGAGGATCATCAGGGGGTCTTTTTGTCTCTCTGTGGGGGGAAACTCCCACTAGGTTTATATCTAGGACTCTCCACCATTTGACCTTAGAACTGAAGAAGCTTCTCGGATGAGAGGTGAAACGTCTTCAAGCAACTTAAAGAAGTCCAGACGCTTTTCTTTGCAAGCTCCTTTGACTACGATGACCTGGATGACTGAGAACCTTCACAGACATAAGTACTGAATATTATGTCACTTATTTATGTGCAAATGTTTAATAATGAATGTGTTTGAACGAGCTGATGGTTCACTCGTTAAGCTGAAAGAAAGATGCTTTAATCACAGCAGTCACACATGTGTCCACTGCACCGTCTGGAACTCTTCTTGTTTACACTCGTAATAACACAAACACTAAATCCTCCTGTTTGTAGCAGTGTGTACACCTGAGACTGTCACCTGTCTGTCTGTCCTGCACTCTCTCTCTGTTTCTTTCTCTCTGATTGTGGAATAAAAGTATGAACATGTGTTTATAAGTTACACTTGTGTCTGAATCCTGCAGCTTATCACACATTTGATTTCCATGTGTGACGACTGCAAGTGTCCAGAGTGAGGACAGACTGAGGGACCCACTGCTGCATATCATCTGTGAGGCTTTGCACCCCTGATGATCCACCAGGACAAACTCAGCAGTGTGTGAGGAAGAGGAGGAGGAAGAGCCAGCAGCAGCTGACAGATGGAGAGAATAGACAGACTGTTCCCTGTTTGTGAAGGACTGCTAGGAAAGTTTAACATAACTGTCTGTGCTGAATCAGTCTTATTAGGTAATGTTCAAATAATGTGATCATCCCAGTGTTTTCAGTGTGAGAGAAAGTACTCAGGGCCTTCAAGTTACACACTATGAAAGGCAGCAACAAGTTTAATGTTCAGAAACCTAAAGTCTGTATCAGCAGCAGGATGGAGCTAAAATAAATGTTGGTTTCAGTTCTATGAAGCTTTGAGTATTTTGGATCAGTAGCTGCTGTGTTTGTTGCATCATATTGCTGTGATTGTTTATATGCTTTATATATTCTGAGCTAAGTTGATCTATAGTGTTACATCATATTCTATAAGGATGTTATGTGTTTGTAGACTTTCTGCCCAGTTTGACCCATTTAGCAGAAGCCAGCCAGTTTAAGGCTCTGATGTCTATTCTGTGTGACTTACAGCAGTTATGACATGGTCTGATTTTCTCACCCAATAAAGGAATATTTCATATATCAGTCTACTCTTCATTCTATCAGACACAGTTACACTGTCAAAGATACTAGTTTTTGAGCGAAGATTTAAGGTGATAGGAAATATAAATAAATGCAACTTGAATCTTTACTGAATCTCAGTGTTTGACACAGAGTTCAAGCTCTGTATAATATATCATAATAATCTGACAATAAATATAATATTGCCCATATTATATTAACATTGCCAAAGTGAGATGACTTCAGTCTCCTGAACAACATTACCTAATTGTTATTTACTAAGTAATGTTTTGGGTTTTTTTTGTGTGTCCCGTTTGGATCTTTAGCCATCAGAATTGTTGTCTGAAGGCCAAGAAAGATGCCAAGCGGATTTATTTTACCAAGTGGATCATCATGGCCTTGCCATATTGGTCCATTTGATTGACCTTTATCATAATTATGAATTTATTTTATGTTCGGTTGCTACAAACAGGACAGACATGACTGGGGGATAGGACAGGGAGAAAGAATGAAAGAAAGAGAGGGAGAGAAAGAAAAACAGAGGGGAGAAGAGACGGTGAGAAGGGGGGAAGAAAGAAAAAAAACAAACAAAACACCTGGATCACCTGTATGGAGAAAAAAAACAGAGGAGAAAGCAAACAACAAAGAACAACATAATAAAAACAGCACCATCACTATAAACTAGCTAGCAGTAGATATCAGTAGATACTAAATAATAAACGATATTGTGCAGCACGCAAGATAGACAGCGCACAATGTGCTTTGAGGCAGCAGCCAAGAAAGCTGTAGTCCGCGTCTGTGAACACCCGTGTGTACACCTGCCCCAGACATCCAGAGGCCCCAGAGTACAAGGACCCGAGGAGGACCACCAAAGGGGCGGGCGGGGGGGGGGGGGGGGGGAACCGTGCCACCCTGCTGGGAAGAGCTGAGTAGAGCCCCAAAGGAGAGGTCACCCAGCAGCTACGGAGCAGAGGCCAGAGGGGGTTGCAGTGGCGTGCCCGCGGGCTCTGCCGGCAGCCAGCTGTGCCAGAGAGGACCAAGCTTCAGGCCCAGAGGCCTGAGGGCATCCCACCCCCCGGAAGGGGCCCAGCCGGGCACCAGGCCCCGCCAATCGGCCACCAGGAATGAGCCAGTACATACATGAGCGCCCAGCCCCAGACGACAAGGACCACCAACACACCAACGTCTGAGGGCGTCAGCCACCGGCATGGAGTGTGGTGAGGGGAGTTAGGCCTCCGTACTTTGGAGGGCCTGAGATGTTCCCAGAGAGGTTGAGTTTAAGACCCAACCTGACATATAGACACAGACGAACAGGCGCACGCAGACACAAACGTGCATTCCCACCCCATATACACAAACAAATACTCGGCACTCACCTGACGTGTAGACAGACACAAATAAACACTGCACAGACAGTCGCACTCCCCAAGCATACTCTATATCCCAGGTCCAGGTACCCTCAGAGGGGCAAACCGCACCCAGACCCAGGAGATGTAAGGCAAGGCAAGGCACGGCCAGTTTATTTGTATAGCACAATTCAACAACAAGGTGATTCAAAGTGCTTTACAGAGACATTAGAAACAAAAACAAATAAAAAGCATGATTTAAAATTGATTAACACAAGCAAACAAACAAACTAACTAATTAACAAACAAACAACAAACAACAGTATATAAAATCAAAACAGATAAAATCAGAACAGTAGATAAAATCAGTAGTTAAATGTAAGTTTTGAAATTTAAGCTTAAAGTGTGGATTTGGTGCTTTATTCAAATGCAGCTGAGAACAGGTGAGTCTTCAACCTGGATTTAAATAAACTGAGTGTTTCAGCTGATCTGAGGCTTTCTGGGAGTTTGTTCCAGATATAAGGAGCATAATTTCCCCCAGGGATCAATAAAGTATTCTGATTCTGATTCTGATTCTGATAAAAGCTGAATGCAGCTTCTCCGTGTCTGGTTCTGACTCTGGGAACTGATAAAAGACCGGATCCAGATGACCTGAGGGATCTGGAAGGTTCATACTGGGTCAGGAGGTCACTGATGTATTTTGGTCCTAAACCATTCAGAGCTTTATAGACCAGCATCAGAACTTTAAAGTCTATCCTCTGACGGACAGGCAGCCAGTGTAAAGACCTCAGAGCTGGACTGATGTGGTCCACTGTTTTGGTCTTAGTGAGGACTCGAGCAGCAGAGTTCTGAATGAGCTGTAGTTGTCTGACTGATTTTTTAGGTTGACCTGTAAAGATGCTGTTACAGTAATCAAGCCTACTAAAGATGAATGCATGGACTAGTTTTTCCAGGTCCTGTTGAGACATCAGATCTTTGATCCTTGAAATATTCTTGAGGTGATAGTAAGCTGACTTTGTTATTGTCTTAATGTGTTTTTCTAAGTTTAGATCTGCATCCATCACTACACCCAAATTTCTCACCTGGTTTGTGGTTTTTAGATGTATAGATTGAAGTTCTCTGGTGACCTGTAATCGTTTTTCTTTGGCGCCAAAGACTATTACCTCAGTTTTGTTTTTGTTTAGCTGGAGAAAATTGTGGCACAACCAGTCATTAATTTCCTCAATGCATTTACCAAGAGCCTGTACAGGGCCTCGGTCTCCTGGTGACATTGTGATATATATTTGTGTGTCATCTGCATAGCTGTGGTAGTTTATTTTGTTGTTCTTTATAATCTGTGAAAGTGGGAGCATGTAAATGTTAAACAGAAGGGGTCCCAAGATGGAACCTTGGGGAACTCCACATGTGATACTTGTCTGCTCAGATGTGAAGTTACCTATTGATACAAAGTATTTCCTGTTTTCTAAGTATGTTTTGAACCAGTTTAGTACAGTTCCTGAAAGACCTGTCCAGTTCTCCAGTCGTTTGAGTAATATGTTGTGGTCAACTGTATCAAATGCTGCACTGAGATCCAGTAAAACTAGGACTGACATTTTTCCACTGTCTGTATTCAGACATATGTCATTAAACACTTTGGTCAGAGCGGTTTCAGTGCTGTGGTTCTGTCTAAAACCTGACTGGAAGGCATCGTAGCAATTATTCTGTTTAAGAAGTAACTGAGCTGTTGAGAAACTGCTTTTTCAATGATCTTACTTAAAAACGGGAGATTTGAGATCGGCCTGTAGTTGTTCATTTGTGTCTTGTCAGGATTGTCCTTTTTCAGTATAGGTTTTATTACAGCAGTTTTTAGTGATTCTGGAAACACACCTGATATTAAAGAAAAGTTGACGATCTGTAACAGGTCTGACTCTAAAGTCTTTGAGACCTTTTTGAAAAAACGTGTTGGCAGGACATCTAAACAGCAGGAGGAGGAGTTCAGTTTACCTAAGATGTCCTCCAGGTCTTTGCTGTTAATAGGGTGAAACTGTTTCATGGTGTTTAAACAGTTTTTTGGTGGACACAGTACATATCCTGGATCTGCTGTTGATGTACCAACTGCTTGTCTAATCTTTTGGATTTTGTCTGTGAAGAATTTGGCAAAGTCATTGCAGGCTATGGTTGAAGTTCAGCTGCCACTGGCACAGGAGGGTTTGTTAGCTTGTCAACTGTAGAAAATAAGACCCGAGCATTATGGCTGTTTTTAGTGATGATGTCAGAGAAGTAGGACCTTCTTGCACTCCTCAGTTGTAAATTATAATTGTGAAGTTTCTCTTTATAAATGTCATAATGAACCTGGAGGTTTGTTTTTCTCCATCTGCGCTCAGCTTTCCTACACTCTCTTTTTTCATTTTTCACCAGTGTGGAGTTTCTCCATGGAGACTTTTTCCTTCCAGAGATAACCTTCACCTTAATGGGAGCAATAGTGTCCATTACATTTAACATGTTAGCATTGAAGCTATTGACGAGCTCATTGACTGACCCTCTGGACAGGTCAGGTGTTAATGGGAAGACCTGGTTAAAGATCTCACTACTGTGTTCAGTTATACACCGTTTTGTGATCACTGCTGTTGATATATTTGTGTGGGCTGAGATTTTACTTTCAAAGAAAACACAGTAATGATCAGACAGGCCCACATCAGACACAGTAACCTTTGAAATGCTCAGGCTCTTGGAGATCAGTAGGTCGAGAGTGTGTCCTCTATTATGTGTGGCCTCTGTTACATGCTGAGTCAGCCCAAAGTTGCCCAGAGTGTTACTCAGGTCTTTAGTCCCTTTGTCCTGAGGGTTGTCCACATGGATGTTAAAATCCCCAGCAATAATTACACAGTCGAAATCAACACAGATCACAGACAGCAGTTCACTGAGGTCATTAAAAAAGTCTGTGCAGTATTTGGGAGGCCTGTAAACATTAAGAAACACAACTTTGGATGGGGCCTTCAGCTGTAAAGCCACATATTCAAAAGACTGAAAACTTCCAGGAGATAGCTGCTTACATTGAAATGGTTCATTAAATAAGACAGCGACCCCTCCTCCTCTCCTGCTCGCCCTGACCTCACTGATAAAACTGTAGTTAGGAGGGGTCGTCTCGATGAGAACAGCTCCACTGTTACTTTGGTCCAACCAAGTTTCAGTTAAAAACATAAAATCAAGGCTGTGCTCAGTGATTAAATCATTAATTAAAAATGTTTTCCCAGCTAAAGATCTAACGTTTAATAAAGCCAACTTAAGTGTTTTAGAGGTATTACTTGTCCCCTCGTGTTTGGGAGCAGTCTGTGGCACACAAGGTATGTTTACTATATTTAAAGATCTTTTAGAATGCAGCTCTCTGTGTTTTGACCAGGCCACATGTCTCCTGTCACCTAAAACAGAAATTTTAAAACCTTCTAGTAAACAGGGTCCCAGCTTCTCCTGGGAAAAGTCACCACTGCCATAATCCTCGCAGCCCGGACCCTTCACACATCACACATCAGACTGCGGAGACAAAGCATGAAGGTGGTAAGGAGGAACTAAAGGGGGCGAGGCTGGGCAATGTGACTTCGATTGCTCTGTTGAGGGTGGGGCTCGATGGCGAACCTTTGGCCGCCCTGGTGGGGGGTTTATGGGGGACAAAAAGGGATTGGGCCGGGGGGTAGATCTGAGCCCAGCATTGACCCGCTCCATCTGTAACACTTCTCTCTGGGGTGGAGGCAAGCGGACCACCTCCTTATCTGCAGTAGCAGGGAGGCCCCGCATCCCAGACCCCAGTCTGACGGCCAGCACCTCCTCCCAGCCCCCCAGCCCTAACGGCTAACAGAACCGGGGTGAGTGAAGACCCCAAACCACCCTATGCCCGCTCATATGTAGTGTTGCTGTGTGCTGTTCTAAAGTGCATTTAAAACTCAGGACAGCATGGTACTAGCTTCCTCTCAGAGAGCAGCACGGCTCCTCCCGAAAACCCTCAGTGTCTATATGCATTTAAAATTGAGGGTAGGGCACCAGCGCCAGAGGTGGGTTTGAATACACAGAACATCCTCTGGATGCTGTAGAACGTGCTCACCCCCAAGGCCATGTGTACCTACAATCCTTTGCAGTTTCACCCCGGAAATGACATCACATTTTCAGTCTCTATTGGGACACAACCCTTCACTCAGCAAACTGACCTGCCCAAATGAGAGACAGCTTCAGTAAGTGAATGAACCGTTGTATACACCAAAGGTGAAAACCACAGAGATAGTAACTAACCATAATACAAGAAGGAACCCCAGCCCCCCTGCGTGAACACTATAGATGGTTAAGTCCATGTTATTGGCCTCTGCATTCAAACCAGCTCCACCCTCAGCCTCCTCTGTTACCCTAACCAGGAAGGACTGCAGCGGCAGCCAGCTAATTCAAAAAGAAACCATAACAAACAGACTCTATGTATGTGTTATGTGAGAGTGTGAGTAATGTGGATGTCTAGGTTGCAGAATAAAATTGAGGCACAGGCGGCCAGAAGGGGACAGAGGGGGAGTGCCTCCCCTGCACCCTGGTGACACACCTGCACCCCAAGCCCTGCGCGTGTGGGTTGGTGTGGTAGAGCGGGAATAGGGAGGCAGCTGAGGATGGGGAGGGAAGAAAGGGAGGGGCCAGCTCACCAATAGCGGGGGAGCTTTACTAACTAATCTTAAATGACTGTTCAGTACAGAAATGAAGCCCAACAATCATGTTTTACAGTCCTGTGGTCTCAGCCTCAGATACTCAACTAATCAAAGTGATTTCATAAAATAAATAAAATAAATAAACAAACAAAAAATCATTTTTTCTCCCGTATGAAACGTTTCTCGCGGTTAGTATCATGGTTGCTAGGCAACCTGAGCAGCGCGACAAAGGCTAGACCTTTCCATTTCACGAGCCTCTGACTTCCGCACTTCATAGTACCCGACGTACGCGAGCTGTGTCCCAAAACGTCGGCTGCATCCTCCTGAGGCCGCATTTGAAGGCCGATTATGTCACAGCCAGGTGACAAAGACTGTCCAAATTCGTCGACTCCTTTAAATGCGACCAACAAATGCGTCCTTCATTTCCTTGAATTTGATGGATGGGTCGGGTGTGTCCTTTGTGGCCCACCATATCCCAGAATTCATAGCGCGGCCCAGCCAATTCCAGTTTCCAACAATGGCGGCCGCTACTAAGTTCTAATATTGCTCATATTAATATTTCTGTCACAAAATAAACTTTTAACATATTTTCGTTACACCTTAGTTTTACTGAAGACCAACACATTAACACAAAATTTACTCAACATTTTACATTTTAGGGCCACCAGACCTTCTTTACAAAAAATAAACCCTGTTTTTTAGCGAAAACAAATTGAGAAAATTAAATATTTAATTGTTTAGATAATTTTGACTATCTGAATAACTAGAGAGTGCTGTATGTTGAACTTTAGTGAGAAAGTTTTTTTTCAAGCGTTTATAAATTTTTAATGGCAGCACGTAATCACACTGGTGGTCCTCAGGGGTCAAAAATGTCCCCACTTCATTTGACTGTTTTTTTTAAAGTAAAAAGTATAAATTGTCAATCAATTCAGTGTTACACCTTAGTTTTACTTAAGACCAACACATTAAAACAAAATTTACCCAACATTTTACATTTTAGGGCCACCAGACCTTGTTTACAAAAAATACACCCTGTTTTTTAGCGAAAATAAAACAAGAAAATTTAATATTTAATTAAATTAAATATTTAAAAAAAAAATTTAAAATTTTTTTTTAAAAAAAATTCTCAATAAAGTTCAACATCGAGAGTGCTGTATGTTGAACTTTAGTGAGAATTCTTTTTTTGAACCATTTATAAATTTTAAATGGCAGCACATAATCACACCTGTGGTCCTCAGGGCTCAAAAATGACCCCGTTTGCTTTGAAGCAACAAGTATAAAATATCATCCATCTCTGTGTTTCAAGGTTTTATTCAACTTTATTCCATCTCATTGCCTGACAGTTTTCTATATTTTGGCATGGTAGGAACACCAGGGCATGAGTCTGAGTGAAGGCAAACTTTCATGAGGACAAAGGCGTGTCCATATTTGACCCAAGTGCAGGAGGAAGCTCAGGTTTATTCCTCTGCACTGGTCCCATCATGGACAGCATTCTTTCTGCAGTTGCAGGCCAAGGGGCATATACAGTAAACAAGCTGTTACAGGTGATTGTTTTCTTTTGGAAACCTGCAATGTTAGGGACAACTCGTGTCCTGACTGCAGGACAGACGGTTTGCCATCGCACACGAGCATGTTCCATGTACAGCTGGACCTGCATCACATGCTGCCCATGTTTTTGTCTCAAAGTTCCCTGGTTTACTTGGATGTTCTGTTGGAGGGGACAGAGTCCTCTGAAGGGGACTTGGTGCTCATACAGTCACATCAGTACCAGGATCTTACATCACAGCAGGAGGAACACCCACGTGTTCCATACACCTCACAGGAGCACGTTTGTGTCATGAACGACGATCATCTATTGTGTCTTTATCAAGAAATTATGTCCATTTTGTGCTTCTATGATTAATCTTGTGTCAGCATGAAAACTTCTCTACCAGACTCAGGATGTCATAAACTGGCCGTAGCAACTCTACTGGATGCACGGCAGTAAGAATCAACACACCCACATATGCCTACAGCTGCATTCGGTCCATTTTTCTTCCTCTCTTGTTGTCCCTCCTTGTTCGTCATTGAGTTGGCTGTAGAGCAGGTCATCTGCTAATTGGATGGTTGTTGGTTCAATCTCTGTGTGCTCTAGTCTGGAGTTCTTACCAAGGTGTCCTTGGGCAAGTTACTGAACCCCAACTTGGTCTCTGATGCATCCATTGGCACGTGAACATTAAAAAGCAGAATACAAGCAGAATACACTGTGTATAATGCTTTCAGCACTCGAGTAGAAAAGCCACTGAAGGAGTATGGGACCTGGCACATGTGCTTGGACTGTGGTAGATCATCTTTCTCTGAGGCACATGAGAGAGTCATGCATCGTCTGTCACTGGGAAGGTTAGAAGACCGGATCAGTGTTTCCTCACATTACTTTCCTCACATTACTGTACTAGCGCACATTACTGTGCACTAGTACCACTTGCCACGTGTACCTACAATCCTTTGCAGTTTCACCCCGGAAATGACATCACATTTTCAGTCTCTATTGGGACACAACCCTTCACTCAGCAAACTGACCTGCCCAAATGAGAGACAGCTTCAGTAAGTGAATGAACCGTTGTATACACCAAAGGTGAAAACCACAGAGATAGTAACTAACCATAATACAAGAAGGAACCCCAGCCCCCCTGCGTGAACACTATAGATGGTTAAGTCCATGTTATTGGCCTCTGCATTCAAACCAGCTCCACCCTCAGCCTCCTCTGTTACCCTAACCAGGAAGGACTGCAGCGGCAGCCAGCTAATTCAAAAAGAAACCATAACAAACAGACTCTATGCCATCATTTGGCCTGTAGCTTACTGCTGTCATGTATTACAAACTAACTCAAAAGTTTAAATTGGTTAATATATAATCACTGAAGCTTTACAGCACAATGCAAAAATAGGAAAGAAAGGTAAACATGAATATTATTATTAGTATTTCAGCTGTGTGGTTGCATGGAGCCTTCACAATTGTTTCTCCCAATTTTAATTTGCACAACAAGAAATGAAATAAAGCTTTTTTTTCCAGATCATCTTGGTGAATAAGCATCAACTCTATGAATTCAGTTTTTATTACCAGGAAACATAAAGGCTGTGCCATTCTCTACAGTGGATTAAGACTAGGTGCTGTTTGTATCACATCAGGTAAGGACCCAGTCATGTGTTCGTCGCTGTGCCTCTCTACTTGTGATAGCAACAGCAGATGACTACAACGCCCGGGATTCCTTTTCTGCTCCTTCGTCCTTTTCCATAAATGGGGTTTAAGTGTTTTGTGTCACACAGCTTAATCTGTGGTTACGTTTCCTACTCCGAGGCTTTTCTCACTCCCTCTTGTTTTTCTGTTTGTTCAGACACAACCTGACAAGGCAAAAACCAGGTGAGCTACTTTGTGTATCTAATTTTATGTTTTTCATTGCATTTTAAGCTTATGCTTTGTGTTTTGGTTTCCAATGTGAATGTTTCTGTGATTATTGCTGAGACCTGCTGTCTTTTGCTTAAGCTTTCATTAGTTAGTTCATGACTCAACCCAGAATTTAGCCAGTTACAGTCTCAGGTCTTCCTGCCCTAGTTCTAAAATAGTTCTAATACTATGAAAATCTACTCAATAATGAAGTATGATTAATTTGTTTCTTGATTCAGGTTGGCTTATCTTAAAATAGAGCCTAATCCATATTAAATCCAAGCACAAAAACCTTAAAACAGACCTTTTTCCTAGAATACTCCTTGGCTTCTACTGAAATCACAACCAGGACAGGAGTGATATATGTCAACATTCATTCCTGTCATGAGAACAAAATCCTTTTTGTAAACAATATAGGGCTGCTGCACAATCTCTAAAGTCTAAATCAACCCTTTAAAAGGCCTAAACAGAGAAACAAATTACATTTTTGGCCCTAAACTTTGTAAATAACGGCATTACTGACTTAAAACTTTACATGCCTCAGGTCAAGTGTCACTAAGAAAAAAACAACTTTCATTTGTAAAGCATTATAAGTAGAGCCGTTTCTCAGGACATTTCTAGGCAAATTAGGAACAAAGTTGTACAAACGCACTACAAAACTAAACAAACTGCAAATGACCTGATAAAATCCTGCTTGGTATTCACCTATTTTTCAAAGAACGACTTCCACTCAGCTATTGCTTTCTTGTATGCACAAGTAGCAATCATGGATGGCATCCGTGATTACCTCAGTTTGTATGGCAGAGAGGACCGTTGCAACACATTTCGGGTATGTTAGGTGCAAGGTGTAGTAATATGCCATCAACACCAACATTCCTTCCCAGAAATCCTCCAAGGGGAGAGTGGTCACTGGTATGTTTCCTACAGCAACAATGCTGGTTGTCCCAGCAAAAAGCAGCACTGGGGAGGAGAGAGGCCGCTTCTCCAGGTATATCATCTTCACCCGGCTAGAAAAGCACAAAAAAAGGACAAATTCTTCACGATTTTAAATGAAAGGGTTGCTGTGCATCCAAACAGCTTAAGACACAAAAAGCAAAAGCAAGAATGTTTAGAATGATTTACTGTTGGAATAGAAGAAATAAATGAAATTTTGGAAATGTATTAATTCTGAGCATGAATTTTCTCTAGTTTACAGCCTTTTTATCGTGTATATTTGTGCTTTTTTTAAAAACTTTGTTACATATTCTAGTTTTTGAAGGCCTTTTTAAATATATAATTTTACCCATTTTACTTGTATCCCGACTGCAATGTGCTTTTGCTCTGTGCTGCCTCTCTGGAGTAGGTTTTAAATGACAATTTAGAAATCCTGAATAAGGAGTAATTTAATCCCTGCTGAATTGAACTTTGACCCTCTCTTATTAAGCATGAAAAGCAAAATAATAATATAATAATAATAATAATACAAGTAAATGGAGTACAAGTTACAGTGGCTGGTATTGCAGCTGTTCTCACCTTGAGGATATGAAGGAGAGCCTCACTGGCACTTCGGTGGTGTAGTTGGTGAAGGAAAAAGAGATGGAAGTGCATTGAAGAGAGTGACAGTAAACTCCACCGTGGACAGAGAAAAGTATCTTAATAAAGTAATCTGAACATATCTGATGGATTTAATGTATGAAAATGCCACTTACCTCCAAGGGGAGAGGAGGTTTCAGGACCTTCTTCTAAATGCCAAAGAACTGCACCTTCGATCAAAACTCTGCCCATCGACCCTCCATGTGATCTACCGTATTTTCACGACCATAAGGCGCACTTAAAAGTCTTAGATTTTCTTCAAAAAGTACGGCGCGCCCTATAGCGCAGTGCGCCCTGTGTGTTGTAATGAGGACGTAGTAGAGAACACAATGAGAACGCTAAAGGGTGAAGTGTGTCCGAGTTGGAGGAAAGACTCGAGCAGTGGATCATCGAGCAAAGAATGATGGGAGAAGCGTTTCGACGGTCACCATTCGGCTAAAAGCAGTTTCACTTTCACTTTTTATGAAACGGTGCCATTTTTCCATCCGGACCAGGACTACGGTAGCGCAGCAACTTCCAGCGGATTATAATGAAAAGCTGGCCATCTTCCGCTCCTACAGCAGCAAACACATCGGCGACAAAAACATCCAGCCCAGCCACATCACAAACATGGACGAGGTGCCGCTCACTTTTGACATCCCGGTGAGTCACACTGTGGAGAAGAAGGGGACCAGCACGGTAGCGATACGCACAACGGGGTATGAAAAGTCTTTTTTTACTGTTGTGCTTGGCTGCCATGCTAATGGACAGAAACTGCCGCCTATGGTGATTTTTAAGCGAAAGACTTTGCCTAAAGAGAAGTTTCCAGCAGAAATCATCATTAAGGCAAATGAAAAGGGCTGGATGGATGAGGAAATGATGAAAGAGTGGCTGAGGGAGGTGTATGTAAGGAGACCAGGTGGTTTTTTCCACGCATCACCATCGCTGTTGATCTGTGACTCTATGCGTGCCCATCTCACAGCCGATGTGAAAAAAACTAGTGAAACAAATGAACTGTGAGCTTGCTGTCATTCAGGAGGCCTGACAAAGGAACTCCAACCGCTGGGCATCGGTGTGAACCGCCCGTTCAAAGTAAGGCTGCGAGCGGCCTGGGAGCGATGGATGACCGATGGAGACCACAGTTTAACCAAGAGTGGAAACCAGCGCCGGGCGAGTTACGCCACAATTTGCCAATGGATTGTAGATGCTTGGGCTAACATGTCTGCTGGCACTGTTGTTCGAGCTTTCACAAAAGCCGGCATCGTTTCCGAGGAGCCGCACGGCACGGAAAGTGACTCTGACAGTGAAGAAAGTGAACTTGGCATGTTTGATGGAGATTTAGCGCAGCTGTTCAATTCAGACACAGAGGATGAGGACTTCGATGGGTTTGATTGATGATAAAAATGTGAGTACCAAACTTTGTTTTGCTCCTGCTTTATTTTTAAATACGCACACTTGTATGCTTGTGTGTTGTTGATGATGACGATTACTGGTAATAAAAATGTGAGTAAGGTACCGAACTCAGGTTTGCTCCCGCTTTATTTTTAAATACGCATACGGTACTTGTATGCGCCCTATGATCCAGTGCGCCTTATGTGTGTGTTAAATACAGTAATGGCACACATAACTGAGACTGCGCCTTTTAGTACAGTGCGTCTTATGGTCGTGAAAATACGGTATGTATTTGCACTTGGAACCACCAACGATGCGATGCAGTTCATCCATCGCCTATGACAAGGTTGTGCTCAGCAGAGGCGGAGCCAGACATTTGAAACACCCGGGGCTTAGCCCAAAGAGTAGTATGCATGTGGGATTTTTTTTTTTTTTTGTGGGGGGGGGGGGGGGGGGGGGTGTAGAAATGACTGAACGATTAATAGGCTCTGTTTTGAGTTTTGTTCAAAAAAGAATGACTTCATATAGGGAAAAATATATATCACATGTGCAGGACACCTTAAACTAGTTTTTTAATTAAGCAGCAAGGCAGAACAAGGTCAGGGCTGTATCAAGACACGAGGACTAAACCCCAGTTCAACCAGACCCAGAACTGATCCAGAATTAAAACAGGACTACAACAGTTCAAAATCAGGACTACTGAGGACTTAACCAAGACAGAACCAGAATCAGAACTAGATGATAGCACTAAAAATCATCATAGACCTGCACTACACTTATTTTTTAATTCTACCAAAGTCCACTATTTAGATTGAGAAAAGTTTATATAATTATTTAGTCTTGTTGTGCAAACAAGCCTGCAGAACTTAATAAATACAGAATTTGAAAAATAACAAACCTAAAAAGAAACACTAGGTACGAGATACATGAGGACCTATGATACGGTGATACTTCTGGTAAACAACCATTTGACTAACATGTGTGTCTCACCTGCTCTTGTTCATCTGTTCTGTCCTCGTTCTCCTCTCCCTCCCTCTTTGTGCTGACAATCATCAAATATACAGTTGAAACCAGATATTTACTCTTCAGATAAAAACACTTTTTTAATTGTAACATCAAATCAGATTAAATGTTTATTTTTTTAGATTGATAAATATAAAAACATATTTGTTAACTTTAAGAGTAAAGAGAGAAACTATCTGTATTTCTTAATTGCAAATGGCACCAAATTGTATTCAAACTTGAGCCACACTTATGGAGCTCCACAGTTCTTTTCCTGGTGTTTTGGTTGATATCTCTTGATTTTCCCATGTCAAAGAAACAGGCTCTGTGTTTTGTCTTATATGCATCCACAGCTGTGCCACCAATTTACTCACATGGACTCTACTAACCTATCAGAAGCTTCTTCAGCTCAGAATGGAATCGTCTGGAGTTTTCTTATTAATTAACAATAAATTTAGTGTACATGTACTCCTAAATTTGATGAAAGTGATAAAAATAGATCTCTCTCTCTCTTTATTCTGAAATTTAACTAATTCAAAATATATTTCAATATTTATCTAAAACAAAAATTTACTCTAAATTGATGTTGTACAGTAAAAATGTTTTATGTTTTCTCCCTAAAGTGTATGTAAATATCTGGTTACAAATGTGAATATCCTGCTGTGTACTGAAATCCCTCTTGTTTTGCATAGAAATATACTGAACAACATACAAAGCATAATATATAAAATAACATTTACCTGAGTTTTTTCTTTGAAAGAACCCTTGAATGTCCATTCTTATGTTTCAGTACATAACTGAAACCGATTTAGTCAGGGAGGGTAAGAACTGAAAATATGAAATAAACACACGTAAGCTAAGACTCTAAAAAAAAATAGCATTTGTTCGGCTTTTCATTTCGCCATTTGTTGATTCACTTGAAGAGCAAGTAACGTAATATTGGTCAAGTGATCAGTTTCATATCAATCTTTCGTGATGCACCGTCATATTTACATTATTTGTACGGTACGAATGATTTGCTTTGGTACCTGGTCAAACTTAAGCTCTCCTTAGTATGGCTGGCTCCGTCTCTCCAACAGCGCACTCACGGGCAGCAGCTGCCCCGCCCCCTCGCTCAGTCGCTTAGTGCCTGAGCTTGGATCATACCAATATCAGGGGGGGATTCACGCACAGTCGTAAATTCCCACAGTGTGCACTATGTGCTTCGAATATTGTGTGTACTTTTTGTTTTATACAGTTGTCAGCCAGGCATCTAACTATGAAAAAATTACACTCCAAAATACCCCGGGCTTCTGACAAAACAACCCGGGCTTAAGCCCCGTAAGCCACCCCCCCGCTCCGCCCCTGGTGCTCAGTTAGTCAAGAACTAACTAAACCTATCCAGAGAAAAGCAAGGAATTTAACTGAAGGTAGTTGAACTTACATTTCCTATGTCTTTGAAGCACAGGTATGCTTCAAATATGTTTGTGGGCCTGTCTTCTTCCCTTGTAACATCTGCATCAATAAAAGCTCGTGTGGCCTCAAACTCCAGTCCAAAATTTGAGCAACGTCACTTTGGTTGGGTTTTGCATTGGGTTTCCTGTACATGTTGCTCAAGGTTTTGTAATGTCTTGCCTGCATCTTCAGGCTGTCATGGTCTGCTAGGGAAAGCAAAGAGCAATTGTAAGACAAGGTGTAACTAGACTTCAGAAAATCCAGATTTTTCTAATCAGTCATTTCTAACAAGGTTGTAGGATTATTTTTAAGTGACTGTTTTCAGTTTAATATTTATGAGAATTAATGTTTGGGTTAAATATGTTTAAGTAATGAACTGACCCTACATGTCCTGATGATTTCCCTTTATGTCCTTGTCCTATAATGATCATGGATTTATGTTAATTGTTACTTCGAACAGAATCAAATATTAAAAGGAAAGTTAAAGATGCCCATGAATAAAATCATTGTGAAAACAAGGTACAGTTTGTTTACTGTGTATACCGTTCACAACAGTGTGGACAGTGATTATGAGCTGATGGATAAAAATCTTTTAGGTAATTTGATCTATGACAGAAACACTGTGATAAAGCATGATAGATGTGACCAGCATGAGGATTTACATGTGTAAATAATCAGTACTGAATAACACCCACTACAACACAAGGTATTAAAATATATACTACTGTCTGGTGATTGTGTGCAACACTGTGTGTGTGCTATGGCTAACTGGCAAGATGGTATGAGGGATATATCATATGTTGACACACCATTGTGTGGAATACACATTTAGAAAGGGGTTCATTGTTGTAGCCATATAGTGGAACAGTTTGTAAGAGGAGACAGTCAGCAGATAGAGAGGTAGCTAAGGGTGACGGTGGACTTACCAACATCGTCATCTGGAGTTGGTGGACCTATAGCAGCCCTGGGTGCAGAGCATGAGGCTGACTTAGATAACAGTGGTGAAGCCTGGGTATTATTGTTTGACTGTGTTGGTACAGTAGAGTGTAGCTGGAATTTTGATGCTTTCTCTGAGAAAAAAAGTAGAGGATGAACAGAATTTAATAACAGGAAATGGCTAGAAAGTTAAGGCAAATATTCAAAACTGTCTAAATCTTGCAATACACTCTGAATAGAAAACTGAGGACAAAAGTTTGAAGTTTTATATGTCCAAAAGTCATTACTACAGCAGACCAGAGTACACACCTGCATTTGAGTTGTCCTTGCTGAGGTCAAGTATGGTATAGTCACTTGAACCACTTGCTTCGCCACTTAGGTCCCCTTCAGTCCCATTGCCTGTGTCGTCTGAGCTGAAAATAATCTTCCTGGGCCTGCCTCGCTGCAGCATGGAGCCCTGCTTCCTCCTTGGAGACTTCATATTTTGGAGTCGTTTGTACAGTTTGGTGTAGATGGTCAGCTGTGGTAAAATAATATATATTTGTACATCCTTTTTTTATCTCGCTCAATTTTAGATATTGTAGTGGGTAAAGAATGACTTACATATGGCATGTGTGTGTCAGCATCACGTAACATGGGGTAATAGTTGACAATCTTCTGTGACATTGCTCTCATTTCAAGTTTGGAGGGGTGTCTTACTTCTTTCCTCATGGGACTAGCATGGAGGATTGCAACCATGCTGGTGACTGTGCTCCTTATAAGTCTGCAACAGAGCTCCTTCGACATCTTACAGTCCTTTTCCTTTCCACTGTGAAGCAATGCAAAGTACTGACTGCGCACCATGTCCAGTTCTGAATCTGTATACACCACATACTCCGGTGGGTCTGGCATTTTCATTGTTTTGTCTGCAGTGTAGGAAATGGGACTGGAAGTTTGAGGCTGACATTCAGACACATCAAAGCCTAAGGGGTTACTCCCACTTCGATGGCAAGTGTTGGCATCTTGTTCAGCAGTCTTAAGCAATAACAGTTGCGGGATATAAAAAAAATACACAATTAGGCAAATTAATGCTAGACCGTAATATATTCTAGCATTAATTATAATATTAATAATATTAATGATAACATTAATTATAATATTCTTAGTTACAACACAGACAGTATGGTCAAACGCATCCAAGCCGTGACAGCGGTTCTCTAGCTCGATTCCAAAGCCTCCGCTCACAGTAGCAATATGCCACAGCTGAAGTCATTTAGCTAATGATCATGTTAGCTAGCTTGCTAACTAGCGGCCCTCACAAAACACGACTTTATCTTAATAGCACAGTTATACTATAGTGTCGTTCATAAATGTAATTATTGAACTTAATGTTACCAACCTTAAACTATTGTTTTTTTTTTTTAAATAAATGATTTTTATTTTGTAACGGTCCAGTTGGTTAACAAAGCAGGGAAAATGATTTGGTCCCAAGAAAGTAAGGTCATGACAGGAACTGAGAATGTGCAGAAAATTATTAATATATTTTTTTCAAAGTACACAAAATTCAAAAATGAAGTCTAAAATGCTTATTGCCTAAAAATAAAAATAATTGACATAATTTAAAACTGAAAAATTGGATAATTAAGGAAAAATATATTTTTAAAATTGCCTACATTTCCCATGGTCCCACGCTCTCATCTGTGGCCTTCGGTGGAGAGCGGTAAAGTATGCCGCATGGCTACAGCACATAAACAGTTCACCATGGCGCTCTGGAGATGTATGATCTGTTTGATCTTTGTTTCTTTAACTCTGAATGTGCTCCTAAGCCACATGAATGCAGCTCGTGGTCGAAGGCAGGATTTGGTGGTTTATTGTGGAAAAGATGGCTGTGAACAGGAGTTTTTAACTCGTTCTTTCGCCACATTAAACGGACGCACCCTCTGTATTTGACGAATGGAAACCCACCAAGAGGATGGAGGATCCCCCCAACGTCCCACTCTGTAGGATCGGAAAAATTGTCTGGTTCTGTGTTTGCCAACCGTGGTACTACAACAACAACCAGCACTGTGGAAATATCAACTCGTGGATCTTTGCCTGAAGCGCAGGAGCCTCAGGTTGACAGCCCGGTCACAGTAAGTAAGATAAGATAAGATAAGATAGAACTTTATTAATCCCTCGGGTGGGTTCCTCTGGGAAATTCGACTTCCAAAAAGCACAGCAACGACCGAAGTTACAGTTACAGAATTGTTATATATATATATATATATATACACACACACATATATAAATACAGAGACAAATATAAATAAAATATACAAAGGGGATAAATAGAATAAATAGGAATAAAAAATAAAAATACAAGTGAATTGCACATTTCAAGTATTGAGTCTATTGCACTGTTGACTATTTACAAAAAATATTGCACAAGGTATTGTACAGTGAGGTGAAGAGGCACTACAGCTTAGTTGTTCCCCCCTCCTTTGTCCTCCTGTTTCCCCTCCCTCTCCCCTCCAGAGAGGAGTTAAACAGTTTGATGGCGTGTGGGACAAAGGAGGAAGTGTTAACCTAAATAAAATGTAGTGTGACTTCTGATGACACAGCCATGGTCCTATATTACTTTTACTCATTTTCTCCATTTTCAAGTGTTTTTCACTATGGTTGGATTGTAAATCACCAGGATGAGTGTAAAGGTCACGTTGCAGCCGGAGCAGGCACGCACTCTGCGGCTGGCATGTCTCCTGGTGTAGTTTGCATCAAAGACACTTTGCTTGTTTAAATCGTTCATGTGGCAGCAATTTGGGCATCTCGTAGGAGTTACAAATGCTCAGTACAGTTACAGATAAGACAGTATTTGAAAGCCCTGTAAAAAAAGTAAACAAAAAATACAAAATCTATTGGCCAGAAATACTGCCAAAACGTATGCGCATGATTCTTTGGAAAATTAAATAAAATAATAAATGCATACAATAAAAATATGACATATATATTTATATAAACATCAATTCTACGTGAAAATCTAAATTACATTATTTTAAAATACATAAATAACGGGCACGGTGGTCAGCACTGTTGCCGCACAGTAAGAAGTTCCTGAGTTCAATTCCACCATCAGGCCGGGGTCTTTCTGTGTGGAGTTTGCATGTTCTCCCCATGTCTGCGTGGGTTCTCTCCGGGTACTCCGGCTTCCTCCCACCGTCCAAAGACATGAAGCTTGTGGGGATAGGTTAATTGGATAATCCAAATTGTCACTAGGTGTGAATGTGAGTGTGAATGGTTGTCTGTCCCTGTGTGTTAGCCCTGCGACAGACTGGCGACCTGTCCAGGGTGTACACCGCCTCTCGCCCTATGACAGCTGGGATAGGCTCCAGTGCCCCCCACGACCCTGAAAAGGATGAGCGGAAGCGAATGGATGGATGGATGGATGGATTAATAATTTAATAAATACAACAAATATGTAAACAAACTAATATCTAAGTGCGAACAAAAATTCCTTAATTACAAGATAAAATCTCGTTCTCATGAACACAATCTCTTGTCTTGTCTCATCAGAAAATGGGCAACCCCTTTTTTATTGTCTTTAACTACTTTTCCATTTCTTCCATTTCACAGCTTTAACAGTAATCACTTCATTCACTTTGTTTTTGTTTCTTTGTTTTTATGGTCTAATCATCAGGTGTAACTGATTATACCTGTTGTGTAAGAATTTTAGAATTGGCCAAGTGTTTGGAGTAACTTTGTTTGTCAAATATTTTCACAGAGAACGGTCAAACATATCATATCAGGAGTGCAACAATATCAGGCAGTTCTTCTGGATACGCTCAAGGAAAAATTGAGGGCAGTGTTTGAAGATCATGCCGAGAGAACCACTCA
This sequence comes from Rhamphochromis longiceps, assembly GCF_057381845.1. NCBI lineage: Eukaryota > Metazoa > Chordata > Actinopteri > Cichliformes > Cichlidae > Rhamphochromis > Rhamphochromis longiceps. The sequence continues at coordinate 1,410,492 of NC_140573.1, forward strand.
GCTTCAAGATGAGGCGTTGGCTACATTTGATAAGTTCATGGATCCTTTCTCCAGCATTGCTATGGACAGAGTAGAGCCATAGGGGAACTGTTCAGCCCAGTCAACTCACAGGAAGTAGTAGTATCCCAGAAGATTTGTTGGGTAAAGCAAGGTCTTTGAAGGGTCATGTCCATAAGCAACAAAAGTTTTTACTACGTACCATTAATTGAAAGTGTAAAGCAGTTATTGACTGATGAGAGAATCTGTTGAACACTGCACCACAAAGAAGCAGAGAGGGATTCTTCCATGATTTAACAAACGGATCCCTCTTTACATCTCACCCCATATTTACAGGCCAAATGCATTGCAATTAATACTGTACACAATTATAATATGTAACCCGTTAGGGTCCCATGCTTCTGCAAACACATTGGTTATGTTTTATTGTACTTTAGAAAATATTGATTCCAAATTTAGGTCAAAGTTAGCTGCAATATGACTTTCTTGCTATCGCTAAAGGAAATGACATTGCTCAGTGGGGTGTTGATGTTGTACCGAAAAGAATTCTTCAAGATCTATCACTGCTTTACAGGTGTAAGGATTGAAATGTCAAATGGTGAAATTGAATAGTTTGGTGTTTTTTATAGCCAGTTGCAGAAACATGCTATCCCAGCATGAGATTGCTGGCTTTAAAGAAGGGGTTGGTTTTGCTTATAGCAAATACAGACACTGTGAATACAGCGACAACAAATTGAAACAGTCTTGTGGACAGATGCTGATTCTTTTGAAAAAGCAAGAACAAAGAGCAAGAACAAATAAGTTCCCATTATTTCTTTATAAACTGTACTGTGACTGAAAAGTAAGATTGAAGAACACCTGTATCAGTTCATGCTACAGAATTAGCACACGAGCTCATTGATTATACTTCATACTGTTCTGTTAGTTTCAGGGAAATTGTGTTTGTGCCAATAACATAGAGTCTTTCTGATATCATTTCCCATAGAAATCAGCCTTAAGATTAGAGCTGCACCAACGTATTTTCTTAGTGTAGTGTTCTGATGTCGGTTAACAAACCCTCATCAAATGTTCCCTAAACCAATGTTAGGGTTGTGCCACAATAATGCTGGCATGCTGGGACAAACGGCTGTCTCTGAAATGAGATTTGTATCATGGATTTTGGTAAAATGTTTTCTCTTTTATATAAAAATTTGAAGTCAGACATGATTTTTGTATAAATCATTCAACAGATGCCTTGTGTGAATTTTTATTAAATCAAGCAAATGGAGTTTGTCACTGCATCTTGAAACAAGTTATATTTTGAGAGAGATCCGGTGAGAGACCTAATGCAGGCTATTTTAAGAGTTATTCTTTCCATTTCAGGATTTCTGTACTAATATAGACACAATTATATGGTTATTCTTGATTTAACTTTATAATCTAAAATCAAGGCTTAGAAACAAACATATCATTTTCAGAAGAAGGCAAATTACCTGGCCTGTCTAAAAATAAGATTTTAAATCATGGTAAGCACCAGATAACGTGCAGTGCAGTCACACCAATATGCTTTATTGACTTTATTGTCCTTGTTTTGTGTTTCAGTGGCTACTGTTTACTTAAGCATTAATGGACCTTTTCAGTGCCAAACACAATACATAGAGAAGTTACTTTTCAGTCTATGTTTATGTATTCAGATTACATATTACAGCACACACAGGCCCAGATCTTCTGGAGGCTTGTGCATGGCAAAGTTGCCACTCTTAAAGTGATTATGTTTCATTACAGTGGAAATGGGAGGACAGGGTTTCCTGGTGCCTCCGGATCAATAACCCAGCTCTCGTTCTGTGAACACACGAACACCTGCTTTACTGTCATGTCCAGGTTTGTCAGGATGTTCATGAAAACGGTCCCTATCCTCTGAGGGGTGTGGATGACGATTATTGCTTATAGATTACCAGTATTTATCTTCTGTGTATCATCTCTTTTCATTTGCATTTCTCACAAATTGATCTAATTTGCGACTCCAGTGAAATCCATTGTGTTGTTTTTATGAGCTGCAAAACAGGTGTTTTGTATGCAGATTTACAGTTCTGTGAAAAAGGGTTTGTCCTTTCCTCGTTTCTTTCTCTTTTTCGGCAAAAATAAACAGTTTTAAATGATTTATTTATTAAGAAAAAAAAAGAGATCCAAACCTATCAAAAAAGTAATTACCACCTGAACCTAATCACCCTGGGCAGCAAGAACTGCAGTCGAATGTTTGTGATAACGGTAATGAGTCTTTTACATGGGTGTGGAGGAACTGTTTGAATTCAGCCAGGCTGGGGGACTTTCACTTCAGTTCAGTTTGATTTATAAAATGCCAAATGACAACAACAGCTGCCTTCATTACGTATCCTCCACGCTCCATTCAGAAGCATAACCCCTCTGGGACGGCCTTTTGTCTGCCTTCCTCTCTCCTGGTAGCATTTCATGCAGGACACCTGTCAGCAGCTTGTTTTGAGGTTGTGTGAAACCATCTCAGTTGGATTTAAGGCTAAACGTTGAATAGGCCATTCCATAATGTTCATTCATTGATTTAGTTTAACAATTCAGGGGTGAACACCCTGATACGTTTCAGATCAGTGTCCTATTGCATAACCTTCATGCTCTAAAGCTCATAACCATTGTCATTCGGGATTTTCTGTTAGTGAGCAGAATTCGCAGAGTTGTGGTCCAGGTCCTGAAGCAGTAAGTTCACTTCACCACCACCCTGCTTGACTATTGGTGACGTTCATTTTATGAAATGCTATTATGATTTTATACCACATGTAACTGGATACATTGTTCTGAAGAACCACAGTGACTCTGTTGGTTGTTTTACTCAGTCTGTACGGACTGTAAGCTGCATGTGATGTCACAGGGTGGAATTGACATGTTTTAACTTGGTGGGTTTTTTCTAATCTTTCTGCATGGGTTGCTGTGTTTTATCATTTCTAATCTTTTAATAACGTAGAGTATTTTATTCCTACATTTTTATCGCATGTTTTATTGTGCATATTGTTCCGGGCACACTCCCTACCCCTACTGATCACTAATTCGGCACACCTGAGCGGACTACAACCAATGAGGGTTCCCCTTTTGGCCGCCGAAGGCCAATAAGAAGGCGCGGCGGAATGGACGAGAGGGAGAGCCGTGGAGCGGTAACTGGCAGTAGGATGGCTGGCGTGGTGAGGGGCACTGAGACCCGACTAAAGGAAGCCTGGTGGTGGCCAACAAAGTGGGGGCGGAAGGACGTCCCATCTCGAGAGATAACGAGACACCACCCACGCGTGTTGTTTGGGATAAGTTCCCACCCGGTTAATTAATGGAGACGCTCCGCGTAAATAAAGAAACGTGACTGCTGCTGTCCCTTTTCTTCAGTGGACGCTGGTGCGAAGTGATGGAGAGGACATCTGAGGGCACTGCCGCCTTTTTAGTTGACTTTTCTTAATTAGACTTTTATTGATTTTAATTGATCGGCCGAGACTAGGACTTGTAGTTGTGCTGTTTTATATATTTAAATCCTTGTGTCCCTGGCCAGGGTATTTTAATTGTTGGTTTTAAGTTAAATAACTTATACTTTAGAAACCTAGTTTTTATCTTTCCTACTGCCTTCGCTCCACTTTTCCCATTCTTACTGTTTCAGAAGTTTCCCTTCTCAGAGAACACCTCGTGATACTAACATCAACTAAAAACAAACAGTATAAGACAGAACGCAAACTTTGACTGAAATTAGTTTTTTACCCATGTGATCTCTACAACCCTCTTCTGTAAAAGCCAAAAAGGTTTGAATGTATAAGCTCAAAGTGCTTAAGTAAGGCAGCTGGAATGGAAAAGCAAAGTACTGTGACCTGGGCACAAGAGCAAGCTACTAGTAAGTTCACGGTTGTTTGGCTGCATTTAAATCACAGGCATCTGAATTATTCACAATTCCGAGGAGGGAGGAGAAGGATACTGGGTGTGGGAGGCTTCCATGCTGTAATTACTGCCTTTTTTAAAACCTAGCATAACTATTAAATATATTAGAATTTATCTCTGACACCGTTTCTGGCAATAATCCAGAACAGCAAAAATGGATTCTGTGAATTACAGCTCCCACACCTCTAATTCTATATTAAACACCCTAACCCTCAGTGCTCTCTGTCTCCCAGACATGATGACTAATTGATGTTGCTGAGCTAAGAGATTCAAAATGGTAATTTAGTCCAATTGTTCAAATTTGTATGTCCTGATTAAAGTTGAAACTTCTATGAATATCATGTGTAAAAATGGTTACTGAAGAGATGTTATAAAATTTTGGTTAAGTGCACCTCCATAACCAGAAAACCTGCTAAAGCTCTGTGTGACACCTGCCAGTCAGACGTCTAAGAATCCACCTTTAACCCTCCTGCCATCCTTTAAAAAACTCACACCCATCACCCTAGGGACCATTCTCAGCCACGCCATAAAAAGACCATATATCCATATTTTATTCCACTTTAAATTAGCCAACCTTGTAAAACTACTTCTCCCTGAAATATTCATGTAAAGTTTTAATTATATTTTCGTTGTTTTAACCCTTCAAATCCCAGTGTTATTACATGAGCGCCCTGTGTTATAAGCCCCAAAAACCAAAAAACGAAACTAAATATTTCCACAAAAAACCAGTTGAAGTAATATGTGATTGTCATTATAAGTAGGCCTTTAGATGGACCAAAGATTGGCACCAACATACATTTTGACCTGCCATTATTTTTTCTGCATTTTTTTTGCAATTTAAAAATTAAAACTTCAAGGCCCTGAGTCTTCATTGACATCCAAGAAAAGAAGAAAAAATAAAATCATATGATGATAATTTGGGGTTGAAAAATAGCGTTTATAATGGAAGTCAATGGGCAGAAAATGGTCCCCAGGGTGATGGGTGTGGGGATTTCTGCTGCTCAGCCATTTTAGGCTGATTTAAGGAATTCACACTGGAATATTAACATTGACAGGTAAAAACTATCCTGTGGCAAGTTTGGTTATATTCCACTGAACACAGTGGAAATGGCAGCCATTTAACACATAGCAGTGGCACAAAAAGGTCCCAAGAAGGCAGGAAGGTTAAAGGTTGTGTCTCCTATATGACATTAAAATTGTTTTAATGAGTAGAAAGATGCACATGAGTTTTATAGTTTTACAGATACGTTTGAAACACATTTCCACTCTACAGTGGATGTTAGAAAAGTACAACACTGACGTGATCTGCTGTTGTCAAAGTCGGGTCCACTCTCTGGGGAACACTGTTTTGGGCAGTACTGATTCATACATTGCAGAATGGGCCTCTCACTGCAACTTTCTTATTCCTCTAAAGGCATAATAAGAAAGTTGCAATCTTCCTCACTATTTGGAGATCAACTAGATACAGCAATTTATGGTTGGGGATGAGGTCCCAATGCAAGGCTTTGGAAACTGAGTCGTATAGGGCTGCGCTTTAGAAACTGCAAAATAGTAGGCTTCTACTTGACCCCAAAAACAGACCAGAAGTTGGCGTTCCAGCAAAAGTGCAGGAATTTAAAGGCACTTTTGCAAACCAGGCACCTGTGCCAGAACATTTAAGATGGAGATGGTGTGGTTCAGTTGAGTATTTAACAGAAAAGTCATAACTAGGAATTTATTTCAACTTGTATAGTTCCATTTTGACAGTATTAGAAAATATAAGAATTAAAGCTGACAGTCTGTTTCAATCACTTTTTTCCATAAGTGTCAACCATTTCATTTGCACTTCATATTCATGTGTGACAGGAGTCATAATGCATAATTGCTGTGTCCTAAAGCCTACGCCGCATCCTTCGGAGCACCCGGCCTTCACGGGCTACGTGGGCCGGGTCCTTCGAAGAACGAGAAGGCTGGAAGTGCGAGGCTGTGAAATGGGACGGTCTCGCCTTCAGATCTGCAGCACCGCTGTCACCGCCGTGGAGTTTAATAAACTCGGCCGTCTGCTCCTTGCTATCTAAAATATAACAGGACACTGGAGTAAATTTTCGACCGTCTCACACTTCTGTTTAACCAGTTGTCTGCTTGACGTTTATTCAGAAAGCTATAAACTATTGTGAAAACTAGAACTTTAATCTCAGGCAAACTGATTTACTCATAAATAAAACACTGAAAAAAGCCAAACAATAACTTTAAGTTATGTAAATGACTTGTATATCATGTTTAACCTGAGTAGTGAAAGACCACGGGGGTTTGAAAACGATGTGCCGGGAGTTTGCTGTTATCGCCCCAGTCAGCTATCGAGCTATCGAGCTATCGAGCTATCGAGCTATCGAGCTAACCCATCAACCACCAAATCATGCAGACTGCTTCTACAAACATTTGTCAAAGAATGAGTTACTCTCAGGAGCTCAGTCACTCTCAGCATGGCACCCTGACAGGATGTCAAGACCAGTTGTGAAATTTTCTCACTACTAAATATTGTATTACTAAATAAAATCATAGTCAGCAGATGTTTGCCACCTTTCTGCAGAGGCATTGACTACAGATCTCCCAACTTCATGTGACCCTCAGATTATCTCACAAACAGCTTCAAGGAATGGCTTTCAGTGGCCGAGTCCTGCATCCAACCCAACACAACCCAAAGTGGTTTAAAGGGCACTGCTACTGGACTTCAGAGCAATGGAGACATGTCCTCTGGAGTAGTAAATTACCTTTTTCCACCTGGCAATCCAATGGAGGTGTCTGGGTTTGGCAGTTGCCAGGAGAATGATACTTGTGTGACTGTATAGTGCCAAGTGGAAAGTTTGGTGTCAGGTTGTTTTGTTTTTCGACTCAGCCTCTTAGTTCCAGTAAAAGGAACTCTTAATGCTTCAGCATACCAAGACATTTTGGACACTTTCCTGCTCCCAACTTTGTGGGAAGACTTTAGAGATGGTCCCTTCCTATTCCAACATGATTGCACACAAGTGCACAAAACGTCCATAAGTCCAGAAGGACATGGATGAGCGAGTCTGTTACAGAAGAACTTGACAGGCCTGCACAGAGTCCTGACCTCAATCCAATAGAAAACCTCTGGGATGAATTAGAACAGAAACTGCAAGCCAGGCCTTTTTGTTCCACATTAGTGTCTGACCTCACAAATGCACTTCTGGAGGAACGGTCAAACATTTCCATTAACACACCTTCAAGGTTCAAGGTTCTTTATTTGTCACATGCATAGTTATACAAGTATAACAGGAACTGACCTGAAAAATAGGATCATGGCCAAGCTTGAAACCTGGATCCCCCGTAGCCGGTTACCAAGATTACGTGAAGTACCCTCAGAAGGTCTGCTAGATGATGTTAATGCAGCACTACAGGCAATACCTACAACCACGATTACCGACACTAACAAGCTGATCTACAATACGGCAGCAGTGATCAGTGAGATGCTTGGCTACAAGTTGAACAGCGACAAGGGGCAGTACCCTCCATGGAGAAGGAGGCTAGAGGGCAAGATCAAAGTAGCACGGAGGGAGGTTAGCCAACTAACGGAGTTGCAGCAAGGTGCGACAAATAAGGTGCCTAAGAAGTACAGCAAGCTGTCCATACCTGAGGCCTTGGAAACTGCCAAGCAAAGACTCACAGCCTTGGCCAGCCGCTTGAGGAGGTACACCAGAGAGATAGAAGGCAGGAGAATAAACCAGCTGTTCTCCACAGAACCAGCAAAGGTGTACTCTCAGTGGCAAGGGAACAATAAGAGAACAGCACCACCAAGGCTGGAGACGGAGCAATACTGGAAGAGCATATGGGAGAAGGATGCAACCCATAACGGCAATGCTCAGTGGCTAGAGGATCTGAGGGCAGACCACAGCGACCTCCCTGAACAGGGTCCAGTAACCATCACAGTGGCAGATATCCAAGAAAGGGTCTCCAGTATGAAGAGTTGGACAGCACCAGGGCCCGGCATGGTTCACGCCTACTGGCTGAAGAAGCTGACTGCACTCCACGAGCGTCTGGCAGCACAAATGAACCAGCTGCTAGTTAACGAGAGACACCCGGAATGGCTAACTGAAGGCCGGACGGTCCTGATCCCCAAGGACCCCAAGAAGGGACCGGTCCCCTCCAACTACCGACCAATAACCTGCCTCAGTACTACATGGAAGCTCCTGTCAGGCATCATATCGGCTAAGATGAACAGGCACATGGGTCAATACATGAGCGGGACACAGAAAGGAATTGGCAAGAATACCAGAGGCGCAAAACACCAGCTACTGGTAGACAGAACAATCAGCCGAGACTGCAAGACCAGACTGACCAACCTGTGCACTGCCTGGATTGATTACAAGAAGGCCTATGACTCAATGCCCCACAGCTGGATACTGGAATGCCTAGAATTGTACAAGATCAATGGGACCCTAAGAGCCTTCATCAGGAACTCAATGGGGATGTGGCGTACAACACTAGAGGCCAACTCCAAGCCCATAGCACAAGTCACCATCAAGTGCGGGATCTACCAAGGAGATGCTCTGTCCCCACTGCTGTTCTGCATAGGCCTGAACCCCCTCAGTGAGATCATTAACAAGACTGGCTACGGATACCAACTACGGAACGGAGTAGTTGTCAGCCACCTCCTGTACATGGATGACATCAAGCTGTATGCCAAGAGTGAACGAGACATCGATTCACTGATCCACACTACCAGGCTATACAGCAATGACATTGGAATGTCGTTCGGACTGGAGAAGTGTAGTCGGATGGTATCAAAGAGAGGGAAGGTAGTCAGAACTGAGGGGATTGAACTACCAGAAGGCAACATTGCAGACATAGAGGACAGTTACAAGTACCTGGGGATCCCGCAGGCGAATGGGAACCATGAAGAGGCCGCTAGAAAGGCTGCAACCACCAAGTACCTGCAGAGGGTCAGGCAAGTCCTGAGGAGTCAGCTGAATGGTAAGAACAAGATCCGGGCCATCAACACCTACGCCCTGCCCGTGATCAGGTACCCTGCTGGGGTAATAGGCTGGCCAAAGGAGGAGATAGAAGCCACTGACATAAAGACAAGAAAGCTCCTTACCATGCATGGAGGGTTTCACCCCAAGTCCAGCACCCTGAGGCTGTACGCTAAGCGGAAGGAAGGGGGCCGGGGACTGGTGAGTGTCAGCACCACAGTCCAGGATGAGACAACGAACATCCAAGAATACATTGGGAAGATGGCCCCAACTGACCGAGTGCTCAGTGAATACCTCAGGCAGCAGAAACCCAAGAAAGAGGAGGGAGACGAGGAACCATCATGGAAGGACAGGCCCCTGCACGGTATGTACCACCGGCAGATAGAGGAGGTGGCTGATATCCAGAAATCCTACCAGTGGCTGGACAAAGCTGGACTGAAAGACAGCACAGAGGCACTACTCATGGCAGCACAAGAACAAGCTCTGAGTACAAGATCCATAGAGGCTGGGGTCTATCACACCAGGCAAGACCCCAGGTGCAGGCTGTGTAAAGATGCCCCAGAGACAATCCAGCACATAACAGCAGGGTGCAAGATGCTAGCAGGCAAGGCATACATGGAACGCCATAACCAAGTGGCCGGCATAGTGTACAGGAACATCTGTGCCGAGTATAACCTGGAAGTCCCGAGGTCAAAATGGGAGATGCCCCCAAGGGTGGTGGAGAATGACCGAGCTAAGATCCTGTGGGACTTCCAGATACAGACGGACAAAATGGTGGTGGCTAACCAACCGGACATAGTGGTGGTAGACAAACAGAAGAAGACGGCCATAGTGATCGATGTAGCGGTTCCGAATGACAGCAATATCAGGAAGAAGGAACACGAGAAGCTGGAGAAATACCAAGGGCTCAGAGAAGAGCTCGAGAGGATGTGGAGGGTGAAGGTAACGGTGGTCCCCGTGGTAATCGGAGCACTAGGTGCGGTGACTCCCAAGCTAGGCGAGTGGCTCCAGCAGATCCTGGGAACAACATCGGAGATCTCTGTCCAGAAGAGCGCAGTCCTGGGAACAGCTAAGATACTGCGCAGGACCCTCAAGCTCTCAGGCCTCTGGTAGAGGACCCGAGCTTGAAGGATAAACCGCCCGCAGGGGCGTGCTGGGTGTTTTTATATATATACACTCAACAAAAATATAAACGCAACACCTTTGTTACTGCTCCCATTCCCCATGGGATGGACGTAGAGACCTAAAATTCATTCCAGATACACAATATAACCATCCCTCCCAAACAGTGGTCGCAAATCAGTCCAAATGTGTGGTAGTGGGCACATCTGCTATATTGAGATAATCCATCCCACCTTACAGGTGTGCCACATCAGGATGCTGATCTGACATCATGAGTAGTGCACAGGTGTACCTCAGACTGCCCACAACAAAAGGCCACCCTGGAATGTGCAGTTTTTTGCGCTATTGGGGGTCTGGGGACCCAGAACCGGTCAGTATCTGGTGTGACCACCATTTGCCTCATGCAGTGCAACACATCGTCGCATGGAGTCCATCAGATTGTCAATTGTGGCCTGTGGAATGTTGGTCCACTCCACTTCAATGGCTGTGCGAGGTTGTTGGATATTCGTGGGAACTGGTACACGCTGTCGTATACGCCGGTCAAGCACATCCCGAACATGCTCAATGGGTGACATGTCCGGTGAGTATGCTGGCCATGCAAGAACTGGGACATTCTCAGCTGCCATCTGCCCTGAACAATGTGAACCATGATTCATCCGTGAAGCGCACACCTCTCCAACGTGCCAGACGCCATCGAATGTGAGCATTTGCCCACACAAGTCTGTTACGGCGACGAGCTGGAGTCAGGTCAAGACCCCGATGAGGACGACGGGCATGCAGTTGAGCGTCCCTGAGACGGTTTCTGACAGTTTGTGCAGAAATTGTTTGGTTGTGCAAACCAATTGTTCCAGCAGCTGTCTGGGTGGCTGGTCTCAGACGATCTTGGAGGTGAACCTGCTGGATGTGGAGGTCCTGGGCTGGTGTGGTTACACGAGGTCTGCGGTTGTGAGGCCGGTTGGATGTGCTGCCATATTCTCTGAAACGCCTGTGGAGACGGCTTATGGTTGAGAAATGAACATTCAATGCACGGGCGACAGATCTGGTTGACATTCCTGCTGTCAGCATGCCAATTGCACGCTCCCTCATTGCTTGTGGCATCTGTGGCATTTTGCTGTGAGACAAAACTGCACATTCCAGGGTGGCCTTTTGTTGTGGGCAGTCTGAAGTACACCTGTGCACTACTCATGATGTCAGATCAGCATCCTGATGTGGCACACCTGTGAGGTGGGATGGATTATCTCAATATAGCAGATGTGCCCACTACCACACATTTGGACTGATTTGTGACCACTGTTTGGGAAGGATGGTTATATTGTGTATCTGGAATGAATTTTAGGTCTCTACATCCATCCCATGGGGAATGGGAGCAGTAACAAAGGTGTTGCGTTTATATTTTTGTTGAGTGTATATACACATATAGTATATACACTGGGTGAATGTGCAGTAGTAGCAGCAAGCAGGTGAATTCTGTACATTAATATGAATAGACATCTGACTATTTTACAGGATAGACAATATAAACATATTTAAAATTAAAGGAATTGAAATGTACATTGTGCCTTGGTTTAGTGTCTGGAAGAGTCCTGTCTCAGTCAATTATAGATGATGTGAGAGGGCGGGTGTGTGTGTGTTTAGGGCACGGATGGCTTGGGGATAGAAGCTCCTCTTGAGTCTCTCTGTCCTTGCCCGGAAGATGCGGAACCTTCTACCAGATTGCAGAAGTTGGAACAGTTTGTTGCCTGGATGGGACGGGTCCTTCAGTATCTGCGCTGCTCTAGTCCGGCATCTCCTGGTGTAGGTCTCCTGAAGCGGGGGGAGAGCAATCCTGCAGCAGCGTTCTGCTGTATGGATCACTCTCTGGAGAGCTTTTTGGTCCTTCACACAGCTGTTCCCAAACCACGATGTCATGTTCTGTGTGAGGATGCTCTCCACAGCGCCTGTATAGAAAATCCTGAGGATCTTTGGAGAGACCCTGAACTTCCTCAGTTGTCGTAGGTGATACAGGCGCTGCCTAGCCTTTTTGGTCTGGACCTGAATGTGGGCAGCCCATGTCAGGTCTGAGGAGATGTGGACACCGAGATACTTGAAGGACTGCACCCTCTCCACTGGAGCTCCATTGATGATAATGGGCTTGTAGTCTCTGTGCTGACCCCTTCTGAAGTCCACCACCAGCTCCTTGGTCTTGCTGACGTTCAGCTGGAGGTGGTTGTCCTGGCACCACGATGCCAGATTCTTCACTTCATCCATGTAGGCCGCCTCATCGTTGTTGGAGATGGCACCCAACACCACTGTGTCGTCAGCAAACTTCACAATGGTGTTGGAGCCGTGGGTGGCCACACAGTCTGAAGTGTAGAGGGAGTAGAGCAGTGGCGAGAGGACACATCCCTGAGGTGCTCCTGTGTTGATGGTGATGCTGTTGGAGAAGCACCTGCCCACCCTCACCACCTGAGTTCTGCCAGTGAGGAAGTCCAACACCCATGCACACAGACGGCTGTTAAGTCCCAGATCCCCCAGCTTCGTGAACAGTCTGCAGGGCACTATTGTGTTAAACGCTGAACTGTAATCAACAATCAGCATTCGCACATAGTTACCCTGTTTCTTGTCCACGTGGCTGAGAGTGGTGTGTAGGACGTGGGCGATGGCATCCTCTGTGGATCTGTTGGATCTGTAGGCGAACTGCAGCGGATCTGTAGTGTCTGGGATGGAGGAGGAGATGATGTTCTTCAGCAGCCTCTCAAACACCTTCATTACTACCAAGGTCAGTGCAACTGGCCGGTAATCGTTCAGGGATGAGGGTTTGCTGTTCTTGGGCACAGGGATGATGGTGGATCTTTTGAAGCATGTGGGGACCACAGACTTCGCCAGGGACTCGTTGAAGATGGAAGTGAACACACCTGCTAGCTGGTCAGCACAGCAGCGCAGCAGACGGCCGGTGATGCCGTCTGGCCCCGCCGCTTTCCTTGTGTTCACTCTCCTCAGTGCCGCTCGGACGTCATGCTCCGCGATGCTGGTCACCGGTCTCTCGCTGATGACGTCACTGTCCTCGGTAGTCAGGCGGTAGATAGCATTAGCCGCCTGGCTAACCTCGAAACGGGCGTAGAACTGATTCAGCTCGTTGGTGAATGCAGAGTCGGCGTTGATCGGCGCAGTGGATCACTTGTAAACACCTAAACCTTACTCTGTGTCACAGGCTGGGTCTCCGACCCAGCACTTTGAGCTTTCTTTGTATTGTTCTCATTTTTTGAGATGTTGTTAGTTTTGTGGTATTTCCTATTTGCCTTTAGTTTAGGCAGTTATTGTTCCTGGGTTTTCTGTTTGAGTTCTTGCATTATTCATCACGTATTTGGTATGTTAAGTTTGTATTGTCATGTCTAGTTTTAGTGTTTCCTGTTTTATTCTGACAGTGTCATGTGTTCTTTGGTCATTGTATTTAGTTTCACTCCTCCTGGTCCTGTCATTAGATTCATGTCAGTCAGCTGTTTCCTCATGTGTCGCCACTTCCCCTGATCACCTCATGTCTGTATTTAAGCCTTTTGTTTTCTTCATGCCATTGTCAGTTCGTCTGTTTATTCTCACCAGAGTCATAGTCATAGCCTGTTTATTTTTCCACCTCGGTCATAGTTATAGTTTTTGGTCTTAGTACCTTTAGTGTTTTGTTTCTTAGTGTTTTGTCAGTTCAGTGTTTTGTTTCTTAGTGTTTTGCCTGTTTGCTTTGGTCTCTTGGTTCATTTCCTGCCGTCATCGCAATAAAGGTTCACTTTTCTGTTAATCATTACTATTCCTCGTCATCATCTGCTTTTGGGTCCTGTTTCCGCACACATCGGCGCACCCCGCCGTGACAGAACGAACTGACCAGTCATGGACCCAGCGGATTCTGCTCTCACCGAGTGTCTGGAGGAGACTGCTCGGATCCAAGCGATCCTCGACCGCTTCTTTACAGCGCCCGATTTGAAGAGCAAGCTAGTAATGATCAACGCTGCTGAAGCTATTATGGAGAGGGATCCCCGCCTTCTCCAGCTCCCGGACTCACCTGCCATCGTTGATGCCTTTACGAGGATAAAGGAGATGCTGCAGGCCCAGGGACTGTCGAGTCAGGAAATGGCTTCCAGCGCCCACCAGTCACAACAACCCCACAATCAGTCATCTCCATTGCTCCCTCCGGAACCTGAGTGTGTTCGTGTCGGTTCGCTGAGATTCGCCGCAGCGTCACCACCTCTCAGCTCACCAGTTTCCACGCCCTCATCACAGTCTCGCCATACTCCTGTCACAGTTCAGCGCGAGGAAGCGCCGCACACCATAGACTTGGACGACGACGAGCGCCAGTCTATATTCTGCGCTCTCTTGGAGGAGGAGCTCCGGTGGAAGCCGTGGCTCATTCCGGAGCACGAGCACTCTTTCCGGGGAACTCGACTGGCTCTCGGGGGACCTCGGAGTTACCAGGGACTTCCACCCATCGCTCCGCCGTCTTCCACTCCTAAGAAAAAGCGGCGTGCGTGCCACCGACGCTCCGTATCACAAACGCAAGTGAGTGATTACATTTTGGCTCCTCATGTTTTCTCTCAGGAAGTTGGTGAAATTGACACTACTTTTCCGGTTAATGAGCCCGGCTATACAGAGACTGTTTGCCCTGGAAAAGCTAGCCATCAGGCTCAGCTAAGCTGCTGTGGTACTGCTATCCAGGCCGGTCTGGAGCCAGAGACGGAGGTACAGCTGGTGCGGCCAATTTCAGTGTCAGCCGGAGGGCCCGGGGAGCCCGTCCGGCCTCATGTTTCGTCTGCTGGAGGTTCAGGAGAACCCAGCCAGCTTCATGTTCTGTCTGCTGGAGGTTCAGGAGAACCCAGCCAGCCTCATGTTTCGTCTGCTGGAGGTTCAGGAGAACCCAGCCAGCTTCATGCTTCGTCTGCTGGAGGTTCAGAAGAACCCAGCCAGCTTCATGTCTCGTCTGCTGGAGGTTCGGGAGAACCCAGCCAGCTTCATGTCTCGTCTGCTGGAGGTTCGGGAGAACCCAGCCAGCTTAATGTCTCGTCTGCTGGAGGTTCGGGAGAACCCAGCCAGCTTCATGTCTCGTCTGCTGGAGGTTCGGGAGAACCCAGCCAGCTTCATGTTTCGTCTGCTGAAGGTTCAGGAGAACCACATCAGCCTCGCCATGTCCAGCCTCACGCCACGTCTGCTGGCGGGCCCGAGGAGCCCGTCCAGCCTCACGCCACGTCTGCTGGCGGGCCCGAGGAGCCCGTCCAGCCTCACGCCACGTCTGCTGGCGGGCCCGAGGAGCCCGTTCAGCCTCATGCTTCGTCAGCTGGAGGGCCTGAGGAGCCCGTCTGGCCACCTTCTGCTTCACCACCTGTGGCTGCCTCACTGTCACCTGGTTCTGCCTCTGCTACGCCAGGACCAGCTCCAGCCTGTGCTTCGTCAGCCGCAGCTCCAGCCTGTGCTTCGTCAGCCGCAGCTCCAGCCTGTGCTTCGTCAGCCGCAGCTCCAGCCTGTGCTTCGTCAGCCGCAGCCTCAGAGCCTTCGTCCTCGCCTGGTCCGGCTTCAGCCTCAGAGTCTTCGTCCTCGCCTGGTCCGGCTTCTGCATCAGCTGCTCCTGCTCCACCTGGTCCGGCTCCGGCATCAGCTGCTCCTGCTCCACCTGGTCCGGCTCCGGCTTCAGCCTCAGAGTCTTCGTCCTCGCCTGGTCCGGCTTCTGCATCAGCTGCTCCTGCTCCACCTGGTCCGGCTCCGGCTTCAGCCTCAGAGTCTTCGTCCTCGCCTGGTCCGGCCTCGGCTTCAGCCTCAGAGTCTTCGTCCTCGCCTGGTCCGGCCTCGGCTTCAGCCTCAGAGTCTTCGTCCTCGCCTGGTCCGGCTTCTGCATCAGCTGCTCCTGCTCCACCTGGTCCGGCTCCGGCTTCAGCCTCAGAGTCTTCGTCCTCGCCTGGTCCGGCCTCGGCTTCAGCCTCAGAGTCTTCGTCCTCGCCTGGTCCGTCCTCGTCTTCAGCCTCAGAGTCTTCGTCCTCGCCTGGTCCGTCCTCGTCTTCAGCCTCAGAGTCTTCAGCCTCGCCTGGTCCGTCCTCGTCAGAGTCTTCAGCCTCGCCTGGTCCGGCTTCTGCCTGTGCTTCAGCGTCACCTGGTCCGGCCTCAGCCTCTGCTTTAGCGTCACCTGGTCCTGTGCCCTCCAAGCCTCGGCCGGTACGCCTGACACTTGGGCGCCACCGCCGCCTTCCACACGGCCGGCCACCTGAACTGTTTCTACGCCGTTGCCGTCCGCACGGTCGGCCGCCTGAACTGTTTCTACGCCGTTGCCGTCCGCACGGTCGGCCCCCTGAACGGTTTCCATGTCGCCACCATTGCCGTCCGCACGGACGGCCCCCGGAACTGTTCGACCATGGACTTCTGTGCCGTCGGCCTCCGGGCCGGCCCCCTGATCACATGAACTATGATTTTCTGGACCGTCACCCTCCGGGTCGGCCCCCTGAGGAGTCATGAACTGTTCCCTGCGCTCCTGTGATTTTGATGGACGTTTTGTTTTTGGTTTTTTTTGGCCTTGTTTCTGGCCCTCCGTCCTGGACCCCCACCGCCCGCCCTTGGTGGGTTGTTTTTGGTTTTGTTTTTCGAGGTTTTAGGGCGTCTGGAATCCGCCCTTGAGGGGGGGGCTCTGTCACAGGCTGGGTCTCCGACCCAGCACTTTGAGCTTTCTTTGTATTGTTCTCATTTTTTGAGATGTTGTTAGTTTTGTGGTATTTCCTATTTGCCTTTAGTTTAGGCAGTTATTGTTCCTGGGTTTTCTGTTTGAGTTCTTGCATTATTCATCACGTATTTGGTATGTTAAGTTTGTATTGTCATGTCTAGTTTTAGTGTTTCCTGTTTTATTCTGACAGTGTCATGTGTTCTTTGGTCATTGTATTTAGTTTCACTCCTCCTGGTCCTGTCATTAGATTCATGTCAGTCAGCTGTTTCCTCATGTGTCGCCACTTCCCCTGATCACCTCATGTCTGTATTTAAGCCTTTTGTTTTCTTCATGCCATTGTCAGTTTGTCTGTTTATTCTCACCAGAGTCATAGTCATAGCCTGTTTATTTTTCCACCTCGGTCATAGTTATAGTTTTTGGTCTTAGTACCTTTAGTGTTTTGTTTCTTAGTGTTTTGTCAGTTCAGTGTTTTGTTTCTTAGTGTTTTGCCTGTTTGCTTTGGTCTCTTGGTTCATTTCCTGCCGTCATCGCAATAAAGGTTCACTTTTCTGTTAATCATTACTATTCCTCGTCATCATCTGCTTTTGGGTCCTGTTTCCGCACACATCGGCGCACCCCGCCGTGACACTCTGTCCTTAAAGCAGTCCAGGTTAACACAGAAGCTTTCACTTTTTATTTTCTGATCTTTTCACAGTGTAGGAACAGAGTAGACTCCACACACGTTTACTTGATTAAATTAAATTATACCGTTTCTTATGAGGAACTAAAATTACCAGAGGTACTGCATTCCTACTACATGTGGCACACGTGTAAAAACAAGCAAACCTACAGTTGCAAATAGGTTAAAAGTTTCCTTTACCTTCTCTTGATCATCCAGTTTCTAATCTTATAATAATATTTCCCCTTAAAAGTAAACCTTGTCTACATACCCTCATCACATACTGCATGTGTACTAATTTTGAGTTGTTCCAGTTCTGTAAGCTCAAACTGACTTTTTTATGCTTAATACTTTTGACAAAATGTCTTTTTGGCTCAAATCTCCACATTCAAAATTAAGAGCCTAAAGCTGTTCTATACACTACAAAAATATCAGACACTTAAAAGCTTCAGAGCATCCTCAGGTACTCTGGCTGCTTAACTGTGACAACAGGAGAAAAGCTCAGCAACCACTGTGAGATCAAAAATCCACCATGCTAAATTTAACTGGCTGATATGAGTGCCCCTCGCAATGCCTGATGCAACGGTGTGCATCGGCTCACCTTACTCCGACTGGCTCATTAGCATGCTGCTGGGCACATGCTGTCTGTGATCTCTCTTTGTGTTATAACACAGAGGCAGCTGAGCTGGATAAAGGCTGGGCTGATCAGTGGGTATGTCTGACGCCAACCCCCACCCACCACTCTGCTTATCGTCAGGATATCAAGGCTCAGGATGTCAGGTGCTTCACTTCTACAGTACATAAAATGATTCTGGGAACCTGAAGATACTCGAAATTGACTCAGTATGTTGTAAATCTTCATCATTTGTTCAGTCGGTGATCTCATTTGCTTTTCAGTACAGGCTTTTAATGTATTTTTGGCAGCAATACAGTAGGCACTGAAAAAGTACTCATCAAACAGCTGAGACACTCATTTCGCCTCATCTTAATGGTCTTATTCTGTCTCTGGATATTTGTGTCTCATCTGTGGTTATTGTCACTTCGGAAAGCTCCTGCGAGTGTGACTGTAGCAAAAAGTGTTCTCATGCTACAGCGACACTATGAAAAACAACTGTCATTGATTTTGAAATGGTTGCTAAAAAAGATGCAGAAGACGTCTGTGACCATTAGGTTGTTGCAGTTTTCAAAGTCACTTCGAGTCAAGGCAGCAAATGTGACAACAAAATGATTAGTCTGCTACCAGTCTGCTGTCAGTTTGTGACTTCAAGCTGGCAACTACCAGTTTTTTTTATAATCAGATGGTGATAAACTGTGACAAATAAGCAAAAATCGTCATCTGTGGCAAATTTGGCATTCACATAAAACATTGAAAGTCCAGCCAAAATGTCACTGTCACGGTCTGCGGGTTAGGGTGGGTTAGGGTTAGCAAAACTCAATACATTGACAAAGGACATGGACTTTCAAAGTAAAAAAGGAAACAATGACGCAGACTTAACGCAGGACTTAAGCTATACTAAAAACACGAGTGTACAAGAACAAAACCCTTAACTGAAACATAGACTAAGAATAATAATAATCAACAAGACACAACCAGAGATTAAGAATAGCCCATAATACAAAATCAAACCAAAAGATAAGAACTCAAAATGCTGGGTCGATATGACCCAGAACCTTGACAGTCATAGAAACTCAGGAAAGGAAATCCTGAAATTCCTCCATAAATAGTGAACTAGTTGCTTCAGGATGATGATTTAACTGCAAAATGACATGGCTTGGCAACCATGCTTTTATAGAAAGTAGGAATATAACCATATTACAACCAGTTGGCAAGCAGCTGTGTCACGGTCCTGGGGCAGTGACCCAGTGTTTTGAGTTTCTTGTGTCTGAGTTTTTGTATTATGATCTTAGTTCTCTTTGTTGCCCCAGTTTATTCTTTAGTCTCGTGTCTTAGTTTGGCTTTCTTGTATTCGAGTATTTCGTAGCTGCCCTCTGTGTTTCTTCGTTGCTCTGTCTCCCCTAGTCAAGTCTGCGTCTATGTTACATTTCCTGTTTTACTTTGAAGGTCTGTGTCCTACGTGAATGTATTGGGCTTCGCTTCCCTTGGGTCTCGTTATGTCTGATTTCTCCCAGCTGTGCTCCCCGTCTGTGTCTCATTCCTCTCGTTATTTCCCGGTGTATTTGAGCCCTGTGTTTCTGTGTCAGTGTTGTGATCTCCCTCATGCTGTGTGTGAGTCTCCCTGTGGTTCCTGGTGAGCTTTATGTTTAGTTTTCCCAGTTTAGTTTTTTATAACTTGTGATGTTTTTCCAGCAATAAAGCTGTGCTTTTTAGTTTATCACCCGTGTCCCCGTGAGTTTGCGTTTGGGTCCAATTCCTGCCTGCCACACAGCCGAATCATGAAAGCTGAATTGAGTCATCTGTTGCAAAGAAACTGGGATGGACTGCAACCAATCTGTCTGAGAAAGATTCCAGTTCGCCCAATGCAGGACTCTGATTTTTTGCCACCAGGTGACCTACGCTATCACCTCACAGAGTGGTTGCAACAGCTAATAGCAATACTAATGTTTCTTGGACAGCTTTTCTAGTGTGCCTGACCCATGACACCGACAAACCACACACTACATTGTCTTTAAAGACTGTAACTTTAAACATCTGCATTTCTATTTACACTAAGAAGTATAAAAAAACACATCAAAATAAGGCAGCCTCAACAATGTAGAGCTTGATAGGAACATTTCAAAAGCTTTGAAAGGTGAGAGAACCAAACAACAGCTTATTTCACAAAGTCAAACGCTTTGTTTTTCTTCCATCAGACATAGTGGTCAGCTCTGGTCAGTTTAACCCTCAGGGCCCAGAGGGGATAGTTCGTTTTAGAAGTGGTATGCTGAGACAGTGGCTCTCATTGTCTGTGTCACAAACAAGGCCTCAAAAACCTCTTTCAGTTCCCATAAGTGTTGATGAAAATGTTAATGGGAACAGAACAAGAATCAGGAGGACAGGTGTTTCGCAGTGTGCAGTTCCTGCTAGAACGTCCCGTGTTTCGAACACCTGTTTCACATTCAAACATTGATTTCCTCTAGATGTTCCCATTGTATTCAGACAGACACGTGAGACGTTGCTGTGACGCTTTACACTATTTAGTAATACAGATGAAGAAGCAGGATGGCATTAACGTCAACGTAAATCTATCTAGTATCCATCCCTCTCTGGGGATCATTTACCTGCCACAGGGTGACCTCTGACCTCTCTGTGAAAAGAGAGACAATTCTATGTAGGAAATTAATAAAATTAATAACAGCAAAACAACCACAACAATGATGATGATAATAACATACTAATTATTATTATTATTATTAACAACAACAACAACAACAACAACAACAACAACAACAACAACAACAACAACAACAATAATAATAATAAAGCCTTGAAGTGATGAGAAATACTTTCTTTGTTATTTTGTATCTACACCATTCTCCTGGTGTGCCCAGGGATCATTAAAGTCCTGCAAACCTTCACAAAGCAGTACATAAACAAATATTATGAAACCGATTTAATGTAGCTGAAGAGAACATTTGCACTGCCATGACTCCCTCTTCCTGCAGCTAAATAAAGGATGAAAACTCTAAACTATGGAGGAGTACACATTGGTAACCCACATACTTACAGTCATGAAGTGGTGCGCAGGATCGCTCAAGGGCCGCTTCCCTGCGAAGCTGATGTGTGGACTCATTTCCTGCTGCAGCTGGAGTGTCTTTGCAGTTTGAAGTTCCTCTCATTTCTGCGGTGTATTTCTTTCTATCTTAATTGTTAACTTTCTGTCATCTCCCAAAACTGATGCTGGTATTTAGAGCCCTAGCAGGTCCTAACACTTAGCGCAGGCCACTACATGCTGCCCTTCTGGTTTTCAGTGAGGGTCTCCATGTCAGTGTGTGAGTCATTTACAGTGTCCCTGTGGCTTTTTGAGTATTTACCTATAACAAAGCCTGTAAACGGAGCCCCTACTCTACTCCCTGACTCACTCTGCCCTGGACGACTACGCCAGTCTCAGTACATGGTACTTATCAGGATTTAAATGCCACACTGCCGCTGTGTAGCAGCTCCAGGACCTAGCATCTTGCTTTATTTACCCGTATTTAGCAAGTCAAAATAAAATAAAATAAACAATAAAAGGTGAATCAAATAGACCATTAAGGTAAGGCTGGGATGGTCCATTTGGTAAAGTAAATCCGTTGGGCATCTTTCTTCACCTTTAGACAACAATTCTGATGGCAAAAGAGCCAAACGGGACAGGCAAAAAAAAAAAGAAATTAACCTTATTTATTTTTGTCAGTTTATTTTAATGCAACCGCTGCAGTTCTATGGATTGTAAATGCTTGGGGCTGATTGGTTGTTATGTGATATTTTCTGTTGATTTTAATGACACTTCGTGGATGAACTTCAGCTATTCTAGTTCCATTCCTCATCATGTAAAGTATACCATGTGAAGTCTTTAAGAAGAGATGTAGATTTGAAGGGTGGCAATCAATGATTGAGGCAGTGCAGGACGATAGTGTTGCTGCCCCTACAACGCTGAAGTGGACGAGCAGGAGAACATGGATGGCGTGTCATTTTTGTGTACTGGACATCTTTCTTTCTTACCTGAAATATATTTACTATATTATGTGTTGTCATCCATGTATAATCTATGCAGTGAGGGAGGGTCCTCTACACTCCTGTGTGAATCCAATGTATTCATATGTGTTATTCTCTAAGACTTCCTGATGCTTTTATTAATCATCTATCATGACCATGGTATTAAACTCCTGCTTGTTAGAGAGAAGCTCCCACAGGTGTTTCCGGGTAGTCATTACTATTCTTTAAGTGTGTTTGAAAAGGTTATTAACTGGTTAGTAATGTGTTGATTAATAGAAACAAGCACTTATTACACAGAAACTACCCGAGGTAATTGAGTGTTACCCTACTATTACCCCTTTATTACCGGGTTGTAACTAACATACAAAATGCGCATAAACATGCCTACTTATTCCCAATATTGTCACAGTTACCTGTTTGCAGGAGAGTAGACGTGCAGTCTCTCGTCTCTGAACAGCTGGCAAGAGCTGGCTAAACAACAGCAGCTGGTTTATGACGTGACATTGTGCCAGCTAATGTTAGGCTTGAGTGTCCTAAAAAATTACACTTTCACTCTGATAAACAATTACTTTCTCATATCATATGAGTTTATTCACTAAGACTCCAGCAATGTTACATCCACTTCAAAGAAAGTTTCACTTCTGGCAAACGACAGCTAACAGATGCTAACAGTAGCTAACAGTGCCAGAAATGCTTAACGACAGTTGAGGATGTCCTCAACAACTCACAGTTTTATGTCTGTTATCAGTCAGACGTGACGAACTCTGACTCATAGACCGATCTCAATTGGGATCCAGTCCGAACTGTAGTAGAAACAGGCGAGACATTTAATTTTAATGTGCAACACATCTTGCTTACAAGAAATACAAAAGGGATCAGTGGTTCAAGTGGCCAATGGAAAGGCTTGTTGCAGTAGTAGTCATCAGTACTAAGCATATCATACAATTAAAATTAAAATAATCGTACAATGCAATGACAGTAGACCAGTAAAAATGTAGAGGTTACTTTGGTAAAATAAGAATTTTCAGGGTGCCGGTTTAGCTCAGAGTGCGATGAGCGGGCGCCTACATGCATTATGGCTGAGAGCAGCCGTCCCGGGTTCGAGTCCAACCTGCCGCATGTCTTCCACCTTCTCTCTCTGCCACTGATCTATCTAATAAAGTTGCCCCCCCCCCCCCCCCCCCCTTCCAAAGATGTTTAAAACAGCCCATGATGCAATATTCCTGCCACGAATTTGGTATTTTGGATTTCAGCAGCGTCCCCCACCCCCACCGTGCCAAGGTTGAGGCAGGGTTGGTGGGTGGAGGAGAAGAACGGAAACGCAGAGTTCCTGTCCTGAAAAACACACTCCCAGCTTTGGGTGTTTACATCTCCTTGGCATGTCTGTGGCTGTTTCCATAGCGACTGGAGTAAAGGAAGTTGGGATGTCTCAGAGATATGGTGTGCCGAGTGCTGTTGACTGTTGAACCCGAAGTGGGAAATGATCAGGGAAAACAGGAAGTGGGAGAGGAAGGTGCTGACTCACCATTATCTCAGCCTGAACCTGTGGGAGTAATCAGAGCTGGTCTCCATACAAAGACCAGCTGCTTTGTTTGTCTGTTACTCTCATTCACAGCTGCACTGGCTTGGCTTTAAACACACCTGTGTTATAAGAGTAAATGGGAAAGTGCAGCTACAACAATCAGCTTCCCATCAAACTGGAGTACTGCACATTTTACTGAATGACAGTTTGACCTGAGGCAATACATTAGACATATTTTGCTTGAACCACATCAGTGAAATATGATCACATACATAACGTTTTTAAAGATATGAGTAAATTTTCTCTCCAAAAAATCTCCCAAAAGCTTTATCCCAATAAACTTTTACATTTTTGGGGATCTAGTTTCCATTCTTTCTGCAGTATATACTTGCCATATAATAATTACTGGACTTGATTTTTTTATTTTTTTTATTTGCAGAATGCAAAAAAACTCAAAAAACAAAATGTGATGAAGCTCTGCACAGCTGGATAAAGACCCCTCTGCTGAGAGAGGAGAGACTCATTTTGGAGGAACGTCTTCAGGTCTTCTTTCAAGAAGATGTCCAATTGTTTTCTACATAAAGATCTTTCCTGACAGTTATCGCTTAAGTCCATGACTGAATCTGTTTGGTAAATGTGTGTTCTGCTCATCTTGGCAACCTTTCTGACGTTTTTCAAACATTATGAGCAAAACTCTGGAAACCAGACTAAGTGCAGTCTGTGGTTCTAAATGTTTAGACAGCAGAACTATTTTTAGATGCTAATTCCAAGTTCATCTCTGATGCATCCATCAGATTGCTGTGGAGCACTCAGAGTAGAGCACTATATAGCAATATCAGAACCAGTCTATACCATTAATCTAAAGGAATAAAGTGATGGAACACAAACTTGCCTCCTGGCTTTAATTCAAGGTTAGAGTATACACCAGTACACCTCCAGCGTTGGTCACACGTGTAGTCAGTGACGTCATTACATTGCCACCTCTATTTATGCTTCATGTATGCAGAAATGGGACTAGCGATGTTACAATTTTACATCATCTTTGTCGGCCAGCGCTGTTGGTGTGTTCACGGCAAGTGTCAAATGACCCTTACACCCCCGCCATCGCTCAAATGTCCTCATAAGGAATGTCACACTAAGGACAACAGCAGTCAGCATGGTCACCACGACACAACCGAAATTACGGGGGGACCAGGTGTGTGACCACTCACAGCCAGCTGCCATCTTCACATCCACTTTGTGTTGAGGCGTCAATAAATGAGCGATTAGATGGATCAGTCTGGTTTCAGTAGTTAACTGAATAGGAGCAAGTTGGCTACTAACTGTAATAAACTTGCAGAAATATCAAATCTATAAATGATGAAAATCATATATCATGGCAAAAAAATGTATCTGTTTGAGATTCACTGCAGTCAGTTTAAGTCGGGCAGGTTGGCTCAGGTTGGACGGCTGGTTCAATGTTGGGGGTGTTTCACACAAACTCCCTGAGCGGACACTTGGACCACTGTGAGCAACAGCAGACGTGTGCACTGTGGTCACGCCAGCATCCAATCCATCCAAGTCACATGTTTATTAAAATAATCAAATTACAGTATTTACATTTATGTTAGACGACTTTTAATTAACTGCTTTATCCCACTTACAATGAAAATCAAAAAAAATCTTGTTCATGTGCAGCATGTTAACGCTATTGGAAGTAAAAATAACTTCAACTCCAATTTTGAAAACACAACTTTCTTTTTTTTTTTTTATTTTTTTTTTTTTTTTATAAAGCTCTGACTGCATTATGAGTCTGTGGTTTTTTGCAGCTGTTTACCTGAAAATGCAGCCAAGGCGTTTTTTTAAATAAACATTTCAAAGTATTTACAGAACAATCAGCTGTTCTGCATCAAATCTGATGCCACACAAATTATTTGTGCTGCTCCAAAAAATAATTTCTGTCCACTATGAGATGAAGGAGAACAACAGCCTGATACCTGCAGGCCTGACAGCAGCAGATGTGTCACTGCTGTAACACCTGTAACACTCAGCAGGCGCCTCATTGTCCTGACACACAACAAAACTACTGACTACACTACACACTAACTACACACTGACTACACACTAACTACACACTGACTACACACTGACTACACACTAACTACACACTGACTACACACTGACTACACACTGACTACACACTAACTACACACTGACTACACACTGACTACACACTGACTACACACTGACTACACACTAACTACATACTGACTACACACTAACTACACACTGACTACACACTGACTACACACTAACTACACACTAACTGCACACTAACTACACACTAACTGCACACTAACTGCACACTAACTACACACTGACTGCACACTAACTACACACTGACTACACACTGACTACACACTAACTACACACTGACTACACACTGACTACACACTAACTACACACTGACTACACACTGACTACACACTGACTACCCACTAACTACACACTAACTACACACTAACTGCACACTAACTGCACACTAACTACACACTAACTGCACACTAACTACACACTAACTGCACACTAACTACACACTGACTACACACTGACTACACACTGACTACCCACTGACTACACACTAACTACACACTAACTACACACTAACTGCACACTAACTGCACACTAACTACACACTGACTACACACTGACTACACACTGACTACACACTAACTACACACTAACTACACACTGACTACACACTGACTACACACTGACTACACACTGACTACACACTAGCTACACACTGACTACACACTGACTACACACTAGCTACACACTGACTACACACTGACTACACACTAACTACACACTGACTACACACTGACTACACACTAACTGCACACTAACTACACACTAGCTACACACTGACTACACACTGACTACACACTGACTACACACTAACTACACACTGACTACACACTGACTACACACTAACTACACACTAACTGCACACTGACTACACACTGACTACACACTGACTACACACTAACTGCACACTAACTACACACTAGCTACACACTGACTACACACTGACTACACACTAACTACACACTAACTGCACACTGACTACACACTGACTACACACTGACTACACACTGACTACACACTAACTACACACTGACTACACACTGACTACACACTGACTACACACTAACTGCACACTGACTACACACTGACTACACACTAACTACACACTGACTACACACTGACTACACACTAACTACACACTAACTACACACTGACTACACACTGACTACACACTAACTGCACACTAACTACACAAGACAACACACTATGTTCAGACTCCAAACACGCTAAATGTCGCAAATCTCCGCCGTCACTCCTAAAACTCCCCCTTCCTAAACAACTAAATGTCATGTTGCCATATCATTTTTTGATTGGTCGACCAGGTTTCATTTTTCCACCAATAGGAAAGGCTGGGGGGTTTTTTTTGGCGTTGTTTTTGTTCACAGGCTTTCGAGCGTTTTCCTTATAAAACGCCGTTTTTACCGTTTCTTCCTGCAGTAAATATAAACAACGACAGTATTCAGGAAGAAAAACAAACATTGCAGATATTTTATCATAACTCTGGTTTTACGTGGCCGATCAACACAATTTAAAATCTGGTATAAAGTCCACACTTTGTCCGTCAGTTGTTCCGTCTGTCCTGCTCACATCTCCAATGGTTGTACACGTTGTCATTAACCTGGCTTCACTCCACATCAGCCGCTTTGCTCGCTAAAACTCCGGCACATGAGGACGCTGTCAGAGCCTGTCAACCACGTTGATTAGCTGCGTATATACGAATGTGAATCGCATCATTGGCTGGACTGTGGGATAAGGCGGCATCGTTCTGATCCCATACAGGAGCAGCCAGTCACTGACTAACACTGTGGAACAGGATTGTTAAAGTTTTAATTTTAATTTCAATTCAGGTTAGATTTTTTTTTTTTCTGTGCGCAGAGACCTGAGTCACTAATGTAAAGGGGAAAGTTTGAAGGTGGTTTAATAGGTGAAGTTAAGCATTATCAAAAGAAATAAGTCGATTTTCTATTTAGAAAAGTGGAGACGATTGACTCCTATATGAAAAGTGAGGGTTTGTGTGGTGTGCGTGAAGGTTAAACACACATTTGTGTTTTTCTGACAACCAAGAAGAAAATAGGTGAAATTAAGCAAAGACAGAGACCATCTGTTAAAAGATAAATAGTTTATGTGAGTCTCTCACATAGTATTTACCTTTACTCTATACACATTGTTTTGAACGTGATATACAATATGTCATCTTATTTTATTTTTTTTTACAATTTGACATAATGATTTTTCTTTTCAGCATGCACTTGCCAACAAAAGGCTCCACAAATACAGAATTACAAAAACTAGAATTATGCTCACAGTAAAACATACGAAACATGAACTTGGATCAAAAGCCTGACAGTTGGAGGACACGATGTAGAAGCACAGCATCAGACTACCAGGACTTTACAGGAAAGAGCAAAGTACTCCACAGTAAGACACAAAAATACATGTTCTGGTTTCAAAAAAATAAACACCTTTTTTTTCAAGTTATAACATCATCCTAGAAATACACGAAGAACGGTACCCCTTTGTCAATTCAAAGAGTGAAGCAGCGTGTGTACTACATGAGGAGGATGGTGGGTTCAGGGCGACACTGGAACAGCTAGCCTACAACTGTGCCGGTTGTGCCACTTTCAGATCTCGCCTGGCAGCTTCTCCAGCTGCTTTTTCACTCGTTTTCCTTCACCTTCCTGTTTTAACAGGCTCCTGAAATCACAGTGTGGATCGGTGCTTTTGTTTTTCGGGTGCTTATTGCGAATCCAATCTGATTGTGTGGGTATGTGGGATTGCTACGGTGCAGATGTAGCCATTCTAGAAGTCCCGCTGTATAACTTGGCAAACTTCTGCTACACGTTTGCTTCACCCCCACAAGGGGAAAGATCTGGAAGAATCAAGTTATTTTTGTTAGCCACCAGGAGTCATGAGGAATAGTCTGGTCAGAACAATTTGGTTTGTATAGAGATGAACGTCTGCAGCACTAACGCAGGGTAGAGAGGGGACTTCTACAACGGCACTGCATCACAGGGGAGCTCTGTCTCATTTCTGTTTGTGCTAAATGTACAAGAGTGACAGCATCGAGTCCACTCGCTGGTCTTCTCTGACCGGGCCTTTCAAGCTATAGACCTTACCCTGGATTGTTAGGACACGCACACACGCACGCACACACACAGTTACACACAGCAGCAATTAACCTACTGAAATTACAGAGAGAAACAAAAGCAGAGATGATCGTAATGTCACATTTGTTCAACGTTGCCTCTCTACACTGTATATACTCGGTGTGGAATTTCATATATGAACACACTCCTTGTTTTGAACACAAAGTGCCTCGAGTGATGCGTCTCAATACATTTATTGCAAGGAGGGATATCACAGCAAGAAATATGATCGACTCAGAGTGTCAACGGCGCAACGTAGCAGCGAGCCGCCTCGTACCTGACTCGCTATATCAAAAGACAGATGTGTGGACAGAGCCACATGGCCCAGATGTGCTGTGTTGTTTTGTATTTACAGGAGCAGAATCTACACACTAGATAGTCTCTTTTAAGGACGAGCCCAGTTTGCTTTCTTCTCCTTTTCAAAATAAGAATTTTTTGTGAGTCGTCCAGTCTGCTCACCGACAGCCTGTCAGTCAGTGGCTCTCGGGTGCGTCCTCATCCTTATTGTCCTGTAGGCGTGGCCTTATGGCTCCAAATGAGGTCTTCCCACTGCAATA
The DNA here is from genome assembly GCF_057381845.1 of Rhamphochromis longiceps. Lineage (NCBI taxonomy): Eukaryota > Metazoa > Chordata > Actinopteri > Cichliformes > Cichlidae > Rhamphochromis > Rhamphochromis longiceps. The sequence goes on from NC_140573.1 coordinate 1,439,806, forward strand.
GGTCCTCATACTGATGACAATTTATCCCACTGTTATTCAAATAGGAAATGAATTGTCTAAATAAAATATAAACACATGTCTGGATGAAAGAAATGCATCAGATCTCACCATGCACACGCTGTCTGTTTAAAAATATATGCACAAAAATCAAAACAGTACAAAATTTTATTTCTAAAGGCTCGTCTGTGTGCTGGGGTCGTTCATGTAAGGCGTGAATCAATAACTAGGTGCAAAGACAAAGACAAGCTCCTCTTTCTGATAGTTTGACTTTTTGCCGAGCTACGTGGAAGATGCATCTAGTTGTGAGCCAGTTGCTTAGCAACCTCCTGCTACTTCTATAGACACACTGTAGTGATGGGCGAGGCACACTGCTGCATGGTTACGTCTGCTTCCCCACACCTGTTGGTACGCAGAGGCAGTTTATGCCTGTCATTGTCAAAAAGACTGATTAGCTTCAATTTCAACTGTGTAGTCTGGGGACGTACATCTATTTATTTTTTGTGGACATTGTCTCATGAATAAAATGCTACCTGTCTATGCCCCCCCCCCCCCACACACACACACACACACACACTGAAAAATAGCCAAGAAAAGGGTGAGATGGCACCGCACCCTCATTCCTTTACCTTTCCACTATGGCGGTGCCTTTCTTCAAGCCATTAAGATAGAACGCTGCTCTCTGCTTGTGTAAAACCAGTAAAGACAACCTCTTTGCAGTTATCTGTGAGTAAACAACCAGAAACACAACAGATTTGGTGGCACTACGTCAGAGGAAAAAGAAAATTAGACACAGAGGAGGAGAAAGTTATTCAGAAATAGCAGCAAATGAGCAGAAAGCAACGCCCAGCTGGGCTTCTGTGTTTTCAGTCTCCTCGTGGATTGTTGCTGAAGCCAATGGCAAAATGAGACATGGTACGAGTCGGGTACGCCCTCCCTCGCCTAAATCCCAACATAACAACATTTTCTAGAAACAACTCCAAGTCTGTTCTACAGATCCTCGAGCTCTCCTCCCCTCCTCTGTGCACGCTGCTTGAAGACGATGGTTACAGGATGATCCATGCAAAAACATGAGCAGGCCCAACAGCGGGTGAAAAGCGACTTGCCCCTCCTCTCCAACTCCAACCCAATTATAACACAGTTTACCATCAACAAAGTCACAGTTTGTGTGAGGTTAAAACAAAGTGACATCTCTCTTTCTTTTTCTGGAAGCACATCTATTTCAAGGTATCTAAATATAACAACATCTAATATCCCTGATTATTAAATGTCCTTTATTACACGTTATGGCTGCTACCTCTGAAGCCACCAGTAACAGTTTTTTTATTGCAAGACTCACATTATGATAATATCGAGCTAAAAGGTACATCAGGAGATGAATGTGAGCTAAGCAGATGTACCTCGAAGGAAAAGCGCAGAACTTGCTCAGGTTACTCGAGACATTTACACGATTCTTGGCTACGATGGTGGAGTACTTCTCCACTAGTCACAAGAACTAAACAGAGTTCGGATTTGATGCCAGAGGGATGTGGTTTGTTAGTGGAACGGATATGGGTTGGTTGGGGTCAAAGCGGTCCAGAGGTGGACATCTCACAGGATGGAAGGGATAGGGGAGCGAGAGCGGCGTAGCGGGCAGGGCGATCCATAGGGCGAGGTCACAGGAGACAGCCTCAGAGTGTTACCAGCCATGCCAGTCATGCCCGCTATGTTGTTTAAGCTCCGGGATTTCTCATAGCCTTCAGATGAGGGGGGCGACAAAGGTGGTGGTGGTGGTGGTGGAGGTGGTTGTGCAGGAACAGGACATGAACACACACAGGCAGGCAGGCAGGCAGGCAGGCAGGCAGGCAACGATCCAAATCCGAGCCAGCCGAGTGAACCGAGACAAGACAGGAGACAGGAGTGAGACATAGCAACAGTAGCATACTGTATGGTGAGTGCATGTACAGCACATTTCATGACACTGGCCATAAAGCATATTGAAATTCTTAGGCCTGGAGCTGCTTGAGAGGAAGAAACAACCTGACTGGCTCAAAAGTGCTTCTTAAGATTGCTTTAAGTGCAAACTATCTATATTGTTGCTGAAGTAACTGAAATATGAAATCCATTACATCTACAACAAATACAAACAACACTGGATACACCGATAGCTGTTCACATCTTTAGTTCCTGCAGTAAATCGATGCATAATTAAATTAAATTCTCTTTATTTAAATCTTTGCCTACTCTGAAACAAAATAAGTTTGTGTGGCGACATTTTAAACCCGAGCTGTTCTTTATGCTGCATTCATGCTATGCTAGCAGGGAGTTACTGGTAGCCTTGTCGTCACAGCAGATGTTGAAAAGAAGGCTACTTTTATTGTTGAACAATGCACTACTATATCAATTTATTGCCCAATAATATTATATTTTCAGATGGCAAGAGAATCTCTATGCCACATCAAATCGTCTAAATGTTTTAAAATTGAGCGATGAAAAAGTGGAAGACTTTAAAGCCCCACCATGCACAGTATTCATGTTTTTTATCTTTAGGGTCCAAAAATGTAACAATGCCAGCAGTTTAGCATGTCAGAGTTGAATCTCACTTGTGTTTGCTGTTTGGCCAGCTGTGCTATTTATTTAAAACTTTTAAGATGAAATATTGAATTTCAACAGTACGAAATGCTGTCATTTAAAAAGATCAATATTCCTTTAAGTAGATTCTTAAGAAAACATTCTGCTTTAATGAACTTGTTCCTGCTTTGACCCACATCTGCAGATCTTGATACAGAAAAGAAAGCTCTGTGATTTGTTCTGCAGCATCTTGGACCACAGGTTTGCTAACTCGTGGATGGTCAGTGAACAAGTGAATTAGTCATGGTAAAGGTTATCTGTTTCTACTGGCGTGTGGCTGCTCCTCTCTATCAGCGGCAGCGACATGTCCATAATTTCATCAGAGATGCCCCTCATAGCTGCACGACGTCACAGATGGCAGCTTTGGTGAAATTAAGTTGAAGAAAGAAGCTGCACAGCTATCTTTGGTTAGGGAGTCTGAGGTCAGTGATCAGGCCAGTGTTGGACGCACAACAGGAACATTCGTGGGATTTGTAGTCAGTCCTCTGATGCTGGGAATCTACTTCATTTCTCTTTCACTTTACTGACAATCTTTCCTCTGAAAAAGTGGTGCTTAGTTACTTAATGAAAAGTTGATATGGGACGGAAGAGTCAGCTTTTGATTTTGTTTATATTGTAGACAGTGTTTCTGTTTCTTGGTGCTTGTAATGAAAACTTAAACTAATAATAGAGCAGTCGTGCTACCCTGTAGTTAGCTAGGTAATTAGTAAGTAGCATATCTATTATATGTGTTGCCATTTGAAGCTGTATGTATCTTGAAGTTCTTTGAACTTTGCAAGCCAGCGGAGCTCCTTCGTAATTGTATTTCGGTAACTTGCACAGCAAGCTCCACCCCTGAGAAATACCTCTGTGAACTCTGTCAGAGTTTTAGCTAAATGAGAGATATTATAATTCTTTAACTTTAGGGCTGAAGGAAAAAAAAAAGTCGTTCATGTTGTGGCACCAGTGACAGCATCATTAGTATTTTCTCCCATTAGAAATGGATAAAATTTCCAAGGAACGGTTAAAGTTAACAAGTGCACATATAAACCACCAATTCATATATTGAGCCACAATATGTAGCTTAAAATGAACAACATGCATGTGTCTTAGATTATGTATCAAATGTTACTGTGTGTGTATGAATCCAGACACATACTGATGATGATGATAATCGACACACCGTAATTCAATCATCTTAACAACAACAGCTCAAACTTCTGAAAATGCTGCATGTGATGCACATCAGTAAATCTGCATTGGGTTCAAAATAACCAAACAAGCCACAGCAGCCAGCGCAGTGATGGAGCATGCCAATCGGCTGATGAGGAACAGCAAATGGAAATGTTGCCTCATTACCACTCTGCATACACCACCATTTGATTCACTGAGAGCATGGGTGCAAATTAAACTGGGGCTCTTTCAGAATGAGCCAAGCGAGCAGAACAAAAGAGAGCCTGGGTCTGAGCCAACAGGTAGCGGGAACAAGAAAGGAACCCATGTTTTATGCATTACCGTCAGTGTGGCGGCAACTGCAACCATGATGGATAAAAGGGACAGCTGCTCACCTGACTTCACTGAAAATCATGATGCGCTGTCGCTGAAGATGTGGACAGGTTAACCTGTTAGACTACTCCAGTAATCACCTCAAAGCCATCAGCAGTTGTTTTTTGTTGTTGTTGTTGTTTCTTTTGCTTAATGCAATGAAAAATAAGGCTCTGTTAGCAAGCCTAATGAATGATTTGCATTCATTAGAATTCTTGTATAATGGGTGCTTTAGCAAAATAATCAGTGGAACAGAAGCACTGATTTGCCTGCCATCCAATGAGTGCTAGGTGGCTTTACAGCAATAACATTAGGAGCCGGATATTCAGCTAGGCTCCTGGAGATGCAGCTACCTTCCCATACAAGGCAGTTAGCCAAGGCTTAACACTTCCACTTTACTTTGCAGATTAACACAAGATTCATGTCTCTGCAGGTAAATAGAAGAAGCAATCTGAATGACATATGTTTCACATAGCATCCAAATGACATTTTGGTATGTTCTCTATTTAGCAGAGATAATCTGCATCTATCAAAAAAACTGCAGTCTGAACTAATCTCTGCTCTGCGAGCTGCTTGATTTATGTGCTTTGTTTCCTGTAGTGATGTGTCGGTCGCGAATGAAATGGCTCTTAGAGCCAGATCTTTGACGTGAACGACGCGAGCCGGCTCCTTATCGCGAGCCGTGGTTTTTTTTTTTCTTTCTCTCACTCTCTCTCTCGCACTTTTTTCGCTTCACTCCACACGCGAGCCTTGTGCTTTGCTGGGCAGAGGAGGGAGGGGCGATAGTTAAACTCGCAGTAGCACAGGAACAGAGCGGGAGGGAGAGAGAGAGAAAGAGAGCCAGGGACAACAACCTCCCATCAGAAAGGTATTGTATCCACAACTATTTTCAGCTGTGGATGATAAAGGATTCAGAAAGTTTATTCATGCAGGTCCATATGACAGAGAATATGCATCTTCTTTTTGTTTTCATATTTTAATTTATATTTAATTGTGTTGTGGTTTGCAGTGTTTTGTGTTGTTTCACTTTAAATTTGTTTAAAAGGAAAAAGCTGAAAATTTAAATAGTTAAAAGTTGAAATGTGACTAGTTGGTTTTTGTATTATATGATTTATTTATTACATTTTATGTGGAGTGAATAAATAAAAGTATATTTACGGTGGCCCCTACAGACAAAGCACATAAAAACTCAAAACACGTACAAAACACAACAGAGGTGCTCCAGGATGCTAGGGGGCAGTGTTGAGCTTTTGTTACCTAGTGGCTACACAAGCCAGCAAGTACCAACGACCGGATTTGGTGTGTGGTAGTAACAGGTAAATGAACATTTTTTTAAATTATTTGAATATATATGAGTGCTTGTGTATAAATACACAAACACATTGCGTTCAATTGTGTAATTTAAGTGATGTAGGCAGCTCTGTTTTGGAAGTTCAGTTAACGCTAGAAATGTGTTTTGGAGTTTGTACGTGCTTTGTCTCTAGGGGCCACCGCATATGTTTATATGTAAACATGTATAAATAAAACCACTCTTTTTTTTACATTAGTAATTACTTTTGTGCATAATTTCATATTATTGTTAATAATAAATTAATTAAAGCAACAAAACAACCTGAAGAGCCGGTTCAGGGGGCGAAAGAGCCGGCTCTTTTTAATGAGCCGAGCCGAAAGAGCCGGTTCTCTAAAAAGAGCCGGAAATCCCATCACTAGTTTCCTGACCTTTTCTGCCTTTGATATCATACAGAACAGCAACAACACTTTTAGGAAATTCAGCAGGTGCAAACTTAACAATAACCTTTAGGCTGGGTCAAAGTGTTAGCAAGCCCTTTCTGAGTCTGACCTTTTCACAATGTACTGGCACAAGGTGAAATGTGCTATGCAATTCAGGAGGGCAAGTCTGACAGCAAATAAAGATGAATTTTATTCCTGTAGTTTTATGAAAAACATTATTTCAGTCATGCAATCAGAGCTATTTCCAACTCATAATATTTGGGAAAGTGACTTCTTCATTTTTCTGCAAACTCAAATTTAAAGAACTGCTTTATTGGAACTGATGGTTTGCTAAATAATGTAAAAACCAAAGGTACAAGGGAAAAAGTTTAAGAAACTGATAAATAGTGTATTTATCAATTCTAACAGGAGCTGATAATGTAAGCTTCTCTTCCTAGCTAGCTTCAGTCTTTAGAAATAAATATTAGCTTTATGGCCAAGAGTTACAAACAGAAACTAAAACCTCGTCTCTTTCCTGCAGATCCTCTGATGATGATGTTTGGTAGGGCTCAGCCAGTACAGGATTTGTAAGAACGGTAGCCAGAGCTATAAGACTGATATCCATTGGTGATTTATACCCTACCCTATAAATATGTTTATGAGTTGACTAAAGACACTGGGTCAGAAATGTATTCAACTGTTTCCAGGCAACCAGAAAACAGGAATAAATTGTGAAGAAAGCAACAGTTCTGAGTCAGCTGCCGGGATGCGTTTGCCCCTTAGAAAGGCCAAAAATGTTATGCAGTGTGTCTGTGGAGAGTCGCGACAGCACGTCAACAGGTTACGTTACCTGAGCTGACTAGGGCTGAACATAAAGCCTCCTCCCTTCCTGGGATGTTGGTGTGCCACTCACTAAGGACATGGATCAGCTGATGAGCATTTGGACAAGTATCTGTGATTTTAATAGTACCTTCTAAAATGATAGGCGGTTTATTCAGACCGGTGGTTCCAGGAAACTGAACTTTACTAATGATGACTGATGATTCAAGCAACTAATCAGTAGCAGTGCACAACAGCAAGCGTGGATTTGACAATGATTTCCCAATAAACAACAGATCTGCATGCTTTTTAGAATACTTTATAAAATCACATCACAATGTTCTAATTCGATGTTGAATTAAATGACATTAAAAAAGTGAAATTTTACATATCAGTTAAACTACCTGTCTTTCGTATCCCTCCGTCTGCAGGGCAGGTGTAATCACTGGCAGCAAGCAGGAAACAGGTCCCCCCACTCCGGCAGTCCTGTTCTCGGGTGCTGGACCTACGCATGGGAACCCTCTCCTCAGGAGACATGGTGAGGTCGCTGCCCCCGCTGCAGTCTACAGACAGAACTGAGAGAAAAATCCATTTGCACATCCATATTTGCTTTTGTTCATTCATGCAATTTACACCAAGCTGATGATTTTGTGGTACTTTTCCCTCATAGACATGACAACAGAAGAAGTTACCAAGCAATGAAACTACAATCCTCATGTCTGCCTTCAACAGAAAGAAACTACGATCTGAATCCATGGAATAACGACACTCTGTGGATTTCAAAGATTTCAAGAAATCTGTTTTTACTTTAACCTTGTGAAAAGATACAGGTGAGACTGATGTTTCCATTCTTACCCAAAAAGGAAAACCCTGCCAAACAGCATAATTCATAGAGCCAAAACCTGATGTCGCTTTTGCCTTGTCTATATAAAAGAGCTATGACTGTGTATTTGAGTGACATTTTCCATCCATTATTAGGAAGGAGATCAGGCTAATACATTCTTCTTAACGTGTAACTACATGCTCTGGCAGTCATAGAGCTCCTCTTTGGGGACTAAAGACACGTACTGACAGTTTCACAATTGGCCATGTCAATTTTTATGATTAAATATGTAATAAAATTGAAGGGCTGGTACATTTACGTGGTTCTAATAGTTTGTGGATGACAGTGGAGGTCCTTGGTATAGCAGTGTTTCCCTTTGCAGGAGAATCATATCAATTTTTGGGGGGGATGGTGAAGATGAAAAAGTATCAAGATTAAATAACACCAGTGTGGAGCATTAGCAATTACCATAGCTACACAGATTTATACATCTGTGCCCTCAAACGTATTAGATTTTAAATCAAACAGTGAAGACGTGATTGGTGCAGACTTTAACTGAACGGGTGCAAAAACTGTATTATCTGTTCAGGAATTAGAGTCAATTGTTTGACATAGTCTTAATTTCAGATGCACCTTCATGGCTCCAATGAATTAACTCGCATATATGTTACCTGGACAGGTGAATTCTCTATATTTGATCCAAAGAGACATCAGTGCAAGGAGCCCCTCCCCCAAAAAAGCAAAACCAAAAACTGAAGGCACAACTTACAAACGAGTGGCAATTAAATAAAGACCTAGCAGAGCATCTCAGTGGCGGAAATATACATGTAATGAGATCCATGGGCTCCAGACTTGAAAGGACTGTTTTGAATCCTTTCATTTAAAATTATGTTAGTTTGTCCAATTACTTTGAGCCTCTGACAATGGGAACTATGGCTGTGATTCATAAACAGTAAATGCAAACATTATTGTAAAACTCTTTGAATTAAAAGCTACAATTCTGTACTTTGATTACACTGTGATTGTTTGATTTAAAAAACTGCAAAAATATGTAATTGTTCAGAACAAGTTGTATGATTTGGAAAAGAAATATGTGTGCCATTACCAACAACAGTTAAAACAACAACATATTCTGATGTCATAGGGTTGGGGGTTGTATGAACTATCAGACTCAGTACAAAGCTGGTATCTATATGTCCTATCTAAAGGACACATGAGAGGAAAGTATCTTTGCAGCCTTAAATTCTAAATGACCTTTGAGAAAATCCGAGAGGTGACTACGGCAGAATGATTCTGTTTGTGCATCCAGTCAATGAATCATGAAATATTCTGCGGTTATTAAATGTAAGTTTCAGGGACTTAATAAACAGATAGTAGGGAGCACCAACCCTGAGGAATGTCTGTATTAGAATTGAAAGAAAGCGAGTATACAGAGGTCAACATTAATTTCCATCAATATCAGATGTGTCAGAGTCAATTACTGATATGGTACTGGAGGGAAAAACAGCCACCTATGGTCTGAGCACCAAATGAGCAATCCTTACAGGAAGAAACACTTGGAAACAAGGAGTCTGAATGCTTATCTCCCACTCTCTGTACCTTTGGCATTGGTGCTGTAAAAACAGCTCAGTCATCTGTAGGGAAACTGCTTTGGAGCTTATGGGTCACATGGGGAAATCAGTAGAATCTGTCAGATGGCCACGGCTTTCTAACTGAAAGGAAGTCCCTCATGAATTCTCTTCATTGTCACTACATAAACAACCCCCTTCAGTGTAATCTGAATTAACTGTTAAACAAAGCGTCTTAGTTCTGTTTTCCATATGACCTTTGTCTAAACATATGGTCTTACCTGAACGGTTGCGTTCTAGTACCCTGCTCCCTTTGACGTGGCACAGGTCACCTTGAGTACTGTTGCAGGTGGTGTTGAGATCAGCTTTGCAGTAGGTGGGGGACCCTCCCTGCACTGCTTGAGGGATATGTTTCTTCCTCTTTTTGGGTAACTTCTGCTTGGCCATAGCCAGAGAATAGTACATCCCAAAGTTATTGACGATAACGGGCACAGGCATGGCTATCGTCAGCACACCAGCTAAAGCACATAATGCGCCCACGACCATACCTGACCAGGTCTCTGGATACATATCACCATATCCCAGTGTTGTCATGGTTACCACGGCCCACCAGAAGCCGATGGGGATGTTCTTGAACTTAGTGTGGAGGGTAGCCGTGGGATCATTGGGCTTGGCGCCGATTCTTTCGGCATAGTATATCATTGTGGCAAAAATTAACACTCCCAATGCCAGGAAGATGATGAGCAGCAGGAATTCATTGGTGCTAGCCCGTAACGTGTGGCCCAGTACTCTAAGTCCCACAAAGTGTCGTGTTAACTTGAAGATACGCAGAATACGAACAAAACGAACCACCCTGAGGAAACCCAACACATCCTTGGCAGCCTTTGAAGAAAGGCCGCTCAGCCCAACCTCCAAGTAGAAAGGCAAGATAGCCACGAAGTCGATGATGTTAAGAAGACTCTTAAAAAACTCCAACTTGACTGGGCAGAAGGTCACACGCACCAGGAACTCAATGGTGAACCAGAAGACACAAACACCTTCCACATACGTAAGAGCAGGATCCGTTTCGATCTCATACTGTGGACCTGAGTCGGTCACGTTGCTGTCTCGCGCCACATCAGTCTTGTTGATGATTTTGTTGAAAGCCTCATGAGTCTCCAAACAGAAGGTGGTAATGGAAACCAGGATGAAGAACAAAGACACGAAGGCAATAAACTAAGAGAAAGAAGACAAAATAGAGAAAAACACATTATCGCCATTACATTTCATTTCAACCATGGCTTCCTATACTATTTAGGATAGATTTGACACCAAAATCCTTCATTAAGTGTTCTCATGAGAAAGGGACAAACTACAACAGGTTTATTACATTTGCATCATTTTGAAGAGCGGAGACTCAATCTGGGAATGCAGATCCAGTCTAGTAAAGCAAGAAAGGCCCAGTAGACTTCAAACCCAGTGGAGAAAGGTGACGGGGAATCTCTTCATTTGGTTTTGCATATTGAGTTACACACCCGCTCTCAAAAACATACTTCATTCTGACCTCATAGTTTAGCTGCTGTTACTATATTAGTCTAGAGCCAATAGCTCAAAGCTTACAGGGCAAATTAAAAAGGCTATTCTGCTGTAGGATGTTCAAACCCTGATCTCTAATACATCTGGGCATGTCTATTAGCAACACGTTATAAAAAATGATCATCTTAATTATAGATCGACTGACTTTGGCCTTATTTCTGTCACTTATGTTAGTGCTAAGCAATCGTCTTTGGAGTAAGATGTGACGTATGGCAACTGGGAAAATGCCATACCTTATCAAACCCTGTAAGATGCAGTATTATTTGAAAGGTCAATAGTAAATTGCTATGCTATAATAGGTTAACTGGCACCCAGTTGCAGACTTGTTCTTAACTCATTCACTGGTAGCGTACCTTACTGGACATCCTTGAGCAGATAGAAATTTGTTGCACAGTGGTAAAGTCTAAATCTATAGATCTACGATAAAAATATCATTGACATCAGTTTGGCATTAGCAATCTATTCATTTTCCCAGAGGGAGTCTGCATGTTATTAAAGTAACATCGATAATTTCCCAAACTTTTTTCTTCATGTTTTTGACATATTTTGCAAATCCTTAATGGAAACAGCTTCCTGAGCTCAAATCCAGACATTGAGCTGCTGTGGAAGAAGACATGCTCAACCCTCTCTAAGAGCTAGATGGAGCAGATTTACAGCCTGGTATGCTGCTTCTCCACCATCCTCCCACAGTCCCTCCACTGGTGTGCTCTACCTACTGTGCTCTAAAGAAGTCGTTTCACACTCTGCCTTGTTTTGGATTGCATGACTCACACGCTCTCATAAATATCATTGCCACTATTTGGGTTACTGTGATCCTGAACTGTGTGTGTGCATTCACTCAAGTGCCTCTCTTTATGTATCTTTACTACCCTGTAAGTGTTTTTGTTCATACACTTTCAATGGCACAAAGTTAAAGCCTCAGCACAGTGTGTGGGGATAAGTCGGTATCACTAAATACCATGTACTGTGGATTACTCAGTTTATATGTATTTTGAGATTGTTGATTATATAGTATATGTAGATAGATATGCAGAAAGTGCTGTAAAAAATTTGACAGAGGCAATATAACAAGGCTGTTCAGTTCCCACCTCTGACATTGGGCTATGAGTTTATTTTTCCTCTACTACAGACTGATCCAAGCTGTAGGCGAAGGTAAACAAGACGCCATTGCTGCAGTGGGATGTCACTTCTGAACTAACACAATAAATCTCTGCAGTACAGTGCACTGCATGTGAAGGATTTTACTCTGATTTTGCTAAGAAATTAAGCAAATCATCGGACTCAATCTGGATGCAATCAAATTCTGATACCTGCTGCAAAAATAAACATCATTCAGAAGAATAATGCTCCCTCTCGAGGGCCGTGGCTGAGTCTGTCCAAACTGTTTGAAGGATTCCAAAATGCAAGATCTAAACAACTGAGACGGGTTTTCACGTCATGCACGGTTTGAATACAAAATATAAGCGTAGCTTTTGAGAGCTGAATGAGTAAAAAGTTTGTTTTTGTGGTTTAGAGCAGCGGTCTCCAACCCCCGGGCTACGGACCAGTACTGGGCCGTGCGAGAGTTGAGGCTCAGCTGTGAAATTCATGGGTTTTAGGTTTTTATCGGTTTTTAGCGTTATTTTTTTAATCATTTTTATCATTAACTCTGTTTCCCTGGGTCTTTTCCTGTGTGTTATGAATACATTTTTTGGTACCGGTACTGGTTTTATTTTGTTATATTTATCTGCGACACCTGAGGGTGTCGCAGAAAGGGTCTATGAAAATATTGTTAGACATAAACCGGTCTGTGGCGCAAAAAAGGTTGGGGACCGCTGGTTTACAGGGTTTACAAGTGTGCTTATCAGCCACAACCACAACAGGCAACATGACAAATACTGATCACGTTATTAGAATGCAATGTATTGCTAGAAATCTAAGACTACTGCTGTACGTGTAGATATTATTTTTACATTTAACCCTACCAAAGACAGGCACCAACCCATGGTAGCAGCCTGTGCCTGCAAGACACTGCACCCCGCCAAGGTGTTGACCCAGCTTTGAAACTGCAGATTTGAATCTGATGGAGCATATGTGGCATGCACTGTAACATGCTAACCAGCAGGACCAAACAATCCTTTGCCAGCACCACAGGATGCCACCATAGCTCCAGTTTGCATGCCCCGATAGGTCAGAGCTCCTGTGGAAGCTCTTTTAAATTTTCACAGTGTTTGTTTGTTTTGTTTGTTTTGTAGTCGCTTCTTTGTGTACATTAAACAGAAAAATGGAAAAATTCACTACTTCAAAATTCATTCTTTTTTCCTGTGTTTCTTTTATGATGTCTTTATTTCACCTTCCCTGCTGTCTCCATCTCTGTCTTATCATGACATTGGCTGAAACGAGCAGCCTGAGCTGTTTCCTGTAGCTGTGTGGATGCTGCGCCAACTAATGACTAGTTCTGTCTCATGCTGGGATGTAATTCTGATGTGTTCACGTCTGTAGAGAAAGGATGTAGCATACAGCAGCCTTTAAAAGCTGGATCACGTCACAGTACAGCAGCTGGACCTGAACTCACACTCACATGCTGGTGTAGCACTGATGCCCCTGTTTACACACAGCCTCACAAGGTTATTTATGGTAGGTGTTAAAAATGCAAAAGTGCTAACTTATCATGTGATTGCAGCACATGCACTCTGCATGATGAAGAAGTCCTGTGCTTCTATGAGTCGCTGTTTAAAGCCAGCACAGGGAGCATCACACACACACACACACACACACACACTGTTCAGTCGATTTCTGAACAATGCAGATCTAATTTAGCCAGAGGACGAGCTCCCTTTGTGTGGCATGCTTCTTCAGAGAGTTTTTCAGACACAGTGATAACGGCTGCTGAGGAGCTACGACCTGTGACCTTCATGTACGGCTGCCACGTCACGTGCACATGGGGTAGAGACTGTAGATTTGACAGTAGAAAAAGTATGTCCACCAATACTGCTGACAAAAACTATTTGCTTATTTGTCACTATAACAAGGCAGCCCTTAGCAGCTGGATTTACAGTGAGAAACGGGACAATTTTAGTGGAACAAACTTATATTTATTTGCCATACAGCTCTCCTTAAAAACAATTCACTCTTGAGCTTCTTCACAGCACAATCAACCCTCTCTAATGAGAGCTGGCAGCCTTAAATACCTTCAGCTGTCACAGACTAAACCATTATTCCACTCACAGGTGAATTCTTAAATCCCAACCTTCCACCACAGTATACAATATACCAATTTGAATAAATAAATAAATACATACATTTCACATTTAATAAATATTATAGACTTTAATCCTACACCAAACCCAATATTATAAAACCCCAAAAACCCAAGCACAAAGGATTCCCCACACTCCCTTAACCCATGGTCTCTCCCGGAACCTTTAAATGGTGTCTGGACCCCGGGGAAACATTTGCCCAAACACCTTGGAGAGAACACAGGTTTCCTTACTGGTAAAAGCTTATGTTCTCTCAATCACCATTCCTTTCTCCTCACAGACACCACCACGTTCCTAGATGAAGAGCAGCTGTGCAGGATCTGAAACAAGGCTAGCAACTGATTTTGAAATTCCCAGTAAATATTCAATTAAACTTCTTGTGTGCAAATGTTTAACTGTGCAAATCCATGCTGAAAGTGCGATGCTAAATGAAGTGCTTGATAAGGTGCCTTTAATAAAGTGCAAGGTGTTCTCTAAAGTGCTATACAGATTATAATATAAATAATAGTAAGGCAGTCCTCTTCCTTACAGTCACACGTCGATGTTTCAGTTCATTAAACACATTATAAAATTAGACAAAGTAAAAAAAGAACCCAAGTAAATACAACATGCAGTTTTTCAAAGCTGTTCCCTTAATAAAGTAGTTTGAATAACTTTTCACTTAAGCTGGATTTTGATTTTCCTCGGGTTATCTTTGTCTAATTATATTTTTTGTCTAATTCTTGTGCTGATCAATTAAAAAACATTAAGTATGAAACATTCTTCATTATGTGTGAAGAGAGAATGGGGGGACAGTGGCTCCTTTTCTGCCATCATGTTGGATAAGTGTGAGAAAATGGATCGATAGATTATTTAGATTTTATTTTACCAGTTTACCAGTCCAGTTAATCAGGAGGGCTCTACTACAGAACACTGTATGAAAAACAAATTAGGAATATGGCCTTTTTTTAATCTCCTGCATTGAAAAATTCCCCTAAAAAAGGAAACATCCATCAGTTCTACTAAAGGACCAGAGCTGTTGTATCAGTGAACTCTAACATGGTCTCTATGATTGAATGCACTCTTGGTCTAAACACGATGAATCTCAAAGGTGCCTCTGAAGCTGATTTGGTGTTTTTAACACACTAACAAAAAAAACAAAACATCATCACTGTGTTGTTTGCTCTGTTTGTCCAGTGGATTTATTCTGCAGACTGAATTGAGCATCTTGGTCTCCAAGGGCAACTAGCACAGCAATAACCTTTGGCATTGCTTTAAGCATGACTGAAATCTCAAGCATATCTTTCTCTCCCCTTACAATATATATGCAGCCGTTTGTTCTTACTGAATATCAACAAGTGGCTTGGAAAAAGATGAGACCTTCATGTTGCTCAGGCGCTGATTTTGTGTTATTTTATTGTGTCTGAGCTGAATGCTTTCATATCACTGCTGCATCACGTTAGGCTTGGTTCCCTATCTGCCACTCAGAGGAAGAACTGTCTCCTTCAGGAAAGACTTTATTTTATTATTTTATGATGTAGTGTTAACTAGGGATGGGTACCGGTGTCCGGTGCCATGATGGCACCGGTTCTGACATAAACGGTAGTAACCAGACCGAAAAGCAGCGCACATTTCGGTGCTTTATTTCGGTGCTTTTTTTTCCTGAGCTGTGATACACTTCTAGCCAATCACTTTACGTTTCCGAGGATAGTAGGCGGGGCCAGGTACGTACGTTCTGTTAGAGCAGAGCTACAGATTAAAAATGTCCAAGGCGAAGCGGTCAAAAGTCTGGCTGTACTTCACAGCAAAAGATGCAAACTCAGCAGCAACAAGTGCTTTAAGCTGATACTGTGATACTGTCAAAGGAGGTAACACCTCGAATCCGATGAAACACCTGGCGACGCATAGCGTTTTTTTAAAAGCCCAGAAATGCGCCGTATTTGATAGCTTGCTGCGAGACCTCACACCGAGCACATCTACTGCAGGTGGGTTGCCTGTTATGCAACATCCCCCAAAAACCCGAAGAGGAGAGTCCTGGCCCCTAGCCCTGCCAGTGTAGCAGAAATGATGAGGATGATGATGCAGCAGCAGCCGTTCTTCTCTGCGTGAGTAGCTTAATGTTGTTCGTGTGTAATTTACGTTGAGTAGGCTAACCACGTTATTACATTAATGCATGTAAGGTGAACTAGCAAACATCATCATAGCTACATGCGGCTGTCCTCTTGTTTGATGGCAGATACTCCCTTCACCCTGGCCACAAAGGCTAAAATGACCAAAGAAAAAGTGGAAAACAGTTAAACATGAGAGGTTTAGGACAAAGTTTGTGTTTTTTCCATTGTTTAAGCACTGCTTCCTGCCAAGAGTGGTACCATATATGCCCCATAGCTGCAGAAAAGGCTAACATTGTTATCTTTTTACAAAAAACAGCTGAACATGAGAGGTTTTTGGACCAATTTTGTGTTCTCCATTCTTTAAGCACCGGTTTGAGCACCGTTTGAGCACCGGCACCGTTTCAAAAGTACCGATTTGGCACCGGTATCGGATAAAACCTAAACGATACCCATCCCTAGTGTTAACTCTGATTATTCAGAAAAACCATAAGCAGCATCATGAAACCAGGATTTCATAATGACTGAGAAATGAAAAGCAGGAGATGTCAAGTCATCCATGTAGTACCTCTGTTAGACGCACTGTACAAACAGAGTGATTCATTAGGAGTTTCTGTCAGCAGCCCCATCACCTCCCCAAACCCTGATGGGGTCTGATAGTTGTCAGACTTGAACCGTGGAAGCCATCCACATAATCACACAATTTTTCACCTGACATTTCTGCCTCGTGTCTCTTCTCGCTGTCCACAGCCAGGAGAAGAGACACGAGGAAAATGCCAGATCAAACTGCTGCAAACACACCAGCTTCCAGTGCATCACAACTGCCTTTGGCCTAGTAGCACAACAGATGTCACATTCAACACCAGTGTGTGTGGACTCCACAGCTTTCTGCAGTCAGGGTTGATACATGAAAGAAAGCCTTGTCCTGATTTAAACATGAAGTCAAGGCTTCGTCTACTCTGCACATCACATCTGCTGTGTTCTCGCTCGAGTACATGGTTTTAAAAAACAGAAACACTTTGGACTGTGTTTGATTCACCACCTCCATCTATGCATACTGGGTCAGGTGCTTCCATTTGTAATAGTGATCAGACAGCAGTTGGATTTATTATAGCGGAAATGTAGTAAATACCACAGAGACAAAACTACATCCTCTACAGTGCAAGAGCTCAACGTGTGTCAGAGGTTGCAGTACTGCTGAACTGTCATGGAGAGATCCATGATTATTAGCTGCCAGTCTGGAAAGACATTTACAGTCCGTTGTGACGATAAATGTCTTAAACCCCACGATTTGAGATATTCTCTGTAAATCCCGGTAGCTTTGGGTCTCAGTCATAGAGCTAAAAACAGAACGACTCTAATGGACAATACATTTGTTTGTATACTGGCACAGCAACACGTAGGATGGACAAATCTTGGCAGTCTCCCAGTGAAAAATCCCCCACATTCACATGCACAGACACAACCAGCTCACCGCGCTGCTCAGGCTCTGTTTCAGAAACTGCCCTGCTGGCTTGGCCAATCAGCATGCTTGCTGTCCTCACGTCCACCATCTGTTTGACACTATGAGTGGAAGCTCTGTGTTCGGTCCCTGGACCCGAGACCACCATCCACCACTGTGATGGTGAAGGCCCCTGTAAAGCTGTTATGACATGATGAAGCTAAGGGGACCCTGGAGGTGCTAACACAGTCTGAGAGGAAGTCAGACACATGCACACACGCGTGTGCACACTGACATGATGAAACCTGTGGGGTTTGAGCCTGTATGTGAGCTGTCTTGTGTTTCTCTTCTGATTGTCTGGTTATAATTTCAGTTTCAGGGCTTTTCCATGTCTCAGCTTAAACTGCACGTCCACATAGTCGCAGCCCTAACTCCCAGTATGCAAAGATAGCATGTACTGGGAGGGTGCATTCACCTCGAGACACCTGATCCCTCTGGCTCTGCTGCTACTCCACTAGCTCTTTAGTCCAATCCAACATTACATGAGGTTTATGACATTGTAACACAAAATGGGCAGTTACCAAGTCAATGAACTTTATCCCAGTGGTGAACAGCTGTGCTGGTGTAGTTCTTCTTCCCACCAGCAAGAGTCACTACAGTTCTTTCATGCCAAGATTTGTTTGTTATTAGCTGTAGAGTTAGTAATGCAGCATACTTTGAGAAAAGACTGACTCAGCATGTTGTTCTGATAAACATCTACATCCATCCTCTTCGTTGTTTTACAGAAAGCATCGCTTATGAGTATTTAAGTTGAACAAGAGTTAATGCAACTATATTTGCTATTATTTATGCACTCTTATGGTTAAAGGTGTACTGTATTCAGATTTACTTTCTTTCCAATGTTAGCTAGTTCAGTCAACTGATTTGCATTATCGTGTGAATATATAGACTGAATATTGCTTATTTCTTCTGTTTGTAGTTTCACTCTGTTGATAATTGAAGGCAGCGTCAATAAAAGGGACGATACACCTGTCAGTGTTCGGGGAGTTTATCTATCTGCATAACTGTATGGAGTGTAGCAGTGAGGGCAGAATAACAGCTACCACTGGGAGTGAGCACCACAGTCCTCTGGTGACCAACTGTAATGAAGAAAAAGGGATAAATATGCAGTTCGTCTAATGGCCACTTGGCTTCAGGTGAGTCAGTCGCCTGCTGCATAAATGGTTTCAGACTTCAGACCAGCTGTAGGGTTGGTCTTTTTTAAAATTCATGATTCATCCATTTCACACCAGCAGCTGTAACTAATGTCTGCCAGGCTCCGCCCCCACCAACTGGAGTAACTGAACTGGACCTATCAGCATTTGGAGAACGTTTGAATGAATGCTACGACTATCATATGGCTGTCTGTGTGATGCAGACTGTG
Organism: Rhamphochromis longiceps; assembly: GCF_057381845.1. Taxonomy (NCBI): domain Eukaryota; kingdom Metazoa; phylum Chordata; class Actinopteri; order Cichliformes; family Cichlidae; genus Rhamphochromis; species Rhamphochromis longiceps. Next base: position 1,458,622 of record NC_140573.1, read on the forward strand.
CAAGAAGTCTGTTCTTCAGTTTGGGTGAAAGTCACACGGAAACACGGATCTATGTGCTGCACCTGCTTGCACTGACCTGCTGCAGTCATTAGATTCATTTAGAGTCAGATTTCAAAAGCTCTGATGAACTCAATTTATACTTCATTTATAATACTCATAACAACACAGCATCCAGAAGTAGATGCTGAGCACACTGAAGGTTTCGCAGCTGAAAGAGCCAGACATTTCTCAAAGAGAGCCAAAAACACGACTCCCAAATAAATACTAGAACTGCTCCGTGTGTTCGAGCTCGGTGAGCTGGTGATGGTTAAATATTTTGTTATTTCTGAAGTGAGCAAAACAACAACAACAACAACATTTTCATTTCAGTGTTGAAAAAAATGTAAAAATAAAAGCATTTTTCCATTAAACACAAATTTAATTGATCAAAGTTCAAACAGATCCTCTCAGTGTAAATATGTTGCTACCTTGCATTACTCTAGCTGGATCAGGCAGAGATCAGCGTGCAGACATCCAAAGCTTTCTGCTCCTTCAGTCGCTGAGCTTAGCTCCAGCTGGAAGCAGAGACCCCCGGGCAGAGACATCCCTCCGTCTGTCACTCAGTAGTGTTGTGTCTCTTCAAAGCAACTCCCCCTCCTTGCTTTCACATCACTACAACCCACTTTTCTGACAACACACCAGGGAGCGACACTGATCACCTACATAATGACGGGAGCGTCTAGCGCTGTATCTAACCCTGTCTTCTTCCTCTCTTTGCGCTGCCTAGTAACCAATGAAGTGAGTCTCGTAAACATAAATCAAACCGATTCCACAGCTGCTTGTTTTCTGACTTTTGGAAGTCTGTAATCCGAGCAGATTAGGGATTTTTGCAGCTAGCGAGAGAGACGGACAAAACAGATGGACCACATATTCCAGATGAACCGTTAGCTGTCTCCATATCTAGAAAACCTCCATGTATCTATGCCACAAATCACTTTTAAGTGTCTTTTATGGACAGAGAATTAAATTATAAAGAGTTGTTCACATTTGACATTTTAACTGTCATTGGTTTTTTTTTTTTTATTTATTCATTTGTTTATTTAACAAAAACATATTTGGATAAAAGTTTGGTTAGCTTGATCAGCGAGACACATTGATGCTCTGCATGTGTGGACAGGTCTACACTGATGCCTGCAAAGAGGTGCAAACAAGTGAACAATTAACACTAGGATTTTATTCGTAGGACTAGCAGACCGCTAGCAGCTACTGTCAGTAGCCTTACTGAAACTTAAACTAGTGAGCTATAAACACTTTTCATAAAGTTTGGAAGAAGCTTGTAAACGTGTTTGCAATGAGCTTCCAGTTACATGATCCCATTAGAGTCAGATTTGCGTCACTTCTTGTGTCCACACACATTTAAAAAAACAAAAAACAGAAATTCTGTTTCATCCCAAATGTATTTGGGTTAAATCTTGATAATAAACGTAAACATGATTATCATTGATTGTATTGTTACAGTACTCACTGTCGAATTTGTAATAATATACACAACACATATGCAGGTAACTAATGTTTTAGTGTTGACATCAGACAATCAGACGAGGAAAAACAACCCAAATCACAAACAGGCTCTATTTCAGCTTTTTCTGCTTTCATGTGAAAATTCCCACATGGAAAAGATATTTATAAATCGTATAAAGTTTGTATCTGTCTTGTGTGAAACTTGTATGAAAAGCATATAAGAGTGAAAACAGATATAAGATCCCTTGAAAAATTATATAATGAAACTTGTATGTTTTGGATACTTACTGGAACGATGTATGAAAGTAATGAGAAAGTGGCCACTTTCATGAGTAATCACATATAAGTTTTTACTATTTCTTTTCCATATGGGTTGATTTGAATTGAAACATCACGTTTGATGGCAGCCCTTTCTTTAAGGACAGGCTCAGTCTACATGAAGATATTCTTCACTTGTTTGACCTTTCAAGTGTGAATAAGAGGCCAAGTGACTGACACAATCCTCCAATGATGCTGTTTTCAAACGCTGAACATGCTGCTGTCCACTCTGTGTAGTCAGTCTGCTGAATACTAACACTGAAAGCTAAGTGAACTGAGTAGACAAGGAGAGAGTATAGAAAACTGGCACCGATATAGAAGATTTTGAAATCTTGAAGTAGTTTAAAGCTAAAGTTCTGTAAAGCTCACTCGCCCTGTGGGGATCGAGAACCTTTGGATGACTGCATCCGGAGAGTCCAGCCCGTTAGCTGTATACACAGTTCGTGTATGTTCTTAGGCTTGCTGTTTGCTAGCTGGGCCACCCTGTAGGAGCACTGTGCATGCTGTCGCATTCAGCTCCCAATCTAAAATCAAACAGCAGCTAAATCAACTTTAATCAGTGTAGTTAACTGAATGGACCATTTAAAGATCATCGTACCACATACATAATTAAACCGCCAAGTAACTGATTTCCATCTCAGCCTTTATTTAATAAAAGAAAGCCCTGTGTCTATAAAATAAGCAGGGGAAAAATAGAGCAAGGGGCTGCGAGGACAGTGATGAGTCCTGGGGAATATCAGAGATGGCAAAAATAGAGTCTATTAATCTTACATTACAGTAAAGTCCTCCCCAAACGCATGTTTTTGTCAGACACAGGACTGCACTTTTCTTCATCCATGTCAGCTGCCACCATGGAAACAGCACCGTTCCTTTTTTCCTTTTTGTGATCGCTCACGATGGTGAATCGCAAATGAGGAGAGAGAAAGGGAAGAAGAATGGGAGGCGGAGGAGGCAGCAGAGGGGTAAATGAATGCTCATGTTCTTTAGCAGGGAGAGGGTTTCCCCTCACTGTCACTTCCTGCCTCGGTCTCCCTGAACTAAAAACATGTTTTTGTTGTTGTTAGCACAGACTAATGACAATGCAACATTAGCTGCTGTCTCTCAGCCTAAGAGACTGGTTTCAGCGCTTACTGAGAACCAACAGATGATGCAGGACAGATGTTAGCAAGCAACATCCAACCCCACACTGCAAACCGAAAACCACAGAATGTTCTCTCTGGCATTAGCTCCCTCATTATACTGCTCGCTGTGACATGACAGCCAGCTCACAGAGGGAACCCTTCTAAATCCACAGATTTTGGCAACCAGCCACTTGTTGGGGCTAAAAATAGCCTATCAACATTTTTTCCAGGCATGCTAATTTGAATAATTCGTTGTCACTTTAAGTGGATGAAGTCAGCGTTGGAGGAAATGTTGGGGAGCTGAGGTAGAGACAAATGAATCCTTGCCAGCCCCTGCTGTTGACTCAAAGGGTCAAGACAAATGTAGAGAGATTCAGCTTTAATGAGCACAAGGCCTAATTTATGCTCATATGATTTCTTTGGTATTGTGCAATACATCCATTCACTTCCGCTCATCCTTTTCAGGGTCGTGGGGGGCGCTGGAGCCTATCTCAGCTGTCATAGGGCGAGAGGCGGGGTACACCGTGGACAGGTCGCCAGTCTGTCGCAGGGCCAACACACAGGGACAGACAACCATTCACACCTAGTGACAATTTGGATTAAACAATTAACCTATCCCCACAAGCTGCATGTCTTTGGACGGTGGGAGGAAGCCGGAGTACCCGGAGGGAACGCACGCAAACACGGGGAGAACATGCAAACTCCACACAGAAAGACCTGATGTTGGAATTGAACTCAGGAACTTCTTGCTGTGCGGCAACAGTGCTAACCACCGTGCCACCGTGCTGCCAATTGTGCAATAAAAAGTACGATGTGACAAAGCTAGGTTCATGGAGCATTTAAGATAGATTATGTTGATAGGATTCAGCCTGTGTTTGCCATTAAACCACATCTAGTTCAAACCAGGCAGCATCTCGAGAGAACTGCTGATCAACAGGGTCACAACAGTGGCTGTATTTTTGGAAAATCACAGCCTGTTAGAGCCTTTACATGGACATTTTTATTTTAATACAAACAGAATAGCTTGCTACTTCCAGTCACCTGCCTGCATTTTGTAGGGCTTGCCCTGTTTCCAAGCCTTTTCATTGCACTGTGTGACAAACCATCTGATGTGAAAAGTTAAAATAACAAAAGCTGAAGTAATAGTTCCATTTAAGGAATCAGAACAGCTAAAACCAAAGAAACTGGCCGGTGTTACATACAGAAAGGGTTTTTTTGCATATTTTTGTATACGTGGATCACCACAGTGGATCACAAATAATCAAGATATAACTGAAGTGCAGACTTAATTCAACTTATTGAGCATAACACTATATTAATCTGTTTATTTAGATACAAAGTATTTATATAAGTAACTGGAAAAACTAATATAATTTTATACATAAGGACTGTTTGAAGTCTTGGATCCGTCACAGTCAAAATCAATGGCTGAAGTCTAGAACCAAAAGAAATCACCAAATAATGCGTACCTTCATTTACTGCAACAGCTTTTACTTGTTGCGTGTTTGTGAGTCTCTGCCTAGAGATGGACCGATCCGATATTACGTATCGGTATCGGTCCGATACTGACCTAAATTACTGGATCAGATATCGGAGAGAAATAAAAAATGTAATCTGATCCATTCAATATCACAAAACCTGCAACGTAGTGTAACCCAGCTCATAACCTTAGCGCGCCAGAGGAGTATGCGTCTCGTGATAGAGCGGTTGTGGCATGCGAGACCTGTCGGCGGTCTGGTTGAGCATTTGGAGCCTCACTACGTGCTTCCAAACCGGCATTTCATCTCCGAGACAGTTATCCCAGAGAAGTAAAGCAAGTGTGTAAGTTCATCTCTGAATGTTTGTAAAGCATTCCCAGCGACTGCCTCTCTCCCTCCCTCTCCTGTTGCTACTTCAATCATGAAACTGATCAATGATCAGCTGATTGGCTTTTCTCTCTTGTTTATTTATCGCCCACTTTGCACCAGAAAGAGGAAACCAGGCGCTAAACAACAGCAGCACGTTTAAGCTTGATCAGCTGTTGGTAGAATTTATTTAATGTTACTTTCTACACCGGCTGGTAACTGTGCAGGGGCGGGTCTAGCAAAGTTTTGCCAGGGGGGCCGATAGGGCATTAACAGGGAAAGGGGGGCACAAAGAAATACTTTTCTTTCTTATTGTCATTTAAATTGTCTAGCTTTTAATAAATAATTATCTGAATCTTTCACCCAAAGTTTTAATCTGATGTAAAATATATAGAAGTCCATTACTGTATATGAACTATTAAGTCAAATTTATACCCTAGTAAGCTATAGTACTTTTTCCTTTGGGAAGGTACCATCTGTGCAGTCTGCAATTCTGTTGAAGAAGATTTTGAATCTATTTAATATTGTAGAAAAACAATTGATTTCTGTGCATTTTTATTTATTTATTTATTTTTTTACACATGCATTAAATTAAAGTTGATTACGTCAATTAATCATCACGAGGCGGAGAGTGGGGGTGGTTCCCTTTTTTTTTTTTTTGCTGGGAGTTTGTAACCCTATTCAGGGCTCTAGACTAACTTTTTGCCATGGGCGTACCAGTACGCCTAACTTTAAAAAGTTGTGTTTACGTCTTTGTGTAGAATCCGTGTACCTGCTCTCATTTGCTGTTTGGTTGTTGTTGAAATGGTTTTGTGAGCTTTAATCTGAGAATCTGGCGTTTCTGGCAAAACACAGTTATGTTTAAAAGTCGATTCAGGATTTAATGAATTGATATTGCTTTATTCAAGCTACTCACCTCCCACTTCCACCTGCACTTTCAACTGGACCACGGCCAATCAGAGAGGTCCCGCCCCTGACTATCTCTGATTGGTTTAGTCCACGATAGGGGCACAATGTGTGTCTGTTGTTGACTACAGGGAAGGTTGCAGATTTTTTATTTTTTTTGTTACCTGAACAGTTGGTCGCACAGGTGCAACCAAATATTTTTTTTAGTCGCACCACTGAAAAATTTGGTCGCATTTGCGACCAAATTGGTCGCACTCTAGAGCCCTGCTATTAGTTAGGTTGTTTAACCCTTTACAGCCGATCGGAGCGGGCACGCTCTGTTTTGCGTAACTATTTTTAAATCCCAGTAGCACTGCAACCACGTAAGCTAGCGCAAAAATTTTTTTTGCATATGAAACCGGAGGAGTTGTACTCACATCTTATGCCATCAGCTTGTCCTAGGTCACGGTTTCCTTCCACATAAAGCTTTGCAAAAACTGCATAAAAAGCGCTTGCAGGAACAAAAACATAATATTCCAGAAACACGCTGTGCCGGTCCGATCAGCTGTTCATAACACTTCCTACGTTGGAATAGACGTCAGCGCAAACTTTTGCATTTCCGCCATTACCTGCCCGAAACCGGAAGTGACGTCATTTTCGCAGAAATGTAGTCTTTTTTACTATCAGGCCCTCAGAGCCTATACTCGTCTTTTTAAAAGTTATCTTTGACTTTATGACTTTCTGTGTCGTTTCTGGGATGCTTAGGACTCATATTGCACTGCTGGAAATAGTTTATTTTGATGCATATGCTGCTTTTTTGCAAATTTGCAGTATAATATTTATTTTCGTTTTTCCTGCAGTGTATAAAAATTGGTGTATTTCAAAAATAAAACTATGAAGACACTCAAAATAAATTTCCTGTGGTGGGAAACTATTTTGTGCAACTTTTTTGTATTTACAGTTTTGAGGGATAAGCCTCTTAAATTTCTCTAACTAGAAATATATGTTAAAAAACAAAAACGATTTTCAATTTTTTTTGTAGTTTATTGCACTTTTTTGCAATTTATGTAATTACTATGCACTTAATGAACACATATTATTAAAATCTGGGCTATAATGGTTGTATTGATGTATAGCAACTTGAAATGCTCCCAAAAATGGCTCCACAGCAGGTAAAAATATGATATAAGCTCTGGCGGACTTGGTTCTATGGTAGGTCTTAAAGGGTTAATATTTCCACTAAGTACTCTTTAAAATACCAGAATAGGAAGGATGGAGCAGGTTTAAGTTTATTAGATTTTGCTGATCTATGAAATATTTTGGGTGCAGTGTATTTTTTGCATACAGGTATAACAGAATAGCTTTAGTTTTGTTTTGTTTTTTAAACTTGAGTATGAACTTATACAAAATGCAGCAAGATATTAAAAAAAACATTTTACTGATTATAAAATTCGCTATATCGGATTTATATCAGTATCGGCAGATATCCAAATTTATGATATTGGTGTCGGTATCGGACATATAAAAAAAAGTGGTAACGTGCCATCTCTTCACTGTACCCGGACAAATATCTAAACAGTCCAAGTTGCATCCTTTTAACTCATTTCTTTAAAGCCTATAGGCTCCATAGGTTGTGCAGTATGGATTAGGGAGGTGTGTAACCTGTTAAGAATGAAGCACTGGTGCTGAAATGCCCGTATACATCCCTTACATGAACAATGAGCAAACCAGCTAATAAAACTGTGTGTCACCACAATGTTCCTTGTATCTTAAACTAAGCACATTTCTCAGCTGTTGTTTCCTGTCAAAGCTGGCCCAAATAATGCCTGGTAAAAAAAAAAGAAAAACAAAGAATTGAAGACAAAGATTAAAGTGAACAGCAGGCAGACAGCATGTGAACGCTTATCGTAACATCACTCAAAAACCTACAACAAAAGCTGTATTCAACCTCTCCAGTCAGACAAAAATACTCCTGCTTGAAGATCCCAGTGAGAATGTGCTTCTAAATATAACCAACAAGCCTCTCTTACTGCTTTGCTCTTTCATCTGTTCATCTAACCATCAATATTTCAGCTCTTTGCCTCAGACAAATCACTGACTCATGAATGTTGATACTTATTTGAGCACGTTTACAGTACAGTGGCATGAACAGTAGACATAATGGCGCTGATGTATTTAAGAACCCGTATGTCACAAAAAAAGGTTCAGCTGGGGAAAACATGATTTGAATCCCTGCTGGTTTTATACGTTTGCTCGCTAACAAAGAAACGATCAGTCCATGATTTCAATGGTTGAACAGTGAGAGGCAGAACAAGCACCAATAATGCATTTCAAGAAAGTGATAAATTTAGTTATAAGTTATACAAAGTTATACATTTTCATGAATGAAATAAGTATTTGATCCCTTTGCAAACTGTGCTTTAATACTTGGTGGCAAAACCTTTGTTGGCAATCACAGAGGTCTGGCGTGGATCGTAGTCGGCTATAAATTTTGCCCACACCTCAGGGGGGATGCTGTCCCACTGCTCTTTGCAGAGGATGTCATTAATGTTTCGTGGCTGATGTTTGGCAGCTCGAACCTTCACCTCCCTCCACAGATTTTCTTTGGGATTAAGGAGACTGACTCAGCCACTCCAAGACCTTAATATTCTTCTTCAGCCAATCCTTTATTGCCTTAACGATGTGTTTTGGATCACTGTCATGCTGGAATACCCATCCACGACCCATTTTCAATACCCTGGCCTAGGGAAGGAGGTTCTCACCCAAGATTTGATGGTACATGGCCCCATCCACCCTCCTTTGATGCGGTGCAGTTGTCCCATCCTCTTGGCAGAAAAACTACCCCAAAACTTAATGTTTCCACCTCCATGTTTGACGGTGGGGGCAGCATTCTTAGGCAGGTCTTATCTGACCACAACACTTTCACCTCTGAATCGTTGAGATGTTCAGGGGCAAACTTGTGCTTTCTTCAGCAGGGGGACATTGCGGGCACTGCAGAGTTTCAGTCCTTCACGACATGGTGTGTTACCAGTGGTTTTCTTGGTGACTGTGATCCCAGCTGCCTTGACATCACCTCCCGAGTAGTGCTGGGCTGGTTCCACAGCGTTCTCATTTTCATTGAAACTCCACCAGGTGAGATCTTGCGTGGAATTCCAGACTGAGGGGGATATTTTATGGTTCCTCCATTTGCAAATCACACCAGCTGTTGACACCATCCCGCTGCTTGACGATGGTCTTGTAGCCCATTCCAGCCTTGTGTAGGTGCAAAATCCTGTAGCTCTGTGGTCTTGACCATGGTGAAGAGTTCTGGATAGACTGATCGCTTCTATGGACATCTGCCTTTTATAAAGGTTGGGAAGACTCCCAGTGTCAGCTTATTACCAGTATAAAACACACCTAGGAGGCAGAAATCATCCTGATGGATCAAATACTTATCCCCTTCATGAAAATGTGAATTCATTTATAACATTTCTGAAGTGAATTTTTCTGGATTTATTGGTGATTGTTCTGCCTCTCACTGTTCAAATACACCTACCACTGAAATAATAGACCGATCATTTCTTTGTTAGTGGCAAACTTACAAAATCAGCAGGGATTCAAATGATTCTCTTACTGTGCTGTGTTTGGAATCTTGACAAAATAAATAAATAACAGTTAAAAAAATAGAAACTTACAAAAAGTAAAAATGTATACTTTTCCTTTAACTTAAAAGCAGCAGTAACAACATTTCATTGCTTGGACAAGTCCTACACGATCATGTGAAACAGACCAGGATCAGAAACGAGGCTCCAGTGGAAGACGAATAGCCTCATTTGACTTAACATCCTTGATGTTTCGTGGTCCACAACACATCTGATTCAGGATGGCACAGAGCGCTCTGGGCCTGGCTGTCTGGTAAGTTGAGGAGCCTCAATTTGACAACAGGATTGTCGTGTGAGCCACAGTGGAAAAAGGCAGACATACAAGCCAGTGTTTTTTTTGTTTTGTTTTTGCCTTTCCCGTTTGGATCTTTAGCCATCAGAATTGTTGTCTGAAAGCAAAGAAAGATGCCAAGCGGATTTACTTTACCAATTGGATCATTGTGCAGCAAGCTAGATCGACAACGCACAATGTGCTTTGAGCAGCAGCCAAGAAAGGTGTAGTTTGTGTCTGTGTACACCTGTGTGGATCAGCACGCTTGGATTCCAAAGGTTTCTCCATGTAACAATCTGCTAGGGAGTGTGGGGAGCCATAGTCTCGTCCCCCAGGGCATGAAGCAGGTATGGAGGAGATCCAGGCCCCAGACATCCAGAGGCCTCAGAATACGAAGACCCGAGGAGGACCACCAGGGGGGCAACCATGCCACCCTCCTGGGAAGAGCTGAGTAGAGCCCCAAACGAGAGGTCACCCAGCAGACACGGAGCAGAGGCCAGAGGGGGTTGCAGTGGCGTGTCCGCGGGCTCTGCCGGCAGCCAGCTGTGCCAAAGAGGACCGGGCCTCATGCCCAGAGGCCTGAGGGCATCCCACCCCCCGGAAGGGGCCCAGCCAGGCCCCAGGCCCCGCCAATTGGCCACCAGAAATGAGCCGGTACATGCATGAGCGCCCAGCCCCAGACACCAAGGACCACCAACACACCAACGTCTGAGGGCGTCAGCCACCGGCATGGAGTGTGGTGAGGGGAGATAGGCCTCCGTACTTTGGAGGGCCTGAGATGTTCCCAGAGAGGTCGAGTCTAAGACCCAACCTGACATATAGACACAGACGAACAGGCGCACGCGGACACAAACGTGCATTCCCACCCCCATATACACAAAAAAATACTCGGCACTCACCCGACGTGGAGACAGACACAAATAGACACTGTGCACACATTCACACTCCCCAAACATACTCTATATCCCAGGTCCAGGTACCCCCGTCCCCAGAGGGGCAAACCGTACCCAGACCCAGGAGATGTAACCCTTCTCTCTGGGGTGGAAAGCAGGCCGCCTCCTTATCTGCAGTAGCAGGGAGGCCCCGCATCTCAGACCCCAATCCAACGGCCAGCACCTCCTCCCAGCCCCCCAGCTGGAACTCACCCCCGTTCTGGTTAACAGAAAGGGGGTGAGTGAAGACCACAAGACCCCAAACCTCCTTCTGCCCGCTGATATGTAGTGTTGCTGTGTGCTGTTCTAAAGTGCATTTAAAACACAGGAGGGCATGGTACTAGCTTCCTCTCAGAGAGCAGCACGGCTCCTCCCGAAAACCCTCAGTGTCTATATGCATTTAAAATTGAGGGTAGGGCACCAGCGCCAGAGGTGGGTTTGAATACACAGAACATCCTCTGGATGCTGTAGAACGTGCTCACCCCCAAGGCCCTATATGTATGTGTAATGAGAGTGTGAGTAATGTGGATGTCTAGGTTGCAGAATAAAATTGAGGCACAGGCGGCCAGAAGGGGACAGAGGGGGAGTGCCTCGCCTGCACCCTGGTGACACACCTGCACCCCAAGCCCTGCGTGTGGTGGAGAGGGAGGCAGCTGAGGGTGGGGAGGGAAGAAAGGGAGGGGGAAGCGGCCCCTCCCTGGGGCCAGCTCCCCCGCTGACCCCAGGAGGCACCCCCACACTCTGGAATCCACCAGGGCAAGAGGGCCCAGGCCCATCCGGATCGGGGCCCACAGCAGCAGCACCACCCCACCCCACAGAGTCCGGGGCAGCCCACCCGACCCCACCGCAAAGAAAACTGCACCCACCCCATCATCCAATCTTCTCCCAGACTACACAAGACAATAGACACCCAGGTCGGGTCATTCTCCACCTCTCCTATATCTCTCCCCCACCCACAGAGTGAACTCCTGTTTTTGCTGAAAAGGAAGCAGATTTTTTTGACGTGTGTTATTCCAGGTTTATTCAACACTACCTGCTTCTGTCAGGAGAAATACTGACAAGTTGGCAAAGTCAGAGCTGGAAAAGTCAGAGCTGGAAGGGAATCGTTTTTGGCAGAAAAACTAATTTCACACTCCTTTGACTACCTTGGAACAGCAAGACAAATAAAAATACCACTGACAGACTTTAAGAAATGCTTCCAAAATCATAGGAAGCAAGAAATAGGTCAGACAGCAAAAGTAGTGTCTGTCTATCCTGGATATTCAAATGGGGCTTTTATGAATTAACTAATGGAGCTGTTATTGACACAACGTGTTTACTCTAAAGTCTAGCGGGGTGTTGCAGTACTCATTATTTAAACGTGTTCTGATTCCCCTAAGATCTGACCCAAGTGTAGAGATGTCCAGTAGCAACAAATTTGATTCTTAAAGGAAAACTTGTCTTCACTGATTTGAGACTCTATATTTCTTGGACTTGCCAGACTTGAAAATTAACTTGGAGTCTGCTCACCTGACTTAAGACATGAGACCATCATCCTGATGAATCTGTCACTTGACTTTAACTGGAGAAAAACCCCAGCAAACAGTGAAGCACATTTCCTTACACACCACTGTGAGAGCTCATGGTATTCATTCAATAAGCAGCGCTGGAAGTGGGCTGCATTTAAACTTGACTAAATCTTCATATTTTGGGACTAATTTGCTTGCACTGACTGAGGACTTGCAATGACCAAGGTTAGACTTTGTTTCCTTCACACTGTGAGACTGTGTTGTTCAGTGTAATAGGATTTTCAAACACATTGAATAGCAATGTAATAAATATGGATTATGTGCCTTTTTCCTGTTGTCAGTTTATAGATGAGCGAAAAGGAACATATGATTTGTGTGTTTGTCTTTGTGATAGAATGTTAAAAATTCATGTCAGTATCTGCCCTCTTTTCTGTTGTGATTAAAAGCCTAGCTGGCATTTACTCGTCCCTCCCAAGATTTCATGAATACATTATTGTCTTTTAAAAGAAACAAACATGCAATTATGTGGAGGATAAGAATAAAGAAGAGAAACAGGCCTATTCAAATGGCTCTACATACCCTCTTTGAGTGTGACTGAACACACACACACATACAGACAGTACCCACTGCTGACTTCTGCACCACTTCCTGTCAATCTCATTTTGCTAAAAACAGCCTTTACGTCACATACATACTTTTATCTGTCACTTTGCTATTATTTATGCTGTGACAAGTTTCCTGCTCCAGATTTCATCAGCTTAATTTAGACAAAAACTACACTGAAGTGGATCACAAACACACAAATAGCCCAGCTGGCAGTGTCCAAAACAGAGCAGCCTGAGTACAGATTTCTCTCACTCCATCATGGAACAGCTAATACCACACTATGGAAAATTCATAACCCCAAGCATCCTAACTGTGGCCTCCCAAAACTAGAATATTCTTCATTTTCAGGCTTTGATAAAATCCTAAAATGTGAGACAACTGCAGCCTGAAATTATGATATACTGCACACGTAGGGCACCATGAAGGACAGGGAGGAAGACTGGGAGGGGGCGATTCATCCAGTGAATACCAAAACTGCAGGTTAGTTAAGACTTTAGAGGTGCACTAACAGAAAAACTGCAGAAAGAGGTGCTGTTTGTCACTCATCATATTTTGTTCCCTTCTGTGTTCACTCTGACATCATGGCTTCTAGTGATCATTTATTCACTAACAAGGTACTCAGGAGTTTCTATAGTACACGTTCACATACTTGTATACATGCAAAGGACACCAGTGTTGTGAGGAATGCTCCTAATGAGACCATGAATGATGTCCTGGGTGATCTCCTCCCAGACCTGAACCAGGGCGTCTTTGAGTTCCTGGACAATCTGAGGTCCAAGATGGAACGACCATCTTTGAACAGAGGGTGGGGCTTACGACACCAACTGTCTGCCATCTATAATCCAGTGATGAGATCCCTTCCCAGACGCCTTAACGCCCACTCACATCCTGGGCCTTTTGACCTCAGGAAATCACATGATAGGGTGGGGCCAGGTTTCACAATGAGTTCACCTGAAACCCTGGCTGATTGTGACCCTCAGTCGGGAGGAGTGTGAAGTCAGTCAACGGTATCGATTCCGTCATCCTCCAGGAACTGCCTGCATACTTGTGTCACATGAAGTCCAGGCCTTGTGTTGCACCAGAAGGAATCCAGGATCCACGTGGATCCAGGCAATGAATCCAAGGAATGCACACTTAGGGTGTCAAGGAATATTAAAAGTCTTAAATATGAAGGTCCAGATAAAATAGACGGACAAATCCTTAAGAACGGTGTTGAGCAGTTGGCTGGGATTTTTCTTTCGTCTTTTCTCAAAGTCTCTTGAGTTTCGCAGTCCCTTCAACCTGGAAGGGCTCCAGGTTGACGCTAAATGATTTTCAGCCTGTTGCTTTGACTTCCCTTGTGATGAAAACTTGAAACTAGCAAAAACGTAACTTTTGCATGGCACTCAGGAAAACCTAGACGTCCTCCAATTTGCTAGAGAACAGAACAGGTAGAACAGGTAGAGGGGTAGACGATGCTGTGTGCACCTTGCTCTAGATGGTTCTGAAGCACCTGGATGGCATGCAAAACTTTTCCTGCTTACTTTTTTGGATTTTCCATGTACTTTTAATGACACCCAGATCTATCTGTCCATGAAGCCAGATAACACACACCAATTAGTTAAACTGCAGGAATGTCTTAGGCCCTGAAAATCTTAGAAATATGGTATCTAACCAGATTCTTACTGTCATGATCCTGGGTCCTTTTGACCCAGCGTTTTGTGTTTTCTCTTCGCGATTTTGGTTCTGTTCTCTAATTGGTGTTTACCCTGTTCCCCCCCGTGTGTTCCTGTTTTATTGTGAAGGTCTGCGTCTTATGTGAGTGTTTTCAGTTTGCCTCCCTGGTCTCGTCATGTTAATCACTCCCAGCTGTGTCTCCCACCTGTGTGTAATCTCCCTGTGTTCTCTGAGTGTATTTAAGTTGTATTTTCTGTCTTAGTAATCGCTGGTTCGTCTGTGTTGTTTCCCCTTGGTCTCCCTGTATGTATTTCTCCGGACCTCCCTGCATCCTCATTCTGGTTTGTCTTCTTAGTTTACCCAGTTTAGGTCTCCAGTTTCATGTTTTGTCGCCACCGCTGATTGTACTTACCCACCACTGTAAATAAACACTCACCTGCACCAGAGCTGCTGCCTTTTTGGTCCTTTCCTACAATCCCACACGGCTTGCCTCGGCAATCCGTGACAGTACGAACCAGCCACCATGGACCCTGCAGCAGTAAATCCGTCCGAGGAGCTCCGGGACGACGTTACATATAACGTGGAGATTCTCCTCGGGCTGTGGCTTGAAAACCCTCCAGAGGAGCTTCGCCGCGCCGTGGAAAGTCGGCTACAACGGCTCTTTTCCGGCCTGCCATGGCTTCTAACTTCGCTTCCTCCGACCATGCAGGCTTTTCTCCGGCTCACACCCCACCTTCTCTCAGCCACTCCTGCCTCGCTGCCCGACTCGCCGGATGTGGTCTTGCCCGGCCCGTCGGAGCCATCTGCGGGGAAGAAACGCCGATCGCGCCGCGGGCGCGCCACCCCACAGCCGGACGTTCGGACTTCTAATTCGCTGGCTGTGGTGAGTGAGGACTCTGTGTCGGTTCCATACTTTGTGACTGTTCATTCAGGGGCTGTGTTTTGTGTGGCGGATGTCAACGCGAGCTGCTTATCGCCTGTGCAGCTACCGGCAGCTCAGTTAGCTCAGTTAGCTCCCCCGCAGCCTCTCTCAGCTCAGTTAGCTCCCCCGCAGCCACCCTCAGCTCAGTTAGCTCCCCCGCAGCCTCCCTCAGTTCAGTTTCCAGAGCCTCCCTCAGTTCAGTTTCCAGAGCCTCCCCCAGTAGCTCCAGTGCCGCCTGTAGCGCAGGCCCCAGTAGCTCCAGTGCCGCCTGTAGCGCAGGCCCCAGTAGCTCCAGTGCCGCCTGTAGCACAGGCCCCAGTAGCTCCAGTGCCGCCTGTAGCGCAGGCCCCAGTAGCTCCAGTGCCCCCGCTACCCGTAGCTCTGGCTCCAGTATCATCGGCTTCACTCATTCACTCCGTGCAGGGAGAAAGTTTAATTTCACCTCAAGGTGCTTTTCATGGTTCAGCCGCCATTGGCACAGTTTGCCGCTCCAGGGCCTCCCCAGAGGCTAGGTCTCAGTCCCCAGCTGATTCTGGACCCCTGAAGTCTAAGCAGCTACATGAGAACTGCGCCATATCAGCATTGCCTGTGCAGAGCCCGTGCTCAGTGCATTGCCAGTTGCCTTCGTGTTTGCCAGAGGACTCCATGACTGCTGGCTTAGTGATGACTTCTGCTGGAGGGTCCGAGGGGCCGCTCCGGCCTTCGTCTCGTGTCTCCGCTGGAGGGTCCGATGGACTGCTCCGGCCTTTGTTTCCTGTTTCCGCTGGAGGGTCCAAGGGACCGCTCCGGCCTTTGTCTCCTGCTTCAGCTGGGGGGCCCGAGGTGCCCGTCCAGCAGCCTTCCTCGTCAGCTGGTGGTTCCGGAGAACCACACCAGCCTCATGCCACGTCAGCTGGAGGGCCCGAGGAGTGGCCGCCGTTGCCTTCCGCACGGCCGGCCCCCGGACCGCCGTCGCCTGAGTGGCCGCCGTTGCCTTCCGCACGGCCGGCCCCCGGACCGCCGACGCCTGAGTGGCCGCCGTTGCCTTCCGCACGGCCGGCCCCCCGAACTGTGTCCACGTCGCCGCCGTTGCCGTCCGCACGGTCGGCCCCCCGAACTGTTTTGGACTCCTGTGCTGTCGGCCCCCTGAGCTCTTCTGTTTTGAACTCTGTTTTTTCCTGTGTTCTGGTGTGCTTCGTTTCTTTTGGTTTTGGACTCGTTTTTTGTTTTTTGTCTTTTTGCCTTCTGGTGCTCCGGTTTTGTTTTGCT
The DNA here is from genome assembly GCF_057381845.1 of Rhamphochromis longiceps. Lineage (NCBI taxonomy): Eukaryota > Metazoa > Chordata > Actinopteri > Cichliformes > Cichlidae > Rhamphochromis > Rhamphochromis longiceps. Next base: position 1,475,074 of record NC_140573.1, read on the forward strand.
TCGAGCCCTCCTTCCTGGGCCCCCGCCGCCCGCCCTGGTCGGGTTGTTTTCTGTTTTTTCTGGCTGTTTTTTTTCTTGTTGGGCTGTCTGGGGCCAGCCTTTGAGGGGGGGGTACTGTCATGATCCTGGGTCCTTTTGACCCAGCGTTTTGTGTTTTCTCTTCGCGATTTTGGTTCTGTTCTCTAATTGGTGTTTACCCTGTTCCCCCCCGTGTGTTCCTGTTTTATTGTGAAGGTCTGCGTCTTATGTGAGTGTTTTCAGTTTGCCTCCCTGGTCTCGTCATGTTAATCACTCCCAGCTGTGTCTCCCACCTGTGTGTAATCTCCCTGTGTTCTCTGAGTGTATTTAAGTTGTATTTTCTGTCTTGGTAATCGCTGGTTCGTCTGTGTTGTTTCCCCTTGGTCTCCCTGCGTCTTCCCGTATATATTTCTCCGGACCTCCCTGCATCCTCATTCTGGTTTGTCTTCTTAGTTTACCCAGTTTAGGTCTCCAGTTTCATGTTTTGTCGCCACCGCTGTTTGTACTTACCCACCACTGTAAATAAACACTCACCTGCACCAGAGCTGCTGCCTTTTTGGTCCTTTCCTACAATCCCACACGGCTTGCCTCGGCAATCCGTGACACTTACTCTGGATGGCATTACCTTGGCCTCCAGTAACACTGTGAGGAACCTTGGAGTCATTTTTGACCAGGACATGTCCTTCAACGCACATATTAAACAAATATATGTAAGACTGCTTTCTTCCATTTGCGCAACATCTCTAAAGTTAGAAATATCCTGTCTCAGAGTGACGCTGAAAAACTAGTTCATGCATTTATTACTTCCAGGCTGGACGACTGCAATTCATTATTATCAGGAAGTCCTAAAAACTCCCTGAAAAGCCTTCAGCTGATCCAAAATGCTGCAGCAAGAGTCCTGACAGGGACTAGAAAGAGAGAGCATATTTCTCCTGTTTTGGCTTCCCTTCATTGGCTTCCTGTCAAATCCAGAATTGAATTCAAAATCCTGCTCCTCACATACAAGGTCTTAAATAATCAGGCCCCATCTTATCTTAATGACCTTGTAGTACCATATCACCCTATTAGAGCACTTCGCTCTCGCTCTGCAGGCCTACTTGTTGTTCCTAGAGTATTTAAAAGTAGAATGGGAGGCAGAGCCTTCAGTTTTCAGGCCCCTCTTCTGTGGAACCAGCTTCCAGTTTGGATTCAGGAGACAGACACTATCTCTACTTTCAAGATTAGGCTTCAAACTTTCCTTTTTGCTAAAGCATATAGTTAGGGCTGGACCAGGTGACCCTGAATCCTCCCTTTGTTATGCTGCAATAGACGTAGGCTGCCGGGGATTCCCATGATGCATTGAGTTTTTCCTTTCCAGTCACCTTTCTCACTCACTATGTATTAACAGACCTCTCTGCATTGAATCATATCTGTTATTAATCTCTGTCTCTCTTCCACAGCATGTCTTTATCCTGTCTTCCTTCTCTCACCCCAACCAATCACAGCAGATGGTCCCGCCCCTCCCTGAGCCCGAATTGAATAAAGTGTTTATGAAAATGTTTTAAACTTTCCTTTAATCTGCTGGTTTGGGTTTCTTAGTTTGAGGAATAGAAAGACGTTGGAGCATATTGTTAAATTTTGTTTCAAAGTGTGAGGCATAACGCTAAATGATCTTGCCTTCTGTATAGAGGGAGGGTGACCCTGAAGGCAGAAAGGAGTTGGGGTGAGAGCAAACATCCTGTGTGAGTATGAGCAGTTGCCTTCAGGGAGGAGTTATTCTTTGTCTTGTTGTAAAACAAATAGATTTAAATTCACATTTGTTCCTACCACTATTAATGTTTTAAATTCTATAATGTGATTTGTGGGTTTTTGGGTGTATGTGTTATGTGTGATATTTATGCTGCTGGCTACAAATCAGATTGCCCCTCGTGGATAATCTTGATCTTGATCTTTCCTATCTCCTGGAATTTCCTCCATGCTCTTGAGACCGTGCTGGGAGACACAGGTGTGGTCTGCTGGGGCGGCAGCATCTCTGCTGGGGACAGGAAGAGACTGAACAGGGTGATCCGAAGGGCCAGCTCTGTTCTAGGATGCCCTCTGGACCCAGTGGAGGTGGTGAGTGACAGGAGAACGGCGGCTAAGCTGTCATCCCTGTTGGACAACGTCTCCCACCCCATGCAGCAGACTGTGACAGCACTGAGCAGCTCCTTCAGTGGGAGACTGCGGCACCCACGGTGTGGGACGGAGAGATTTCGCAGGTCTTTCCTCCCCACTGCTGTCAGACTCCACAACAAAGACTTTAACTGAACAAACACACACATCCACACATGTGCAATAACACTAAGTGCAATAATCTTTTCTGGCATCGTTGTATTTTTACTCAGTTGTATATAGCATTCATATTCTATTTTTATCTTATTGTATATTTTTATTCTATTTTATTCTACTGTATATAGTATATTATTTTATTCTATTCTGTACAGTTGTGTACTGTATTTATTCTTATTGTATTCTAATTTTTGCGTCATAACTTTTGCACTGTCCACTTCCTGCTGTGACAAAACAAATTTCCCACGTGTGGGACTAATAAAGGTTATCTTATCTTATCTTAAACATGCTGGCAATGGCATGTATTGATCTGGCATCCTGGAGGAGTTGCAGTGCCTGTGCAAACTCTATAATATCCATGTATTACAGTAGCAGTCAATGTGATTGCAGCCAAATGCAAAACCAGTGAAAAAACATAAGAAGGGAAAAGTGTCCTCCACCCATAAAACCATTCTTGTTTTGGGGGCTGTATCATTGTTGCCCCTCTAGTGTCCCTGTTGAAGCAGTTGAAACTGATTAACAAGTGACCAGATCAACACCCCTGAAGTGTAAAACCCCTTTTCCATTAGGACCTACTCGGATCGACGGTTCACTATGGTTTTCAGGGTTTTCCGTTAGTTAATAGTACCAGGTACTAAAATAGTACCTGCTCAGCCTGCTCAGCTGAGGTTCCCAGCGATATGAGCAGGTAGTAAAATGTGACATTGTCAGACTGCATGTCTCAGATAGGCTGGTCAGTAGCGTCACTCGATGAGAGCATCTCATTTCTGGAAATAAAAACAAGACAATGAGGGAAATGGCTAAAAGAAACCCGACGCTGTGGTCCCCGAGTCTGACGAAAAGACACAAACCAAGCAGCAGGTATTTTCTTGCCTCGGTGTCCACCTTTGTTATAGTGTTCATGTTACATATTAATTACGTCACCATGCACGTTTGGAGGTATTGTAATGGGAAACCAGTCCATCCAAGTTGAGTCGTGGTGAACCGTGGCAAGACGATCCAAGTAGTACTAATGGAAACGGAAACTGACTTTATGCTACAGCTGATTAAAAAGTGTTCCTTTCCTTTTTTTCACTAGTGTATAAAACCTTAAGATTGAAAGAGCGTGTGCACACAGCTAATGGAAGGAATGTTTAAACAATGTTTTGTGCAATTCTGTCATATTTGAAGCTCGTCTGATTTAACTTGTGATGCCATACATGCAGTTTTATGTCTCAGAACGACTATTGAAACTTGGTTCTGACTTGTTGATTTGTTTTGTGTTTTCCACTGACACACAAAGGTAATGTGCAATTCTGAATACCAGGAGTAATGATGACTTTATGACATCATCGTCTGAGTCACATCCTACCAGTCATGAAGGAAGTCTGAATTGTTGGATATGTAAGACAAAGTCATCACATCTGCCCCATTCACTGATTCCCACAGCAGATCAGCAACATTCAACATCTTTAGGGTCATGGCTCTAACTGAGAGATGAGGTAGGGAAAGGCACTGTTGCTATGGCGATGAGGAATGTGAACACGGTGGCTCAGGAGCACTCTGACAAAAGACGAGGCGAAATCCAACAACGACTGCACTGAATGCTAATGTGTTTTTACACGTCACCGTGTTGAACTAACATCCAACTGGAGTGCCATACCTCGGGTTCTTTACTCTCATGGCATATGCTCTAAATCAGCAGATATTTAGACATTTACACACTGATTGCATGTCATTATGTCAGACTGCAGTAAAATAATCTCAGAAAAAATACCTAAACCACAGTGTACACCGACTGACATCATACGGTGTAGACTGCTGTATTGCCATAGCTCGTTTTGTTGTCAGGCTGCAGATGTTGCTTAACAATGTTTAATTCAATAATAACACAATAGAGACTTATCACAAACACAGTGAAGCTGGCATTGCTCGATTTGCTGTTATAAAAGAAAACACAACAAGAGTTTATTTTAATAAATTCAAATCACTCATCAGAAAAGCAAATGTTGACATTTTGCTTATGAACGACAAACTCAGACTTGGTTCCTTTGAAGGCCGGCCGTGTGATCTGATCTGTGCTGAGGTTTCTGCAAAGACTTCAGAAATAACTATCAGCACAAATCTGTTGCTGAGCATCAGCAGCTTATTTCACATCAAAATCTACTTTACCAGGACACAAACACACTCACACAATTCAGAATCACACTTTAACCCCACTAACCGCACGTCTTTGGACTTTGGAGGAAGCCAGAATACAGAATACCAGTTTAGGACAGGAGTTTCAGTCAGGCTGTACAGGTATAATTCTACCAATGGACAGAGGCTTAATTACAAAACACAATGGCCTGTATGAAACTTATTTAGATTTAATAACTCATTTGGCAGTGATGTCACAAATCCTTTGTCATAAGATGATTTTATGACTGAAGTGTGTCTGCATACACTTAACTCATTCACTGCAATTGACGTCTATAGCCGTCAATTGCAGTGAATGAGTCAATGGGTTTAACTCATTCACTGCCAATGGCTGGCAGTGAATGAGTTAAAAATGATCCTTCGGCAGTCACATAGAGGGAACCACCCTGCAGCTTATCATTTCTTATCTGTCTACAGCTGGAGAGCAGGGAGGCCCCTGATCGAGTCTGGTTGCTGCCTCATGTGTTACCTCTCTCCCCCACCCCAGGAAAGTTGAAATTGCAGGTCCCACATTGCCATCGTGCTGTGCAGGATGAATGCCCACATACTAACAGTCAGTGACTATAGCTACTTGCCATATACAGGGAGTGCAGAATTATTAGGCAAATGAGTATTTTGTCCACATCATCCTCTTCATGCATGTTGTCTTACTCCAAGCTGTATAGGCTCGAAAGCCTACTACCAATTAAGCATATTAGGTGATGTGCATCTCTGTAATGAGAAGGGGTGTGGTCTAATGACATCAACACCCTATATCAGGTGTGCATAATTATTAGCCAACGTCCTTTCCTTTGGCAAAATGGGTCAAAAGAAGGACTTGACAGGCTCAGAAAAGTCAAAAATAGTGAGATATCTTGCAGAGGGATGCAGCAGTCTCAAAATTGCAAAGCTTCTGAAGCGTGATCATCGAACAATCAAGCGTTTCATTCAAAATAGTCAACAGGGTCGCAAGAAGCGTGTGGAAAAACCAAGGCGCAAAATAACTGCCCATGAACTGAGAAAAGTCAAGCGTGCAGCTGCCAAGATGCCACTTGCCACCAGTTTGGCCATATTTCAGAGCTGCAACATCACTGGAGTGCCCAAAAGCACAAGGTGTGCAATACTCAGAGACATGGCCAAGGTAAGAAAGGCTGAAAGACGACCACCACTGAACAAGACACACAAGCTGAAACGTCAAGACTGGGCCAAGAAATATCTCAAGACTGGTTTTTCTAAGGTTTTATGGACTGATGAAATGAGAGTGAGTCTTGATGGGCCAGATGGATGGGCCCGTGGCTGGATTGGTAAAGGGCAGAGAGCTCCAGTCCGACTCAGACGCCAGCAAGGTGGAGGTGGAGTACTGGTTTGGGCTGGTATCATCAAAGATGAGCTTGTGGGGCCTTTTCGGGTTGAGGATGGAGTCAAGCTCAACTCCCAGTCCTACTGCCAGTTTCTGGAAGACACCTTCTTCAAGCAGTGGTACAGGAAGAAGTCTGCATCCTTCAAGAAAAACATGATTTTCATGCAGGACAATGCTCCATCACATGCGTCCAAGTACTCCACAGCGTGGCTGGCAAGAAAGGGTATAAAAGAAGAAAAACTAATGACATGGCCTCCTTGTTCACCTGATCTGAACCCCATTGAGAACCTGTGGTCCATCATCAAATGTGAGATTTACAAGGAGGGAAAACAGTACACCTCTCTGAACAGTGTCTGGGAGGCTGTGGTTGCTGCTGCACGCAATGTTGATGGTGAACAGATCAAAACACTGACAGAATCCATGGATGGCAGGCTTTTGAGTGTCCTTGCAAAGAAAGGTGGCTATATTGGTCGCTGATTTGTTTTTGTTTTGTTTTTGAATGTCAGAAATGTATATTTGTGAATGTGGAGATGTTATATTGGTTTCACTGGTAAAAATAAATAATTGAAATGGGTATATATTTGTTTTTTGTTAAGTTGCCTAATAATTATGCACAGTAATAGTCACCTGCACACACAGATATCCCCCTAAAATAGCTAAAACTACAAACAAACTAAAAACTACTTCCAAAAACATTCAGCTTTGATATTAATGAGTTTTTTGGGTTCATTGAGAACATGGTTGTTGTTCAATAATAACATTATTCCTCAAAAATACAACTTGCCTAATAATTCTGCACTCCCTGTAGAGTATCCAGCCAGTGATCCAGTCCCCTGTGGGACTGCTGAGGGTCACACAGAATGTAATACAGGTGAGGTATAGAGTTTCTCTGCAGCCTCCAGTTTCAATATGTATTCCTGGATGACAAAAACAGTCTTAACAAGTTCCAACATCCGTCATTTGACAGTTCTTTGGCAGATCCATGCATAATAAACAGGATAAAATTAGAACAGTGTTTACTGGCAAAAATAGCAAATGTTCAAAAAGGAAACTGCTTTGCATTCTGCTTGGATTCATCAGAGGTGAGCAGCTGCTTTTATACAACTTTCACATTTTGGAGGGGACTTAAGTAAATACGGTATTTACTTAAGTCCGAAGTCTTGCCAAACATCTGCAGCTTGGCAGTGTATACAGCACTATAATGACCAGACCTGATTCTTTTGAAAACCTTACATCTTTCCACAGGTCTCCACTTCATCAGACATCACATAGACACAGAGCTGGATGAGACCAGCACAAACAGCGGCCTAACCAACGAAGATGATGGATCCATGGGGTCAGGAAAGCCAGAAGCAGGGCTGGAGAGGTACCTTTCATGTCCATTCACTGGAGGTGTGGCTCTATTGCATGGCGTTCCTCACATCAAGAAGCTGCGATCAAAGTCAGTACAGCTCTTCCTGCATCTGGAGCTTGTGAAGGACTTCTCAGTCATGCAGGACTCCTGTTCACTGCTGAACAGTCACAGCTTCACAGAAAGAACCTTGAGAGCAAACTGCTGCTGAAGCTGAACCATCACCTCACTGAGTGAAGAAATGGCACATTTTTGCTGAATATGCAGAAACAGATGCACACCCATACAACTTATGGTAAACTGAGCTGCCTTGTATGAACATACGTTGAAGATGCCTCGTTCTGTTTTCTCTGAGGCTGCTGTGCCATTTGGAGCAAAGATGAATATAAAGTTTACAGCATATCTTGTCACTGGAAATTGTTTGCACTGTTTATATATTTATATTATTTACTGCAGGTATTGGTGAAAAAAGCTTTATGTTGTGAAAAACTGAAACCTGGAAATTAGAATTGTTGTGCCTTATTTTGTTGTTTTTACATATATTCCTTTTGAAAATAGTAAAATTTGTATATTTATTTATTTTTGTTTGATAGCAGTTATTTAAAAAATAAATTGGACATTTCAAACAGTTACTCACTACTTAAGTAGTCTTTTCACCAAGTACTTTTTTACTCTTACTTGAGTAACTTTTTTGACAACTACTTTTCACTTTTACTTGAGTAATAATGTTTTAAAGTAATGCTACCCTTACTTGAGTACAACTTTTGGATACTCGACCCACCTCTGTAAATACCAGACATTTATTGAAGAACTAATCAGATAAGAACAGTTTCATTTAGTACCAAAAGTATTTTTCCCCATAGGATTTATATTATGGTATCTCCATTCATAGTATCAGACAACTTTTCTATCACAGTACTAATACACTTCTTTCTTTCTTTCTTTCTTTCTGTCTTTCTTTCTTTCTTTCTTTCTTTTGCAGGAGTATAAACTTCTCTCTCCTTGTCAATTTGAGCTGCTTATATCGAAGTCCAAGCCTCCCCCATAGTTCAGTAAACACTGCCAGAGAAAGAGCATCACCCTGGGATACATCACAACTAAAATGTGGTTTTTGCCACTGATTTCTCCCTTAAATGCATGAATGATTCAAAGGTCAGTGCAAGTTGGTAACAAAGAAACAAAGCAAAATTCCTCTGAAAATAGCCAACTGCAAGGACTGGAGTGAAAATTCAGCTAATATCCAACAAAAAATAATTTGAAAGGCGTTGAAAGCCTGGGGAGCTCCTGGCTCCTTGGGACAAAAATGCAGATAATGAGCGCTGGCTGAAGACTATTGCACAGTACTGCCTGCACTCTACTTTCTTCTGTGAGTTGAAAATCTACAGCGTGGGTCATTTATATGAATACATCGTAATAACATGGGAATGGTTGGTGATATTAAAGTCCTGTTTGTGGCACATTAGTATATGTGAGGGGGCAAACTCCTCAAGATGGGTGGTGACCATGGTGGCCATTTAGAAGTCGGCCATCTTGAATACAACTTTTGTTTTTCCAATAGGAAGAGGGCCATGTGACACATCAAACTTATTGGTAATGTCACAAGAAAAACAATGGTGTGCTTGGTTTCAACGTAACTTCTTTCATGAGTTATTTACAAGTTTCTCTTTGTTCACAGCCATTGACATGTCGAAGAGGTTAACACGTGAGGATCGAAATTGTGTTGATATCTGGTGAACGCAGTAACCGGGTCATTGCAGCAGATTTCAATGCAAGACACCCTACGAGACCACCCATCTCGCATGCTACAGTTAGCAAACTGCTTGCTAAGTTTCGTGAAACTGGTTCAGTGTTGGATTTGCCAAAATGTGGACGCAAGAAAACTGTCACTAATGAAGAAACATCAGTGGCTGTCCCAGCTTCATTCAGCAAGAGCCCACAGCGTAGCACTCGCCGCATGTCAATGGAGAGTGGCATTAGTCGAACATCCCTTCGGCGGATATTAGCTACTCACAAATGGCACCCTTACAAACTCCAGCTACTGCAGCATCTCAGTGAGGATGACCCAGATCGGCCACAGAATTTGCAGAATGGGCAAAACAAAAATTGGAACAGGACCCTCAGTTCACGCAGAAGATTTTGTTCAGTGATGAGGCAAACTTTTATGTGAATGGTGAAGTTAACAAACAAAACAAACGCTATTGGTCTGACACTAACCCACATTGGATGGATCCCTCCAAGACTGTTGGAACAACAAAAGTGACGGTTTGGTGTGTTTTTTTTTTTTTTTTAAGAACAGGCTCAAGACCCACCTTTTTAATTTAGCTTTTACTTAGCGTTTATTTATTTTATGCTTATTTATTCTATCCTGTTATTCTATTATTAATTTAGGCTTTACCTAATATTTATTGATTTTATTCTTATCCATTTTTTAATCTTCTTACTCTATTTATATTTATATTTATATTGTATCCTGTTCTTATTTATTTTATCATTTTACCCTGTATATATCCTATTGTGTCATATCTCCAGTGTTTCCTCAGAGGGGGTCTCTGCACCGGGGCTGTGATCGACCGTGGCAGCTGGGGCTCTGGGGGTCCTCTCAGCCTGGCTGGGGGGCTCCTTTGCCTCCCTCCTGCTGTGTGCCCAGCCTGGAGGCTGCGGTCTGTGACCGGCTCCCGGTGCAAACGGCTCCCTGTGATAGTGTTTCCTCACTTGGCTCATGCGAACCCAGCCCAATTTTTACTCTTTAAGTGTGCGTGTGTGTGGGGGGGATATGTGTATATTCACATCATTTATGTTAATGACAGTGTGGGGAGTGAGTTGGAGGGTGGGGTGGGCTGCTTTTAACTATGTAAAGCACTTTGTGCTACATTTTTTGTATGAAAAGTGCTTTATACCGGTAAATAAAGACTGATTGATTGATTGATTGATATGGGGTACAACGATAGTGGGTCCATTCTTCATCAATGGAAACCTCAAGGCCACTGGATATTTGAAATTGCTACATGATTATGTGTTTCCCTCTTTATGCACTGAAGCTGGCACGTTCCCTGAGTTTTTCCAGCAAGATGGTGCACCACCACATTATGGGTGCAGGTCCGAGCATTCCTAGATGAACCGTTTCCTGGAAAGCGGATTGGTCGTCGTGGGCCAGTTGAATGGCGCACAAGGTCTCCCGATCTGACCCCCTTAGACTTTTATCTTTGGGGTCACCTGAAGGCAATTGTCTATGGTGTGAAGATACGAGATGTGCAGCACCTGAAACTACGGATACTGGATGCCTGTGCTGGCATTTCTCCTGCGGTGTTGCTATCAGTGTGTGAAGAGTGGGAGAAGAGGGTTGCATTGACAATCCAACACAATGGGCAGCACATTGAACACATTTTATAAGTGGTCAGAAACTTGTAAATAACTCATGAAAGAATAAAGTTACGTTGAAACCAAGCACACCATTGTTTTTCTTGTGACATTACCAATAAGTTTGATGTGTCACATGGCCCTCTTCCTGTTGGAAAAACAAAAGTTGTATCCAAGATGGCCGACTTCTAAATGGCCACCATGGTCACCACCCATCGTGAGGAGTTTGCCCCCTCACATATACTAATGTGCCACAAACAGGACTTTAATATCACCAACAAATCCTAAGTTATTACGGTGTATCCATATAAATGACCCACGCTGTATATTACTCTTTTAAAATAATTTATTTTTTATCATTTACTGTCCCCCCCTTTTTTTCCCGCTTATTTTAATCTCATCTATTTTTCTTTTTTGGCTTTTGCACAAAATCACTAGACTTTCCTCTGGCGCTTCACTGTCCCATCCTCCATGCAACATTGCAAAAAAACAACGACATGCATGTTGGTATTCAATCATCTCACTTTACTGTAATTGCGCATGACCACTTCGTCTCTGTCCTGTCTTTGTTTATTATACATTGATATAGTTAATAATAGCACATTTTTATCTCTTAATTCTCACCCAAATTTAGCAAGTTATTATTTATTTGTAATTCTTAGTTTTATAGCTCTTGGAGATATATCATTTACATTATTATAAATGCACCATGGGGGGCTTGGGGTGTGTTATGGAAGTTTTCCATTAAATAAAGCCTGCAGACAAGCAATGAGCGATAGCCAACATTCTTTAATCATAACGAATGTTATGGGGCGACCGTGGCTCAGGGGGTTGGGAATCGCATCTGTAACCGGAAGGTCGCCGGTTCGATCCCTGGGCTCTCTGTCCTGATCGTTGTGTCCTTGGGCAAGACACTTTACCCTACCGCCTACTGGTGTTGGCCAGAGGGGCGCAATATGGCACTGTAGCCACAGCCACCCTGGGGCGCACTGACAGAGGCGAAGCTGCCGGACACTGGCGCCACCGGGCCCTCTGACCACAACCAGTAGGCAACAGGTGAAGTGTCTTGCTCAAGGACACAACGACCGAGACTGTCCAAGCCGGGGCTCGAACTGGCAACCTTCCGATTACAAGGCGAACGCCCAAACTCTTGAGCCATGATCGCCCCAGTGAATGAATAGTGGTATTGTAAAGCGCTTTGGGTGCCTTGAAAAGCGCTATATAAATCCAATCCATTATTATTATTATTATAACAAAGAGCAGAAAACCAAGCTTGGGGGAGAGCATGCATGATTGCGGGGCAGACGGTCAGCAGAGTCTCGCTGAGCCTAACATGGCTCTCAGTTAAATACCTTCTCCAGGAACAAAAGGCAGTACACGTCTAAGGCCACGTCCACAAAATGATGCGTTTTCATTTGAAAACGCATCATTTTCTCTCCATTTTGGCCTCCCGTCCACACTGAGATGGCGTTTTCCTCAAGGAAAAACGCAACATTTTGAATTTCAATTCAATTCAATTTTATTTATATAGCACCAAATCACAACAAAAGTCGCCTCAAGGCGATTCATATACGCTCTTGAAAACGCATACAACGGAGCTGCCCCGTCGCAGTGTGGACACTCGAAAATGCAGACTTTCTAAAACGATGACGCATTTTAGTCATGTGATGCAGTCATGTGACCAATTAAACAAAGATAGCGGAGTGCATTATACAACAGTTGTTTTGTTTGCTCTCAATTTTGACAGCTCTTTGACAGTTCTCACTCACTTTTGCGCAGGACTGGAACGTCAGCGTTTTGGGCCGTTTCAATGTGGATGCTCAACTCTGTGAAAACGACTGAAAATGCGAGTGTGGACGCGGAGCGTTTTCAGACAAAAACACCATTTTGGTATCTATCCAGGCCAGTGTGGACGTAGCCTAAGAGACAAAAGACTCAACAAGAGACATGTTAAAATCCAGTGGCACCAAGGCATTATACAATAAAATAATGTGAATAATACATAAATAAAAGAACTTATACAGGTGAAACAGCATTTCAGTACGCTGTATAATGTGTATATTGTTGTATTGACAATAAATTTCTTGAATTTTGAATGTATGAGTAGCTAATATTAGCAAGTTAGCTAAGAAGAGACAACTTGTAGCATAAACAAGACAACTGCAGAGGACAGCCTATGTGCTCCCTCTGAACTTATAATACAAATATATGACACTAACATTAAGTTAGTTTTGAAAATAAAATTAAAACAGAACAAGGTCTTTTATCAGAGTTCCCAAGGGTCACATCTGCTTAGATTTAGGCACAGCAATTAATACGACCCAAATGTTGATTGTTAACAATCATTGTTCCCCTGAAGTGGAATTTGATGTCGCTGCCAAATGGAGTAGATCTGGGCTCATTCTGCAGGTCCCCCTGGGCTTAACAACCTCAGCAATGAATAAATTCATGCTTGATGTAGCTGCAATCACATCCCCCTTTTACCTCTACACACACACACACACACACACACACAAAACCTGAATGTTAATGCAGATGAAGGTCACGGCAGTGTATTTTGCTCTGGGATCTAGGCCTTTTGACTGATGACTGTCCCCCGGCTAAATGTGAACACCTCCTTTTCAATCTGATGTACTCCATTTGCCATGTCACAGGGAGATATAGCATTCGGTTTATTTCTACTCGTGGGAGCTACGTGCAAAATAATTGGAAAGGAGATCAATTATTTATCCATGTAATGTTTAAAGTCCTTGTGCTGACACGGTATGACAGAAAGCATTCTTGTTTTCCACCTTCTGTCCATCTGCTTTTATGTCTCAGTGATAAACCATGGACGACACTCAGTGAGCAATAATTTAAATATATTCCTGCCATTTGTAACAAAATGTTGACAAACCCAAATTAAGCTACTGTATTCTAGTGTCACCTCCACTCACAGTGTGTCTAAACTGTAACACTTTTTTTTGCCAGTTAGTCTTAAATAAGTAACAAATTTGTAAATGTAAACAAACAGAATTATTAATATCAGATGATATCTGATACCTTTAAACAGGGTCACGTTAAAACAGTTATGTCTAGAGGTGTAGATGATTTTCAGAAGTAATTTTGGAATTAAAGTGTTTGGCTAAGATCAAAGTATTACTAACACTTTATTTCATGAAGTCATTTTTAACAGTTTACTTGTGTAGATTTTGCAATTTTTTAATAGTTCACAGTCTTCATCCCTCACCTCTAACCGGTCGCAGCAGATGGCCCCGCCCCTCCCTGAGCCTGGTTCTGCCGGAGGTTTCTTCCTGTTAAAAGGGAGTTTTTCCTTCCCACTGTCGCCAACTGTTTGCTCATAGGGCTGATTGTTGCAGATGTCTCTCTGTAATGGTAGAGTCTTTACAATAATAAAGCACCTTGAAGAGATTGTTGTTGTGATTTGGTTGTTGATTTGTTGTGATATAAATAAAATTGAATTGAACCAAATAATCAAATCAAATCAAATCAAATCAAATCACTTTTATTGTCACATCACATGTGCAGGCACACTGGCACAGCACATGCGAGTGAAATTCTTGTGTGCGAGCCCCACAAGCAAGAAGTTCCATCCATCCATCTTCGTCCGCTTTATCCGGGGCCGGGTCGCGGGGGCAGCAGCCTAAGCAAAGAGGCCCAGACCTCCCTCTCCCCAGCCACCTCCTCCAGCTTATCCGGGGGAATACCAAGGCGTTCCCAGGCCAGCCGAGAGATATAATCTCTCCAGCGTGTCCTGGGTCTGCCCCGGGGCCTCCTCCCAGTGGGACATGCCTGGAACACCTCACCCAGGAGACGCCCAGGGGGCATCCTTGTCAGATGCCCGAACCACCTCAGCTGGCTCCTTTCGATGTGAAGGAGCAGCAGCTGCTCTACTCTGAGCCCCTCCCGGATGGCCGAACTTCTCACCCTATCTCTAAGGGAGAAGCCAGCCACCCTTCGGAGGAAGCTCATTTCTGCCCCAATCCGTCTGTCGATCTCCGGCTCCCTTCTCCCATCACTCGCGAACAAGACCCCGAGATACTTGAACTCCTCCACTTGGGGCAGGAACTCATCCCCGACCCGGAGTGGGCACTCCACCCTTTTCCGGCTGAGAACCATGGCCTCAGATTTGGAGGTGCTGATCCTCATTCCCGCTGCTTCACACTCGGCTGCGAACCGTTCCAGTGCGAGCTGGAGGCCCTCACCCGATGAAGCCAACAGAACCACATCATCTGCAAAAATCAGAGATGAGATTCTGAGGCCACCAAAGCGAAAGCCCTCCGCCACTTGGCTGCGCCTAGAAATCCTGTCCATAAAAATTATGAACAGAACCGGAGACAAAGGGCAGCCCTGGCGGAGCCCATCACCCACCGGGAACGAGTCCGACTTATTGCCGGCAATGCGAACCAAGCTCTTGCAACGGTTGTATAGGGATCGAATGGCCCGTAGCAATGGGCCAGACACCCCATATTCCCGCAACACCTCCCACAGGACACCCCGAGGGACACGGTCAAATGCCTTCTCCAAGTCCACAAAACACATGTAGACTGGTTGGGCAAACTCCCATGCACCCTCAAGTATCCTGGAGAGGATAAAGAGCTGTTCCGCGACCAGGACGAAAACCGCATCGTTCCTCCTGTATCCGAGGTTCGACTAACGGACGAACTCTCCTTTCCAGCACCCTGGCATAGACTTTCCCAGGGAGGCTGAGGAGTGTGATCCCCCTGTAGTTGGAACACACCCTCTGGTCCCCCTTCTTAAAGATGGGGACCACCACCCCGGTCTGCCAGTCCACAGGTACTGCCCCTGATCTCCACGCAACATTGCAGAGGCGTGTCAACCAGGACAGCCCTACAACGTCCAGAGCCTTCAGGAACTCGGGGCGGACCTCATCAACACCAGGGGCTCTGCCACCAAGGAGTTGTTTAACTGCCTCAGTGACCTCGCCCCCGGAAATTGGCGGGTCATTCCCCTCATCCCCAGACTCTGCTTCCTCCTCGGAAGACGTGTCAGTGGGATTAAGGAGGTGCTCGAAGTATTCCTTCCACCGCCTGACAATTTTCACAGTCGACGTCAGCAGCGCTCCGCCAGCACTATACACAGTGCAGGTAGAGCACCGCTTTCCCCTCCTGAGATGCCTGACGGTTTGCCAGAATCTCTTCGAGGCAGTCTGAAAGTCTTTTTCCATGGCCTCTCCGAACTCCTCCCACACCCGAGTTTTTGTTTCAGCCACTGCCCGAGCCGCATTCCGCTTGGCCTGTCGATACCTGTCGGCTGCCTCAGGAGTCCCACAGGCTAACCAAGCCCGATAGGACTCCTTCTTCAGCCTGGTGGCTCCCTTCACCTCTGGTGTCCACCATTTGGTTCGGGGATTACCACCACGGCAGGCACCAACCACCTTGCGGCCGCAGCTCAATGCAGCAGCTTCGGCAATGGAGACGCTGAACATGGTCCATTCGGACTCAATGTCCCCAGTCTCCTGTTGAAGCTCTGCCGGAGGTGTGCGTTGAAGATCTCGCGGACTGGGGCCTCTGCTAGACGTTCCCAGCACACCCTCACTACGCGTTTAGGTGCACCAGGTCTGTCCACGTCCTCCCCCGCCACCTGATCCAACTCACCACCAGGTGGTGATCAGTTGACAGCTCAGCCCCTCTCTTTACCCGAGTGTCCAGAACATATGGTCGCAGGTCTGCTGATACGATTACAAAATCGATCATCGACCTACGGCCTAGAGCGTCCTGGTGCCACGTGCACTTATGGACACTCTTATGTTCGAACAGGGTGTTCGTTATGGCCAAACTGTGATTAGCACAGAAGTCCAATAACAAAGCACCGCTCGGGTTCAGATCAGATAATCAGAAGTTGACTTATTAAATATTAACTACAAACAATAGCTACGTCCCAATTCAGAGGCTGCATCCTCTACGTAGGCCGAGAAGGCCACAAGTGCGAGGCAGTGAAATGGGACGGTCTAGCCTTCAAGATTAGCGTCACCGCTGTCTCGATGGAGTTTAATAAACTCATCCGTCTGCTCCCTGCTATCTAAAGTATAACAGGACACTGGAGTAAATTCTCGACCATCTCACACTCACACTTTACTCAGGAACAAATAAGACCCTGAAAAAAGCTAAACAATAATATTTTAACTTATCTGAGTGACTTGTATATCATGTTTAACCTGAGTACACTGAAAAAAATAATCAGTGGGATAAACATAAAAAAATTATTGTAATCGGTTGCACGAAATTAAGTTATGTTTGGTTAACCTTAGTTTTTTATGTTATACCTGCACACATTTTTCTGGTAACACGAACATGACTTTTTTATGTTGTTGTTATGTTTTTCATTCCGGTCAAATATTTATAGAAACCACTTGTTTATCAGACATGAACTTTTTGTGTTAATTGTATTGGACTACTATGTGTTATATTGACAAGATTATTTTATGGTAAGCTTATTTTATTTTATAACAAATTTCTAATATATAATATATAATCTAATATATAATTGAGTGTTCAATAAATGAAACTAAATTAAGGCTGATCTTACTGTATGTACTGTACACTTTCTCTTCAATCAAAGAAATAAGCACAACATTTTTGAACAATGACCTGTATTTTTGAAAATACTACACAGTTGTAACAATGGACTTTCAATTCAGGCTTCCAAAATATACATGAGTCATATTTGTACAATGCATCTCTTGAAAAACATTCCATAACATTCCTCAAAGTTATCTGCTGTAACCTGAATTCAACATTGTGGGGCCTTATGACATCGCGCTTATGTAAAAAATAGTTTTATAAATGTAAGAGCCATGAGGTAATATGGCAACAGGGGTGTAATTATTAAAATGACACAAAGAAGAGACTTAAAATAACATTATAACCCACAGGCACACAACCAAGAGACCTAAACTGATTAGTATTGGCTTGCTTCTATCACTAAACATCACAATCACTAATACTAGACGATGCAATCTGTTTGTAGTGGTGCACCTTGGGAAAAAAATTGCAAACTGGTGAAACTGGTGCAAGGCACCATTTCCATTGAGAAAAATGGACATTCAACGTTTGAATTTTTTTTTAAAAAAAACCCATGGCTTGAAAAGTGAAAACTGCAGGAATAAAGGCCCCAAGTTGAAAAGTGCCAGAAAAATAAGTTTCACTATGTACTGCAACTTTACCAGTGCTGGCTTAAAAGAAAGGATGGTATATATTCGAAGAGGTAAACATGTTGTTCCCACATCATAACTGGAAAACTGTTCAATCGTACAGTCTGGTCCTGAAAACCTGGGCCTTCTTTGAAAGGCTGTTCCTTTTGAGCTCCATAACCAGTTTCAATAATACCTCGAAGGTATACTTTTCCAGTGGGTAGGTGAGGTTCAAAGTGTACATTAGTCCAAACAGCATTGCAGCTGCTAGGGTATAGTTATCCAAATCCTGCCAGACTCTCTGGCCTTCAAGGACTATCCCGATGTCCTCAGGGCTGCCATTGGCATCTCTTGACTTTATGATGTAAATTCCCATGGTTGTTTCCTTATTAGATCGTTGGATAATGGCTTCATCTTTGGCCTAGAAAATGCAGAATTCCAAAATTTAATTAAACAGAACACTGGTCAAAGAACATTATATCAAATCTTATTTTAATCTGTGTCACTATTCCAAAAAATGTTAACATTAACACATTAGGTGAACAAAAATGGATTCATTACAGCATGTGATTTGAGTCCTCAGAATGCTTAAAAAGGTAATGCGAAATCTCCACGCAAAGAAGCAGAATACTGTCAGAGCATAGAGAGGTGTTCAACTATGAACTCCACACATAGTTCTAATGCAGGTAAAAGAAAAAAAAAAAAAAAAAAAGAAAAACGCACCCATGGTAAATTGTGAAAATCCCAGGTGATTTTCAACATACTCCTGGCATAGAGAGACAAGCAGCATTTTGTTAAAATTATTATTTTCCCTAAAGTGTATACACAAATTATTTTTTTCTTACCTGGGCCGTGGGCTCCAGAATGTTCTGAAGTCTTCTTCCTATTTGTCCTCCTCGCCTTTTGAACACCTTTATTAGTTTGTCAGATAGCACATCTATCTGCGAGAGTAATATGGACTGCAGTGGCATGGTGGTAATGCGCTTAAACTCTGTATCTAAAAAGATAAGTTGTCACATAAAAAGGCTGTCAAAATCTCAAATCTCACAAGGTTACATCCACACAAAGTTGTTATTTTTTGTCATATTACTATTTATTAGCTATGGGTCCCATGTTGCTGAGCAGTTCCATAGTTGCCCTTACTTCCATACCACCCAAAGCCTGTTTGCAACCACAGCAGTTGCCTCCTTCTGGCCATTTTGCAGTTCTGCCAAATGACCCAGAAACTACATCTAATATTGTCATATACACATCAAGGTCTTTCATTAATACTTAGTTAAATTAGTTAATTTGACCTTTCCAGAAAATTTACCTTACAGAATGTGAGATAACATATGCAAATCTTCACTAGTAAATAAAATAATGTTATTAAAACCTTAACTGTAACACCTCTACATAACAGCGCTAGAGAATTGTTCTGAAGCAACACCAATCTGCCCTTCAGCAGCGATAAGCACCATATATCGATACAGAAAAAATAAATTTAACATGTTTATATTGTCATTATTTTTATCTCTTTAAGCCCTCCTCTCAGTCTCTCTATAAATCAGTTAAAATAATTTGTTGGGTTTTTGTGTGTCTTTAACATGTTATCAGTAGATTACATTCACTGCCCCAGAACATGAAATAAAGCCCCACGTCATGCACTTCCTCTCCTAATGAGTACTGCATAGGTGTCATGCCCTAAATCAGGGGTGCCCAATCCCGGTTCTCGAGAGCTACCGTCCTGCAGCTTTTAGATGCATCCTTGTTCCCACACACCCGAATCAAATGAATGGCTTGCTATCAGGCCTTTGCCAAACATGATGGCATGCTGAAGAGGTAATCAAACCATTTGATTCAGCTGTGTTGGAGTAGGGATGCATCTAAAAGCTGCAGGATAGTAGCTCTCGAGGACTGGGATTGGGCAGCCCTGCCCTAAATAAACCGACTTTAGTGAAGACACCCCCCCAACACACACACACAGAGCCCACCCCATGGCAAACTAGCTTATCTAACTGTTTAACTAAAACATTTTAGGTACAACCAGTTAACTAAATGGACACGAGTTTGTTAGTCTGTATTCACTGAGAAAAAACAAGCGAATGT
Source organism: Rhamphochromis longiceps (assembly GCF_057381845.1). Classification (NCBI taxonomy): domain Eukaryota; kingdom Metazoa; phylum Chordata; class Actinopteri; order Cichliformes; family Cichlidae; genus Rhamphochromis; species Rhamphochromis longiceps. Next base: position 1,494,865 of record NC_140573.1, read on the forward strand.
GACTGGGCACACACTGAAAAAAAAGCTAATGCACATAATATTGTCCCGCAGCTTAAGCTAGCATTATCGTTAGTTAACTTAAGGAATGACTTGTTTTTTCCATTATGTTGCTCAACAGCAATTCATGAGAAAAACTTCCCCATCTAATGGATGTTCTCTTCGTTTCCTCTCAAACATGTAGTTTTCAGTTTACCTTGATAAAGTAAAGCTCAGCACCAAACGTAAACGAAGCGAAGACAAAAAATGGCGGACCGCCACAGTGAATTTTCCCTTGTAGAACACACCCTGGGGGTGGAGTTTCAACAGAAAACATAACTATTTTCTGTTATTTTGATATGACTGGTTTTAAAAGACTGAACATCCTTCTAAAACAAGTGAAAGGCGTGAGACTTAATTATGTTTAGACCAAAAATATAAATGATTCATGTTGGATATATTTACTGTATTTTTACTAACTTAACAACCTCATCATTGCATTAGTCGCTTTATGCTATAGCATTACGCTTACATTAGCTTGAAGCTCAAGGTCGTCATTTTATTTAATTTCTTTTTCTGGGCTTACAAACAGGACACACAACATTTAGATAACCGTTAGACTGAATCTTGGGTCTGTGTTGAGTCTTCCAGCTGCTGACTACAGAAGCTAGATTGACCTTTCAGCATGTTTATAGCGGCTGTGGCTATGTGCTGGTAATGTTACCGTGTGTGAGCAGTCACATTGGCAGCAGACATGTTTCAACAAACTAGTCATATCCCGGCCCTACATTAGCTTGTTTAATGGTTAAGACACTGCAGGTACCACCACTTACTACAGACACCGATGCAAGTTTGTAATAGTCTGTTAATTTAGACTGAAAGAATATACAAACAATATTAACTCACATTATATATGTTAATTACTAATTTGCTTATCGCATAATTTCGGTTACCATTAGCTAACTGGAGCCTAACATTGGCCTTTCATGGTTTTCGATAAACAGCCCACATACCTGTAAAATAACAACACCCCAGTAAAAGTCCACATACATAAAGGGTCTACACTCTTTCTCACTGGTGTGTTAGCTTTAAAATCTTATTTACCTTCAAGTGTAAAACTCCAGATGGTAGTAGATTTTCCAAAGCGAGAGACAAAAATGGCGGACAGTGCAGCCGATTTTTCCTTTCCAGGGGGCGGAGCTTGAGGATAAAACACGACTAACTTGTTTCTTTTCAACATGATTTGTTCTAAAAGAATGAATATTCTTAAAGAATATGTGAAAATTAAAAGACAAAAATATGTTTAGATGTGAAATTTAAATTAGTCATGCTGGATATATGAAGTAATTCTATGCAAATTCAACAACCACCCTATTGCATTTTTTTCAGTGTAGGGAAAGACCGCGAGGGTCTGAAACTTTGTGCCAGGAGCTCGATGTTAAATGGACTGGACTGGTGCTTATAAAGCGCTTTTCTACTCTCCCAGAGTACCCAAAGGACTCTATACAACATGCCACATTCACAGTCTTCTAAGGTTCTTAGTGCTTCCTAACTACATACACATCACACTCCGATGGACACATATCCTTGGACTGCCCAAGGATACTTGGCATGCAGACTGGAGGAGTCAGGGATTGAACCACCAACCTTCCAAACAGTAGCGGACCTGCTCTACCACCTGAGATACAGCCACAGATGTTCTCGCCGGCTCATCGAGCTCCCGGCTAGCTATGGAGCTGGTGGGTAACAGACGTCTCTGAAAACGTCGGAGCACTTTTGCAAATATGTGGTGTCTTGATAAACCGAGCAGATATTTGAAGTTTACACAGCTACATTCTCGCCTGAAAATATGTTAAACGTGTATTTTGTTACCTAGAACGAGTAATAAGAGCAATATTAAAACAAGTAGCTGCCGCCATTGTTGAAAACTGGAATTGGCTGAGCCGCGCTATGAATTCTGGGATATGGTGGGCGATGAAGGATACACCTGACCCATCCTTCAAATCTGGGGGAATGGATGTCGGCCGCATTTGGACAGCCTTCGCGTCGCTGTGACCTCAGGAGGATCAAGCCCATGAATTTGGACACCCCCTTTGTTGCATCTGGCCATTTGTCTTCCTGTTTCTATAATTTTCTGGGGTTAGTCGATAGGGGTGGCTGTAGCTCAGGAAGGTTGGTGTTCAGTTCCTGGCCATTCCAGTCTGCATGCCAAATATCTTTGGGCAAGATACTAACCTCTGATGCATCCATCAGAGTGTGAATGCTAGATAGAAAGCACTTAAGCATAAAAAGTACTTGCATAAATAGGTATATTATTTTTTAGAAAGTGATTTGAGGTTTCAGGTAGAGCAGGAAAGTGCTGTAAAAGAACCAGTCCATTTCTCAAATAGGGAAATTTGATTTTCATATTTTCATAAGAAGTGACCAGGCTGGACGACAAGAAACAGGAGTATCACCCCAGTTCGAGCAGTTGTAAATAAAAATTTGGTGAAGGATTTTAAAGATGGAGCTGCAAGGCAAAAGGATTTAATGGTTTTATCAGGAGTTGAAGCTGTATTACAACCACTTTTGTAGATATTTCAGTTAGTGGGGCAGTTTGAGCTCTTGTTAGCAGAGTAGGGACAATCTGTGAAATCATTTCAGAGAGCCAACTGACCTGGAGCTGCATCAGCTGTATGTCTGAGATAAAGTAGTATTATTTTACTATTTCCATGCTCGGTACCGGTGTGAGATTTGGGTTACGAGAGCACATGTTGTCAAATTTAATCATTTGATTGGTTAGATACTCAGACATACAATATTGTTTATATGCAGAAACATAATTTAACCTTCAGAACTGTTTTGTTTTACTTTAAACGTCAGTTAGTCTCGAACAATGGCCTCAAATTATTGCGTTATGTATTGTTATGCTACAAAGGTAGCCATACTGCTTAAAAATGTAAAAAAAAAGCTTTATACTTGTTTTAAAAAGAGGTAAACATGTTCTAAATTTAAATTACTACACCATGGTTACAACTTCTTCCTGCCTAGTTGTAATAGCAGTGTGCCAGAAAGCTCTCAGGGATAAAATTTACAGTTAATTCAATAATTACATTTCTGTAATTAGATTAAAACCCTCAGAGAAAAAGACACAGATCGAGTCAGTGATAAAAAGGCTGTGAGTACAGGAAGTAACAGTGAGTGATGCTAAAAGGAAGGCACGAAGACTGAGGGAAAAATAAGATATCAGAAGTAACAAAGGAGGAAAACAAAGAAAGGCAGAGGGTGATGATAATAATGAACGGGGTTGATGGCTGTGCTCACACAGAACAATCCTAACCCTCCATGGTCCAACTGCTCCGTGTTAAATAATATAGATAAGAGAGGAAAGCAGCTTGTTGTCCACATCAATTTAGTGAAATCGCCCTGTATTGCTGGGAAAAAAGTGCTTAATGATTCATGAGCTCCCATTACAATCACACCAACTTCCTAAGAAAGCCTCAGTAAAGGACGTGTGAGGAGCTGAACTATAGCAATATGAAGCTTGACTTTCATTAACAGAAAGAACAGGGTTGGTGAGCAGGTGGAAAAGTATGCACACTATGTATGTGGCAGATGATGGATCGAACATTTGACCTTCAGTCCTCACTTTCTTCTCGCTGCCCAGCAAAGCTAAAGCAATGACTGCTGGTGGTGTATGTTATAGGGTGTATGTTAGTATTACACCACCAATGTAATAATAATATTTACACTTCTGTCCAGCAAGGCGGCAGCTTTTCAGCCCTTTTTGAGATGTGACTGTGATTGCTGGGAGTTTGGCCATTAAAAACCAGCATATTAACAATGCAAAACTGAAGTATTTATAGATGGTGCTATACAGCAGAAGGTTTATCAAGGAGAGAGCACTAAATCACAGACAATGGGACCTGAGAACAGAAAGTCAAAAGTTGTATGAGAAGAAAGCCAGATGCAGAATGAAAGGCAGATTTTGGATTTGCTGTTAATGTGACTGCGATAATGAATAAACTGAACTGCAGTGCAGTTGGTATTTAGGTAGAGAGCTCAGAAACAGCACTGCACAAAATCTGCTTTTAGATACATAACTGAGCGACCAAATGACCGGCTTTACCCCAAACCTTTCAACAAGAATTCAGTTACTTTCAGCACTTGATAAAAAATGAACAAAATAATCTTCTACAGGAGTCATAACAAAGAAAGACTTTAACTGACATCTCAGCTTATTTCAGTGCTTCATAAGCTACTGTCACTTTAAGTGCAGAAGCTTTCACTCCCATACTTTATTTAGCTTGCAAAGAATAAATAAAGAATGGCACCCTTTCAAATCTAACACCCATGCTTGCTATTTTATGATCTTTAACAAATTTCACATGGAGGTTTGTTATTTTTTCACTAAGACTCTCACAGCCCCCAGACTACAGCAATTACAATAATGAGTTATTATTTCCAGTATTAGGCTTAAATAATGAGGTTTGGAATTATGATAATCTGGCTAAAGAGTGAGTAAATACGCAGCGATTTCACTACAGCTTCTCCAATTAACGTGCTCAGTCAACCTGAACATTCTGCCAGGCAACATGCACAACACAAACTGACATTTCAGAGCAGCCATTCGATATGTTAGCGCTGTACCATGGAGATATCTGGCACACACTTGCAGACAGACACACAGTATTGCAACCACACACACAGTCTGGTGCACAAGCAGACACGCAAGCCACCACTACCTCACTCCCCCCCTCTCCACTGTCTGTGTCTCACGCTGAGGCAGTGAGGTGCTTTTGCTGAAACAGAAAAGAGCAGCCTCCCTGCCCAGCAGAAAGATCAACACAGGCATCACTGATGGACCTTTCTGGTGTAGGAAGGCAGAGGAGCCGGCAGTGATTAGAATGAACTGTTTCCCACCATGAAGTCCAAGCTTAATCTTCTATGTTGAACAGATAGATAGATAAAAAGCTTGTAGAAGCTAATATACATAACCTCCTGTTGTGCTCACAAAAATCAATGTTTGACTGAAGGTGCTACTGTGGATAACCTCCAGGCCATGGATTGGGTGTGCAGGTGCTACATGCAGATTGTAACTCATTTCAGCTTCTAGAATGTTCTTCTTTTCAAAAACTTAGTTGTGGAATGCCGTTGGTGTTTCTGGATGTGGTGGAGATGAAAATTCAAAGTATTCACACCCCGAAACTCAAGCACCCTTAAGGAAAGTGACTGGAAAACACACCAGCAAGTCCACTTCTGAATGGCCCAAAAACCAAAACATAAAAACGTCTTTGGTGAGACCGAGTCAAAGTCTCTACTCTACTCCTCCTCATCTAAAGAAGCCAGCTGTGGTGGTTGACGAGGATGCCTCCTTAGACCACATCGTTGGATGTCATATGTTGAAAATGCACTCAACATGTCAGGCCGAAAATTTTGTTCTTCATAAATAAACTTAGAGTTGAAATATTTTAAAAAATGGTAAATGATCCACTCTGAGACAACAATTGTCCGTATGTTGCCCATGAACTGAAGTTTGTCACGCCTGTTATAAATATGCTCCGCAGGTAAGTCAGATTATAAGATTATACTCTCTCCATGAACCTTTGTGTCACAGCACCAGCCAATGGACCGCCTATACTGCAGCCACAAACAGACAAATGCATTTATCACCCCAGGAGTGTGTCAAACGTGTCAGGATCAACAGGATTTGATTATGATACATTATAATAATAATGGCAATAATCAATATTTAAGAAACAGGCCTCAGAATTACAACTCTAATAAAAAACCAGGATACAACAATATTCTTGTCCTGTATGTTTACCATAAGTACAGTATGTCTGCTGTTCCCATCTCGCCTTGCAGATTTCAAACAGCACTTCACAGACAGACAACTACAGCACCTGTGTGTAGCATGAGCGAACCAGACTGCTTTCAGTGTGCAGGGATTTCACAAGCACTGCGAGGTGGAGGTGATCTAAGCGCTGAGGCAGGATGGATATAAACATCATTTGTTTTCCCTGAAGGTGACTGAGATAAGCAGCCCAGCGATGGATGTGTGGAGCGAGAGGGCAGCCCTGCAGATTGATGTTGTGTTAACATGAAATGAATTGCCAGAGGGAGGGAAGCTGTATAGTGTTTGGAGATATGATAAGAGATCAAGCAGAGATGGAGGTTGTGGGCATGTGCGTCACCATTCGTACGCGTGTGTGGGAACATGAATTGTTTGTGAATGAGCAGCTCTGAGAGCAAACGGCAAACCATCGTGTGAGATTCAACGGCAGTATCCAAATGCACCTCCGCTGCATTTATGGGAAAGTAGAGAGAGCAAAAAGAGTGCGAGAGAAAAGAAAGTTGAAGACAAGAAAATGTGAAAGACAGTCAGAAAGAGAACACCAAAAATGGACACGTACTCTCATCTGGGATCCTGTGCCCCTTTCCCCTCCTTTGACTGTCCGTAGCTCCAGTCTGTCTCCCTCTCACCGGTGGGTCCGAGTATCAGCTTCTCGTAATGAAAGCACACACTTTCCCTGCTCACACTACCCAGCTTCCAAATGAGGCCTGGGATCTGCCATCGACATCCATCCCTCCCTTGACTGTCTAACGGGTTTGTGATTTCCAAATTCTCCAATGTCTCAAGGTCGTTGCCATCCAGGAGGAGGGAAGGGGCTGTGACTGTGAGCTTTGTAAGCTCCTGTTTATGTAGAGGAACTTACAAACAGCTAATTTATAGAGCTTAAAAATGCAGCTGCAAAACCTGCAGTTCCTCCAGATGCTGCTGGTTTCCCAAAAAATCCCAAATTTAGAGCATTAAGAAGTATGTCTAGGGTCTAGTACAAAGTGCAGATTGACCCCGTTGATTGTTTCTGCCCATCTTTCTTCTTTCCAACAAACCAATCACAAGGTAGTTACTGGTGCACCTTACCCATTTTTGCACCTGAACACATGCATGCCCGAGCCAGTTCAGTCAGGTGAAACCATAAATATACATCTTTAGAAATCCAGCATTACTTTGGTTTACCCACTGATGTAACTGCCATAGTGTAGAAGCCTTAGATGTAGAGGCAGCAGATGTGGTGTCAGTGGGTTCTTTGTTATACAAAGTGATTTTGCCACCAACTCTATATCACTTCATAACAACATAAATGTCTGGAGTAAATGGTGACCAATGAGGCTTTGTGCTGGAGGGCAGTTCATGCAACGATTCACTGCACATGGAGTTAAAAACACCTCACACACCATCCTTTATCATTCCTATCCCCGCCCCAAAACCAACCCCAGTAACAGCAAAGGTTCACATTTGTGTTCACAGTGGCAGAGAGAGCGTACACAGAGACACGTGCTGTTTTAAGCCAGATCTTTACTGTGCTGACATTTAACCCACAGCAATCTGAGGCAGACAATTGGTCTGTGACTATCCAGTTACTCATGGCAACCAGGAGCTATGTAAAGCAGCTAGCATGCCTCACAAACATTTTATTGCTAATTAATGAACACTCCAGTGTTAATGAGCAGAGCTGTATTTCACTCCGGTGAGAAGTGTTGCTGTATTTTTGTAACCAGTGATATCAGAGCTGCCGCTGCACAAACTCTCCTCCACTTGCACTTCGGCTGATAATCATCACAAAGCTACATCATTTTAGGACAAACCGCTGTCTGCCCTGAGACACTGACGTCTTTAACACAAGTATGGAAGCATTAATAAAGAGTTGCCTGCCTTCTCATATAACTTATAGAGAATTGTCTTTCTACACTGGGTGAAACCACACTCAGTGTCCAAGTCAGCCTATTGGCAGCTACAATAAAAAAAACTGCAGTGAGCCAACATGCTGTTCTACCCTCGGGGGTAGTCTGAGGTCCTGGACCGATCTGGTAATGTACATTGCAAGTATACCTGCACAATACCTTTTGCTTGTTGTTTTGTTGTTTTGTTTGCTGGCATATTCTGAACGTTGCATTTTGACTCCATAGGCATCAGAGCAGCTGTAGTCCTCAGGACAAGTTTCACATTTTAGGAAATATTCTCCATCCAGCCAGGCTTTCTGCTACACTGTGCCTGATCACTTGATTGATTGGTACAGATAATGGGGTGTCACCTTTACTTTCTCTCTATTATACTGTTGTGTGAGTACGCCTGAGCCTGCTCCAGCTCATGTTGAAAACCATGAACAAAACTTTTGCTTTAGAAATAAGTTTTCCTGCCCAGCATTAACCTCCTAGCACCTGCCGTACACATATGTGGACATCACATTTTGGCTTGTCTAGACCACAATACTAAATTTTCCTCTACAAGGCCCTGATGTCATCTTCTCAGAAACTACATCAGGTAAAAATATCATTCTTTGTTTTTACATTCATCAGGTCCCAATCAGCCCAAAGAGCAAAGAGAAAATAAAAATGCAGTTCAGGTCTTTGGAGATTAGGATTATCTCCTGAACTTTGTTTGTTTCATTAAGCAGCATTAGCATTAGCAGGTTAGTACCCTGAATTTAAGGATGTGGCCTTTCAGTTTTTTGTTTCTATCTACTGATGAAGATGTCAGTGGTCTTCCACTCCCACACAGTCTGAGGAGCAAACAGGGAAAAGAACTGTTTGGTTTTTAATAGTTATGAATACTAATATACACTCAACCTGGATGCCATACACAGTTAATATTTCAAACCAAGAAGCATCTTGTTTGGCCTTGTCTTGTTTTTCATGCACAGAGAAAGTGACCTCCTCCTGCTAATCTCAGCTGCTTGCAGCTTCAACATTCATGCACTGCTTTGCAGGTGATAACAGAGTTCAGAGCGAATGTCTTATTATTACCGATCTGGGTGAATCTGCCTTATAATGGAACCCAGTTTTTGGGAAATTGAAGTTTATGGTTAGAGCATGAAAAATAGAGAATACCTGCAAACTGTGGGACAAAAAGGAAAACATGTTTTGCCAGCGGCCTGTTTTACACCTTGGGGACTGGATTCAACTTACATCCACAGCATTCACAGGCACTTTTGCACAGTTGGGGAAGATGTGAGCTCATGGTGGAGATATTGATGCCTTTGCATTTGGTGGAAAATGCCTGAATGCCATGTGAGACAGGAAAGTTGAAGGAGAGCCTCAAAGAACTGGCTCCCCAAACTGGCCTACTGGTTCCAGTAGATTGGCTTGAGATGACGTGGCACTCCAAACAAAGCTATTTCTGTCTTTCAAGCTTGCTTACTTCATTCTGATGACAAATGGCCAAAGTCTGACCTCCCATAGAGGCCATTTTACACTTTAACTCAATTCATTAATGCTCTAAAAATACCAACATTCAAACAGCAGCACAGCTCCAGATGTCTGAAGGTTGGAAAACAAAGAAACCATGTAAAACCGTGTTTTCCTGAACAACAAACACTTGGAAAAAAAGGGGGGATTAGTGGATATGCATCGAGAACTTCGGCTATGCGTAGCTGGAAAACACACTTTGGTGTTTCTACGATGTGTCTGCGTGGCCACAGAGGTAAGCAGAGCTATGCTGTCTTCTTATGCAAAAACCTTTTCCTTCAGAATAAAACTGAAGATACAAAACAAGCACACATCAAGTTAGGGCTGGGGAATGAGTCAAAGCTGTGTCCCGTGTCAGTTATTTTGGGTCTTTGTTTTTAAATGCTATTAATTCTTCAGCACTTTAAACACTACGTGACCCTGACCTGTCCAGAAACATCGTGGAGGAAAAGTCAAACGCTGGCTGACTGCAGGGCTGGAGCCATTTGTACCAAATGAAAACGCTGAGTCGGCTGTTTGTAAATAACAAAAGATGAAATTAGAAAACTGTGTGAGGAATGGCTTTGACAGTAATGCCATTAAAACCATACCTGAAACAATATAAAATAAAATAATGACTGAGATCAAATGGGAGGTCAGATCAGCCAACATCAGTCTTACTGCTGGTGTCGTGGGGTGCATGCTGTGCACAAACACATCCACCAGATAAAGTGCAGCAGGAGTTTAGATGTGTTTAGAGTCTGATGCTCAGTGATAAGAGACAGCATTCAGACAGCTACAGGAAATCTCTGAAAGTCATCTAATGATAGTGATTCCATATATTCTGCCCGTGAGTGTAGTCAGGGATGGGAGGCTTTTAGCAGGTCACATGGTCCTGTGGGCTTTGTGAGAACATAACCAGAGAGCATGCAGCTGAGGTAAACACTTCCAGGTCATAGGTCACCTTGGTTGGGGGAAAGCTACTCTCTAAGCAAAGTGATGTGGAATGTATGTAAGGATGTGTTCATGAATGTTGGGGAGGTGAAGGCTAAAGAACCCGACTTAAACTCAGAAGGAACGAATGCAATGGATTCTGTATAATGACGTATGTTTGCATGAATGAACGTCTGACGTCCAGTTTTGACACAGACACGGAAAAAGATCAAAGATCAGGCCTGGTCCAAGCAAACACAGGACAGGGATCATTTCATTTTACACAAAATTAGCTCCTAAACATGGGAACTCTACAGATGGAGCACATCTAAGAACACTGTGAATGTGGGCCAAAGTCAGAGACAGAGCGTAGAGAGAACAGAGGTTCAAACTGGTCCCTGGTGTGTCTGTGTTCTTCCTGTTCCTGACTGATCACCCTGCTTCCTCTACAGGTGAGGCTTCCTGCTCCGCTGCTCGCTGCTACCTGAGCTGGGAATAGATGCTGCCTGCAGAGCCGAGGGAGTTCTGAGAATCTGAACCTAAGAGGACGTTTGGCAACAGCTCGGTGTTAGAGAGCAATTCTGCGCTCAGTCAACTGAGATACCTGTGAAACTTTCTACAGCCAGTCACCGCGCAAACCTGCTTCATTGTTTATACAAATCAAAATGGCCGACTGGAAGTTTTAGTTTCACTGAAGCCTGGAAGATTGTCCATATTCCCGACAGGCAGGCAACAGGAGGGGACAGTGGGAGATGTGATGACTGAAAACAGAATCAAAGACACAGGACGTTAGCACAATATTATGTCATGTGACTGGTTGGGTACATACAGACTGAAGAGTGCACAGCTTGTAAAATCAGGTTATCATACTTTAGGGTAAAATACTACTGTCTTTGATAACTTCTGTTCTTTTTTTGTTCTTGTGTTAAAAGCTACAAGAAATCAAATTAAAGTTTAATAAAAACTAAAAACTAAGAGCACTCGTGCAGCATCCTTTGTTATATCAGGGCTGCATGAGGTTTGTCCTGTCTGTCAGTGCTGAGATTGTTGTGCATGGTGCCGTACGACAAAGCCGCCGTTGCTACCAGTCGTGTACGTCTTACTGTGCCGCTTTGGTGACATCAGAAGCGCAGACATTCACAGATTGGACAGAGCGAGATGTTGCAGCAGTTTGAATTTCTTCTCCTCTGCTACTACCTGTACTAACAAGGAGAAGTGAATGAATGGTGACACCTGTCTTTCAGGAGAATGCTGCATGTGCCATAACGGCATGCATAATGCAGGTGGCAAAGCAAATAATGCAGCAGGTGCATGTGGCCCTAACTCTGTTTGTCTCCGAGTCTGTAGTGGCAGTGAGTCGTGTGACAGACATCGAAGGTGTTGAGCTGGTCATGAACTCACTACAGAAAATCATTCTCCAAATGATCGCATGTTTTGGGGAAGAACTGGAGGAATGGATATTTGGGGGTCCTCTTCCTGACCGGGGAAGCCGGACAGCCATCTGTGGGATTCTGTGTATTTTGTGCCACGACGTCTGTAAGGCTTCATATTTTCTGAAGAGTAATCGAGGTGATCATTGACAGACGAGCGGCGTCAAGCTTGTAGCTATGATTATTCCTTAAAAAAATAAAAATGTATTTTAAAAAATCAATGTCACGAAAAATGTTTTATTTAAAGTTTCAATAAAAATGTTACATTATACATTTTTTATTGAAAAACGGGTGATACGTACTGATCGAACCGTGATGTGTGAGAGGTACAGAACAGTATTCACTAAATATTGATTGACATGATTGGTAATAATGAGCTATAAACCCACTTGTGTGTAGCTGCCCTGGGTCAGATTAACCCAGGAACATCATTGCTGTGCCTGACAAACACATAATGCAGAGCGGTTATTAACATCGTCTCCGTGACAAACTTCATGCATGAAATCCTGCCAATAACGTTCTGTTGTTATCAAGGTTTGGACTCGGGATGCTGTTGAGCGATGTTCTCGTGGCATTCCCACAAAGTGATTTATTCCACAGACACGTTTGAGGAGAGGACACACCAAAATGACTGGGAATGCATCCAGCCTTCTCAATCCAAGGAAAAGTCATCTTTCTTGTCACAGCAGTGTACATTATTCTGTCATTATGGCTGCCTGTCCCATGGTAATCATCTTAGGCCTGTGGGTTTCTCTTTGTGACCATTAAACCTGTCAGCTGATTTACGGAGGCCAGCGCTTCCCCGGAAACCGTTGAGCTGTAATGATAGACACGTCTTCCTTTTGTTTTCCCCCAGCAGCTTAGACTGTGAGCTCTACTGCCATTTAAAGCACTTAAACATTAGACTTTGCTCTCTAACACCTATTGATTTAGACCGCTTTCCACACAGCTTTGATCATCTATGAACTGTGGCTGCTTCCAAGTATCATCAACGACTGTTCTGCTCTTAACATTCAGTAGAAGTCACCGGTGTTTGGCTCAACTGATGCTTTTGGCACTTCTTACAGGCCAGTAAATTACTCATTGATTACCTAACATCACTTTCATAGGGTTCCATCATTGTAGGAAAAAAACGTCTGTAGTCCAGCATGTGATTAAACACAAAATGACCCTGAATTAAATGGAAAGAGGGCAAGTTTAGAAGGTGCAGACAGATGATGATTCCAGGAATAGGATTTAAGTGAGGAGTGTTATTCTGTGGTAGCACTTTGGCACAGGTACACGGTGGCTCAGACGTGATTCACATCCAATCCTTGTGGCTATCTTTGTCTGTCCCAGTGACAGGAACTCTGCCTACCCTATTCTTTTTCAGGCTTAAATGCCAAACTGATCCTTTGTGCCCTTCTTGAAATAGAAAATCGAACTGAACTGAACTGACCTGTGAGATAAGGCTCAGTCTTAAGTTTCAAAGTGAAATTATCTGCTTCTTGAAAGAAATGATGCCACTGTACAGGAAACTCTATCCAAACAAAGTGGATACTGTTGGTATTCAAAGCAACGTCGTTCTGTGTTTAAGAAAATGATTCATTTTAGCTGATAAAAAAGTCCAACAAGAAGTAGCTGCAAAGCTGAACCAAAGACTAGAGTTCACACAATTCTTTAAATAATCAGAAATCAGAAAGGAATCAAAACTCAACCCAACAGCCAGAAAATACAGACACTAAATCGTGAACACTGCGACAGCGACAGTTAGTAATATCATCACAGATATCATAAATGTTTGATTACAAATATTTATCCGTTTGTGTTCAAATTTCCTTTTATGGAGCAGAATCTCTGCTCGCCATCTGAGGCCGAGGCGTGTGCGCAGTGGCACCATAATGGAAGCCTATCAGGTTACTGCATGCAGCAGGTTGGTCTTTGAGTGCCATTCAAGACTCGGGACATTATACTGTCGATTTTAGAGCCATGACTGTTGAGGCATTAATAGGCCCCTGTGATTGTTGTTATGTGAGCATAAGGTTAGAGGGAACACATGACAGCAGGCCGCTGGCTATGTGCTCTCCTCCATAATCACCTCTATTTGGAGGGGTTAAAGGAAGGGCCATAAAACATGACCTTTCCAAAGGCTCTAATCTCTGTCCTTGGGGCTATTCCGAATGTGACGCTTTTACAAGTCCCTTCTGACACCATTGACTGTGTTCATGGTCACTAAACATGGATAACTACGGATTAACACAGTCAGGGATGACAGGAGGGGAGGGGTGAAGGGCAATAGAAGGACTTCCTGACATATGGTCTAAGGCACTATGACAAACATCAAGAAGGCAGAGAGATTAAGATGCTGATTAGCAACAAGCATCTGGTTCAGTTTCCCTCCATTACATAAACAGTCATCTTTCATTTACACACTAAACTTTAGTGTGTAAATGACTAAAGGAACAGCCTGTACTAACATAAAGGCCAGCATATGTACAGTGTACTTAAAAGCAGTCATCAACCACCATCTACAGAAGTTTTTTGTTGTGTTGGCTCAGTGTTTGCTTCTTTTACTTACAGAATAAAAGCAGTGTTAGTTCATGTCTTAAATATGGTGGCCAACTTAAGAAAACACCAGCTGATAGAAAATGCTGCAAAAATACGCCAAACATGATGACGCACTGAAACACTTCCTTTATCCAGCACGTTTTCTGTATGTATTCTGCTGTGTTTTGGGAGTTTTTGTTATTTTTCTAAAGTTGCAGTGCATTTGACCTCTCAGGGCCACCATACTTCAACCCTTTCAAAAACATTTGTGAATTTGGTCCAGCTAATTTATTTTTAACACTGTCATTTTTAGCCAATATCTCCTCCTATCAGCTCACCGTAACCATCTTTGTCTTTGAGCAGATTTCAGCAAACCTTGTATATATCATTCATTCAATGCTGCTATGACTGCATTCATGTGAAAGTGAAAGCCTACAGTGTAAAAGCAAAGGTAACACTTGTAAGTGAAACACATGAAGTGATGATAATTTTTTGGTCGTCTCTGTATATGCCGAGACATTTCTCACATTGAAAACAGATGTGTGACATGTGAGACGGTAAAAGGCCGATAAAGTCAGAGCACTTCAGTGAACAAGAGAAAACGATGAAGCATGTTGCTTCAACCACCAGTGCTGACAATAAAACACTGCAGTTCCTCTTATGGCTGCTTTACATTGCCTCCAAAGTGAGACAGTTCCCACAAACACCCATGTTTGCATCCAGGCTGTATGGATACTCCCCCCCATATGATGGCTGGTACATCCTGTCCAGGACACTTGTGCTTGAGTTTCAGACAATAAAGTTTAGTGTGTTATTATTAGCAATAATTTCTAATTAGTGCATTGCAGCTTTAATATGGGTGGATTATGGCTGTAGCCTGTTTTCTCCTAGTATTACCTGCAAACTTCTCTGGCCTGCTATCCAAGTGAGGAAATGTCGGCTCCAAAAACAACACTGCAAAATGTTACCATTAAGGCTTCAAAATGCAAAGTCCATAACCAATGGGTGAGTTATGGTCATGTGTTATACAAGCCGCACTCTTATATTCCATATTAACATGAATCCAGTGCGACTCATCGTGACTGACAGTTTCAACAGTGACAGGAGTGGCTGGCTTCCTCTGGAGTGTTAGGGTGCTAATTCAGATGTACTTTGTAACAAATGGAGACCTCCTTAACATGAACTTCTCTGAGATTGTAGCTCGGAGATGAGCCATGATAGGAAATCTGTTCTTTTTAGTTCAGGGAGCACAGTTGGGAACTGGTCAATGTCCAGAAGAAAGCATAGTAACAAACTGCATTAATTTAACAGTACGCAGTCCAGCATCAAGAGTCTCACCATACACTTTAACTTGAGGAGATCTTTAGTGAGAAACTAGAAGCTTGCAGTGACATAAGTGTGTACTCAAGAGTTCATCTGTCACGATCCTGGGTCTTATGACCCAGTGTTTTGAGTTTTAGTTCATTTTGATGTTTTAGTTTATGTAAGCCCTTCAGGTTCCTAAGTTCATTTGTTATCATGCTTAAGTGTTTCTAGTTCTTATTATTTCCCCCTCGTGTTTCCAACTATGGTAAATCTCCCCTGCTCTTCATGTGTTTCATGTCTGTGTCTTACATTGTGAAGTTTGGGTTGTCATGTCTACGTCTCATTATGTTTCCTGTTTTATTGTGAAGAGGTCTGGTGTTTCTGTGTTCATCGTGTTCAGTTTTACTCTTCCCCTGTGGCGTTGTTATGTTCATGTTGATCTACTGTGCCTTTCTGTTCCATGTTTCAGATCCCTATGTTCTGTCTCCCCCAGTCTGTTAAGTCCACATGTCTTGAGTTCCGTCAGTGTGTTTCCTGTTTTACTTTCACAGTCTGTTCTATGTTAATGTTTCTAGTTTTGCTTCCCTTGCCTTGTCCTGCTTACTCTCAGCTGTGCTCTCCTCCTGTGGCTCATTCCCCCTCGTTATCCCTCAGTGTATTTAAGCCCCATGTTTCTCTTTGTCAGTGTTGCGTCCTCCCTCATAGCTGTGTGATTTTTCCCTGTGGCTCCTTGTGCTTTAGTTTTTCCCAGTTTAGTTTACTTTGTATTGTTTTTTCGTGTCCCACTCCACGCCAGCAATAAAGCTGTGTTTTTTGAGTTTACCTTTTGTCTCTGTGAGTTTGCGTTTGGGTCCTACTTTTGCCTGCACACAGCCGTATTGTGACATCATCTGCAGTGTTTCTGCATGGCAAGCTTTCTAAATGTTGAAGGGGGAAATCTTTTTTCAAAGACCTAAAGAACAAGGACTGACAAGGCACTGAATAACGGCACAAAATACCTATGTTGTTTAGCAGGTTGGTTTCAGTTTGAGAGGATACCAACGCCACTGACCAGGAAAGTATATAAATAATAATTAAGTGATCCTCTAAATATAGAGGAACTAAGCAGTTGTATAGGTAGATAAAGGACTATTTATTTGGAGTGTAAGAATTGGAAAAACAAAAGTCTGACATGTGTGCCTGTCATGGCTGTCATACCGCAGGCTTTGAGCTCTTTAAGCAGTTGTTGGGAAACCCATCAGCACTTTGTGGCCTTGGTCGTGAGGTTGCTGAGTGTGTGAGCGTTGGGGTGGCAAGAACACCCGTATGTGAGTGACTTTACATGCCAACACCTATAAACAACACAATAACCAACAATTCTGAAAAAGCTTTGGACACTCTGACCTGAGGAAACCTTTGGGTGAAGTGGCTTACATAAGCACATGACCTGCTCTAGGACATAAATATCATAAAAGGGACAATGTGGCAGCCAATCAAATATCTGACTTTCTATGTGTCTAAGCACAAATTCTTATAACAAAAAAATCTATAAACTGCTAAGAGATGCTTGTAAAAGTGTCATTTGTCATCCAAATATTAATTCCCATTCATCAACAATGTCTACACACAATGTCTACACCTGATACACTCTAAAAAGTGTATTTCAGCAGTAGTTGAAGTTATGTAAAGTTCAGAGTCAGTTTCATTAAGATTTCTGCTTTAGTGGAGCCAGTCTAAATTTGTGGAGTATATCAACTTGTTATTACGTGTTGTTCCCTCAGTACACATGTAACCTGCTATTCTCATTAGAGTCAACCTGCATCAATTAGGTTTCTCCTGACGCAGTGCATCTGATGTCATGACGTCTCCGCCTTCTCCAGAATTTTCTACTTGCGGTTGAGAACAACAATTTGAGAGGCACTTGGCTGCAGGCAGGACCTCGTGAACAATTTGGTCAATAAGGTAACGAAGATATTACTTTTTCCATAGTCCTTGAAGGTAAGTCAAATGTAGAACACATATTTTAATATATTAGATATAAAAATATTCCAACTGTATTGTTAAGTTTGTTAAGTGTTTAGTAAACTGACCTGACCAAACCGCTATCATTCAGCCCTGCTAACATTAGCGAAATGTCAGACCTGTTGGTAGTTTGTGCTTGGACATGTAGGTTAAGTTAGTAGTTTTCCGGCGGTACTCTCTTGTTTTAATATCGTAACGCTAGCTTAAAGTTGTGTATTCATGCAGTGTGTCGGTGTTGGCTTACTGTTAGTTATTCATTAGCATTAGCACATTATAGCGGCAAGCTGGGCCGCGGTTCTCTTCAGAATACGTTACTTCGGGCGCGCGCATTTATACACGAGTGGTTGTTCGCAGTATGCCTGTCGGCGCGAATAGTTCACGCGGTCACGGCCACGGGTGATGTAGGAGGTAAAGTTTAGCTGTGGTGGCTCCAGGAAGCATGCATTTACTGCCGCTTGCATTGCTTTCAATGTACATAACGTTAAGAAGGCGAGGAGAAAGGGTGCGTGCAGCGCTCGTACACGCACGGATCAGCCGTGTGAGAGGGAGATGGTGTGCGGCAGAAAATCAAAATTAGAAATCATAGAAGAAAGTATTACGCTATTGAACACAGAAAATACAGCCATCAGATTTCTTGTAGACCTAGCACACTTCTGGTCTGTGTCTGAATACATATATAAGTACATAGATGCAGATGAACACTGTAAACATGATGAAAGATCGACAGACTAACTCGAACATATCTTTAATCTTTAGGACTTTGGGTAGCGCTTCCTTTCCTTCCTGTCAACCTCTCCAGAGGGGTGTCTGCTGATGGCAGAAAGATTACATCACCTCTGGTTGGAACCCTGGACAGTGCCACAACCTTTGGCTTGGTGTCCAATGTGATGCCCCATCGCCACCTTCTGACCTAACTTCTTCTCAGCTCTGACTACTTCAAGAGGGGCATTCCTGTGTGGAGGCGTGCCAGGCAGCTCGTTTTACCTGTGAACTTGCGTACTTTCAGTTTATCAACAACAAAGGTATGCAAGTTCAAAATAGTAATGTCTCATTTAAACTTAATTCAGTTTTACACTGAACAGGAATCGGCTTTATATATAAAACAATTGCAAAAAAAAAAAATGTACCTATGGGCATTTGGGTTTTGTTTTTAAACTTTTGTTTTGAACTTATCCCTTTAAAATCTAATTAGAGAGGGCTGGCTACATTTGATGAATACATTTTGTGTTTAAATGATTCGCTTTGTGTTGGGCAATGTGGCAAAAAGCTGAGATGAGATCCAGTCTCATATCACCATATTGATATATTGTAATATTGCCCAACTCTCCCTCTGTGTTTTCTCAAATTATTTATATACACCCAGTAAAGCGTGTCTCTTTGTTCCTCCAGTGCTATGCTTCATGTGGAGATGCAAGGACTGTGGGACAACATTAACAAAAAGATCTGAATTGCTCAAACACTACAAACTGATTCATAGGCATTACGGACGAGGCCACTCATATCCATGCACTTATTTAAATTGTGCATGTAGGTTCAAGACTTGGAACGCCCTACTGAGCCATCTATCAAGAAATCACCCTGCCCAACAAGCAGTCTCCAAAGCTGCGTCCACATTCACTTGCCATATTTGTGGCCATAATCAACTCTCCACAGAAAGAGAATATTTTCAACATATCTATCAGCATCTTAAAAATAAGGAGACTGTAACATGTGTGTTCCAAAACTGTGAATATAAAACCAATGTCTATGAGAACTTCAAAAGTCATAAATACAGAAAACACTCTGGTACAGTGAACACATTTAAGCCTGGAATAAGTTCTGTTGATGAATCTTTTGCCAGTGTTGCCAGTGATATTTCAGATGTGGAAATTATAGAGAGTGATGTAAATTTAAATTCTGCTTTTGACAATGGGTATTCTGAAAACTTAGAGAAGGATATTGAGCTTAAAATTGCTTCAGTGCTCCTTAAGTTGGAACACATCTTTCTTGTGTCTAATGCAGCTGTAGATGAGCTTTTGCAGGAGTTAAACTATTTGATTGGTTCTGTTTCTGTGGCGATTACCCAAAAGACTATTAGCCAAGTATTACAAGACAACGGATGCCAATTTGACCAGTCAGTTGTTGAAAAGCTAGCCAGTGTACTCTGTGAGACAAACCCTGTAAAAAAAGCAATTGGAGATAAAGGTCCACTTTCCAGTCCTTGGAGACGAAAAGCATACTATAAGAGCCACTTTAAAGTAGTGGAACCAGTGGAATATATACTTGACCGAAAAAATAACAAGTCATTCCAATATATTTCAATTTTAAAGTCTTTGCAGCATATTCTTGACTGCCAGACAATCTTGGATCAGGCTGTTAATTTGAATACTGTAGATAATCAGCCTCAAAAAACTTATGTGCACTACAAAACTATCTTCGATGGTGACTTCTTCCATGAAAATGGACTGTTGTCCAAGCAGGAAAGCATTTCATTGATATTATACATTGATGAATTCGAAATATGTAATCCCCTTGGTACATCACGGAGGAAGCATAAAATTTGTGGATTGTACTGGGTTTTGGGTAATTTGCCACCAGGCTGTAATTCTGCTTTAACCTCAATCTATTTGGCTGCTTTAATCAAAAGTAATGATCTGAAGTGCTATGGGTATGAGAAAGTGTTAAAACCTGTAATTAATGATCTTGTAATTTTGGAACAGAGTGGGATATTTCTGTCAAAGTTGGGCAGAACAGTAAAAGGCACTGTTCAGTGTGTTGTTGCCGACAACCTTGGTGCACACAGTATTGCTGGATTCTTTGAAAATTTCTCAGGGACATACGTATGTAGATTTTGCACTGCAGAAACATCAGAGTTCCAGACTATTGAAGTCAGAAGTGAAGTCTTTACTTTAAGAACAAAAGACATTCATGCAGATCATTTACGAATTATCGAGGAAAACAAATGGCCCAGTTATTATGGTGTGAAATCAAAGTGTATTTTGTCAAAGCACCTCTCACATTTTGATGTTACCACTGGGTTTCCACCTGATGTTGTACATGATCTTTTTGAGGGAATTGTTCCTTTTGAACTTGCGCTTTGCCTCAATTTGTTAATCAAAAAAAAGTATTTCACATTATGTACATTGAATGAAGCAATATCATCTTTCAACTTTAAGTGGGCTGACAAAACAAATCGACCTAATCCTGTGGCTCTCAGTTTTGCATCCAAAAAAAGTGTAGGAGGGAATGCACACGAGAACTGGAGTCTTATCAGATTTTTGCCTTTGTTCGTTGGGCAGAGTGTACCCTGTGAGGAGCCTGCTTGGCACATCTTAACAGACTTGAAGGACATTGTTGATCTTGTTGTCAGTCCTGTTCATACTGAGGACTCCATTGCATATCTTGGTTTTAAGATCTCCGAGCACAGAATCAAGTTTCAAGAGGTTTTCCCAGATGTTAATCTTAAACCAAAGCACCACTACTTGGAACATTATCCATACTTGATCCGTAAGTTTGGGCCACTGGTTGCACTATGGACTATGCGATTCGAAGCAAAGCATAGTTTTTTTAAAAGAGTTGCAAGGAACATCAGATGCTTCAAAAATGTACTTCTTTCCCTTTCACAGAGACATCAGTATCAGATTGCATATCATTTGCATGCAATTAGCTTTGCCAAACCCCCACTGGAAGTAACAGATGTTTCCACTGTTCACATTGATGTTCTTAACAAGGACATCTCAAATGCACTGAGACAGAAGTCTCCAGATATGGACAATGTGTGCTTGGCTAAAAGTGTAGCATATAATGGAATAATCTACAAGTGTGGGATGATCTTGATCCACGGCTCACTGGGAGGACTGCCAGAGTTTGGTGAAATCATCCAAATGGTGATACTGCAGGACAAACTAATCTTCATTCTGAAAAAGCTTAGCGGATGGTATATGGAACACTACAGAGCTTATGATCTCAAAACATCACCAAGCAAAGAAGTGGAACTTGTTGAGCCACAAGAACTGCATGATACCTACCCACTGGCAGACTACAATATTAGAGGGATGCGTCTTGTCACCTTGAAAAGATATGTCCATGTTTAAATGGTGAGGCCTCAAAATATGATAAAGTATTTTCTTAAGTGGGAAAACAAAACCCAGACCCATACAATACTAATGTGTTCTCAGAACATATTTATTTTATACTGCAAGCCAAAGTGGTGTGATGATGTCATTGGCAATTCATCAGTTATGTCATTTTTTTTAATGCAGGTCGCTGGATTCCAGTCAGTGAATGCTAATCCTATGCTCTCCCCCCTTCTGCTTCTCTTCTCTTTTTCTTCTTTCCTCTCCTTATTGTCTCCTATATTCTCCTCACCTCCTCTCCTTCTCTCTTCTCTTCAATGTCTCCCATATTCTCGCCATCTCTCTTCTCCTCCCTTCTCCTCTTCGGTTTGCCTTCTCTCCTCGCTGCCTCAGCTGATCTCCACCTCTCCTCTTCATTTTCTCCTCCCCTTTCCTCCTCTCTTTGCCTTCTCTCTTTTCCTCTAGTTTGACATTAAATTCTCCTAATTGGAAATGTCAGTGGTTTACATGTTGATCCTCACTAACTGTGCTTGTGCTTTGTTCTCAGACCACCATGGCTGGTTCAACACCTGCAAGACTGAAGGTGATTTTAGGAGAGAACAACATTGAAAAGCTGACTCTTCCAAATGGCATCCCAGAGTCACTTGAAGACCTTCTCAGCACGATAAAGACTACCTTTGGGTTAAAAGGTAACTTCAGACTGCAATACATGGACCAAGACTTTGGCAACGACTTCTTTAATCTGAATTCTACCACCGAACTTCGGAATTTGGGGACAATCAAAGTGATCCACCAGCAAACAAATCCACCTTTGATCAGTGCCGATCAGTCCACTTCATCTCTGTCTCTTTCATTTGAGTCTGATGACGGTATTTCGGTGGCATCAAATGACACAATTATCCTCTCATCCCCTGAATCTATGTCATCTCGAACACAACAGTGGCCAGAAGACTTTGCAATTCCCCAATTTTCATATGACACAGAGCTACAGCTAGAGAGGGGGAATACTGAGTACCGTGTGAGCCAAAAAATGTTGACTTTAAGCGCCCGAATGCTGTCTGATATCCTGAAAAGAGTTGCAGAAGAAATTTACCGTTACAAGGCCTATCCAGAGGATGCACATTTCTGCGCAGCTGCAGAGGCCCTTATCAAAAAGCACCCATGTTTGAAAGAACCTGGATCATTCAATGGCTGCTACGGTTGGAAACAACGACTGAAGTACAAAATGGCAAACTACAGGACCCAGCTCAAATTACAGGGGTGTCCAGAGCTGTGTGTAAACTCACTGAAATCTAAAGCTACTACAGATGCTTTCCCTGCTAAAAAAGTGAAGAAGCCAAAACGTTCTGAAGCTAACTTTTATCCATCCTTTCCTACTGGTGAGACTCTGGACAGCATGGAAAAAGTGAGACTAGAACTTCTGACAGAGATCGGGATAAGGGACAATGAAAGGGTCATCGCAGACAAAATGGCTAACACGTTTGCCTACAGACGACATGAGGTGGTAAACCAAGAACCAAGCATTCAGGAACTGAAGGACAGATGGCCTGCACTCTTCACACAGAAAGAGGTAAGAATGGAACTGAAGTGATCGAAGTCTGTATGCTTCGGGATTTATTGCAGTTAACTTTCATGAATCGGTCATAACTTGATTTGGTTGAGATTTTATAACACTGAACTTAATGAAAGAATTTACATTTTGAATTCCCATATATGTTGTACTTTTTGGGATATAGACATTTTGGCATACAATCAGTTTCAGCATTTTGTTCCATAATACAATATCTACTGTCATTTGTGTTTTGTTTTTAGATAAATACAGAGTTCCAGAGGCTCATGGCTGTTCCTCTTGAGTGGAAGTTCATGGCCCAGTTAGACATGCACTCAAGTCAGCTGATCAAAGTCATACGTGCCAAAGGAGGAGCAACACGCCAAAAGATTGCGAACATCTTGGACACATTGGACCAGGTAAATCTGTACCATCAAACAAGATGCTTCGTAACTAAGAGGGCTGTCAAAATATATCTGAATCCAAAAAAATATATATATATTTAACTGAATCTTTCATAAAGACAATATGGGCAGGCCAATGCTAATCATGGCTTTCATATGCATGAATGTTTTTAGCGACTCCACTGAACTCATCCCCTTTTCTTTCTGTAATGAATCTCTGGGCTTGTGAATTACTGTTTTTAAATAAAGTACATGTAAGTTAAGCAATAAGAGTAAGGATGTCTGTCTTATGAAATTTAGAGTTTAAAATTACTCAACATTTGTTGTTCTAGACTGTGGACATTAATCATCGGAGGGAATGTGTGCTGAAAGCCCTCACCATCTTCCTGGGAGAAGATGCAGATGGCCTGATCAAGGAATACCTTGATCAGGCCATCTGCATCTTCCTGGGAGAAGATGCAGATGGCCTGATCAAGGAATACCTTGTAAGTTTCAACAGTTTGTCAGCACATCTTGTCAAAGGGACACAAAAAAGTTAACTGTTAGAACAAACATAACACGTGAACCCTAGTTGGATTGCTGACATGTATTTATTATCATGACCATATTGGACATTATGTAATTCCCAGCAACAACACATTACATATCGGATTGACTTTGTTTTAAGTAAGACGGGCTTACTTGATTATTTAAGTTCAAAGGAATAGTTTGACATGTTGAGAAATCTTATCTTTCTTGCTTACAATTTGATTAGAGTCAGATTGATACACCTCTCTCTGCTGTTTCTGGTGTGTGATGACACCCAGCCAAGAAATAGCCCAGCACATAACACATATTGGTACATCACCCAAACACTTAATCACAGTAAGAAGTGAGGCTAATGATGATTTGTGTTTGTGTCTTGTACCCCTCTGTAGGACTGTGGAGCAGATGATGTTCAGAGGGACCTGGAGGAGGTCACCATGGCAGTGTATGTGATTCGGAAGGAGGGGGAGGGACTGCAGGAGCCACCTGAAGACATTGGCATTGTCATTGAGGGTGTGGAAGTGTTGCATGAACTAACTTCAGTTGCCTCAGCTTGTGCCCTGCTTCTAGGTTTGATCTATGCACTCAACCTAGCTTATCCAAAACCCTTTCGCTTCACTTTTGAAGTGCTCCAAAAAATCTTCATGCAGCTTGATCAGCACAAGATGTCCCCCAAAGTCCAAAATCTGTATATCAAACTTCAAAGCTCCCAGTAATGGCACAGAACAATGACCAACAAATGGCCCTGTGCCATAATGCGAAGGAACAACTGTGTTTGGACATATAGCATGTAAAATATGTAGTCTCTTTTGGATGTTGGGCCTTTTTTATGCTCCAAGAGACCTCAAACCCCAATTTAATGTGC
Source organism: Rhamphochromis longiceps (assembly GCF_057381845.1). Classification (NCBI taxonomy): domain Eukaryota; kingdom Metazoa; phylum Chordata; class Actinopteri; order Cichliformes; family Cichlidae; genus Rhamphochromis; species Rhamphochromis longiceps. Next base: position 1,519,644 of record NC_140573.1, read on the forward strand.
TTTTATGGTATTTTTATTTATTTTTTAATTTTTTTTTCAGACATATTTGCCTTCGTTTCAAGGGAAAGGTTGCATTTCAGGTTTGATGTGCTCAGTTATACAACAAACTGTTGTGACATTCTAAAACTCTAGAGGAGTGTTTATATTTTTTCATCCCCATTGGTCAGCTACACTGTTCAGATATTTATTCATTGGCTATAGCTGAAGAGAAGTTTCTGTATACTCTTGGGGCACTTTTTCATAGTTGACACTGTATGTGTTAAGATTGATATTTGTGTAATACTGTGTTGCACTTTACACTTTGTTGACAACTTTGTGGTCCTACTAAGCATTACTTGCATTTTGTGCATATGTGTTTCAAAAAGGACAAATGTGTAATGTATTTGACCAAAAGCTGTGTTGGTTGCCATAAAGGTAATACTTTATTACATTTATACAATAAAGCATTTAAAAAAAAAAAACATTGGATTTTGAATTTTTGAAAAATATTTTCAGGCAACTTAAAATTTTGATTTAAGCTTTATTATACAAACTAAAATTTCATTTTAGAGTCACTACAAAAAGTAATTTACACTAAACCACATTATTAGGTTAGCAAAGAGCAATATTTTACTTTTGGGTTATGCAAATTATTGGGTTGGAAAAACTGAAAACTTTAAGTTGAAATGTCTTAATTTTAAGTTGGATTAATGCAAAATGTTTATTTGACAGCAATTAATTTATTAAGTACATGTAACTTAAATCAGTTGTGTTAATTTAATGTATTAACTTAATTTCAAAGAACTTAATTAAATTTGGTGTTACCAATTGAAATAATTCAATTAAGTTGGTTCAACTATTTTCTTTTTTCAGTGTAGGTTCGTAGCTTGAACCCATCCGCTGGAACGTTGAAGACAATATAATTACACTGCAAAGCAAGACACAAGTAGGCAAAGTTCTTCATGTTTACTCATGCATGATGGGAGATCTGGCTGGAGCCAAGCGTCGTCCCACCACCTGACCTCCATCAGACTCTCAGCCAGGCTCCCCATAGCACTCCTTTTATTGTGGTTACATGAATATGCATAGGGTCATTAACATATAACATCTTACATAGGTATACATGTGAACAAAGAATACTGTGTGTGTGTGTGTGTGTGTGTGTGTGTGTGTGTGTGTGTGTGTGTGTGTGTGTGTGTGTGTGTGTGTGTGTGTGTGTGTGTGTGTGTGTGTTACTGCTTTTCATATAACATGAAAGCACGAAGGCAAACATCCTTGGTCAGGAAGAGGCTAGACCCCCCCTCACCCTAGATAACACGGTGAGGAAGTCAAGCAGTTAAAGCACTTAGACTAGAACAGACGCAACTACGTTAATCCTACCATAAAACAATAAGACACGGTACGACCTCTCATGCTCCCAGAGTGCTGTCTAATACACACAAGGTTTGCAGACTATCAAGGATCAAAACCTCTACCAATCTACAACTAATTACAAAACTCTAAGCACGTATAAGTAAATATTTCTAAGCATAAATGACAATCAACAATACAAATCTAACAACACCCTCAGTACCCTAAGAATTATTATGGTAGTTAAACACAGTGATAGTCACATATCATATCACTTCAAACACAGGTGATCCAGTAATGCTGCACTAATGAATTAGACCAACTATTCACTTTAGCTAAAGTTATTAAGTTAGCTAAAGAGTTGGGATGCTGTGTAAGACATAAATAAAGCTAAAACACAAAGGTTTGGACACCGTTTTGCATGTTTCCCTACTGTAGGGGTCTCTGCAAGCATACAGAGGGGGTACTCTGAGAGGGTATAAGATGACAACTTTGGAATTCTACTAGAAACAGTCGATCATATTTGTTTGTCGAAGCTGAATCCAGGGCAAACTAGGCTAAATTAGCGTTTTTAGCTAACAGCTACAATAAGCATAAAAGTTACTGTACAGCCAGGGGCGATTTTAGCCCATTTTTGGTGCTTCAGCACCCCCAAAATGAATCAAAGCACCCCCAAAGATTTCTTACTTTTTTGACAATATTTGCTGTTTGTGTGACACACTACTAAAAATATAAAAAGCATACAGTACTTGGTTGAGACGTAACATTTTAACAACAAAAGTATAGATACCCCCCCTAATGGTTTGTTCCAGCTCTCCCCTGCTCTGGCTCTAGCGCCGTTGCTGCCAGAGCGATGGTGGCTGAGACGCAGCGGAGTGGAGGTGTAAGTACCTGGCTTAAAACAGGACATATTAGCTGCATTTAACCTTCAGTTACTCTTTATATAGTTGGGTAGGAGTCAGGCCATGAAAACATTACACCAGGTAACCTGCAGTGTTGGAAAAATGTTTTCCAACGATGTTTGCTACCCTACAATCCGTCCTGCTCTGTAGTAAAATCATCAACATTTCACCGTCCTGTTGCTCCCATTGAAATGTATACAGCCTGTTTAAAATCTAAAACTTAAAATTGTCCGTAGCCTGCTGTTGTTACCACTGTCCTGTTTGAAATGGATACTAACTAGCTAACTGACTGGATGTCCATTAACCTTATAACTCCTGTTGTGTGTGTGTGTGTGTGTGTGGTTGTGCACAGAGAGAGCCAGGTTCATAGGTTGAAAGTACACTGAGAGGACTTTTTGTTAGCGATCTTAATAGTATTTTTTTCATGTTAATGTAATTTTTCATCTAATTGAATACAATCTATTTGTGTATGATTGTCAGTCCAAAGAGGGAGAGAGGAAAGAGGGAACGTGAGGAGAAAGTACGAGGTCAGGAAGAACCAGGTAAGCAAACAGACAGGGAGCAGTGACAGGCAGAAACTGTTAAACTGACAAAGAGAAAAAACCTGATTTTACTCACAGTCTGGAAGTTGTGTCCTCCCTATATTAAAGCTGCTGTACAGAATCTGCAAAACAAACTGGGTTGAAGCATTTTGACCCTCTTTAACAACATTCCAACATAACATTATCATTGATTGGGGAGATTCAAATTAACCCAGGCACAGAGAGACTTGATGAATTTAAGAATCTTATGATTTAATAAAGAAATTTGCAGACTTGCACAGAGATGGTAAAGCTCAGCACCCCCAAAGCTCTGATCCTAGAATCGCCCCTGTGTACGGCTATCATTTGTTAACATGACGCTTGTTCTTATACATGTAATACATTTATTACCAACCTGAGAGTTTATCCGCTGGTGATTCGAATGACTTCTGAAGTCTTAATTCAGCTCAAGACGCTGTAGATTCCCATCAGTAACACTTTCTGTCCGCTAGTAAAACGTAGTTCTATTAATCTGAGCTCGATTTTCTCTTGAACCGGAACTGGATGTTAGAAGTGAATCTGAAATTATTCGAGAGCTAAACTTTTAAAGGATAAAATACAGTTTCAAAGCAAAAAATTCATTTTAAAAATATAAAATTCAATTTCAATTTAGTGATGATCATTTTCAAACCAATAAATTGAATTTGAAATTAGGATAATTCATATTCAGTTTTTAAAAGCATTTATTCAAGTTACAATTCAGATTCAATCCAAGCGATTCAAATTTAAATTTAACTTATTCAGATTCAGTTTCTGATGGCACAGATTTCTGCCCATACAGAACATTTGACTTAAAAGAGCACTGCAGATATTTTTAGATTAAAAGCATTTAGTGCTTTCTGCAGATTTTTACTCTTCTTAGTGTGGAAGCACCTCTGAGACAGCATTTTGACTATAACGGGATGCTAAACCTGAGTCATATTTTAAGAGTTGGTAAGGCACAGAAGATGACTCACCGGATATACTCAGTGAGAGGAAAACACTAGGGTATATTTCACTTCAATAAAGAAATATCAGACAAACAACAAAGGGACTCTGCTGCTTTAGCTTGTTCCTTTTTTACATTTTGATCGGAGAAGAATGACCCATATCGTGTTAGCACAGTACTGAATAGGTGAGATCCACTGAAAGTTGCCTCTAATGTTTTCATTTCCCCATCGGGGCTTAGAAAAGGTTTTTTTTCCAGCTTGTTTCATGCAAGCCAGTAAATGTAAGGCTTCTGTATACATGGATTACAAAAACCAGCCACCCAAGCCATTTTAAACTTTAATGGCATCTGAAAGTAACACGGACATAGACCTCACCTGTTTATATGTGAGCGGTAAAACTCAAACCCAAACTCAATGCACACTTTGACTTCTTGCCATATTTCTGCCGAGGCAGAAATATGCATAATGCATAAATGCATAATTCCTAAGTCTTTGGATACAGAAGGATATCTGAATCTGGTTTTGTTTGGGATTTTTTCTTAACAATATAAGGCATAATGACTCAGTGTTTTCTTATTTCAGTTGATATTTGTGTATTTGTGAGGTTATTGGGATACAGGTTGGAGGAACTGAACCGAGTTCTTACTGCAGTTAAATAAACAAAGCAGAATCTTGGGACTCAGATCAGGTATTTTAATAAAGCTTGGTCCAACTGCACGAGGGCAACGGTCACCAACAGTCGACAAAGAAACAGGACAGGTTTACAGAGTTGTGTCAAAATTGCTGCATAATACACATAGAAAAGAATAAGGGGTTGTTTTTGCATGACTGCATACAGCTGCTCTAACTCTATAACAACTAAAGCTTTGCAGGAACTGGATCATGCAACAGGATAGTTCAACAGGGTGACCCAATCAAAGCCAAGAACTCAACTGAGAAGCTGTGATGGGAACTTAAGAGAGCTGTGCATAAACAAATGTCCACCATCTTCAGTGAACTGAAGCAATGGTTTAAAGATGTGTGAGCTGAGGCTGCTCCACAGCAAAGCAAGAGACAGAGAAAGTGTGATGTCTCCTTAATGAGACAACTCCATGGACGCAGTGTGATGAAATGGCTCACCCATGACATTTAGAGAATATGCCTTTGAAACACATACTCAGCTGGACCCAGTTAGATATCACGCATGTTTCTGAATCACATAGCAACATATGACAGCAAAGTAAAGATATACACTGAGAGTCCATGAGGGCAGATTTCATGTGAAGGATAACAAGACAGACATGTAGACAACCAGACTACATCCTGTCAGATAGGAAGTTCTGACAGCAGCCTTATACTTATATGCTGGGCATGAATTTCATTGCTGTGCTGGGAGCTGGTTAGATTGAGAGCATGTATGCCGTTAATGTGTATGAATGCATGTGTGTTGCAGCAGGTGGTGCAGTGACGTTAGTGTCATCATGTGATGTTGATCGTGGAGAGCCAGAGCTGCACAGATGGTGTCGAGGCAGGGCTCCTCCAGTGTTGTGGCCCCGCTGCCGTCTGTGCTCACAGACGGTGAGCAAGAGATCAAAAGGGATGGCAGAGATACGTCACATGACTGAAACTGCTAACCATGTTCACATTCTTGGGTCTTTAAAACAAGGCTCCATCCACTGATTTTAGACTGGTCTCCCCGATGAAAGCTAAGGCGAAGCGGTAATCAGGGTTTGGGAGAACCCTGGTTGGCAAATAAACATTAATAGAAGTAATTTCACTATTTGGTAGGACAGAGCATTCCCATTCCCGCAACATACCGACGATTTGTCCCGAGGCGTCTCATAGTAACGCGAAAGGTGCCCTTCGGCATCCTTGTGATACGCTCCAGACTCTCAACTGAATCCAATAGAATGCTGCTCGCAGCGGTAACACACGCTCCAGCCATCTTAACCATAACCATCAGATAGAGTTTTCCAAAGTGATCAGAGCGTAAAACACATTTACATGTATAGATTCATTCCAAACGGCTCTCGTGCCTCCGAACGCTTAACATAGCGGCGATTTGTCACATAGTGTCGGGATGAGAACGTGTTGCCTTTTGTGATAACTTTCATCCTTTATGAGTGTGCAAAAGCTTGAGTAGTACAAAAAGCACAAAACTGTTAGACTTGACAAGAAGAAAGTTCATGTAGTGATGAACTTAAACCAGTTGAACCGTTCAGGATGTAAACATCCTTAACAGCGCCTATTAGATCCTTTAATTTATTTTGCATTGCCTCTAATGATTCTCTTCTATGATCATAATTCAACAGTTGCTTGGTGATTCTGTTCAGCCTGCTTCACTCTGAGGGTCTCTGTACTCGGGCTAGACCAGTCTATCAAAAATCTACCCGCTGTTTCTGATCCAGTCCAGAAGATTGGTGATTTTGGACATTTGTGAAGCTAGTGGCTGAATTTGAATTTGAGAATATAATATTTAATGTAACATAAGTCACATTTCATGATCTTTCATTGTGTTTTTTGCTAAGGGGTGCTGTAGCTCAGGAGGTAGAGCAGGTCACCTACTGATTGGAAGGCTGGTGGTTCAATCCCTGGCTCCTCCACTCTGCATGCCAAATATCCTTGGGCAAGACACTAACCCCAAACTCCAGTGCATCCATCGGAGTATGGATGTGTGTGTGAATGTTAGTTAGAAAGCACTAAGAAAATATGCTTGTGCGAATGGGTGTGATTGGGTGAATGCACAACTTGTGTGATGCTTTGAGTGCTCAGAAGAGTAGAAAAGTGCTATATAAGAACCAGTCCATTTACCAAAACGAGGCTAAGCACAAATAATTATGGAAGCTGTAAAGGCATGGACATGGCCAGCAGAAGTACTCAGGTAGTCTGTGACATTTGCTGAGGGGCCCAAAGTAGGTACAGAAAACGTCCCCCACACCACTGCACCATCAGCAGCAGTTTAAACTGGTGATACGAGGTAGGGTGCTTCGTGGCTACCATCCACCATCTACCATCCAAATGTTGCTGCAAAAATCGAGACTCACCTGACCAGGAAACTCTTTCCCAATCTTCTGCTGTTCAATACTATTGATCCTGTGTTAATTGTAGCTTCCTGTTCTTAGCTCACAGGAGTTGCGCACGGTGCAACTTTAAGCATAGCCCCAAACTAAATGAGAACGGAGGAAATTAAAAGTTGGATGTCTAAAACTTTCCTGAGCGCAATTTAACCAAGTGCTGAAAGCTGAAGTGGGCAGGAGATGAAGCTGGAGCTTTATTGGCTGTCACCCTCATTAGGATGTCTTAGTGTTTGGAAAGCTACTTATACGCACACTCTAAGTGTAGGTCTAAGTGAAAAAGAGACCCTCTCCACAAACGCACTAGCCTCCTTCAACATGCTGCTTAAGTGACTTCTAACGTGAAGAGAGTCATGGATGGAGGTAGAGCTTGGCAGAGAATGAATAGCATAATTGCCTGTGTCTGAGGAGGGTGGGGATATGAGGGTGCTACAGAGGAGAGGGTTATATTTACATGCTGGGTGGTGCGCAGACACACCATTTAAATCTGACACTGCACGTCACACAGACCTGTAGATCTCACACAGCACCTCGTTGTGTTTTACTCCCATGACTGCTCGGTGCATAAACAGTGGGATGGCTTTAGTGCAAACATGCTGCGGTAGAACACGTGGGAACTCGCGCTGCTCATTGATGACATCACTGACTTCAGAAAATGATTAAGGGGTGAAGGTTTAGCTCCAGTTTGTGCTCCACAGCCTCCCAGTACATTGACCCCAACAAGTCAAAGAAAGACTTGAGGAGCTGCTTAGATTGCTGTCACCTGGAGGACTGAGAACATACACAGAAAGATTTTATTGTGCTTCTAAATCACAAAAGCCTGGGATGAACAAAATCTAGAAAGATCTATTTATCAGAACCCTGGAGGGTAAATGAATAAACAAACCTTGGAGTAGTGAAGGGATGGTACTATTCAAGGAAAGAACAATGCAATTCTTAAGCTTTCAGATTAAAGAGATTATATTTTTATTTCTCCTGCTTATCCAACACTGGAGGTCCTGGACGGGTTGTCAGCCTATTGCAGGGCTAACATAGAAACATACACCAGTTTGCATCCACAGTCTTCCCTACAGTGAACTTCAATTAACCACTGAACCTAACATGTTTGGATTGTGGGAGAGGAAAGCCACATGTGCACATGCAAACTCCACACAGAACGGCTGGAACCAAGAACCTTGTTGCTAACCGCTCACTGCTTATGTCTGATGAATTTGAAAACATAATCCCAAATATTTACAGTCTTGAAGCTTTTTCTCTTTCTCAGTATTCTTAATAGTATGCACTTGTAAAGCGTGGCTGCATATACCGCTGGCCTTTTATTGACTTGAGTCAACGTTTTTATGAAGATCAGACCATTAAATGTGCAATGGGACGAACTCAGCATGTTGACTGTTATTCTGAGCAGCAGATTTCTAAATAGTCTGCTGTCCTTCAGTGACCCACACCTGAGTAAGGCTTATCCTAGCAAGGCTTCTGACTTTCTGCTACCTCAACTTAAAAGTGTAATCCCGTCAAAGTCAAGCCATTTACCTGAACAGCAGACCCATTTCAGCATCTGGGTGAATGTGATACCGGAGGTCATTTAAATAAAACTCCAGACATGCAGTGACTTAGCTCTTTCTCTTTTTTACAGCAACCATCCTGCCTGCTGTCCTCTCTTTCTCATCTAGTGCTCATAAAAGGCCAACAGGCTGCAGGTATTTTAGGTTGGTGCTTTAGTAAAATAACCCATTTCTTTTTTTATTATATCTTCCAAATGAAGATGGTAGCGCTGGCTGATGGATCCACATTTTTCTCTCATGTCTCTGACTGACCTGGGCTCTCACAAACATGGTCATTTTACATATTAATATTGTCAGTTGCACTACGAAAGTTCTTATCTTCTTGCTAAATGATAAAATAAGATTTTTAAGTAGTGTATGCTGATTCTTACTGCATGCATACATAAATGTGTTCATTAAACCCGTGACTATGTGTGACATACAAACCTCACATCACTAAACAAACAGATACACACAGTCCAGCCGGACTACAGGCTACACACAGGCTCTTCTGCTTTCAACAGTATTTTCAGTTGGACACATTTCATCACAGCTATATTCACAAGACTGTGTTGCTGTGCACATGATGCTCTATACCCTGATAAAACTATGGAGTAGCTGTTGTAATTGGCCAAGGGATTTTCAACATAGTATTTCTAACACGCTAGTTTTCCTTAGAAAGCATCCATTATTTATATTTGCACACAATAACAAAATGATTTCAGAAACTTTTCCAGAGTTAAAATCAAAACCATTCACCTCCTGAAAAGCTGACAAACCACTGCTGTGCTTGCTTTGCTTCTAAAATTAAGTTCAAGCTGAGAATTATCTCCTCAATTTATACACACTATAAAAACTTCAGCAAATAATAAAGTTTATTTGTTTGTTTGTTTGCTTGTTTGTTGAAGCTGTCATTTATGTAAACAGAAAGACATCAGTTGAGAAAAACAAATGATTTATGTTCACAAAGTAGGAAACACATATATGAAGTTTTCATAGCTTATCCAAGTGTCGAGAACTGGCGTGAGAAGAAAGAGAACCACACAGCACAGAGCAAGCATGGTTTCAAAGACTTAGGAAGGAAATCTAATGAGAGATGTGTCCAAAGACACAAGTGAAGACACATTCAAGCCAGACTGAAGTATGTTGGGGACAACCTGGACAGAGACAGTGCGTCATTGAAACTAGAGCTGATTGGAGAAAGAAGGGAGAGGAAGCGAGGAAAACGCTGAGAGGAGAAGATTCGCTGCTTATTGTCAAGGTGGAAAGAATTATGAATGATGTGCGAAGATTTTGAAAGAAAGCCTCACGCAGTCATCAGTGTGTGCACCAGCACAATAACAACATGCCTCGCTCCAGGTGAAGACCACATGAAATGTTGCTGACTGGCCTTCACAAAGCTGTGACATCATTTTAAACATAATATTATTGGTCTCCCAGGATAGGGTTATCGGGGTCCTGCCCTGGAGCCAGGCCCAGGGAGGGTGCCCGAAGGCGAGCGTCTGCTGGCCGGGCCTTAGTCCATGGGGCCCAGCCGGGCACAGCCCGAAAAGGGGACATGGGCCACATCCTCCCACAGGCCCACCACCCGCAGGAGGCGCCATAGGGGTTGGGCGGCGGCCAGGAGTGGAGGCCCTGACGGACTGATCCCTGGCTGCCAAGACTGGCAATTGGGACATGGAATGTCACCTCTCTGGTGGGGAAGGAGCCTGAGTTAGTGCGTGAGGTTGAGAGGTACCGGCTAGATATAGTCGGGCTCACCTCTACACATGGCTTGGGCTCTGGAACCAGTCTCCTGGAGAGGGGCTGGACTCTGTCTCAGTCTGGAGTTGCCCCTGGTGAGAGGCGGCGGGCTGGGGTGGGTATTCTAATATCCCCTCGGCTTGCTTCCGGTACGTTGGGGTTCTTCCCGGTGGATGAGAGGGTTTGTTCCCTGCGCCTTAGGGTCGGGGAACGAGTCCTGACTGTCATGCACTGAGTGCATTCTTTTCTATTTCTATTTCTATTTCTATTTCTTCGATGTATCTTTTTGAACATATGGGAACCCGCACTTGCACAATAAACATGGTTTTAAAAGAAAATAACAGTTGAACATTACGACTGTAAATCGTATTAAACAAGTGGTTAAATAAAGTTTCAGTGGAAATGAAACAGACTTTTTTGGGCATCAAGCAAAGCTAATTCCTGGTTCTTAGCGGGGGATGATCACATCATCTTTTCCATGGCAGAGAAAAACCCTGTGAAACATCGACCCAAGTTAAGAAAACAAGCAGAGGTTCGAGTCGACATTCTAACTTGTGACCAGTTCATAGAACAGAATCACCCGGAGTCAGACTAAACCAAGCAGCTTTAGAAGAGTATTTTCTGGACAAAAGAAACTTGGATAAAACGATGTCAAAATAATTTCATTTTTTCACATATGGAGAAGGATAGTGAGGACATATTACACCTGTAAAACAAGCCAAAGGCAGAGTGATGGATGGTTTCTAATTTCCAAAGTCACTTTTATTTACTGGTGACAAAAGACAAAAGCAGAGACATAAAGACAGCCTGCTCATACTGAGCCATAGCAGTTGTGCTGACTGACACTCCTATTGTATTGGCATGCACACATAATACTGTCTGCATGCATTCTGTTGCTGCCTGAAACATTACAGCTCTTCTGGCAGCAAACAACAGTGGCAATTTAAGATATATGACACAGCAGGAGGCACTAGCGTCTGTGAAACAGTGTCATGCACCTGGTCAGGTGAGGATTACCACACACTGGGAGCCTGGCACCGATGCAGTTGTCCTTGGATAACAGTAGGCATAATGCCGAGAGGCTGCATTTGGTGCACTTGAGTGGTTTTGAAGTCAAACTCTTTAATGGCTCCTCGGCCTGCAGGAACAGACGCCCGGTGACCCTCTACACCGAGCCATATGTGGGAAAATAATCCCACAACATTCAGTTTACTGTTCCAGAGGAGCATTCAAGGAACAGGTGGGAGCGCTCAGGCTGGAAGTGAGTTTCATAGAGACGTGCGCATCAAGCAATCTGCTGAAATTCATTTTTAGACTAACTCAAAAGTGAAAAGTGCCTCATCGTATTCAAACTCCAATACATACAGTGTGCAGCTCCAGAGTCACAGAAAACCTCTGAAATATACAGAATACCAGGAAGCATCCTTCACTCCTATTAGCACAGAGGTGTCCAACTCCAGGCCTCGAGGGCCGGTGTCCTGCAGGTTTTAGATCTCACCCTGGATCAACACACCCGAATCACATGATCAGTTCATTCCCAGGCCTCTGGAGAACTTCAAGACATGTTGACGAGGTCATTTAGCCGTTTGAATCAGCTATGATGGATCAAGGACACATCTAAAACTTGCAGGACACCAGCCCTCGAGGCCTGGAGTTGGACACCCCTGCATTAGCAGTTCTTTCAGTCATTCACTACAAAGTCAAAGAAATGCTTAAATGTGTGACTGCATCACCAATGGTTTCATCTGTTGTTTCTTCACAGTCTGTGTGAAGGCTTTCCATAAAACCAGAAAAATCAAAAGCTCTGCTAACTGCAACCTTAATTATGCACTTTTCCCTGTCACTTTTATTTATAGAGATCTGATATTCTCCAAAAACATCAAAGATGGAGAGTTAAAAATAATTTTTCAATCGTTAACACAGGTATTAGAAGCTCTGAAGTACACTGCTGTCCAACATGGACACGGCCACTATCATGCAACACAAAGTAAGACACAGCAGCAGTTAGGTCCTCTGCTTGTTCCACCATCAAACGTTTCCTCGGAGGACGGGCTGATTATGAAACCGTCTGCCAGGTGCAATCAATCAGTGAGCTGACCTGCAGCAGCGGCGTGCTTCTATCTGTGCCACATGGTTACGCGTCACTGACACAGGCATTTGCACCATAAATGACTTTCAGAGTGTTATCATTAAACAGCTGAATTTTGGAGTCATTTATAGAAACGGCCGGGGGCAGTGATGTCATGCCAGCCTCACACCTGCAACACTGACGTGGGAGTGAATCAGCGATGTCCTTTGAGAAAAAAGCTCCTCTTTTGGAACATTTACACAGAAATTATGCAGAATATTTTTTCCAAATGGATCGACTCCACCTCACTCACACTCAGTTTTTCTCCGGCTGAGATAATATCAAGGCTCCCATCCATATCATCTCTGCATAAACAGGTGCTGTTTGGACTGTATGTAAGAAGACTACAAACATGGTGCCCCGTGTGCTGCCTATCAACACAATAAGTTCATCTTTAACCGAACACCAAGATAACAGTGGGACAGTCGCACACTGGAGCATTATAACACTTGTATTAGACTGCTTAAACTGCTGCTAAACCTTTAATTTAATACATTTTCATTCCAGGTGTGTTCAAAATGTGATCATAACTAATGGGCCATAGTGTATTCAGAGCAAATGATTTTTTATCATGATGCTGGAAACATACTGGGAAGGACTCTGTGGTGGATAGTGACAAAACAACAACAGATGACCGCATCAATATTTCCAATCCTAAACAAAATAAGTTAAAGAGCAGAAATATAAATAATGTCTTTGCTTATAAATCAAATCTCTGCTAATAAACTAATTAAGTTATATTATTAAGTTGACTTCATTAATGTAACTTGATTTCAGTAAATGTTTTTAAAACACTGAGTTTCACATTGTTGATGATGAAATAAATAACAGTTAGTCACAAACACCGTGTTCTTTGGCCCATTTAGTCCCATATCAACCATTTATAAATCGTACTTGCCCTTCCTTCATAAGTCATACGAACTATTTACCTGGATTTATAATAATAATACTGTCATACTAGTTGGTCTACTTGATGCTGTGTTGTGTTCAGATTCATGTAGACGGTCGTTTGCAGTGTCAGGAACTTTATAACGTTTTAACATTACGAGCTCATCATCAGGGCAAATAATTAGAATTTACACACAGAGACAAAATGTTGTCATGTTGCAGTCAGTTTGTATTAATGTGTGCACATCTGCAGTGTGTGTGTGTGTGTGTGTGTGTGTGTGTGTGTGTGTGTGTGTGTGTGTGTGTGTGTGTGTGTGCATGCAGCAGCTGGCTGTACTCTTTTTGTCATCCTGGACAGAAGGATGTTTGCAGATCTTTATTATTATTATCAATGATCCTCTGGATGAACTGTAACATTTATTTTTATTACATATTTCTATATATGCAGGTTAGCATGCTGATCAACATTATCACAAAAATGCAAATAATTCCCATTATATGCATTTAGTTTATATCCATGAAGTCACAAACTATTTCAACATCTATTTCATGTCATCTCGATGCACCAAAGTAGCTCTGACGAGGATCACAGACCTGCAAAGCAACCAGATCACCAACTCACTGCACACAGCTGCAGTCAATCTGTGTGGTTGTGCTTTTAATCAGGAGATGATTCCAGTCAAAACTAAAACTGAGATTTCCAAAAGTTGATTCTGTTCATCTGGACGTAGCGTTTTGTGGGAGAGCGCTTCGTCACTTGGATCTCACACACCTGAATCAGTTCATTAGTTCCAGGCCTCTGGAGAACTTCGAGACATTTAAATGAGCTGTGTTGGATCGAGGACACGTCTAAAACCTACAGGACACCGGCCCGCGAGGCCTGGAGTCGGACACCTCTGATCTAGAGCTCTTTTACTTTGGTATGAAAGTACCAAAGTAAATGTGAGTTCTATGTTCTCAAAATACACAGAATAACTCTTAATTGAAAAACATTTAGTGGTCATTGTTACATTTATATGGCTTTTATAAATTGTACTCCAGGTTATGGATCATATTTTTAAAAGTGTGACTTTTGCTCCAGGGCTTATGACTCTTATGAAGTCGTTCATGTGTAAATGCTGCTCGTTATTGCTGTTACTTTGTATTCTTTGCCTCATGCAGACTTTTCCATTGGTTGGTCTTTATCTATAAATCTGTAGTTGGGCTGGTTCCCTCTTATTATGTGTTGATGTGGGTAAAAACCACAACCAACAAAGCCTTCGTTCGCACAATATCATACAACTGATGGTCCCAAAAATCAGAACAGAATTAGGAAAAAAGGCTTTAAATACACTGCCCCTGTTTCCTGGAATGAAATGATCAGAACTGGTTACCTTGGAGGAGTTTAAGTCCATCTTAAAGGAACGAGAGAACGACTCTTTTACTCAGTGTGATTGTTTTTAATGTCGCTCTTAATGATTTGTTATTGTATATTTTTCACGTTTGTACAGGATATTGTATTTGTTTTAAATGTTATATTCTTATGTAGTACGTGTACTTTGACTGCTGTTGCCATGACGCCAGGTCTCTTGGAAATGAGATTTTTAATCTCAGTGAGATTTTTACCTGGATAAATGAAGGAACCGACTGTTAGTGCTGAATTTCAGGTTTTATCGCTGATAACTGAGGAATGAGTGTGTCAGAGTGAGCGGCCTGCTGATATCATAACTCAAATTCAACATTGTCACAAAGTATTGCATTTTGGTGACACTTACGTCCAACTGACAAGTAGTGAGCGGAGTCAGCTGAGAAGCCCCGGGGCAGCTGCCCAAAATGAACTCTGAAAGGTAGAAGCCTATAAACGCTGCCATGGTTGTTTTTTTAAAGCATTTAAGCATTTATTAGAGCGCTGGAGTCTGGGCGGATGCTGAAATCTAAATTTGATGACATACTGATCTACAGACATGTAAACTGTATGTCCACAGCTTCTGTCTTTGTTTCAAGGCTAATGTTAGTCTCTCCTTCAGGAGCAGAATTCAAATAATATTTCTTTCTTCTTTTACATCTTTTACATGTTTATTGGTGCCAAACGATCAAGGATAATTAGTACTAAATGTCTCATTGGAAACTCCCTGCTTTGCATTAATTAGTATGAATTTCTGTAGCAGGCCGTGACACTGATCTCTGGGTTGAATTGGGAAAGTGAGGTTTGTGATTGAGGCTCAGATTTCACCAAAGGCGTCATAAAAATCATTAAATATTTACCATCCTGCCATCCACCTGCCCGAAGCTCGGTCTGATCTTTCCATTTCACCCAAACACGTTTTTGGAACTGCACCATCAGTTCGAAACAAAGAAGACTGCTGCTGTATTTTTTGCTACCAAATCACAACTGTGTCACGTAGATGTGTAGTGTAGTTAACACATTGACTAACAAGTGACAGATCTGTGGTTTGAAGAGAAATCCCCGTCAGGTGGAAAGAGTCCATCTACTGTGGCAGCCCGTTCTCACTCCCGAGGCGTAACATGTCGACGTTTTGTCACGTCCCGCGGCGTTCCTGAGGAACACGAAAGGAGACCTTCGGCGTTCTTATGGTACGCGGCGGGTTATGGCTGGAATCCAGTGCAATGACGCTCCCGTGGTAATAGACGTTCCAGCCCTAAACCTAACCTTATTCCTGATCTTATCCAGGACTATAATGATGTTAAATTGCGTGTTTCTAAGCAATTTGAAGAAAAAGAGCGAACATGTGTAGATGGAGTCCAGACGGTTCTCATATTTCCTCTTTTTTCCGAGGTCGTCATTTAGGAACGTGGTGGGTAGCCGAAAACGTAATATGGTGACGATTTGTCACCTAGTGTAAAATGTTACGCTTTGGGAGTGAGAACGTGTTGACTGTGGTGATGCACCAAACATTCAATTGATCACCCGTATCATTTACAAAGGCATCGTTAAGCCTTTCAGCTATGATAGCAATCTTTACAAACATGCCGAGGCTTCAAATAACCTGCAGACATCTGACATATTTAAAGAGCATGAGGGAAATATATGTTCAACTCCTCTTAGTCCTGTTTTATCTTGATTTTTTCCTTAATAAACGCAGTGATGATGCATCTTCCAACAAAAGTCTTATCAACAAGAGGATGCAGGAGCAATTCAGCTGGCCACCAGCTGCCATGAATGAGGATAAAAGACGTTTAAAGGATGTTGCAAACACAATGAGAGAACTAGAGCGTCCCCGGCAGCGGCCTCTTAAAGTCCTTCTTCACAAACAGGACTCCAACTTTGTACCGGCAAAGCTTGTGTGGTTGTTACTGAACAGCACTCAGGCATGAATATCCTCTGTCCTGGTGCCCGTCAGAGAGAAGAGGATTGTGTGAGTAGAGGGCTCCTCTGAGACCACAGGAACCTGAATCCGGTAGAGAATTACTAATGGGATGGATTGTGTCAGGTCTGTGTCAGTGAACCACAGAATGCAAACTGAGAAGCTAGGGTCAGCTCGCCTTCACTTCAGCCACGAAGCTGATTCAACAACAGAAATGTTCTTTTTTCTGTCACTGAAACTTAAGTCATCATTTTCCAACATCACTCAAGCATCACATGTGAGCTTCAACAATGAGGAATTTTTAAATGTACCTAAAAATATTCAAACGTTTGGATGTCTGCTGCATGAATGCTTCTACTCTCAGAGCTGCAGATCCACCCAACATCACTGCTAGGTTTGTTGGGTTAGGGTTGCATTAAAAATAAATCTGAGGCATATTGTTTATTTAATATGTTCAGCACACTTTGTGTCCTCAGACTGATCCCAACATGCACAGTTCAGCTTTTCTCTGGTAACCTTTAATTTCACCACTTTGTGTCCGTACATGTGCTGCATCCTGTTCCTTTATAATGCAGGCAAGATGCATCAAATATGTTCTTGGTTGAAGACGTTGAAACCTGTTAACTTGTTATGATGAATAACTGACTAATCAAGCTGATCGCTGGATTCGAGCGTTTCGATCTAAATGTATACGTCTACTGTAGAAGGCTAAACTTAAAGCAGTATTGTTATTTCAGCAACAGGCTGGTCAGACAGTACAGACATGCTATTCCAGTGTTAAATAGTGTTTGTTTGAGTGGGTGTGAATGAGGCCTGTTGTATAAAGTGCTCTGAGGGTAGAAAAGCTCTATGTCAGAATCAGCCCATTTACCTTTGAGATCAATTGATCACATGATCTCCACCGTCGTGTGGAAAGAATGTGCTGCTGATCAGCAGCCGAGTGCTCAGAGATGTTCACAATGACACCGGGCTGCCCCTGTGCAGAAATAACTGTTCAGCAGAAACATAAATAGAATATAGAAATATTGACCATCAGTGAGCACAAAATAAATGGTTGATAATAACTGACAAACCAAAGGATTTGTAGATTTGGGTTTAACATCCATCCTTTTCCAATCAGGTTTTTTCCTAATTAGAGAACATCTAAATGTGAAAGCTTGTAAAAAAAACCAAAAAACCAAAACCTTACAATAACAAAAATAATCTGTACTCTTAATTCTAACCCAAGGACAGCTGACCACTGAACAGATCGAGTACCGTAAAATTAAATTTTGCCTTTGCCTTCCATAAAGCTTTTTCTGTATGGATACATACAGTAATTACACTCTCAGCAGGGTTTATACCACGAGAGACGTCCTATCACTGTGTGCAGTGAGTAAGAAGAGAGTGGATTGTTCAGCCGAGCGTAACATCTACCCAACAACATTTTCCGCTTCAAATCAAACAAGCTGCAGATCCCAGGAGGGAAACAGACTTAAGTGGTAGAGGTCTGCAGTCTGGTGAAGGTTCATCAGCAGAGGCAGAAGAGAACGTCTTCGCTCTGATTCATACAGCGATTGAAGCCTCAGCTATACATCTGAGTCATTATTTACATTATTGTGAAAATGTGTTTTTATCCAATTCCTTCTTACGTACTCAACAATATCCATTTCACATCTTATGCAGATTTCCTCCTGGAGGAAGCTATGAAATAAAAAACCTTTCTGCAGCTCCACCTCAGGCCTGACTGTGATGTTGTCAGAGGGCAGAGGCTCTGCACAGACGCCTCGTGTAGTCGACTTTCAGAGAAACAACCCACTGGGAGGACTCTTTCACTGGCTGCAGTCACACCCTGTATTATTACTACCAGCCAGAGAGACTCCTGATGATGATGACAGAAGTTTCATTAAAAGTATTTACAGTAACTGGTTACAGTTCTTGAGTCTGCCCAAGAGAAAAGACATGGAATAAATGGTAACAGGAAAACAGACAAGATGTAAACACATTTTTACTTTTGCTTTTATGAAACAAACATGACTGATGGAGTCGATGCAAAATGAATCTATTTCTTTTCCATACTGGTACCTTCCACGGTACCTTAGAGCGCTTTGAATGTTTACTGTTGTTTCTCTCTTTGACTTTTGGTAGAAAGCACAATTCACACTTTGAGTGGACACCGAGCCGGCACACTCATGTCACCTTACACCTTAGAATTAATTCTAAAAGTTCCGTAGTTTAAGATAAAGATATTTGATCCCTTTAATAAACTGTTGCCAAATTACCAAAAAAAGAAAAAAGGTGTTTGTGTCTGACTTTACTGTTTGATAACTCACTGTGAACTCAGACGATCAAAGTAACTCCCAGGTGGATGCAGGACCCAAGGTTTCCCAGCAGGACGTTACCCAAAGCTTGCCTTTATTCCGTTGTGTATCCTTGTGCCAGGTGTTCCCAAGGATAAGCAATGCACACACACCTGAGCAGGCCACCTTCTTCCATTGCTCTGTGGTCCCACAGGCCCATTGTTGGTGCTTTCAGTGGTAGACAGGTGTCAGCATGGGCACCCAGAGTGCTTTGTGGCTTTGCAGCTTCATAAGCCACAAACTGTGATGCACCGTCCTATCAGAACCAGCTTTACATTTTTGACAACTTGGACAAAGCTACAGTAGCTCGTCTGTTGGATTGGACCACATGGGGCAGCTTTTGCTCCCCACGTGCATCGAGAAGTCTTGAGTTCACTTCACCTGTCAGTGGTGTGAATCTTATGCCCAATCAGTGGATGCTTTGCAGTCTTTGTCCTTGTGTTGTCTTGTGATGGATTCTGTGACACTATCGGCGAGACAGTCCCAGCAATAGCTCAGTTTACATTTGACTCATTTGGAGCATTAAGCTTGCTGCTGACCAAGTGAATCGTTGATTTTGTCCAAGGACACAAAATGATGAAATATTTTCTCTGCATTGTCTGAAACCACAGGCTGGAAAACAAGCGAAAACCTTCAAATCAACACTGAAGCTACATATGTGTGATTCACAAGATCAACTTCTTTCCACACACTTGTTACAGGACTGTTTTGTCCTCAGTTGTCTTGCGGTCTGTCACTTTGGTCTTTTTGAGGTGTGGATTTGTCTCGCCATGTAACTGAACACCTGCTCGCTCACATGTGGCTGCATTTGACAGTGGACCCCCTTTAAGCCAGCATAGACAGACAGAGAGATCCAGGGGCTGATGCTGCCAAGTAACCAGGCACTCAGTTAGCATCAGATAAAATGACCAAGCAAACGTCACCAACCTTACTGCGCTTCACTTTGTAGGGACAGAAATAAACACCAACAACACCTTCAGCTGTTACGGGGTCAGCTTGCTCCATTATTAGGAGATGGCAGCTCGTTTCATACACGTCTGTCTTTTCCTTGTTTGTATGATATTTTTGAAGCCTGACCCTTGTGTGTCTGACAGTGTACAGTCTGTACAATGGATATTTGGCCTTTTTTCAAAGCTGTGAGGATAGCTGAGCAGTGTGCTGTCAGCCAAAAGCCTGTGTGCAACAACTGTGACTCTTGGCAGATAAATAAGATGCCACTGAGCATAAACACGTCTTTAGAAATGCAGCCTGACCTTTGCCTAAAGTCAGAGGCTCTGATGGTGCGCTCCTACAAGATGTGAGTTAATCTAAGCAGCAGGAAAGCATTTCTTCAACACTTACTTTGGCTTAAAGAAAAAAAGGTCTGAAGGATGTGCAGCTTATTAGATTTCATCAGCCTTCAGTTGCTAAGTGACTGGATTTCAAACCCTGGGTAGGAGAAGCAGACAGACAGAAATATTCTTTTACATGACTGAAAGCATTTCACTATTGGGTCAAAACATTAGCTTCACCAGGATGTCCAGCTTTTTATTGAGCTACATTTTATTTGATGATGTTTTAACTTGATGATAAAACATTGATGTATTATAATGCTTTTTAAAAAGGCCTCGTTGTCTCACACAGTTACACTTTAACCAAACCCACAGATGACATGCTCACACCGAAGTCTGGGGGATCATCATCACAGCTTAATAGATTAGAAAGAACAGTTCTGCATATAATTTTTTATCTGAGTACTGGAAATAAACAGCGTCCATTTATCTGAAATACCTCATGTTACCATATCACCCTATTAGAGCACTTGGCTCTCGCTCTGCAGGCCTACTTGTTGTTCCTAGAGTATTTAAAAGTAGAATGGGAGGCAGAGCCTTCAGTTTTCAGGCCCCTCTTCTGTGGAACCAGCTTCCAGTTTGGATTCAGGAGACAGACACTATCTCTACTTTCAAGATTAGGCTTCAAACTTTCCTTTTTTAAAATATTATAGTTGTGGTTGGATCAGAGGATCCTAAATCCTCCCTTAGTTATGCTGCAATAGGTGTAGGCTGCCTGGGGATTCCCATGATGCACTGGGTGTTTCTTCTTTACTCGCTTACCCTGTGTTTATACACCACTCTGCATTTAAGCCTTAGTTATTATTCATCTCCGGTTCTCTTCCACAGAATGGTCTTTGTCCTGTCTTCCTCCCCACACCCCTGGTTGAGGCAGATGGCCCCGCCCCTCCCTCAGCCTGGTTCTGCTAGAGGTTACTTCCTGTTAAAAGGTGTCATGGTCCTGAGTCTGCCGACTCAGTGTTTTGTGTTTCTTCATGCTTTTGTTTATCCTGAGCATGTATTCTGTTATGATTTGCCATTTGTTAGGTTTCTGTTCTGTGCCTGTCCTGGTGCCACTTCTGTCTATGGTGTCACACTGTGTGTGAATCTGTCTGTTCAGTTCAGCGTCTTGTCCAGTTCTGTGTCTGTGAGTTTCCTGTTTTATTCTGAAGGTCTCTGTCTCATATGAGTGTGTTCAGATTACGCTTCCTCTGTCCCGTCGGCTCTGATTTCTCCCAGGCAGGGGCGTCACTATGTTTTAAGGACAGGGGGGGCTTAGCCCCCAAGAGATGCACACGATATGAACGAACGTAGTGAATGAGCACAAAATTTCACAAACAGAAAACAAGACTGAGAAATTGTTTTCGTACTTTTTTGGATAAATTAAACATCCTAGGCCACCAATAGATCTATTGTTTTATTTCAGTCTGTTTTATAATACAGTGCAACAAGAAAACAGAGGAAATGTGTTTGCTGCATCAATAACAAGAAAAAAACTGCACCATCATATGTTTGTGCTACACATTTAAGCTCTGCAAGACCATAGTTTTGGATCTGCTGCTGAATCTCATTTGCAATGGACTGGGCATCAAACGATTTTATCTCTGCTAGTGCAAGGAAACCTTCACTGCCCCCTCTGACACGTACCTGACACAAACAGCTAACTGCTCTGCCTTTTCATCCCTTGCCTCATCTGCCATGATGGCATAGACTTTAGACTTTGTCATTTCAGATACAATGACACCAGTAACCAGTAACTTCCTGGGCACAACAGTCAATCATGTCATTCTGGGATGTTGGTGAGATATACTGTGCATTTGATGGGGGATTATGTTTTTGAAGAAAAGGATCAAACTCCTTCAAAAGCTCCATGCACGCAAGAAAATTCCCTCTGTTGGTGCTGTCTTCACCTTCATCATGGCCACGAAAAGGGAGTCCCTGTCTCCCTAACATGGAGGTGAGTAGTAATATACCTATACTTTCCCCCCCCCCCCACCCCGAGGGCATTCCCCCCCACCCCCCCCCCCCTCTCCCCCCCCACACCCCCCACCCCGAGGGCATTTTCCCCCCTCCCTATCCCCCGCCGCGTCCATGTGCGTGTGCACGTGCGCGAGAACGGACTTTTTGCATGTGCGTGTGTGTCCAGGGGTCATATGAGTTCACATGTGTTTAATAGAGTATTATTTAATGAAACCATTATGTGTTTTAATTAAACTCTTTTTAAAGGATTGTATAGGTCTCAGAGTTCTGTTATTTAGACATAGGTGATTTAATTTAACTACTTTAGGGGTATTTTAACTAGTTAGGAGCCTTTTGCATTTTCTTCAGTGCTATTTAGGAGCAAATAACAGGTATCCCTTTAGAAATAAACAGTGATACTTTTAAAAACCGTGTATTCCCACACAGCATTTAATTTAGCTAGTTTAGGAAGATTTCACTTTTCTAATAGTTTCACAGGCTAGTAGTTTTTTTTTTTTAAATAGAGCACCACAAACAACATGTATCCCTTTAGAAATAAACTGTGATACTTCTAAAAGTACATATTCACACTAGCGCTGTATCAACCTCAATGTGGCTTTAATGCAGCTAGTCTTATAATTATCTACTAGTCTGCAACAGTTAGACTCGCTGATTACACATAGATGATTTAACTACTTTAGGGGCATTTCACTTTTCTAAAAGTTTCACAGGCCAATAGTTTTAAATAGAGCACCGCAAACAACATGTATTCTTTTAGAAATAAACTGTGATACTTCTAAAAAACACATATTCCCACACTCTGTAACAGTTAGACAGAGGGGGGTACAGTTAGGCTCCCAACAGTCTGTAAAAAAGGTATGAAGCAACAAAAGAGGAGACCTTATCAAGAGCATCCCAGCCCAAAGGTGTTTCTTCACAAATAGTTAATTCCCACACTCTGCAACAGTTAGACCCGATGATTACACATAGCTGATCAGAGGGGGTGCAGTTAGGGGCCCAACAGTCTGCAAAAGAAGTCATGAAGCAAACAAAAGATGCTCCTTATCAAGAGCATCTCAGCCCAAAGGTGTTTCTTCACAAACAGTTAATGGCTTTAATGCAACTAGTCTTATCATGTCAGAGGCCAGCAGAAACCATGTCCAACAGAGTCTCCAAAGGCCTGCCACCTTTCTTCCTTACATCATGCTCTTTTATCTCTACATCTCAGAGGTCAACTGAAAGTAGCCCCACCTATATAAAAACACCCCATCAGACACACAGTATTTTCCTCAGCACTTCCCAACTGCCGCAAGGTATAGCGTTTTAACTTGTTATTTTTTCACCTGAATGTGCGTTGGAGCCAACTTTGCTACCCGCACAGAGCGTTTCTGGCAGTCGGGCGCTGCTTATACAATAGAGAAAAGCAACAATACAGAGTGTTTCTCTGCTCCAAGAAATCCGAGGGCCTTTCACAAGGTAAGCATGTCTGTTATACCCAGGGCATAAATGTCTGTATGTCAGTGCTGATTATTCAAACATTGTTTAAAATGTGACACATATGTTGTCCGAAAACATTTCCTCTAAATTTGCAAAGTTACTGATTTAAAAAATATATATTTTGAATTTTTAGTTCCATGTCAAACATATGATAGACTCTTGAGCATATTCGTATAGCTAAATTCACAATGGTATAACCGTGCTAAATAAAAGAGGCCCAAGCACCAATGCACTCTAATCCACTCCGCTAAACTGTATGTTGATAAGTACATGTAGCGTACCTCTACCTCTACAGCTGAAAACAGTTTGTATCCGCACTCTGAGGGGCTGCTGAATTGTTTTTAATACGGCACTTTTTGACGAACAGCAGATGATGAAATCCTCTTTATTGTAGAAACTGTCCCTGAGCTATTGTTGCTCATACTTACTGAGGTCCCTAGCTACTTCCTTACTATGTCAGTAAACTTTTTTGAAAAGGAAGCTGTTGTAGATTTAAAGAAACATCTTAATTGAAGCAAAGACAAAAAAAATGGAATGAATTTTATGTGACTGTTCATATTAAAGCCAACAACAAGTGAAAATCCAAAAACGGCTCCAATCCTTTGTATTAATGACCTCCCCCCCTCTCTCTCTCTCTCTCTGTGTGTGTGTGTGAGTGTGTGTGTGTGTGTGTGTGTGTGTGTGTGTGTGTGTGTGTGTGTGTGTGTGTGTGTGTGTGTGTGTGTGCCCTCACAGAAGGAAGGTCACAGCAGGAGCTTTTCTCAAACGCATTACCAATCAGTTTTTTACAAGAAGTGTAGCTCATACAATGGTATAAATGTATTCTTTGCGATACTTTATAAATATGAAGCTAAAGATTTTGAGTTCGTGCACATTATGAAGCAAGAATCTAAATATCTGTGTCACAATGATTTCTATAAAAGCGTGTTGTTTATGGGGATAATGTGACAAATCTTTTGTGACCCTATTAATGATCAATGGTAATTAAAGAGGAACCCTGACTCAGGACATTTTCATGACAAGTGACAGCGCAGACATCTACTAACGAGAGAACCTGTTTTATCATCATAAACACGATGATATGAAGCATCGTTAAAGTGTCACTTCAGTAATGTTGACTCATGTTTTTAATAATGACTTTAAAACACTAAACTCTAATTTCTGTGGTTATTTTAAGTTTACAGAATATAACATGTGGTAAGACGACGAGTTTTACTTCTCATGTTATGTGTATCTATTTATCATGTATGCTACTTTGCTCTGTGGACTGTAAAATGTTTCATTGTGTTCATGAAATAAACCAGACTTTCACCGTCTGCATCTTTTACTGTTTTTCTGCTTTTGTTCACTCCAAGTTTGACAAAACCTACAGATATCCAGAGTTAACTCGCTAACAATGTGGAGCAGTCTCAGTGTATTTAGCTGCTTTTTCCCTGAACACAACCAACTGAGAGAAACGCCTGTAGGCCTCACTTTGGTCATTTGAACGCTGAAGGAGATTTGTTCCATAGACACATACTAGTGTTTCCTGCACTACTGTGTTCTATTTAAATCCAGATTCCTTTTATAGTTTGCAGTGAAATTTGTTAAACCATTGCTTAATGGGACAGAAGTACAAGTCACTCTTTACTAACACATTTGTAGATAAGTTTATTGCTGAACGACACAGCTGGCAGTCTCACACACTCTTTAGGTTTTTCACGTTATGTGTGTAAGGGTTTAGTCTATCAAACCTTACCCTTTTTCCCCAGTATCACAACAGTATGACTCCCAAAGTATGGCTCAGTAAACAACCTATGATTCTAAAGCCAGAACAGAAAGATACAGTTGGAAGATGAATGATAGCGTTTTTATGATGCGTAGTAAAACGACCCCCTCTTCTTCTTCTCTGTGTTGTTGTTGTTGTTGTTCGTGTGTGTGTGTGTGTGTGTGTGTGTGTGTGTGTGTGCGTGTGTGCGTGTGTGTGCGTGTGTGTGTGTGTGTGTGTGTGTGTGTGTGTGTGTGTGTGTGTGTGTGTGTGTGTGTGTGTGCCTTAGAAGTCAAATAATACATTAGCCATACTTAAAAAAACATCTGAATTTCATTTAGAACTGAGATTCTAAGTTGTAAGGAGGAATCTTATGCACAGCCAGAAACATGTTTCCCCACTTTCACAATGCTGAGGTGCCAAATCCACAACCCCCAACAAATGGTTTATTACACGTGGGTGTGAAGGGCAAGCTTTACTTACACAGCCTCACACACAGTAGATTTTTAAAGTTTTTTTGGGTACAGGGGTTTAGCCACAGATGCAACATCCACTTTTGATAAAGATCACTCCACCTGTTTATTTCTTAAGAAATTAAGCATCTTTATTAAGCTCTTATTTATACATGTCTACACATTAATAGACACCGTGTGCTCTGAGACATTATAGTCTTCTACTTCTGCTTCCATCGGTTTGCATTTTAAACTCCCGGCCTTTCAGTTTGTTATGAACGACTTATATTTCTAACATTTTGTGATATAAAAGTGAACCATGCGACTTTTTTTATTTTCTGTTTGATGGAAGGACTTAAGACACGAGTTATTTAAACAATTCTAAATGACAGTGTGATGGCCATGGTACTTTATGTGGGCCAAATGTGTTAAGGATAATGTTTATCAATGTAAAATTGCAAAGAATTTGTGGATAGAATATAACATTTTGTAAACAGTTACCTCAGAAGCTGTACTGGTAGATCTATGTATGTAAGGTAAAACTATCCACAGTACTTCCACTTAAGTAGCTAAACACATAAAGTCACCCTTAACCAATAATCCACTGCTCCTTGAAAAAAGTAGCACAAACAGACAACTGACTGAGCAATGATAAGTAGAGCTACCCGAGGCCGAGACTCAAGCAGAAGAAAATTAAAAGTTGTTGTTTTTGTGGCTCGAAAAATTAAAGAAAGTATGTTTAATAATTCAACAAGACCCTCACCTTCAACACATGTACATTCAAATTTTGGAACAGGCTCAACATTGCTGCTGTTCAATAGTTTTTATCCGTTCGAAAAAGTCATTTTACGGCTTTAATGTTTCCAGCTGATAAGGAGAATGAGTGCATTTCAAATGTGCGTCCAAAGGCTTTAAACATCTGCTTTGTCTGTAACGACAGTATCAAACTACAGAGCATTGTTTTTACTAAAATTCAACATTTTCAGATGAAAATTTGGCTGCTTTTTGTTTTTTTCACTGTAACACCCACCTCAATGCCATTTTTAGGATATTCTTGGTGATCCCACCTTTTTCATATTTAGGCTTTTGGCACTGAGGGTATCTAATACGCATGTTGTCACTGTGTTTTTGTACTACCAGCTGCGAGGGCTCTGCTTTGAGCAGTCTGTTTTTATTTTGTCTCGTGACTGTGTGTTTTTTTTTTTCAAACGAGATCCTCCTCAGTTTGATTTTGTTACCACAAACTTTGTGTGAAGTTCACAACAGAGGTAAAGAGATTTAAACACCCCAGTTTAAGGAGGCAGGCAGGGGTTGGACCACCTGCACAGGACACAGGAGATGTGCGACAGAAGCAGAGGGAACATTTTACAAGATGATAAATGGCAGATTTAGGTGATTAAGGATTTGTTGACAAAATTAAAAGACACGTCCGTCAGAGTTCAACAACATTACAGTTTGATTCAATAAAAAAGTTTTTAGACTACACAAGGTTCATTTTCTCCTCTGATAGTAATCATATTAAACATGTCAAGAAAGAAAGAGTATAAAGAAAAATAGTAAACGTGTGTCTAATTAAACTCTTCCTGTGAACCTTATATCATCCTTTAATATGTTCGGTGTTACAAACTTGAAGAAGCACAGAAAAGATCATCAGACATTAATCTAATCAGTTTTCAGCCTTCATTCATATTGAAAAGTTGAAATCTTCCCTGCTAGACCCAAGTGCAGCGTTTAACACCGTTGGCCATAACATTTTATTACAGCTATTATTAAATGGAGAGTCCTCTTCACACACTGAGGTTAATTATGAAGCTCCACAGGCTTCTGTGCAAAGACCAGTTTTGTTTACATTATACGCGCTTTAGAAGGCATAGCATAGCATACATTTTCACTGCTATGCATATGATACCCGCTTTTATTGGTTAAACCGCCGGGATGTCTTAGACGCATAATGAGCTTTAATTTTCTGCTTCTAAGTTCAGATAGAACTGAGGTTATTGTAATGGGGCGTAAAAATCTTAGAAACACTGCGGCTAACAAGATCCTTACTCTGGATGGCATCGCCTTGAGCCGCCTGTTGTAGTGATTTGGTACATTATAAGTAAAATTGAAACCTACAATCCCATAGCACAACATCAACATTTATTTATATACAAAAATAAAAATGCTTTTTCAGAAAAGAATTGTAACTTCACAATTCATCACCGATTACGTGGGTACATTTTCTTTAAAATGCATTAAATGTAGAATACATGGTTTGGTAAAATGCTGGTTACACGTTCTAAGAATGAAAAAATCAGTCTTTCAGAGAAAAAATCAGACAGCGACGGTTGGTCGCAGAGTGTTACAAAGGTGGCTGCTAATTTTTTCTCTGAAAGACTGATTGGTGTCTATTAATGTGTAGACATGTATAAATAAGAGCTTAATAAAGATGCTTAATTTCTTAAGAAATAAACAGGTGGAGTGATCTTTATCAAAAGTGGATGTTGCATCTGTGGCTAAACCCCTGTACCCAAAAACTTTAAAAATCTACTGTGTGTGAGGCTGTGTAAGTAAAGCTTGCCCTTCACACCCACGTGTAATAAACCATTTGTTGGGGGTTGTGGATTTGGCACCTCAGCATTGTGAAAGTGGGGAAACATGTTTCTGGCTGTGCATAAGATTCCTCCTTACAACTTAGAATCTCAGTTCTAAATGAAATTCAGATGTTTTTTTTAAGTATGGCTAATGTATTATTTGACTTCTAAGGCACGCACACACACACACACACACACACACACACACACACACACACACACACACACACACACACACACACACGAACAACAACAACAACAACACAGAGAAGAAGAAGAGGGGGTCGTTTTACTACGCATCATAAAAACGCTATCATTCATCTTCCAACTGTATCTTTCTGTTCTGGCTTTAGAATCATAGGTTGTTTACTGAGCCATACTTTGGGAGTCATACTGTTGTGATACTGGGGAAAAAGGGTAAGGTTTGATAGACTAAACCCTTACACACATAACGTGAAAAACCTAAAGAGTGTGTGAGACTGCTAGCTGTGTCGTTCAGCAATAAACTTATCTACAAATGTGTTAGTAAAGAGTGACTTGTACTTCTGTCCCATTAAGCAATGGTTTAACAAATTTCACTGCAAACTATAAAAGGAATCTGGATTTAAATAGAACACAGTAGTGCAGGAAACACTAGTATGTGTCTATGGAACAAATCTCCTTCAGCGTTCAAATGACCAAAGTGAGGCCTACAGGCGTTTCTCTCAGTTGGTTGTGTTCAGGGAAAAAGCAGCTAAATACACTGAGACTGCTCCACATTGTTAGCGAGTTAACTCTGGATATCTGTAGGTTTTGTCAAACTTGGAGTGAACAAAAGCAGAAAAACAGTAAAAGATGCAGACGGTGAAAGTCTGGTTTATTTCATGAACACAATGAAACATTTTACAGTCCACAGAGCAAAGTAGCATACATGATAAATAGATACACATAACATGAGAAGTAAAACTCGTCGTCTTACCACATGTTATATTCTGTAAACTTAAAATAACCACAGAAATTAGAGTTTAGTGTTTTAAAGTCATTATTAAAAACATGAGTCAACATTACTGAAGTGACACTTTAACGATGCTTCATATCATCGTGTTTATGAGGTGACTGCAACAATTCGTCTGAGATACTCTCTTCTTTCGACTCTCACTCACATTTGCAGTTGCTATCATCTGTGCAACGTTTCCCTGTTTGCTAGTTCCCTGGTAGCTTCTCCATGTAACAACACTGTCCTTATGTGTTTGAGCCATCTCATGCTTGCCAAAGATGACTAAAGCTTTCTTCCAGTTCTTGCAACCGTTACTGACCAAACTATCATGTTTGATGTTTTTGCCAAACACTCTACATGGGAAGCAGAAAGCTGCATTCTGGTTGACTGAATATTCAAACCAGCTGTGGTTAAATGCTCGCTTCTGTGTACCAAAAGTATCATGTGGATAGCTCTTCAGCTTCACCTGTCTGGGCCCTGTGTCTTTGTCACCTAAATCAAACCCTGTAGTAGAATGAGTTGCTGCAGCTGCTTCATCATTTTCCCTCTCTTGGCCTGTTTGCTCTCCTCTCTCTGTAATAACTTGATCTTCCTCTGCCTCTCGACCCATTTGCTGCAGCTCCTCTGTCTCTCCTTGCTCTCTCTGACTTGAACTTGCCTGTTGACCTTTTTCTCCCTCAGCCACTCCTTCTGCCTCACCCTTCAAGATACATTAAAACATACTGAATTGTAATGTAAATTGCTAATATCATGAGTTCTGCTCACGCCCCACAGTAATTTGTTGCTCCCAAATATTTTGAAGTTACAAACATTATATTTTGAGCACGCATGTGACTAAAATGGTTGCAATTTAAAGCCCTGAAAAATATTACTAAATTACTTGAATTGAAGTAATATTAAAATAGAACCCTCAAAAATATGTGAGTCAGGCTAATTTGACTTATATACATATCTCTCTCTTTGTTCTCTCCACTTTCTAACCTTGACTCTCCTAAATAAAAGCTCAAGTTAAACAGGTCTTATATGTTGTACCGTGACTGAAATGTTTCATATTTCATATCCATATTGAGTCCCATAAAATTCTAATCAGACTGTCTGCATCACAAATGACTCCATCCTGTGAAATCTTAGGGATGATCTGATATCCTCGTGTTGGTGTTGTTCCCACATCATCATGAAAATGTTGTTCCAGGTTCAACATTGCAAGTGACCAATCACATTGTTGTGACGTTATTCTTTTGCGCGCCAAGCCATTCGTGCATTTATGAAATTCCAATGTTGCAAGGACAATATCAATTCTGCTTACTGTTTATTAAAGGGTTACGGTTAGGGTTAGGGTCAGGGTCCGTTGATCGGCGGACAGAGGCGGTTTCATGCAGCTTTAGTACAGTTTTTTGTTTTACGCCGGTTTTTTACGCAAAAGTATGACGTCACAACATTCTGATTGGTCACTTGCAATGTTGATCCTGGAACAACATTTAGTATGATGATCTGGGAACAACACCGACACGAGGATATCAGATCAACCGAAATCTTAGACCCACCTCTCCAGCAGAGGTCTCTCCCTTCTCCCTCTCTGTGATCCTCTGCCCTGACTCCTACAGGTTAATGGGGATGGAGGAGTGATTATTATTATTTCCACTGATGATAACCATACCTGAATGAGCTCAGCTCGATTTTTCAGAGCTACAACGAGTGACAGAAATTAACATTATGCTAACAATTTAACTTAATGCGCTAGCCAGGTTTTTATTTATCAGAATGGGGAGCACCTGGTTCATTATTTACATGGGACTCGCTGCTGTTAGCTGGAGCTAACTAATTGTTACTACCAGCCAGTGATGAAGACTTACTTTCTTGAAAAACTTGCATATATCCATGATTTCTTGCTGTTTGGCGCATGCACGCTAGTGTGTCTGCAGGTGTATACGAGCGGAGTGTAAAGTAGCAGTGAAAACGAGGACTGGATTTTCAGTAATGTGGATGTCCCCTGTGAACAACTGGAACGGATTGCATAACGAAGCACTGACGCTACCTTAACAGTGTAAAGTGAAAGGGACCAACCGAGTTATGATCATATTTGTGTGAATAGCGACAGGTTTATATTATTATTTCTTTAAACTCATATTCCTGCATCTTTATATTGAATTTGTCTGCAAGTTCTGTAAAAAAAAAAAAAAATTGAATTAAAAAAAAAACTAAAAAAAAACAAACAAATTATTTAGGGGGGCTTAAGAATATTTTAGGGAGGTTTAAGCACCCCTAAAATAGCCTAATGACGCCACTGCTTCCAGCTGTGTTTCCCTCCTGTCTCTCATCCCCTGATTGCTGCTGTGTGTATTTAAGCCCTGTGTTCTCCTGCCTGTTGCCGGTTCGTTTGTGGTCCACGGTGTCCTGGCCCTCGTCCGTGGCGCCCTGCCGCTCCCCCCTGCTGCCCCCTGCTGGTACCCTCTCAGGTTTGTTATTTAGTTTTCCCAGTTTCTTTAGTTTTGTCATCCCTCACTGCCTGTTTTGCCACTACACCACTTTGTAAACATCACTAGCATTATCATCTACTGCCTGCATTTTGAGTCCTTTCTCCCTCCAACACCACACGGCTCGCCTCGGCAGCTGTGACAAAAGGGAGTTTTTCCTTCCCACTGTCGCCAAAGTGCTTGCTCAAAGGGGGTCGTCTGATTGTTGGGGTTTGACTGTCTTTACCTTACAGTATAAAGCACCTTGGGGTGATTGTTGTTGTGATATATATACAGGTGTTAGAACATCATCAAAAAGTTGATTTATTTCACTAATTCCATTCAAAAAGTGAAATGTGTATAATGTGATTCATTCCACACAGACTGATGTATTTCAAGTGTGTTTCTTTTAATTTTGATGATTATAACTGACAACTAATAAAAACCCCAAATTCAGTATCTCAGAGAATCATTGTGAAAAGATTCAATATTGCTGCTGCTGAGCAGTGAAGTGATGTTCTCTGGTGAAGGAAAATTCTGCATTCCTTTGGAAATCAGGGTCCCAGAGTTCCAGAGGTGAAATGTTTCCACAGTCAGTGATGGTTTCGTGTTGCTCCACTGTGTTTTCTGAGGTCCAAGGTCAACACAGCCATGTACCAGGAAGTTTTAGAGCAATTCATGCCTTCTGCTGCTGACCAACTTTATGGAGATGCAGATTTAATTTTCCAACAGGACTTGGCACCTGCACACATTGGCAAAGCTACCAGTACCTGATTGAAGGATCATGGTATCCCTGTGCTTAATTGGCCAGAAAACTCGCCTGACCCTAACCGCGTTGAAAATCTATGGGATATTGTGAAGATGCGATATATGCCAGACCTAACAGCTGAAGACTCCTATCAGAGAGTCTGTCATAACACCGGAGCAGTGCCACAGACTGATCGAATCCATGCCCCCCCCCCCCTTTAGAACTGTTGTATTATAATACCACCATTATCATGGGCAGTGTCACATTGTTCTCACTCAGCTATCCCACCATTAATGAAGTTATTATTCATGGTTGCAGATTAAATTGTGATCTGTAGTGAGAGCAGGTGGAAGAGAGCCTGGAGAGGTGGTGGTACGCTCTGGAGAGAAGAGGAATGGAAGTCAGCAGAAGCAAGACAAAGTACATGTCTGAGAGGGAGACTGGTGCAGAGGTAGCAAACATGGATGGAGGGTGGACTGAGTAGAGATGAGTGCAAGCGATGATGCGTGACAGAGCGATGGCAGCAAAAGTGAAAGGGAAGATTTATATAATGGTAGTGAGATGTGCTATGAGGTCTTGTTTGGAGACAGGATTAGAGGTAGAGCTCAGGTGGAGTAGTTTGGAGACAAAGAGCAGTGAGTCTGAGATGATTTGGACATCTGCAAAGGAGGAACTGTGGATATACTGGACAAATCATGTAGAACACGGGAAAAGAGGGACCACAGTGAAGATTCATGGATGTAATGTAAGAGGACATGGAGGATGAATAGGTTGTTCCCTTAAGGGAGCAGCTGAAGGAGGAAGAAGTAAAGGTCTAATTTTTTGACCACTTTATGTCTCTTTTATAATAGAAATCCAATATTCAGTGTTGTGGCCTTTTGTCCCTGGGGCATCAGCTACAGTACAAAGGTTACACATTCCACTGTCGTGGCAACAAATACAAAATCATACTCGTCTTTTCCTCTGCGTGCTGGATGTTTGCATGGAGAGGATTTCTTGTTGTGGCGCCCACACATGGTCAAAACAATGAATACCCCTTTTGTTACAGAAGCTCAGGTTCTCAGACACTGTTTAGATTCATAAATGTTCAGTATCATCTGCATCAGCTGATGAATGACTCGATTTACTAACAACAAATATGTGATGTGTTTGGCTAAATTAACGAGTCAAGGGTTTATGACCCACAATTTACACACAAAATTAGTAACTGCTGAGATTTAAGGGACAAAACAGGATCATCAAACCAAGCTTAAGCTGGTCCCAGTGAACTCGTGCTATGCTATGTAAGGAGCACCTGAGCTACAGTCAGCCAACTGGAGTACAGACTTGAACACAAATCAGACTAAAAGCCTGATTTATTAATTACCTTTTAATGCATGAGCCTTGAGGTTGTGCAAATGGTGCCAGAGGAAAGAAGTTTCAGTAAATCCATTGTCCTTGGGAAGCGCTCAGTCTCTTAGAGTGAATGGATAAGCATTAATTATTCAGCAGTAAGCCCAAACAAATGGCACATCTAGTGTCTCGGTGCCTGCGTCAGGGCCCCTCCTGGCAGTCGATGGGTAGAGCACACGCAGACAGGAGGAGCACACCTTTAGCATGCATCGCATTACATTCATAAATGCATGATACATAGCTTGTATCTCACCCACTCCTAAGTGCACTTCTGAAGCATGTCTTTCTACTGTATAACTGAGTATCTTTCAAGGTGTCCTCCTGCTGATACAGACATCAAAGAACAAGACCTATCTCCTTCGCTTTGATCCGTTCCAGTTCCAGCAGCACTCCTCGCAGTCTCCACCCATGGTCGCATCATTTTTTGTTTGCAAATTGAACATTAAAGCTCTTCCAGTTTGGGCGACATCGAGCCATACGCTTTCTGTGAAAACCACCACATTTTTGTGGTGACTGTCACACAAACTGGCTGTGTGCAGCAACCCATCCCACCCACCTGAGGTGTGTGCTTAAATCCAAGTCTGGTTTTTAATGGAAGACTCTAACTACCATCAGGACACAGAGGAGTGTGGCAATCATGGAAGTCAAACATGCAGTAATTGTGTCATGCTGCAAAATGCTTCTACGTTCACAATCAAATGCACATCATGCCGACTGCCTTCCACATACTGTATGTATTTTACATGAAATGCAGGAACCTTGTGGTCTTTTTTCCCAGCTGCTCCATTGAGGGCGA
The DNA here is from genome assembly GCF_057381845.1 of Rhamphochromis longiceps. Taxonomy (NCBI): domain Eukaryota; kingdom Metazoa; phylum Chordata; class Actinopteri; order Cichliformes; family Cichlidae; genus Rhamphochromis; species Rhamphochromis longiceps. Next base: position 1,554,288 of record NC_140573.1, read on the forward strand.
ACACATTCAGATCAAACTGAGGTTATTGTACTCAGCCCTGAAAAGCTTAGAAATATGGTATCTAACCAGATTCTTACTCTGGATGGCATTACCTTGGCCTCCAGTAACACTGTGAGGAACCTTGGAGTCATTTTTGACCAGGACATGTCCTTCAACGCACATATTAAACAAATATGTAAGACTGCTTTCTTCCATTTGCGCAACATCTCTAAAGTTAGAAATATCCTGTCTCAGAGTGACGCTGAAAAACTAGTTCATGCATTTATTACTTCCAGGCTGGACGACTGTAATTCATTATTATCAGGAAGTCCTAAAAACTCCCTGAAAAGCCTTCAGCTGATCCAAAATGCTGCAGCAAGAGTCCTGACAGGGACTAGAAAGAGAGAGCAGATTTCTCCTGTTTTGGCTTCCCTTCATTGGCTTCCTGTTAAATCCAGAATTCAAAATCCTGCTCCTCACATACAAGGTCTTAAATAATCAGGCCCCATCTTATCTTAATGACCTTGTAGTACCATATCACCCTATTAGAGCACTTCGCTCTCGCTCTGCAGGCCTACTTGTTGTTCCTAGAGTATTTAAAAGTAGAATGGGAGGCAGAGCCTTCAGTTTTCAGGCCCCTCTTCTGTGGAACCAGCTTCCAGTTTGGATTCAGGAGACAGACACTATCTCTACTTTCAAGATTAGGCTTCAAACTTTCCTTTTTGCTAAAGCATATAGTTAGGGCTGGACCAGGTGACCCTGAATCCTCCCTTAGTTATGCTGCAATAGGTGCAGGCTGCCGGGGGATTCCCATGATGCACTGGTGTTTCTGCTTCACTCACTATGTGTTAACAGACCTCTCTGCATTGAATCATATCTGTTATTAACCTCTGTCTCTCTTCCACAGCATGTCTTTATCCTGTCTTCCTTCTCTTACCCCAACCAATCACAGCAGATGGCCCCGCCCCTCCCTGAGCCTGGTTCTGCTGGAGGTTTCTTCCTGTTAAAAGGGAGTTTTTCCTTCCCACTGTCGCCAAAGTGCTTGTTCATAGGGGGTCATGTGATTGTTGGGTTTTTCTCTGTATCTATGAAGCGCCTTGAGGCGACTTTTGTTGTGATTTGGCGCTATATAAATAAAATTGAATTGAATCTCCACCGAAGTTATTACGCACAGTCCACTACTTCTCTTTCATTCAAACTGCCGTTGCATCAACTGGGATTTTTTCTAAACAACTGACTGCAAAGCGTGAAGATTAAAGACAAATATGTCAGAACTAACAGTTACTAAAAATAATTCCAAGCAAAATGTGATAAAAAAATTCATGAAGAACATTATTTTTAAAAGTGATTTCAAATCGCCCCGTGAATATTCAACAGTTCTTACAAAGAGAGAGAATGACGGAAACCCACATTAGCGTCTTAGAGTGACAGTCATCATGTATGCCACAGCTGGCACTTTCATCTGCGAGGTAATAATTTAAAAGTCTCTGTGTTCTTCAGTGAAATGCTTGTGACTGTGAATATGTGAGAAAGGGTGAGTCTGTCAGAAAGACCGAGAGTGCAAGACCTGCATATAGCAAACAGCGAGACCTGTGAGGAAAGGGATCCAACCATGCATGCTGAACACTCTCTGTCATAAACTATCCAAAAGGCTCTGTCTTACCTCTGCTTTTGATTGTGCACAACAGCACAATCCTCCAAATCATCTTTTTGGTGGTGAATGCTCACTGCATTCTCACAAAGGATAAATACTCGCTTTGCTAATCTCTTTGCCAATTCATAAAACACAAAAGTAATGAAGCCACTTTATTATCCAAGCACAAAAAGGTGTTTATTTATCAAATGCTTGATATTCTGATTGGTCTGGTGGGTTTGGATACAAAATGTTCTGTTTGACTGTGATAAAGCAAACAATAGATGGGTCTTCAGCTCCTGGCAGTATCTCATGTGCTTATATACAGTTATGTGGCATTTTATAATATAACATGTTAGAAGTGTTTTTATTTATAATCTTCAAACAAATTAGTAAACAATGATTTAAAGTGAATGTTATGAAATGTAAAAGAAGCAGCACATATCATAAGTAGAAATACTAGAATATAGTCAAACTGCATTTCAGTAAAGTACTTGAGTACTTTCTATCACTGATGCATCGTAAGACTAAACGACTCTAGCCCAAAGCCATTTGAGATGGGCTAGTGAGGGTCCAGACATAGTTTGGAGGGCGGTACCATCACATGTGTGAATGTGTGCGTGAATGGGTGGATGACTGGATATGTAAAGCGCTTTGGGGTCCTTAGGGACTAGAAAAGCGCTATATAAATACAGGCCATTTACCATTTACCATTTACATGACCTCCCTGTGGACACGCCCCCATTGATCAGGACAAAAGCCAAAACTTTTCAGGGGTGACTGTGTAACACCTGTGACTTATAACATAACATAATTCCTTAGATGGGATCATGGGATACTGAATAAAAATGTGGAAAAATCTAATATTCCTCAATGATTTTAGGATAGTTTCCTTTATATGCCTAATCTTACTCATACTAAACTAATTACCACAGCTGCAGCCCCCCACGCTTCCCCCTGCACACAAGCTATTATAGTCCACCAAAGCAGCGCAGGATGATGATTGGCGGGGCAGATTAACGTGACTGGCAGCGGCTACAAACATGCCCAGCGGCGTGCCGTCACCACCCACACTCGGGCAGCCATTCGCCCTGTTCTCCTACCCAGTGTCAGGTCTGCTACTGTTTACATGTCAGACTCTATTTACTCAGCGTGGCCTTGCAGTCTGTTTGCAGTGGATCAGGAAAATTTCCTGTCTTACAGCCTCAAACTCTGCATAACAGGATTCAACAAGTGTTTCTGATGAGGCACAAGGGCCTGTACACCTGTAGCTCAGACAGAGAGTGACAAAAAGTTAAGAAGCTACATCACAATCAACATGTGTCACCTCTCACAGTGATAAGAAAACAGTTAAAGAGACATGCAAATGCAGATCTGTTGTGCAAGTGACTCTCAAACACCCTTTTTTTGGCATCACAGAACTAACAAGCCAGCACGCAAGGGGTTACTGAACATTAAGGGTTCACGGTCGAGCAGGTTTCTGAAATCAATCAGTTTCACGGACCGGACACATCTCAATGAAAACAGGCCGTGGTGATGAGCAATGATGTTGCCATGACAACAGGAAGGCTGAGCGTGCAGCCTGGCTTCGGTATCTTCAGGCGTGCGGCAGGCGGCACCCAGACGGTTTGGGTTTTTAACCTTTTAAGTGGCAGAAAGCAAGCTGCGGTTTCAGATGGGATCATGGAAAAATGGGGGCTGTGGGCGTGGGTGGATGGGTGAGGCGTTTGTGAAGAATTGGGGGTGTGGGGTGTCGGTGGGGGGCACAACAAAGTCAGGCATCATTTAAAACTGTGCCTCAAAGCATACACAGGGGAAATGGAAAAGCTAGTGGGTGGGCTGTTTTGTTCTGTTTTGTTCTTTTTTTTTTGTTACCCTCCTAATCCAGCCATGGCCAACTACAGAGACATGAGAGGGACAAACAAACAGGTTAACACAAATACACACAGAGACACACAACCAAAATACATTCACTTTTCCTTTTCAGAATCATAATCAACCAGAAATGTTCAGACTTCCTACTATTAGAGACACACACACACACCAGTGGACATGCTGACAGTCACTCTTAAAACACACTGCATGCAGATTAAAGAGACAGCACTGAGAGTGAGAAGAGAACAGGATGGCTACAACAATAGAAACAGTGTGGGGAGCTCAGAGAAACACGCCTGCTACCACTGACTGCTGGCACATGAACACTCGCATACGAGCTGGTTAAAGGAACAGCTCAGACTTTGGGATTTGAGCTTACCTGCAGAGACAAACACATGAAAGGCTTTCTGACAGCTATAGACGGCTGATCTGACACAGAGCTATGCCCTGGTGCCACTCATTCTGCTGTTAATGAAGCTGTCATGTGGAGAATTGCCACACTCGTTGTGATATCATTGTAAACAAATGATCTTGTGCAAGACAAAACTATAGCATCTGAAAATGTACCTCTTTACCTTACAATATAAAACACCTTGAGGGAACTATTGTGTATGAATGTGAGAGTGAATGAATAGTGGCATTATAAAGCGCTTTGGGTGCCTTGAAAAGCGCTATATAAATCCAATCCATTATTATTATTATTATTATTATTATTGTTGGGATTTGGCGCTATATAAATAAAACTGAATAGAACTGAATCTATCAGCTAAACATCGAGCAATTTACCCTTAAATTTGTAGCACTGTTTGCAAGGTGGATGTTTTGGTCGGTCCATTTGTGAAATAGTGCATTTATTATGGGGCATGCTTTTACAGCATTTGCCATCTGCGAGCATTAAAGACTTTGAATGATCGGAAAGAACTTTTGCTCGGTGAGCAATCACAAATTTTTTCCAAAATATCTCCCCAGTGGCTTATCCAGTCTTTAAGTGTGACATCATTAGCCGTGCCTGAGCCCAAACTCTGCTTCAGGTCCCAAAGTCAAACAAACACTGCGGCATCACTGAAAGTCGTCTAAATTCTTTCATCTGTAATAGAATGATCAGCGTTCTGCTCTACCAGGTGTAACAATTAAGTTTAACATCCAGGCATCCATGAAAACAGAATTTAGTAAATTTAACGGAGTTAGAAGTTAGCAGGAAGTTAGCTCGCTAGTTTCCACCTAAGCATGATATTGCATGTTCTGACTGAGAGATTTCTGAAAAAATTCAAACGTACAGCTCTGCTATCACTTCCAACATAAATGAAAAATGGCCTGTATTTGTAAAGCATGGAGACATAAAACTAAACAGCAGTGACGTTTGTAGGGTCACTGAAGTTGAGCTAGCTGGTATATAATGATGTGCTACGTGATCGCTAGCTATGCTAACAGAGGGATGTTAGCATAACATTAACTGTGAAGCTGGAGGATGAACGCTAACTTTTTTCCACTCGATAAAAGTTAATGTGAAGGTTCCTGATGGTTAGAGACAAATGCAATCGCATGGCAGGATGCTGTAAACGGACCAGACTTCAGTCAGGAGAACAACTGAGATAATCCATCCACAATTGACTATGTGCACGTTAGCATATGCTACTTCCGGTGCAGAAACTCCTGTGGGGAGCTTTGTTTCCGGTGTCCTATTCGCGCCTGGTTTACGGTCCAAAACAAGTTAAGCAAATGAATGAATCAAGCGGCGATTTACATTTCTATAGATGTCTTGGGCATTTACCCAATATATCTGTAAATGATGTTCATCGACTTGTCGATATTTTTCCCCCGCGCCTCACAGCAAAAGAGAAAAGGGATTCAAATGTTATATTTCTCAGCTGTCCCTCATTTATCGCAGGTGTTATGTTCTAAAAATAACCAGCGATAGGTGAAATCAAGTAGGTCACACTGCTAACGATCGATGCAGCGATTCTGTACTGTACAGGAGAGACGTCACGGAGGAGATCGTCTGCAGCGATCAGGACACAATGTGACGTAAAAAAAAAGCATGCAAACTTGCACTAAAAAATCCGTGAAACAGCGAGGTGAAAGGTGAACGTTATAGCGAGGGACCGCTGTAATTTTGAAGGTAAGTCACAACATACCCTTCGTACATACTAATGTATAGAAACCGTTACCAGCAATCATTCATTTTTTGTGTGGCTTTTTTCACGGTTTGTTAACATGCTGTGTAGGTGTGTACTTGACTAGCTGATCTCGACATAATGGGGAAACATCTGGTTTGACTATTCTTCACCTGTAGTTTGAATGCTGAACATTTGCCTGTTTAAATCATAAGACCAGTCACTATACAGAGATGTGCTTCTGAGTGTGGACGAGGTGTCTTCTGCTGCAGTGATGCAGTTCTGCTTGTGCTGAGTGATGTAAACAACTGATCGATCTAAACGCTTTAAACGTCAAAATTGATCATTGGATTTTTTATGACACAACAGCGGTGAGTGTTCCCACCTCTGCTCTTTGTAACTTAACGCCATCTTTCCGTTTTCGAGTTTTGGACATGATTTTGGAGGATATCTTCGCAGTAGCGATTGACCGCAAAGTAAAGCTACCGGAAATGCACAACCCCACATCCGGTCTCAAACCAGGAAGTTAGCATTGTCTCGTGCACAGGGTCAATACGAGGTTAGTCATTCATATACTGCTGCATGGGCTGGGCTGTAGTTGCATCGTAAGGGCTTACAAACTGAGCTTTAAAAACGGAGAGAGGCCGACAGTGATCACCGACTGTTTTTAGGGGCTTTTTGAGATTAAATAGAACAAGATACAAAGCACTAAAACATGTTAAAAACACAACAGCCTTAATAAACTCTGAGTAGTTTGGACCCAGAAGCAGGGTTCATACGTCATCACTTAAAGCCCAGATAGTTCTTTTATCACTCTTTCACAGATCCAGTATTACCTTTAGTTACTTTCAGTACTGAATATATAATAGGTCACCCTAGCGGACTCGGGGTTTAGGGAACATCTCTAAGTTTGTGTCTGTAGAGGGACAATCAGAAATTAAAACGTATTTGTTCAATAAAAAAAAAAAGGACTGAGATTTTTTGAGATTATTAAGGAAAGCACAACAGTTTTGAAGGTCATATCATATGAACACACAGTTCAACATAATTGAATATAATTTGCATTTTCTATCAGTTTTCCTGTTTTTGTCACAAGACGATGATACTGCACACTAGAGAGGTCAGTTACTTCCAAGAGCACAAAACTCAATAACATCTACAAATGTAAGGGCATAAAATTAGGTAAAGCAGATATGCTCCTGTGACAGGGTTCACCTCTGTGGTTTCAGTGACTGTGATCAGAAACAATCCCAGTTCACATCCAGCTGTTGCTTCTTCATCCAGCTTGCTCATTGAAATGCAGTGTAGAGGTCTGAGGTCAGTGTTATAACTAGAGATGGACCGATCCGATATTACGTATCGGTATCGGTCCGATACTGACGTAAATTACTGGATCGGATATCGGAGAGAAATAAAAAATGTAATCGATCCATTAAATATCAAAAAAGCATCTCACAAAAGTTGCGACACGGCGTAACTCGGCTCATAACCGTAGCATGTCGGAGCAGTGTGCTCACCTGATAGAGCAGCTGTGAGTATTTGTAGCCTCGCTACCAAACCAGCATTTCATCTCCGATGAAGTTACCCCAGAGAGAAGTAAAGCAAGTGTGTAAGTTCATCTCTGAATGTTTGTAAAGCATTCCAGCGTTAAGCTTAACAAGCGATATATGGAGCGACTGCGTCTTCTTGCTGCTACTTCAATCATGAAACTGCTTAATGATCAGCTGATCAGCTTTTCCGTCGTGAGTCCGTCTCTCTTGTTTGTTTATTGCTCACTTCACGCCAGAAAGAGGAAACCAGCGGCTGAACAACAGCAGAACGTTTAAGCTTGATAAGCTGTTGTTAGAATTTATTTTATATTACTTTCTACACCAGGATCTTTTTCTACGCAGCTGACGTAACTGTGCAGGGGCGATCTAGCAAAGCTTAGCCAATGGTCAATGGTAACTTTATTGTCCCTAACGGGAAATTGATTTGCAGTATGTCCGTACAAACAAACAAACAGACAACCAACACGTCACCTCACCAAGAGCCCTGTGTACAGGAGCTGCATGCAAAAAGATATTTTGTTAAAAGGGTTGGCGTAATAAGCAAATGCTTCAGCCAATACCTTTTGATTAGCCTTGTCTCATGCTTTCTTGCTTGGTGGTAGATCTTTGTTCTGTTTTCACTGAGATATTTGAATGCTAATCAATAAAAATCAAATCAAATAATATAATATAAGCCTGATAAAACAACCTAGATTTTTCATCAAAAAAGCACAATGTGCAATGGCAACAACACTCATGGTTTAGTGTTATTAACTATGATAATAGCACTAGGTACAAAAGACAGTCTATGTCTCTTTGTCTTCACTGCAGGCACTTTATAACGACGACCTGATGGAAGCAGTTGAAAATCATTAAAGAGAGGGTGATCTGAACACAACAGGACAGAGGCTGCCTTGCTCAGCACCGGCCTGTTATAAAAGTCCACAAGCTGGACCTGAGACCTCCCTGAAATCTTGACAGACACTTTAACCAGGTTGTTAAGTCTGGTCTTATTATTCAGGGACATATTACCGTACCAAGCAATGATGTGTAATTGTTTGAGAGTAGCACTGACTCCAAACAACCGTCAGGATTGCCAATAATAAAACCATGCGAAATAAAAAACCCATCTTCATTAAAAGAAGTTCCACAAAGCACAAGCCGATGCTATAGGATTTCCTCAGGCAAAAAAAAAAAAAAAAGATAAAATAAAATAAAGGAATAAAAGAATGAAATAAAAAAAGTAAAAACACTGACAGACAAAGACAACCTGCTGGTCGCCGCAAGAGCAGCGCCCTCTCCTCCTGACTGAGGCCTGGGACGACTGCCACCGGGAGCCGGGGGGGCCGATAGGGCATTAACAGGGAAAAGGGGGCACAAAGACATACTTTTCTTTCTTATTCTCATTTAAAATGTCGAGCTTTTAATAAATAATTATCTGAATCTTACACCCAAAGTTTTAATCTGATGTAAAATGTATAGAAGTCAATTACTGTATATAGTAACTGTTAAGTCTAATATACCCTAGTAAGCTATAGTACTTTTTCCTTTGGGAAGGTACCATCTGTGCAGTCTGCAGTTCTGTTGAAGAAAGATGTTGAATCTATTTAGTTATTCTTGAAAAATTATTTATTTCTGTGCATTTTTTTTCACACTGCATCAAATTAAAGTTGATTACGTTGATTAAGCATCATGGGGTGGAGGGTGGTTCCCTATTTCTTTTTGCTGGGAGTTGGAACCCTATTAGTTAGGTTGCTTAATATTTCTGCTAAGTACTCTTTAAAATACCAGAATAGGGAGAATGGTGCAGGTTTAAGTTCATTTGATTGATCAGTTTTGCTGAACTATGAAATATTTTGGGTGCAGTGTATTTTTTACATACAGGTATAACAGAATAGCTTTAGTGTTGTTGTTTATTTAAACTTGAGTATGAACTTATACAAAATGCAGCAAGATATTAAAAAAACTGTTTTATTGATTAAAAAACACTATATCGGATTCATATCGGTATCAGCAGATATCCAAATTTATGATATCGGTATCGGACATAAAAAAGTGGTATCGTGCCATCTCTAGTTATAACTCACATTATTGACATGTTCCCTGGATATAAAGAAAGTGTTCGGTTGTTAGCTGTGCACTTCGTTTGGCCAAAGCTACCCCCTGAAAATCCTTACAACATCACGCCGTGCACGGCACCCTGCACAGAGGTGAACCCTGTCGCAGGATGGATTTCAGCTTGTCTTTGATTTATGGGTCCCTGAACACAGTGAGTTAGAAAGAAAACTGGGACTGCAGCAGATCACAACCCTGAGACGTTTTACAACTTCCTCAGCAGGTAATATTTATCACATACAACTACAAAAGGAAAAATATGTGGAAATCATCTACTGCTGTATATATCTGTGAAGGTTCTCAGTCATCCAGGTCATCGTAGTCAAAGGAGCTTGCAAAGAAAAGCGTCTGGACTTCTTTAAGTTGCTTGAAGACGTTTCACCTCTCATCCGAGAAGCTTCTTCAGTTCTAAGGTCAAATGGTGGAGAGTCCCAGATATAAACCTAGTGGGAGTTTCCCCCCACAGAGGGACAAAAGGACCCCTGATGATCCTCTAATCGCCTGAGCCAAGGTGTGAAACTGGGTGTGGGCCCCAATCAGCCAGAGTTTCAGGCTGGCCATCGGGCATACCGGGCATTTGCCCGGTGGGCTGCTGGCGATTTTTTGTTTTTATGGGCCGATCGATTTTTTTTTTTTTGGAAGGGTATAAATAATGAAAGGTGTTGGATTGGCCAATTGGTCATGATCGACTCTGGGCTGGACCAATTACAGCCGAGGAGGTCGGATGCACCCTCCCCCTTGTTTAGCAATCTTATAGACGAACTAAAGAAAATGGAGAACAAAAAAAGGAAAGGAGGTGCAGAAAAAATTAGGGCCAAAAAGAAACGAGCCCTTCAGGCAGACGCTGCCAAATGTGTAAAAATAACTGAATTGTTTGGCGGTAGCTATGGCAGAGCTTCCACAGATTTAGCAACATCAGCAAGTGGTGGAGGCCAGCAGGTGGATAAGGGAAAGGGGAGGCAAGAGGAGGAGAGACCGAGGCGGCCGCCGGTCATAGTGGCAGAGGAACTGAACTTCAGGTAAGAAGTTATGACCTGCAGTCTCTCTGTGTCAGATATAAACCAAGTTTAGTTGTAGTTTGTTTTCGTTGTGCTGACTTTTTACAGTCGCTTAGAATAACTGGTACTGCTACTAGCTAGCATGACGGAGTTTAAATACTGCTGGGCGGGTGCTATGAAGTTACTGATAGTACATTTTATTTTATGCTTAAGGTTAGTTTCTCAAACTCCTCAAAATCTTAACAAATTGTGCCAATCCTTACATGTTGCACCAGCTGATTTATCATCAAAAGTGGAGAAGTCCGTGACAGGAGACAGAAGAGCAGCAGAGAGAGATGGAGATGGAGAGATGACTGTATGTCATCCGTGAGGGATGCATTTGACATGTGTTTCACATATTATAGCCCAACAAGTTACTTATAGCAATTTAAATACGAGCAATCAGTTTTTGGCAAATACCGGAAATCAGTTTTTGGCACAACACCGGCTATTGCAGTTAATAATACAACAGCTTCTTGCCATTTTTTGTGTTTCTTTTTATCGCTGTGTAACTGAGTTCAATTGAAAGCCTGCATGTGCTAGTACCTCTTGCCACAAGTTCCCAGAATCCTTTGCGATTTTACCCCTGAATGACGTCACATTTTTGGTGGGCCGGTCTCTAGTCAAAATGCCCGGGCCGATTTTTTGTCCCAGTCCAGCCCTGGTTTCAGGTGAGCTCATTGTGAAACCTGGCCCCACCTTATCATGCAAATTCCTGAGATCAGATGGCCCAGGATGTGAGTGGGCGTCTGGACTTCAAGAAGCCAGATGCTTCTCTATTGTACTGGTGGCAGGAAAATACGGTTGGTTAGTGTTGCTACAGGAAGACAGACGTATGCGTGTTGTAAACACGAGCATTCATCTCCATCTACTCCGTCCTGCTACTAAAGCGACGCGGAGACTAACTCAATATTTACCTCTTACACGTCTGCTCCTTCCTCTGTCAGCAGGGTAATCGCCAAGAAACACTTCCAAGAAATTAGCAGCCACGTCTGGAGGAACAAAAGGCTGGAAAGATTGAATTTTGTCCCCATCAGTTAGAGTTTCCATTTACAGATTAATGATGTGAAATAAATCCAAGCTCAAATTTGTGTGGGAACGTCAGCCTTTTCACACACAGGAAAAATTCCCTGCCGTCATCCTCGCTCAAAGTCTGTTGATGGACTGAAAGAGGAGGACAAGCGATCTGGGGCGAGGTCACCTGCCCACCCACACACTCTCATCCTGCCCAGCACCTCCACTTTGGTAAAATTATAGAGTCAGACTCTGAAATGACGAGTGAAAGGACATTTACATTTCCTGCTGATCTTTGAGGACTCCTCTGACCTGAGAACATGGGCTCGTAGCAATTCCACGAGTGAACAAATTTACACTGATATTCTGGCTTTTCTGCAATTTTTCACAGTTTTCAGAACTGGAACAATTCTTATCTCACCACAGAATTATGATAGAATTAGCGTATCAGTACAACATAATTAAGAAATGTATGTTTGCCTTATCACCTGCTGTTACGGCAAACTTTGTCTGATGAGTTGTTGTGCGAGGCAACAACTCTGCTTTCTTTATTTAAACATCAGCCTCATGGTGGTCCTGCAGACGCTGAAGAGGAGGAATGATATAATGGTGAAAACGGACTCTGCTGTTCTCTTTTTAGATGGATGAGCTGCTGCGTGAAGAAGGCAGAGCCTGATTCAGTTTACTGACGAAAGGAAAAGCAAACGCTCAAACATACTGAGGGGAAATTTATCAATGAGCAGGATGTGTGGTGAATATATAACAGCAGCTCTTATTGTTCTGTACAGACGCGGTACGATAAATGCTCGAAGCACAGAAATCTACTTTGTGCTTACATGTTTTCACCAAAAAAGATAAAAGCATATTTTCCCTCAGCTGTAGGTTATATCTAGCCTAATATCAGCCTGTGGGCGGAGCATTTGTGCCTGACTTACGGACGCCTTCAGAGCCTCCGAGGATTATGGGTGAAAAAGCTAAAGAGCTGTACTGGATGCAACAATCGTGCCGTGGTGAGGATATTCAGTTTCCAAGTGGCACTGCAGGAGCCTTCACCACCTTTCTATTGGCCGATCTTCTCTGAGATGATTTTGTCCCCGGTTTAAAGACCAGTGGTTGTTGACATTTTGGATATTATATATGCTGTAAAAACTTACAAATGTGGGAAAACCAACTTCAGAAAGAAATAAAAACAATATCAGCTAACAGATATTCAAGTCCATCCAACCTCTCCAGGGTGGCGGGTGCTGGAGCCTATCCCGGCTAGCTCAGGGCGCGAGGCGACAGGTGGCCAGCCTGTCACAAGGCTGAGACACAACCACTCACAGCTGTGGGGATTCAAACCCAGGACGTTCTTGTTGCTGTGCTTACTGCGCTGCCTGTATTTTTTCAAAATGTATTTATTTTAAATAATGCTAAGAGAAATATTAATCTTGTACTAACATCAAGATCACAGTGTGTTGAAACAAATAGTTTTATTAAATCCACAGATGGATGATCAAGTAGTGCCGCTGGTGTCGCAGAGAGAAACAAGCTGGCATCAGAGCTTTGACACAGCAGCTGCAGCAACGATGGACACCAAGACAAAATGCTCTTTTTGAAAGGCTGATGAAGGAGGTGTGAGGAGTGGCGCTGGCATTGCAAAATATCACAATACTGTCAAGCAGAACTCTGATTCACGTCCACAGTGGGAGCCTCGTTTTAGCACTGCGTTTTTTTTATTTATGTTTCTTTTTCATTCACTGTGGTTACAACAAACAGCTCCATTACAACAAAGTGGACCTAATTTATCATGCCTTTTTCTATACATAATATATGCATGTAACAGTAACAATATACTGTTACTGTAAAAGCTTCGTTTCAGACAGTTTTCTTCTCTATCTGTGGCTCTCTGATGTCAAACACATCCGATATGATTGATGTAGTCTTCTCATGATAGTACTATCTGCCTTACATTTATGAGACAGCGAATCAGAAGACAGTTAGTTAAAAATGTCAGACAGTGCATGAGCAGAGAGACTGCACAGAGTCCCAGCACGACATAAACAAGGTTTCATTTGAACTGTAAATTATGCCAGGTCACTCAGGTACGAGTGGAGGAAGAATAATGTGATACTGGCACGTTCCTTTAACCACGCACAGTGAAACATGATGCCGTTCATTTCTATGTGACAGATTTGAGCCCTGGTTTGTATATCATAAATGTGGCCTCAGCTATGAGCACTTCAGGAGCTCTTCCAGCCCCCCTGACCTCTAACCACACCCTGAACAGTGATGTCAGGTCAGATGTTCGTTGCCCTGACACTTAGATCAAACCTCGCCAGAGCGCTTTGTTCCTGCGTCGCTGTCTTTGTGTTTAATTACCCTTCAAATCACCTACATCACTCAAACCTGTGCAGCAGCAGCATGCTGTCTGAGACATCCTGAAGACTGTGAGGCATCATTTCCATTTACACAACATGACATCACAACTTGCTCATATTCCCTCTTACAGCACATCAATCAGCCAATGAGGGAACAATTTGCCCCAGAATATACCAGCAGCCTGAGGCGAGCTTACCACAGCTCCTGCTCTGAAAGCAGACAGGCAGCTGTTCCAGATGTGGACTTCTGCAGAGAGACTGAATGAACTATTCCCAAACTTTTGCTGATTGATTTATAACACCTGAGGGCAGCGTGTGCTTGTCTGGGTTGGTTCTAACATCTTGGTGTTGCACATTCAGTAAACAACAAGCCTCGTGAGCCGGGTGGTTAAATCCTTTGATTTCACATTGTGCTCGAGTCTAAAATAACTAAAAGATGAGCAGAAAGGAAAGATGAAGATGCCACATGTGGCCTATAAGTTGACATCACTATTATTCCCAGCACGAGGCACTGCTCTAATTTTAGAAAAGATGAAAGTCCCACACATTTCTTTGGAGCAGTGCTGAGATGCAGTTTATTAGAAAAGGCTGGCTGTGATCTAAATAGTGTCAGTGATGGAGTGATATTTCCCAAGCTGGGGCCGATAAACAGGAAGCACTGAGAGACAGATACAGGATACAACACTGCTGCTATGAATATCCACCCTGACGGTGTTGGCACCTTGTTTGATCATGACTGGAAAAATCTGCTTATTTTAAAAGTGGCATAATTAAATCTGGAAATCAGCAGGACTCGCTATAAAGCAATGGGTTCTTCCTATTCACAGTAAAGCTTTGGTTGCAAAGAAAACACTTCAGGAGCGCCACGCTCACATTTTGGGGAGGTGGACAAGTTTCGAGACAACTTGCCAACTTGTGAATTTGACTCATGCAGTGAAACTGTGGAGCTACCCTTAACAGCGTGAGCTGCTGTTTGTTTCTGTGAATGAAAGGCAAAGAGTTAGCAGAGTGGAGCTCATTGTGTGTTTTGGAGAGCCTCAGACGCAGCGGTGCGCTCTTACCCTCGCCGCCCTGGATGAGTAGGGGTCCTCGAACAGATTCCAGATTACCGGCTGCCACTTCCTCCACAGGCTGACATTCCCGTCGGCAGCCACGTCCTCGATGCCGAGTCTCTTCCCTATCTCGTCGTCCTCGTCTCCGTTGTCCACGTTGAGCTCGAACACGTCCAGAGCCTCCTCCGCGTCCCGGTGCTGTCGGTATGTCATCCAACAGCAGGGCTCCACGTCCGTCTCATCGATGCCCCAAAAGGAGAGCTCCTCCTCGAACAGCGGTCCGCACACATCCGCCGGGCAGTGAAGCTTGCCGGTGCGGTAGTAGTTGAGCACGTAGGCGAAGACGCCCGGGTGACGGTCGAAGAAGTACTCGTTGGTCCGCGCGTTGTACTCGATGAAGCCGGGGACTTGTTGCAGCTGATCCAGCACGGAGTCGATGTCCGAATCGGAGGCGAGCAGGGCCAGTCGCGTCCCCGGCAGCGTCTTTAAGGTGGTTTTGTAGGTCTCGTGCCTCGTCCCCCCGACGTTGAGGATTATCCTCTCGTTGTCGTCAAACTTGCCCATCGCTCTGTATCAGACATGACTTGATGAAAGCGGGGGAAGTTGGCGAGTGCAGTCTGAAGGTTTAACAGCGAGCCTGACGCGCACACACCCACAGCCCTGTTCACAAAAGCTCCGGGATTTTGGCCGCCGTGCGCAGCATCTCCGATTTCACTCACCCGTCGCTGTCGTATCTTTTGGGGGGGGCGAGGAGGACATCCATCTTTTGTTGACGGATATTTCACAGAGACATAAGGAGTCTGTTTGTATCCCGCTATCTGTTCAGTCGGCCGGTCGGTCAGTGCTGGGAATGATGAATGATCTCAGCCGGTGGCTCCAAACAGACTGAGCTCCTCATGCCGTTGCGCGTCTCCGGCGTCCAAGACGCACAGCCGCTCGTCATCGTCGGGCTCGTTACTTAAAATGTGTAACGTGTCGACACCTTACATATTATCACATGATTAAAGTCACCCATTGTGGCACCGCCTCACTCTTTGCTTCAGAAAATCAGGACGTTGATCTGCGCCCGTCTTCCGTGCCGTCACGGTTTGGACTCGATCAAAGAATCTGAAGAGGAAATTTCCACCCAGGAAAGAAAAAGAGCCTCCAGGAGGCTCCAGTTTCAGCACAGATCGCACAGCTCGCTGTGAGTGATGGTTTAAATACTCCCATCTACGAGGACTTCATGTGTGTTCATGCAGAGGCAACACCACAGAGACACCTGTTGTAAAGGTTTGCCCATAAATGTGTGCAGATGAATGAAATACTGACCTTAAAGAAGACATCTGTCCTCCTGACAGCACATCACACGCACAGTAGCGAAAACACGTGACAATAAAGTAAGTATTAGTTTAGTCATGACGCTCAACTAAACAGGAGAATAACAGGGACCGACACACAGACAGTAATCATGTAACCAGGGCACCGATTAAAGCTTTAGTGCGTAAAGGGCAGGCTGGGACGGAGGAGCTGATCTGTCCTCTGCCACCACAAAACCAAAACTGTGTTAACAGTGGCAGAAGAAGCAACAACAGCTGTCTCTGCATTGTACAGGTGGTGCATTACAAAATCTAGCTGGACAGAGACAATTATGGCTCAGATACTGAATAAAACCTGCATAGAAAGTGTTTGTTTACAGCAGCACTTAGTATGTTTGTAAATGAAAAGCCAAAGTAAAGACTTCACATTTATATCACACAAAGGAGCATTTTTATGTTTTTTTTACAAAGGACAAGAAAATCTTTGCACAATCCCGACGAAGAAACAAAGTGACCAGCGAGAAAACTGAAGGCAGTAACTTCCTTTCACAATCAGCTTAATAGGTGTCATAAAAATTGGGTTCTGTTTTTTTAATATACATTTTAAAGTGCAAATCATACTTGACAACATTCAGTGACATACAGTTATAATATAAAATTCATATTCTATAATCGTCTGGGATAACTGTGGTTGCAGATGAGCCAGTATCGTGCAACTCTGCATGTAGTTTTCTTTACTCTGATATAAAACTCTGTGTAGCATTTTCCTTTACTACTGTTATGTTTTTGATGTATTCTTTATTTATTGATGAAAGCAAACGAGGCCCTGCAGAGCTGTCTCAGACTCACCAGTCTGAGCATCCTTCCATGTCAAAACCAACACACAGAACTGGTTACCACTGCAGCTGTGTATCTGTGTGACCGATGCATCCGTTCCCATCTTCAACCTTTGAAAAAAGGAACCTCAAAGGCCTGAGACCTAACCACAGCAGCCCACTTTACTCAGGCTGCCATCGAGTCTCAGATGCGTGGAGTGGTAACATCAGTAGTACAACTTGTAACAAAAGTACCATAAAGTACTTCATGGTGTGAACAGAAGTCATAGCAGCAGTTCAAATATAAGCTGTATATGTACTTTAGTGTCAAGGTAAAGTGTTGCTTATTCACAAATTATTTGTGATGTTTTTGCATCAGGTGGCAAACGTCAGTGACAAAACCAAGAACTTTCCTTTTCCTCAGTGAAACTCATTTAACAGCATTTGCGTGGTTTTCAGCCAGCAGGTTTTACAGCTGAGACGCTGCCAACCAGAAGGCCCGTCGCCGTCTCCCCAGAGTGCACGAGCAGGAAACAGTGACATCTCTCAGCAATCCAAGCACAGCTCAATCAACAAGTAGACACAGCAGCTGATCTGTCTGTAATTACATGCATCATTATTCCCTGACGTACGGCTGTTCAGTGAAACTCTGAGTAACCGAGTTACTCTCCCTCTTCATCACATCTATAAAATCTGGGATCAGAATGAAACACAGAGTATTTTAGTGGGGCTGATGTTGGTCTCTCATTTGGTCTTGGTTAGCTTCTAACTGCACTGGCAGATAGAGAGGGAGGAAGTGGAGCGAACAGAGCTCCAACAGCGCTCTTTACGAACCCCTGTGAATGATCCCCACAGCAGCAAAACATTCAGCACACTGTAGCACATCAGTCAGACACAAACACCACAGGACAATCAGACACGTTTCACCCTTCATTTCTTTATATTGTTCTGGGAAAATTGAAATAGGCCCCACTCATCGTATAATTACTACTAATTACTTACTACTTCTACTTCTACATAGTACAGGATATTCCATAGTATACTATCAAATGTTTGCAAACCTCATTTCAGGATTATGTTACCTTCAAAATCAACTTAAATAGCTAATACCTAAGAATAATGAATTATGACAGATTTTAATGTAATGCACCAGTTTTAAGGTGGACTTGAATTTTCAATCCTAATCAAAGGGTTAATCATGTTGAACAACTTGTGAGGAGAGAATCACACTGCTTCTAGTCAAGGTGTTTGGAGGAGCGAAGTAGTAACTGTGTTTACTATAAAGTGTTTTAATTCATGCAAACGATCATTTCTCAGCTCAAGGGGCTTTGCAAGATTTTCTCCCTTCTTTAGGCCTGACACTTATTTTTGTCCTCTACATTCCTCAACTTTCTTTAGGACACATTGCAGCAGTTTGGGAAACACTTTGCTACTTCTGTTTTTTGCCTGTCAGATTATGTAGTCTTTGATATTTTGCATAGATTTAAAAAAGGGAGCAAATTATATTTTTGCAACAGGCTGCTAAAAACTAAGGTGCCCAATTTAAAATAGGTACCTTTTATGTTGTAAACACAACTCTGGTTCATCTCTTGAGTTAGCTGTCTTTTTATATTTCAGTTATTCGGAGGTCAGTAGTTCAACTACCAAAAACCAAACAAAGAATAATCCTCTGAAATGTTCAGGCACAAGGACTCAAAATGGGTGAAAAAGCAGCCAATGTCCAAAGGAAAACTTTGAAAGATTTGAGAACTACGGCTCAAGAAGACTGGCAAACAAAAAGAAATGCGGGGCACAGTACCGTACACCATATAGTGAATGTGGTTTTAGGACAGTGGGCGTCGGCTTTGCCTGGAATTCTTGTTGATCACCACCAGAGGTCGGATCAGGTCACGAACTCTTTCTGTCATAACGTTTCTCATTTTCCACAATGTGCCTTATCCCATTTCAATTAAACACAGGCGACTGAGTTCTGAATGTGGGGAGTTGAGACCCTTTAATGTTTTGCTAATGAGGCCGATCATCATATAATTTGAAGCGTCGGGCACAGCAGTGGGATTCAGACAGTGCTTGCTGATGAACAGCCATCCCTGATGATGCAGGAAGCAAGCAGCATACAAAGCTGGAGTCTCCATCCCCTCCTTGCCAGTAATATCTTTACTAAAAATAGAGCAGCCAGATTGCTGATCTTTATCAGGAACTGGACAGTTAAAAAAACACAGGGTCCCTGGAAGGCCAGCGTCCTTCAGCTGCAGAATCCGACCTGCTCGGGGCTCGCCCCCCAGCCTCGGGGTATGGTTACAGTTTCTGTTTTCTAGCAAAGAAAATTAAAGAATTTGTTTTAATGTCTCATTTTTTCACCTGCTTTGAAAATAATCCCAGAGAGACATTTTTAAGGCAACAGCAGCAGGAAGTCTCGTCTCTGAAAACACAACACTGGAATATAAAAAGGACAGTAGCAAAAAAATGTAAAGCTGAACAGTTCATAGAATACAAAATAGCACAATGTGAGTTTCAAAGAAACGACGAGGGTCGCTGTGTCGTTGAACTGGCGCCACAAAGGCAGCGGTCCAGTCAGACAGAGAGCTTTCTGCCCTTTCACTCTGAACTTTCAGTGCTGTCTGCTGCGATCATATCTGATGAAGCGCAGCACCTCTGCCTCCATCCCAAAGCTCCGACAGCACCATCCTGCTGCCTTTGAACACATCCTGGGACCAAAAGAAAACGTCTCTGTCTGAAGCCTAAAATAGAAACACTGCCATTTCAAGTGGCGCTTCAAATGATGACAACAAAATGAAGCTTGCAAGCTTGTGTTATTTCTGATGTGACACGGTGACCTGCACCGCAGGAGTGCAAAATGATCTCAGCCAAAACACCGCATGCCGTTGTCATATATCTGCTTTAACTGGTACTCGTCTTTGAGCTTTTTTAAGGCTGAGAGACTCAGGAGAGACAGAAAGGAGGAAAAAGAAGCTGACAGTTAGTTTCTAGCATGAACACATTTCCTATAATCACCTTCAGTGCACTCTTTATGCAGATCCTCACTGCTTGCTGAACATCCGTACTGTGAGTCAGGCTCAGGTTGATGAAGTGTGTAAGTCTCTAATGTTTCTGTGACAAAAGGCAGAAATTTTCATTTGAAGCAGCGTGTCTCACAAACAACGTTATCTTTATCTTCAAAACAGCTTTTATCCTGGAGGCCAAAGAACAAATATACTAAATTCATTTTTTTATTTATACGTATTAATTTATGGTAATGGTAGCCAGCTTACAATTAACAGCAACTTGGGAGTCTGTATGGGAAACAGTCAGAGGTCAGTCATGCTGGAGTATTTCCTCTGTATTGTAGGAAACAGAGATGTGATCACAGGATGTAAATATGGTGAACCTAACGCTATCAGTAAGCGTGCGCGCTGCATGAAAACATAAACATCTGTCTTTACTACCAAGCAGTCACACATTCAATTATTCCCAGGTGCATTTAACTAGCAGTTAAAGGAACAGCATTAAATTATGTGGAAAAAATGAGGATGGGAGAAAAAAGCCAGAGACGCACAGCCATCAGCTCAGGCGGTACAGAAGCACCAAAAACGAACACAGCAAGAGCGACGAGGACACAAAAACTTGAATGTTTTGGAGGCTAAATGGTAAATGGATGATTCATCTTTATATTTTCTAAACTCCCAAAGGGCTCACAGTGCATTTTATGATGTTTTATGACAACATGCTGGCGTCAGCTTGTTATGGTGTCACTGGGATGTAAGACACCGTATTGAAAAGATAAGACGTGGTTGTTCAGCTCTCTCCATGCCCTTTTATACCACATACTCGATCGTGGCTCAAGAGTTGGGAGTTCGCCTTGTAATCGGAAGGTTGCCGGTTCGAGCCCCGGCTTGGACAGTCTCGGTCGTTGTGTCCTTGGGCAAGACACTTCACCCGTTGCCTACTGGTGGTGGTCAGAGGGCCCGGTGGCGCCAGTGTCTGGCAGCCTCGCCTCTGTCAGTGCGCCCCAGGGTGGCTGTGGCTACAATGTAGCTGCCATCACCAGTGTGTGAATGTGAGAGTGAATGGGTGGATGACAGGTTGTGTAAAGCGCTTTGGGGTCCTTAGGGACTAGAAAAGCGCTATATAAATACAGGCCATTTACCATTTACCATACTCAATACGGTTTAGTCAGTGTCCAGATGAAATACTTAGCCAACCTAGGTACTCATGTCCCCCAAGACCCAGAATATTGCTGTGAAGTTTGAAGATGATCCATAAAAGCGTGTGTGGTCTTAAATAATCAGGCCCCATCTTATCTTAATGACCTTGTAGTACCATATCACCCTATTAGAGCACTTCACTCTCACACTGCAGGCCTACTTGTTGTTCCTGGTGTATTTTAAACCCCCAACTGGTTGCAGCAGATGGCCCCGCCCCTCTCTGAGCCTGGTTCTGCTGGAGGTTTCTTCCTGTTAAAAGGACATCAGAGCTGAAATCGATTTCTTGAAATCTGTGGACACTAGACCGCTAACAAACGGATAAACCAAGAACAAAAATGACTGAAAGCAGAACCAACAGCCTCTAAGACAGCTGGAATAATAATAATAATATAATAAGCTGGAATAGTGGAACGCTGTAACATTATCGAAGGTGGAATTCGTTCCAGGTCAGATGTCGACACGTACAGTCAATTTTTCAAAGTTTGCAGTTTGGTGCAGTGTTGGGAAATAATGAAGCAAGACTACATCCACATGTACACAGGTAGTTTTTATAACAGGTGGTGATATGACCCTAATCGCTGGCCACTCAGAAGCCTCCGGACAATAACACAGTCTGATGTCAAAAAGGGGAAACAGGCGCACGGCTGGTTCCTTTGTCTGCATGTAAATGTAGAGACAGAGTTTCTGAAAAGCTTCAAAATTCTGTTTTCAGTGACCTAAAACACACTTAGCATGTGAACAAAAGGCTAGATAAAAAATCTGAATAGCTTCAGGTTACTTTGTGTTACATTTCATTATTCATTATGTAAAAGTAACAGGTTTTTAGTTGTTGTGTTTGATGTGATAACGGAACAATCAGAATTCACATGAGGCTGGAATATTGACTCGTCAGTTAGCTAAATTTTAATGCATTGCATATTAACTCAGTACTTTTTTTTCTTTCATGTTTTTGCTAACATGTAATATATAAGCTTGCATTACATCAGAACCACTAGCTGATCTCTGCACAGGGACCTAAACAGCCAGCTAAGCAAGAATTATTCATTACACTCCTTCACACAGCACAAAAGCAAAAATCCACTGTGTTAAAAACACACTTAACAAAAGTTCAACAAATGATGTCGATTATATCTTCAAATGAAGATAAGAAGACCTGACTGAAACATTTCAGTTCCACATACATCCACTTTATAAATGCTCTAACTGCTTTGAGAATGCTTTCAGTGTGATTAGAAGTCCAGCCCTGAAGGAAGCTGTGAGGGAATTAGTTCTGTGTACAGGTCGTGCTGTACTTTCAGCTTCTGTCTCACAACTGTGGAATGCAGTCATTAAAACACACACACACACACACACACACACACACACACACACACACACACACACACACACACACACACACACACACACACACACACACACACTATCCTGCTAACCACGGGCTCTTGGATGGAATTAGGCAGAAATCCCAGTGGAAGAAAACTGAGCTGATTAAATGTTGCTTTCCTAATTGAGAGAGCCAGGCTAATTTGCAATGAATCCCAGACCTTTTTTTCTGTGTTTCATGGGAGGAAGCTATTAATAAACTTTGTTATGTTTAATTATAAGTTTGGATTAGAAGAGCAGGTTCGTATCACCAGGATGCTTCTGAGAAGGGTCCTAAAGAGGTCTGTTGTACTGGAACATTTATTGTTCCCCATGTAACTGTTTTCTGTTTGACTATCCATAAATAAATAGATCCTTTTTTAATGCATTAAATAAATAGAAACCTATGCACACCCAGTAAACAGTGCTGAGCCCTTTTGCTTTTGCTGCAATTATGTTCCTGTGGCGCCATCTGCAGGTAGTGCTTTGACATTTCGTCTGGAATGAACTCATTGATACTTGCTGACTGTGCGTCTGCATCTTTTACTATAATGGCTGAAACAATAACGTTTCATATTTCACTATGTAAGGTCTTTTCACCTGTTATTCCTCAAACCTGTGTGTCTGTGGTTGCAGCCATGTCCTCTCACTTCTGATCCACTTACCGTGTGTTCATAATCCTCTGTCACAGAGAGCTTAAACGATCCAGTGACTAAAATGGCAATGGGGTGGTTCTGATGTAACTCCACTCTTACCCACAAACACATTTAGTCTGATACAGTTTCCCTTATTTGGGAAGACGGGAGACGTACAGGAGTCTGTTCTTCCACGATGGTTCCTCCTCTTTCTTGGGTTTCTGCCCCCTGAGGTACCAGAGCAGAGTCACAAATTCTTTGGCACTCTTTGGTAATATTGTAGAAAATGTTAAACTTAATCATCATCTTGGCCTCCTCTGACAACCTGTTTGCTGTTGTCTGTTGCTGAAAGGCAGTGGGGAGAGGGGAGACTTGGGCAGTGCATTTATAGCAGCATATAATGTGTTTCTGGATACACTGCTGCTTTTTCAGCATTCAAATATTGATGGCTCCGTGTCAGAGCTGGCTATGAATTTAAGACGGATCAGGCCTTAACAAAAAAGTTATCAATAGTTCTTTTCAGGCTGCTCACTGGGGCTCACTGATCATCACTGATTTCTACAATCTATTCGATTCCGGTTCACAAGGTCCCGGTTCGATTCAATTCAACTTAGCCTCAGACAGTCAGAAATATTATAATTCTGAACATTTATCAGTACTGATACATGTGAGACTTCATCAGCATTGTGAACATCACAGCAGAGACCTTTGTGTGAAAGTAACTGAGAATAAAACACAGAAAAACATGAAGGAGATTTTCCTGGTCTGGCTCTTTGTGGCAGATAACCATAAAAATATTCTGCAGTTTTGCATCATTTTAAAATGTTTAAATTTCTTCAGTATTGAACAGCAGAAATGAGGCTTTCTTGTCCGAGGTCATTTAAATGAAAAAAAGCAGACAGCGCTGTGAACAACAGTAGACTGATGGGTAATAAGCGAATGAATAATGCTGAAAAGAGAAATTTGAGATGGGAAACTGTTCTTGAAGTACACACAGAGCTGTGCAGGAAGTGTGATTTTTATCGTGGTGGAAGCAAAATAGTAAAAGTCAGAGGGAATTCATGACGGTATTTATCAAATGTGAAGCGTAGTTTGCTGCTTCTTTTGCTGCTGGTTCAGTGAATTTTGGTCGGAGAGAGACAAAACCTGCAGCTTCAGAATCGAGCGCAAAAAAGATGTAAACACAAAGCGCAGACCCAACGCATCAGAATCAGTGAGCTGTCGGCTTTCAGCCCCGATGGCGCGTCCGTGTACGGGTGGTCGGGTGAGACAGCTGAGAAAGACAAAGCTAATTCTGATGCGTCAGGTCCGCTTTGTGTTCACGTCTCTGTGCAGAATCCGTGTACCTGCTCTCAATATGAACATCTGCATGGAGCCATTCGGTACATGAAGAGAGGTAGGAAGTCCTCTTCCTTTTTTTGGGTGGAACAGCTAGGCCCCTCCAGTTCTCAACTGCATCCCCATCAGCCGGAAGAATGTTTGTGGCAGCATCAGATCCCACAAACGGGTGAGCATCCATTTTTATTTTGTCTTCTGCATTGTGAGTCGACATGGATCCAGAATTGGCATCTGTGACTTTCAGTGATCCCACTGTTGGCTCATCTTTGACCTTTTCTTTTGCAGAACAAATCCGCATATTTCCCTCGATGAAGGAAAGATGACGAGCAATGAAGCGATCGACTCGAAGAGGCAAGTTATCATGTTTGAAAAGGCCGTGTTTTGTTTTTGAACTCAGCTTCAACAGTGGCTGAAAGGTGCATCTGTGCAGTCTGCAGTTCTGTTGAAGAAAGATGTTGAATCTATTTAATTATTCTTGAAAAATAATTTATTTCTGTGCATTTTTTTCCCACATTGCATCAAATTAAAGTTGATTACGTTGATTAAGCATCATGTGTCAGTGCGCTACAACGTAGCTGCCATCACCAGTGTGTGAATGGGTGGATGACTGGATATGTAAAGCGCTTTGGGGTCCTGAGGGACTAGTAAAGCGCTATATAAATACAGGCCATTTACCATTTATCATGGGGTGGGGGTGGTTCCCTATTTTTTTTCCTGAGAGTTTGCAACCCTATTGGTTAGGTTGCTTAATATTTCTGCTAAGTACTCTTTAAAATACTAGAAATATTTTGGGTGCAGTGTATTTTTTGCATACAGGTATAACAGAATAGCTTTAGTATTGTTGTTGTTGTTGTTTTTTTAACTTGAGTATTAACTTGTACAAAAAGCAGCAAGATATTAAAAAACAGTTTTATTGATTACAGTTTTTGCTCGTTGCTTGAACACTATAAACCCATGCCTAGACTAAAGTAACACAAGTTGAAGCTTTTGTTACCATACCTCAAACACATGTACCCATACCTTAAACAAAAGCGCTGCTTTGCACCCCAGTTCCAATTATGCAACACACCTACTCCTTTATGCAACACACATGGTCCTGCATGCTACACTCTATTTCATACATAAGACACTTCGCTCACAAAATGAAATTTCAGGGTGCCATTCGGAAAACACATGTATCCAAAATACAAAACACATCGGGTAATTGCAACCACTCAAATACACACCTGAAGGCACTTACTTGCAAAACCGAACACCAATTAGCCAACTACA
Organism: Rhamphochromis longiceps; assembly: GCF_057381845.1. Lineage (NCBI taxonomy): Eukaryota > Metazoa > Chordata > Actinopteri > Cichliformes > Cichlidae > Rhamphochromis > Rhamphochromis longiceps. The sequence goes on from NC_140573.1 coordinate 1,579,918, forward strand.
AAAAGCCCTCAGCGTAGCCATTTCAAGAACTTTGCAAGCATGGATGGAGGGAGAGCAAGAGGAAGAGGAAGAGGTAGAGGAGGAAGAGGAGGAGGAGGAGGTTGAAGAGGCCATGCACGGACCCATATTTCTGATGATATAAGAGCAACTTTGGTGGACCATGTCATCAACCATGGCCTGACTATGAGGGAAGCTGGGCAGAGAGTCCACCCACATCTAAGCTGCTTCACAGTGGCATCTGTAATACGAACATTCCGACTAGAAAACAGGTCTGTCTTCACCTCCATACCTTCTGCTCTACTCAGATGGTTTTATAGCACTGTTCTACAGTATATCACATTACCATATCAAGTGTACGGGGTGCTAATGCTCCTTTTGCAGCCAAAGTGGCTGATTCCTTATATTGAAGTACAGTGTTGTACAGTGGATGACACAGTACATACAGTAAAGTACTGTAAGAAAAATAAGCAAACCGATGACAATATGTGGTTGTATTTCTCTAGAATGACTCGAAGACCTTCTGGGGGAGGACGGCAACACCTGTTCACACAACAGCAGGAACTCGCCGTTGTGGACCTAGTGAGGGCAGACAATGCCATCCGTCTCCACCAGCTACGAAAGCAAATACTTGCAGACAGGCGAGTGTTCAGCAACATAGACCATGTGAGCATCACCACCATCAGACGCATCTTGGGTAAACACAGCATCACCATGAAGCAGCTCTACAGAGTCCCATTCGAGAGGACCAGTGACAGGGTCAAAGGACTTCGAGCTGAATATGTACGGGTACGTGTAACTGTCCCTTACATTTACAATAGAGTATTGGTGAAGTCCAGTAGCAGCTGAATATGTACCATATCAGTACCACATGGATCCATTCTGAGAGCTACACAGGTACCTGTGTGATGGGGTGAGGGTGCTGTATGTGTAGCACTGTAGTACAGTGATATGTTCCCCTTTTTTTCAGAGAATCTTGGCCATGGATGGAGCTGCACAGCCTCATGAATACATTTTCATTGATGAAGCTGGATTCGACCTGAGCAAAACAAGATGAAGGGGTCGTAATGTAATTGGCCAAAGGGCAATTGTGCACGTCCCAGGGCAGCGCGGGGGAAACATCACATTATGTGCCGCCATATGCCTTCGAGGGCTTCTGCACCATCATGCAATACTAGGTCCATACAATAGCCAACACATACTCACATTTCTAGATGCTCTCCATGATATAGTTGTACAGAACAGAGCAGATCAGCCCAGGTTTGTGGTGATATGGGATAATGTCAGTTTCCATTGGGCTGCTCTGGTCCAGGCCTGGTTCTCCAACCACAATCAATTTGAAGTGGTATACTTGCCCCCTTACTCACCATTTTTGAACCCTATAGAGGAATTTTTTTCGGCTTGGAGATGGCGAGTATATGACCGCCAACCACATGCCCGCATGCCTCTTCTGCAGGCAATGGAACAGGCCTGCGGCGACATTCAGATGACAGCAATCCATGGATGGTTTCGACATGCAAGAGGATATTTTCCCCGGTGCCTAGCGGGAGAGGACATTGCTTGCGATGTTGATGAGGTCCTGTGGCCAGACCCCAACAGATGGCGGGATCCATGAGCCCACTTATGCACAATTGTCATGGTTTTTTGTGTTTACAGTATAGTGTTTTTTCTATTGCAGTATTATTGTGTTGTTGTTGTTTTTTGCTTTATCTGAATTCATGGTACTGCAATGTACAATATTGAGTAGGTCTATTTGCGTTTTTGGTTGTTTGAAAATGTGTCTCCTGTAAATGTGCCTTCTGAATAAACAATGGAAATCAAGGACTGCAGTGTTTTATGTAAAGAAGACTAGTGTGTTCCCCCTGATCTGTCAGTGTTTGCATATGATGCAAGTATGTGTCATTTTGTCAACAGAGTTACATTTTGACAAAGGAATGTTAGGTTTTGACAGCAGAGTTTAGGTTTTGGGAGTAGAGTTTCAATTTGGCACAGATGTGAATGGTATACAGTGGGGCAAAAAAGTATTTAGTCAGCCACCGATTGTGCAAGTTCCCCCACTTAAAATGATGACAGAGGTCAGTAATTTGCACCAGAGGTACACTTCAACTGTGAGAGACAGAATGTGAAAAATAAATCCATGAATCCACATGGTAGGATTTGTAAAGAATTTATTCGTAAATTAGGGTGGAAAATAAGTATTTGGTCACCTCAAACAAGGAAAATCTCTGGCTCTCACAGACCTGTAACGTCTTCTGTAAGACGCTTTTCTGTCCCCCACTCGTTACCTGTATGAATGGCACCTGTTTGAACTCATCATCTGTATAAAAGACACCTGTCCACAGCCTCAAACAGTCAGACTCCAAACTCCGCCATGGCCAAGACCAAAGAGCTTTCGAAGGACACCAGGAAAAGTATTGTAGACCTGCACCAGACTGGGAAGAGTGAATCTACAATAGGCAAGCAGCTTGGTGTGAAAAAATCAACTGTGGGAGCAATCATCAGAAAATGGAAGACATACAAGACCACTGATAATCTCCCTCGATCTGGGGCTCCACGCAAGATCTCATCCCGTGGGGTCAAAATGATCATGAGAACGGTGAGCAAAGATCCCAGAACCACACGGGGGGACCTGGTGAATGACCTGCAGAGAGCTGGGACCAAAGTAACAAAGGTCACCATCAGTAACACACTACAACGGCAGGGAATCAAATCCCGCAGTGCCAGACGTGTTCCGCTGCTGAAGCCAGTGCATGTCCAGGCCCGTCTGAAGTTTGCCAGAGAGCACATGGATGATACAGCAGAGGATTGGGAGAATGTCATGTGGTCAGATGAAACCAAAGTAGAACTTTTTGGTATAAACTCAACTCGTCGTGTTTGGAGGAAGAAGAATACTGAGTTGCATCCCAAGAACACCATACCTACTGTGAAGCATGGGGGTGGAAACATCATGCTATGGGGCTGTTTTTCTGCCAAGGGGACAGGACGACTGATCCGTGTTAAGGACAGAATGAATGGGGCCATGTATCGTGAGATTTTGAGCCAAAACCTCCTTCCATCAGTGAGAACTTTGAAGATGAAACGAGGCTGGGTCTTCCAACATGACAATGATCCAAAACACACCGCCCGGGCAACAAAGGAGTGGCTCCGTAAGAAGCATTTGAAAGTCCTGGAGTGGCCTAGCCAGTCTCCAGACCTCAACCCCATAGAAAATCTGTGGCGGGAGTTGAAAGTCCGTGTTGCTCGGCGACAGCCCCAAAACATCACTGCTCTCGAGAAGATCTGCATGGAGGAATGGGCCAAAATACCAGCTACTGTGTGTGCAAACCTGGTAAAGACCTATAGTAAACGTTTGACCTCTGTTATTGCCAACAAAGGTTATGTTACAAAGTATTGAGTTGTATTTTTGTTATTGACCAAATACTTATTTTCCACCCTGATTTACCAATAAATTCTTTACAAATCCTACCATGTGGATTCATGGATTTTTTTTTCACATTCTGTCTCTCACAGTTGAAGTGTACCTCTGGTGCAAATTACTGACCTCTATCATCATTTTAAGTGGGGGAACTTGCACAATTGGTGGCTCACTAAATACTTTTTTGCCCCACTGTATACAGCCAGGAGCAACCCCTCCCCCAAGTTCTCCACCAATCTACACTTTCATATTTTGTGGAATTTTTGTTTTTAAGATGGAGCTATTGAATTTGTGAGTTTATTAAATTGAGTCTGAGTATTTAACCCATGTACTGTACAGCACTTTAGTCCAGTGTGCTACATGTTTTAAAGTGCTTTAGGCTACGTTCACTCTGCAGGTCTTGATGCTCAATTCAGATTTTTTGATCAAATCCGATTTTTTTGTCTGCGTGTTCACACTACAAATAAAATGCGACAGCAAACGCGCTCTAGTGTGAACGCTCAAAGCGGCCGCATGCGCAAAAGAAGACGTCACACACAACGCGCTCTGTTTAGACCCAGAGCAAACAGTATTGTTTGATAGATGGCCCTTAATATAAAGACTTTACGTTTCCCAATTTTTGCTTTAAGTTATTTTGTTATTTACATAATAATGTAACTAACCTAATAATGATCCTTATTGCTGTTTTAGAGGAGCGGTGCTTCAAAGGATAGTTGCAGATTTCTGTCAGAATCTGCAGATTATACAGTACAAAAAAAATGTTCACGTTTCTCCAACATTGTCTTCCCAACAGTTTCACTGATATCTACACGGGAAGCGTTCGCGATGTCTTCTCTGGCGCTGATAATTGGTGTCTGTCTTGTGTCGGTGACGTAAAAGACGGATTTAATGCGACCTGACCGTTCAAACAGCAGTCGCTTTCTAAAACATCGGATATGTATCGGATTCAGCACCACATACGAAAGTGACCCAGATCGGATTTGAAAATATCGGATTTGTGCCGTTCACGCTGTCATACCATGATCGGATATGGGTCGCATAGGGTCAGAAAAGTCGGATTTGATGCGCTTTCGCCTGCAGTGTGAACGTAGCCTTAGAAACTTTTTTCTTGGGCATTTTTGAAAATGTTTAACATTGAAAAAAAATCCTTTTGATCCAGTTAGCTATATCATGTATTAACTCAGTAACTAAAACCTCAGTATTTTAAATGTAAGCTTACCTTGTTCAGAAATCAGATGAACGCTGTTCTAAGAATCCTTCAGACACAGTAATGCCAAATAATATTTTTTCTGCCAGAAAATGTGTATTTGATGCAAAAGACTGCTAGCTTGTTCGTTTCTCAAAAAGTGTTCATGGGAGTGTAAAAAGTTTTTTTAATCCACTCTGAAAAAAATAAATACTCAAGCATTTGCATCGTGGTTTTATGAACAAAAAGTGAGTAAAGAAATTGAAGTTAAAAAAAAATACACTCATTACAAATTTAGCTGATTAAATACAACAAGAGGGTTTTTTTAACAGAACTTTATTGAACAAGTGAACACAGAAAGTGAAAGGTCATATGAAAAAGACATTTTTCAGCAGTAAACCATAACAGGATATCTCAAATCATAGCAGCATAAACGCTAATTTTACCTGCACAAATCAGCACAAACGTAGCACTAAAAAAGTAGACCATTTTGGTTTGTTTTGGAGCAGTCTGGGGGGATGGTGACCTTTGAATGACCTATAAAATAAAGTTTAATATCTCGGAAACCGTAGCAGCACAAATGCTAATTTTACCTGCACAAATCTGCACAAACGTAGCACTAACTGCTCCGGCTATTTGCCTTTACGTTTCAAGTGGGTGGGGGGTCAGCTTCACTCTGCTGGAGGGAGAGAGAGCCAGGGACAACAACGTCACATTAGAAAGGTATAGTAATCATCCACAACTATTTTCAGTTGCAGATGATAAAGGATTCAGAAAGTTTATTCATGCAGGCCCATCTGACAAAATATGCATCTTCTTTTTGTTTTCATATTTTAATTTATATTTAATTGTGTTGTGGTTTGCAGTGTTTTGTGTTGTTTAAGTTGAACTGTGACTAGTTGGTTTTTGTATTATATGATTTATTTATTACATTTTATGTGGAGTGAATAAATACAAGTATATTTACGGTAGCCCCTAGAGACAAAGCATGTACAAACCCAGAAGCACGTACAAACTCCAAAACACGTAAAAACTCCGAAACACGTAAAAACTCCGAAACACGTACAAAACACAACAGAAGTGCTCCAGGATGCTAGGGCGCAGTGTTGAGCTTTTGTTACCTAGTGGCTACACAAGCCAGCAAGTACCAACGATCGGATTTAGTGTGTGGTAGTAACAGGTAAATGAAAATGTTTTTGAATTATTTGAATATATATGAGTGCTTGTGTATAAATACACAAACACATATGCTTTCAATTGTGTAATTTAAGTGTCTAGGTAGCTCTGTTTTGGAAGTTCAGTTAACGCTAGAAATGTGTTTTGGAATTGGAGTTTGTACGTGCTTTGTCTGTAGGGGCCACCGCATATATTATATATAAACATATATAAATAAAAAGGCCCTGGGGACTTTTTGTGGCTTTCTTTTTCCGGTTACAAGCCATTTGCACTGTGTTGAATGGAATATAGCCAAATTTTACAAAAAAAAGTTTGGTATAATTTTATTTCAAAATTTAAGTCTGACTTCCTTAAATTAGCTTCAGTGGCTAAGCTAATAATGCACATCCTCTTAAGGCCCTAGTGGCCCATTTGTGCCCCATTGAAACCCATTATAAACGCTATTTTTCACTGCCCAATCATTACCATCAAGTTAAATGTCATCTTTTCACTTTCACTGTGACTTTGAAGCAGGGGTCTTAGAATTGTAATTCTTTTTTATTTGTCCACCAGGTGGCGCCCTTGTTTCACATTTGACACCTGCTGGAAATACAACATTTACAGCTGGAAAATCCCACATTTACCACAGTGTCTTTATGCTCAAATGATGAGTTTGGGTCACTATCAATGTGGGTGTGTCTTAAAATAAAATAAAGGAGTGTGTGTCTAACCTCAGAATCAAAGAGTGTGTGTCTAATTTCAAACGTTTTTTCTCCTTTTGAAGTCCACACTGCAATGCAAACAAATCAAATATAAAACTAATACCAAAGCCAAATTAGACTTGTTTTGTCTGCAAGCTCAGGTTGTTTATGCAGCTGCACTAAAGCCGTGGTTATAAGAATGAGCAGTAGCGCGGGAGTAGTCTTTTTCACAATGGCAAGACGGTACAACACGGAGGAAGCGTTGCAAATGATCCTGGACCCCGAGTGCGAGGATAGCGCCTCATCATCCACCGAGGATTCGGGGGATGACGCGGAGATTTCTTCGGAGGAGGAAACGGAGGAGCTGGAGTCCGGTTCCGACTCATATGGATCAGAGTCTGAAAATGAGAGCGGAGAGATGGAGGAAGAATCAGCAGGGTGGATTTCCAAAAATGGAACAAAGTGTTCTCCGACAAACGCTGAGACGCTCCGCTACGTTCCAGCGGCCACGGGACACACCGGACCTACTTTTCATGCCACCGCCGGGATCAGTGACCCACAATCCAGTTTTTCTCTTTTTGTCACCGATGACATTATCCTGCATATCGTCTCAATGACCAATATCCAGGGGAGACGTACTATCGCTGACTGGAAAGATGTGGACAGCGATGAACTGCGTGCGTATGTGGGGCTACTAATTCTGGCTGGTGTTTACCGTTCCCGAAACGAATCAACACTCAGTCTCTGGAGTGAGAAATCCGGCCGGGTGGGTTTCGGGCTACCATGTCCGAGAAAAGGCTTCGCTACATCAGCAGCGCTCTCCGATTCGATGACAAACTTCCGAGACCAAGACACCGTGATGACAAACTGGGTCCATTTCGCAAAATCTGGGATATGTGGACCCATCGCCTCCAGATGATGTTCTGCCCAAACAGGGAAATTTGTGTGGATGAACAACTTATTCCTTTCAAAGGGAGGTGCGCCTTCATGCAGTATGTGCCCAAAAAGCCAGCAAAGTATGGTCTGAAGGTATGGGCGGTCTGCGACGTAGAGACGTCTTATGCCTGGAGACTGCAGCTCTACACGGGCAAAGCAGTCGGTGGGAGCGAGATCAACCAGGGGATGCGAGTGGTTCTGGAGCTGACAGAGGGGCTCCAGGGACACAGCGTCACGTGTGACAATTTTTTTACTTCCTTCCCTCTGTCAGAGGAGCTGCTCAGGCGAAAAAATACCCTGGTTGGCACCATTAGGAAGAACAAGCCCGAGCTTCCGCCACAACTGCTGCAGACAAGGGGGAGAGGAGTGTTTTCCGTCTTTGCTTTCACTACAACGCACACGGCCGTGTCATACGTCCCCCGCTGCGGCAGAAATGTCCTCCTGTTGAGCTCCAAACACCGCACTCCAGGAGTCTGCGACGACCCGAAGAGAAAGCCCCACATAATAAAGGATTATAACAAATCTAAGGGAGGTGTGGACAAACTCGATCAGGTAGGTGTCATTACGCATCAGTTGCGCACGAATTTATTCATTCTTGCTCATATATTCTTGTGTAAAATATACGTAGGTTTAATGTTTTTTTTTTGTGTGTGTGTGTGTGTGTTTTGTTTTTTTATTAGGCTGTTGCCACCTACACCTGTAGAAGGTGAACGAGGCGGTGGCCGTTAGCCCTTTTCCACCACCTGATCGACATTTCGCTCTATAATGGTTACGTCCTGTGGACCGCGGTTGACCCAGCCTGGCAGCAAAGCAAAGCTTACAGAAGGAGGCTCTACATCGAGGAGGTTGGAGAAACCTTAGTTCAACCGCATATTGCCAAGAGAGAGCGACTTCCCCGCTCTTCCCATTTGTGAAAAATGCGCAGGGTGCTGCTGCTGCTGCTGCTGCAGGTCCCTCTCCAGGCCCCTCTGCAGCCATCAAATCTAAGGTGAGGAAGCGATGTGACCTTTGCGCAGGAAAAAGGAGGGTCGTTACCACCTGCTGCAAATGTGGGAAGGCCACATGCAAGGACCACAGCCTGACCATCTGCAGCAACTGCTCCACCTGAGCAGGACTGCCCCCCCCAGCCCCCATCTCTCACTCTTTATCTCTTTCTCATATCTCTCATACCTTTCCCCATTCCAAACAGTATATGTTCATTGTTCTAAAGTTCTAAAAATAAATGTTTTGTGGTTCAAAGTGATCTTGTATTTTTATTTTCATATTTTTTTATTTTATTTTAGAATACAACAAGGTAATAGTATTTAGTGGTAATAAGCAATAAGTAAATAATAAGTGTTAATAAGCAGTTAACATAATCAAAAAGTGAAAACATGATCACCATTATATTACATTTACTGTGCTCCTAGAAAAAATAGTAATTGATCAGAATGAATGTTGGTGCCAATCTTTGGTCCATCTAAAGGCCTAATTATAATAACAAACGAATATTACTTCAAATGTTTTTTATGGAAAATATTTAGTTTCTTTGTTTTTTGGGGCTAAAAAAACAGTGCGCTCATGTAATAAAACTGCGATTTAGAGGGTTAAAACAACGAAAATATAATTAAAAATTTATATGAATATTTCAGGGAGAAGTAGTTTTAAAAGACTGACCAATTTAAAGTGGAAAAAAATATGAATATATAATATTTTTATTGCACTTTTTGGGGCGTGGCCGTTTTGGTCCCTTAGAGCCTTTAAAGGGTGCATTTTTTTAGGGCCTAACAACCGAAAGAGCCGGAAATTCTATCACTAGTAAACTGCCATTAAACAAAACAGAAGAAGAAGAAAACCCCTGCACATGCACGGTACGGATCGGGTAGACCCGATTTGTACGGTCCGACTTTGCACATGCGCAGTAAGGATCGGGAGTCCTGATCCGTAACTATCTTTTTATTTTTCGTTTTTGTCTACATTATATTGAAATGTTTCATTATTGGAAACATTTTAAGACATATTTATTATTCTTAAAATCTTAACAGATACTCTGACCTGTAACTATTGTAAAATGCTTCGAGTGGAAGCAGTGGCCTTTTGGCAGAGGTGGGACCAAGTCATTGTTTTGCAAGTCTCAAGTAAGTCTCAAGTCTTTATCCTCAAGTCTCAAGTCAAGTCTCAAGTAATGTCAGGCAAGTCAGAGTCGAGTCTCAAGTCACTGGTGTAAAAGTCCAAGTCAAGTCACAAGTCTGAAACTTTGAATTTCAAGTCCTTTCGAGTCTTTAAAAAAAACAAACGAAAAAATAATGTTGCAGTTATGCTAAATGTAAATATTAGACCATGTAATTTTAAAATCTGTGTTTTTCTCAACACATGACAAAATAGTGAACTTAGAAAATATACACAAATTGTGAAATTGCACCTCTTTAAAATGCAGCTCAATTAAACCTAGCTCCAAGAATAATTTTCACCGACAGTTCTGAGATAAGCTGCATGTTATTCTTGGATGCGGTTGTAGGACCGGCTTTAAAATCACATGACAAAAATATCATACACATTAAAAAAAACTGCATCACCAACGTAGCCTGGACAACATTTGCTAGTTAGATGAAGTCAGCTATCTCATCTTAGCATATTTATATGCATATTTATAATTATACGGTTCTTGGAGTGAGTGCACACACTCATGAAGTTTAGTAACTTCAGGTCACTGCAACAAGCCCAGGTACAGTTTACCGACGGATGGGTGCAGGACCTTGAAATGCACCGTGTAGAAAGTAAAGACCATCGTACGTATCATAAGTTTACCAGTCTCACAAATCGTCGTCATAAATACACATTCGTTAACCGTTTATTAATAGGACCTTTGAGCTCAGCGGTAATTAATTAGCAGTGGAAATAATTTCTGGTTCGCATCACAGAAATGTAGCAGTGACAATAATACTGTATGCTGTAATCGTACTGGGCAATTAGTGATACAAAACAACTGTTTTATCCTGTGAATAAAAGTATGTGTTTTTGTCAATGTACCATAATAACAGAAGCGAAACGCAATATTGTGTCAGGACAATTCACTATTTATGCACAATAAATAAAGGAGCATAGCGCGACAATTTCTGTTCAGCGCCAGACTTGCTTGTAACCTATATCACCAATTATGTTATGAAAATGACGTATTAACTACTACAGCAGACTGACCTTCGTGTAAATGCTTGGAGCAGACTAACCTGTGAGCTGGAGTGTTCTGGGACGTTATATTTGCTCTTTGAATGGCTGCAATCCAGTCGCCTCTTTGTTACTTCGGAAACATGGCTCGAACAATTTCTCTTCAACGACATAATCCGATAACAACCGATCTCTTTACTCGTCGGCTTCCCGTGGCTGTCATGTGACCGGCTATTGCAGTTAATAATACAACGGCTTCTTGACATTTTTGTGTTTCTTTTTATCGCTGTGTGACTGATTTCAATTGAAAGCCTGCGTGCGCTAGTACCGCTTGCCACGAGTTCCCAGAATCCTTTGCGGTTCTACCCGTGAATGACGTCACATTTTCAATCTCTATATAATATGCATGTTAAATTTTATATTTGGGGTAAAATATCAAGTCTTTTCAAGTAAACCGGTTCAAGTCCAATTCAAGTCCCAAGTCATTGGTGTAAAAGTCCAAGTCAAGTCACAAGTCTTAGAACATTTTTTCAAGTCAAGTCTAAAGTCTTAGAACATTTTTTCAAGTCAAGTCTAAAGTCATAAAATTAATGACTCGAGTCTGACTCGAGTCCAAGTCATGTGACTCGAGTCCACACCTCTGCCTTTTGGACATGCGGGGTACGGATCGGGTTTCTGATAGGTTTGTAGCTTGAACCTATCCGCTGGAACGTTGAAGACAATATAATTACACGGCAAGCAAGACACGAAGTAGGCAAAGTTCTTCATGTTTCTCGTGCACGGGAGAGAACCGGACAAACGCCGTTCCTTCGCTTGACCACAGTTGCTCTCGTCCGTTCTCCCGTAACACTGCTCTTTTATTGAGGTTACATGAATATGCATAAGTTCATTAACATATGACGTCTACATACACACAAAGAGTACCTTGCCTTTGTGTGTGTGTGTGTGATTTGTGTGAGGTCAAGATGTGACCCTGTGAAGACTCCCCAAAGCTGGTGCCAGGAGTCTAGCGGGTCCATCTGAACAAAAGGCTCTTATACTCAAAGAGATATACGTGTGTTTGCTATACCATATAACAAGAGAAGATAGGACCTCTCTTATACTCCCAGAGTGCTCTCTAATGCACACAAAGTTTGCAGACTATCAAGGATCAAACCTCTACCAATCTACAACTAATTATAAAACTCTAAGCATATATAAGTAGATATTTCTAAGCATAAATGACAATCAACAATACAAAAACTAACAGTTTCCGTTACGGATCGGGTAGCGCCGCATTTGGAGTACACTTCGGATTGGGACAGCCGTCGTCGCGTCGCTGTGACGTAATAGGTCTTTCAATGCGTACTCCGAAGCGTGCGGTCGCTGGATTGGGACACAGCCTCTGTCTCGAGCCTTGCTGTTCTCATATTGTTCCCTGCCACTGAGAGTACACCTTGGATGGTTCTGTAGAGAACAGCTGGTTTATTCTCCTGCCTTCTCTCTCTCTGGCGTATCTCTTCAAGCAGCTGGCCAAGGCTGTGAGTCTTGGCAGTTTTATATGTGTGTGTCGCACCATTGATGAAAACTTCTTTATAAGTGACATGAAGGCGAAAATATCGAATGATCCAGCATCGTTTCATATTCATTGAAACTCCGAAAACAAGCAGAACCAAAGAATGACATTGAATTATTTTTATTTCATTCTAAGCCGAGCCAAGTTTAACGACTCAGCAGACACACAAAACACACAACCTTCATTACACAAATGTTAATATGCATAATAGGAACATAACAATATGAAACATGTAAGTAGGTTAAGGCAGACATTAGTGCTTTCCAAAACGTGTTGATGAGTAGTTGGTGTCAGAACTGTGACGTCTTGTTTTTTTATTTCTTCACATATAAGGCAAAGTCGTGCTTTGGTCTGACAACAGACAGTAAAGACCATCGCTCAGGGCAGCCTCTATTATTTTAAAGTCATTCGATTCATTTTACTACATCGGCATTAGTCCCACATGGAGCAAATTTAGATGCAAACCACACACACATGCTTAATATAACCATAGCTTCATTTGTGGAAGTACTACTTGCCATTAGCTCATATCAGCAAAAAGACAGAAGAGAAGCTGCCTTCAAACTACTGAGAACCCAAAAGCAGTCTGAGGTGCACAGGAGCCTCGTCACAGTAAGCTCTGACTGTTAAAATGTCATCAGATAAATATTTAAATAAATAACAGCAAGAAGAGGTAAAGTGATGACTCGTGCTGACAGAAATGAAACATAAGGTCAAATGTTTCTATCATACCAGGTGAGGGTCATTGTGGCGTGCATTCACCGTGTACACACAAGGAAGTCACACATGCAATGTTTTCATGTATAAACAACTTTCCACACGTTGGACATATTTTTAGTTCCAAAAGGATCCAGCAGCAGCACTTGGTCATTTCCATTAGCACAGAGGGGATTTAGATCAACATGTTCTTTATGGGGAAGAAATCCTGAAACTATCAGACTCCGCACGAGCGCAGCTAAACCCAGCTGTCAAATCACAACTAGGCCGAAAGCAATCTGAGGGTGGCAGCACAGCCCTGCACTAGAGTCCGGTCGTCCTGCTTCATGGTGAGAACAACAAGCGCACAAGCAGACACGGTGCTTTGTCTCTGCAGGCTGAGCAAACAGCCGGCACAAGCTGCCCCACTGGTAGGTAAACACAACGTGTTTGCATTTAAATATTCAAGTAAGAGCAAAATTAAAATGAATGTCAGGAGTAGATCCGATCAGTGTATAAAACAACCTGTTGTCTCTAATTTTCGCTACAGCACAAAGAAGAGAAGCCAAATGTGCGGTGGCTGAGTCTGTACAGGCGACAGGACGCAGACAAAGTTAGACTGCGTAGCATCACTGACAGACTCTGTTAGGATGCAACAGGATGAATTTAAAAAAACATTTTAGGAACATGGAAACTCCTTAATGGGAATCTTTGAGCCTCGTTGAACCTTTTACCTTGTGTAACTGCAAACTGGCACCATTGACTTTATAGGCCGAACTGACTACAAGCTGAATCTTGAGTGTCTTTGTTGCTAAGATTCTTTAAATTCATGGTGGAGCTGAGGAGAAAACAAGATCAGACCAAAGTGCCATCTCCATCTTCGGGAACATGTTACCAGGCTTTCTTTTCCTAAAGACTCTATCATACGTCTTGATGAATATGCAGACAGGCTTTTGGGAAACATCTGAAGCATTTTTAAAGAATAAATATTTGTAATAATGTCACAGTCCAGGTTCATTCAGGCCTGTTGCGTCGCCTGAGGCCGGACACGAGCTGCTCCGCCCCAATCTCCTCCGTCTCACGTGAGGCTTCTAAAGAGGGTATGAGCTCCGAGTGTTCCCACCCTCCTTCCTCCTCTTCTTCCTCTCTGTCACATTCTTCCACTGTTTCGTCTCCATCATATTCCTCTGGTCTCACTTCCTTCGTCTCTTCACCTTCTGCTTCATGCTTAATGTCTGAATGCTCTTCAGAAACTCTTGCAGTAGGCTCTGCTTTCTCGCTGGACGGCTGCTTGTCTGAAGTATCACTTGCCCCAAGGGACTCAATCAGGTCGTCCAGATTACGCTCGCCACCTGGAACAAAGAAGCTGATTAAAGAACAACATTTCTTCTTGTGCACGTAACGGAGAGCCAGCAATAAGCTTTATGAGTCAGGACTACACATGACATTGCATGTTCCACTCAAAGATATTTTTGTGACCAGTTCAACACCTCGACTTACTCAAGTTTGCCAAACATTTACAGCAAAGTTGTAGCAAATTTACTGAACAGTATTTCTTATTTTGCACCTAATGTGTGTGATAGGAGGAGCGCCTAGAGTTTCAAATCTCTGCCCTCTCTACTCCGCGTGCTTAGAGCCACATGTTTTCATTACTAACATTATTGAAACACAGCAGAACTGAAGTGAACTTGATGACAGGAGGACCAAAATCTGCAGATATCTTGTTTTTACAGCGAGCGGTGGATTTCAGTGTTACATCTCTCCGTGCCTTTTCTCAGCAGTGTGCACACAGAGCAACTTCCTGTGAAAGGTGGTGTCAGTCAAAATGCAGCTATAGCAGGGCTGTATTAGTGCGTTCGATTGTGTGGCTGCTGGTTAAATTCATATGCACAACATTCTCAAACCAAGCTGTCCTCTTTGCATTTGACAAGACAAAGACAAACAATTTTATAAGCCAGAAGTGAATCGAGTGCTGTCACTCCGTTTCACTCTTTAATTTGTAGTAATAATAATGTTACAGCGTCGCGGCACAGAATTCAGTTTCAGGCTAAGAAAGAAAAGGAGACGAGATCAGATTCCTTAAAGAGTATCTGCTGTGATGGCGTTTTGTTGCTCCGACAGTCTAAATGTCCATGCTGCGATGATGCAGGGAATGACAGGTTAGTGCGGCTGCTCCTCTCCGTCAGCTCTGACGCCAACACTGAGCGTAGTATTTCTGCTTCGACACATCACACGTGTCAGCTGATTATCTGCAGAAATGGTTTTTAATAACGAATCCTGTGGTGAGCAGAGTCTCTACCAAAGCTCAGCCACAGGTTTTTAGTTGCTTTGTTTTAAAACAACTAAAAACATCTTTTTAAAATTGCATTTCGTTAACTTTTGTCTGTTTTTGTTTTATACTGTGTCATCTCTGTCTGAAGCACTTTGTGATCTTTTATCTATGAAGGTGCTATATGAATAACATTAATGACTTTTATTCAGCCTCCTTTCATGTATCTACACTTGTGTAAACACACTGATTTCAGAGTAAAGGTGCATTTTTACTCTACTCGCTCCCTCATTTGCTCCCCAGGTTGCTCGTGGCAGATTGCTGTTCGTTAACGAAGTAAACGAGTTACCTTTGTTTGTTTCTAAATGTGTGGATGAGAGACTGGCCCCACTCTGTAGCTGAGACACGCCTGCCTCTGGCACAGCATAACTATTCATCGCTGTTGAAAGATGATCGCAGACTGACTCCATTTTATGTGTCTCGATGTACCAAAGTGGGTTTGAAGATCACATAAACTCAGTTTTGATTTTGTGGAAGTAGAAGCAATGGACAGGATCCAGAGGAACAAATGTCAATTAAAAAGGGAGAGTACGCTCCACCAACACGTGAGACTGTGGAGCCTTCAACTGGAAACTGCTTGGCTGAAATTGGACACCCAGCTGCCATCCACAGAGATGATGCATGTAAAGCGTGAGGTTTGTGGTCAAACAGCAGAGTGCACACTATAAGGGCTTACAGCGAGATCTCCAGGATGTGGCTAAAAATGGTGCAAGAAAAGGCACACAGGCCAAACTGAATCAGACGTGCTTTTTGATTCTCACGGGTGGAGTGGTGGAATATTTGGGTCACACCTTCAGTTTTAGGAAGAGAAACCTGAGGAGAGAGCGACACCAACCAACCCTGCAGCCCACTCTGCTCTGCTGTCAGGTGTGACTGTGGTTGTCAGCTTCAACCACCTGATTTTAAAACACAGCCCACAGTCTACACGCCACACGCAGGATGGATATCGAACAGTGCTGAATGCTGAGTTACTGCAAACCCAACGCTGACCATAAATGCAAAACAGAGAGAAACGAGTCGGCATCCCGGTCCTGACCTGCCTCGCATCAGCCACACACGCCTCTCCTTTCACAGGAGACCTAGAGTTAGACACTGATACACTACACGATACACTACACTGTACAGTGTAGTGTATCAGTGTAGTGTACACTGATACACTACGGTGCACTGCATCAAGATTTCCTCTCATGGACTGATCTGTGCAGGCGCTGATGTAGAAACTTTAAGTAATCAGTGATTTATTCAGACTTTTGCACCTGAATTTATTGAGTTTGTGAACAAACTTAGAAGTGCCTCTCACCATGCGTACGAACAAATGTCACCATCACTACAGTAACATCAGCTTTGAGTGATCCTGTATTTCAGCCACAGCCTCTCTTTTAAAAGATGTCCTCGCTGCAGCGTGGACCCTTTTACAAAGCCTGTCTGGGTCACTTTCCCCACTCACTCTTTCTCCTCTGGTGGGTCAGCTCTGCTTATACAGAGACATGTGGGCGTGCCACATGCAGACAATATGCAGATTCCACAGGCCGGTCGAATTCACTAACATGACACGACAGCAAGAACAAAACAGGCTTTGTTAATGAGGACCATTGTTCTCAACTATCAAACATATCACGCTCCTTCAAACATCGACGATGTGCAGTAACAGTGTAAATCAAACACTGAGAGCGTTCTCCTCATTCGTCAGTAAGAACAATAGAAACTGGGATGTGTTTCTATTTTGCACACAATCTGAAAACAGCAACCACACAGTCTAGAGTCAGGTCTGCAACACCTGACAAATTCACTCTGATCACCACAAAGTGACTGAATTATGCTGCACGGTTAAAAACAAACAACCCACTGGTGGCATGGAGGGGTGGACAGTCCATTCCTCTCTTCTTCATCAGGTACCGAATGGTCTGCAGCTGAGACATGATCTCATTCTTCTGTTCCTGGGCCACCGACTTCACGCTGGAGGAACAAAAGAGAAGAGACGATTCTCACAGGGTCTGTGTTTGTCATAACGGCCGTTTTATTACATGAAACTAAAGTCAGGTGATCAGCTCCACGCCGTCCTGCAGGCAGGTTAGAGTCATGTTTGAGAGCTGTGTGGGGAACACCTGGAGAAACCTGACTGGGAAGGTCACTCACCAGTTGGTCAGCGGGTCCAGCTGGGTGAGGATGGAATTGAGCATCCTCTCTGTCTGTGCAAGCCTTTGTTCCAGCTCGTTCAACTGGTTCTCTGCATGAAAGCAAACACACACGATGGGGAAACCACGACTGAAACCAAATAAAACGTGCAAACACAAATCCTGACACACACCTGCCTCCATGGATTTTTTGGCCCCTTTTGCAAACTTGTCCTTTTGGGCCTTGTCGTCTGTAGACCTGATCTGGAACAAAAACAAACATGACGGCTCAAACTGTAGATGCTATCCGAGACCTGAGGTGCTGCAGTGTACGTAGTTACCTTCAAAAACTTGTATGCTGCAAACACTCCCACTCCAATGGCGTAGAGCGGCATCAGCGTGAACACGTAGCCCTTATTGCTGCTCGATTTGTATTTGTCACTCTTCAGCTCTTGCTCCACCCGTTTCTTCATCTGCTGCAAGTTCTCCGGGGACTGGCCGGCGCCGTTCATATTGATGGGCTGCCCTCGCGCTGGGCCTGCTGACACAACATCGTGACGGACGTCAGAAACACGCTAAGAAATCGCATTCATGGCACATGAGCACCGTTCCAAATCGTTTGTCTTAAAGCAGATAGTGAGGTGAGGGTCAGGGGTGTTACCAACAAGCTAGGGTAGGGGTTTAAGATAAGATAAGATAAGATAAGATAGAACTTTATTAATCCCTCGGGTGGGTTCCTCTGGGAAATTCGATTTCCAAAAAAGCACAGCACCGACAGAAGTTACAGAGTTATACACACACACACATATATAAATACAGAGACAATATAAATAAAATATACGAAGGGGTCACATGTTTACGTAGTGCTGTATGACAGTAGGAGTTTTATAGTGCAATCATCTGCTGTTAAAGGCCGTTCATGCACCACCCTGCTTTTACAGCCTTTCATAGTTTACTTAGTGTGATAGTTCATCTCTAAACAGCTACTTTCAGGCTGTTTCCTGACAGGTGACGATGACAGACAAATGTCAGCATCACATTTTATGGACTGGATTGGAACAGGCACCCATGATCACCATAAGAAGTGTGATTACTGTGTGAAGGAGTCCAATGAGACTGTGTGTGCGTGTGTGTAAGATTCAAGCTTCAATAATCATATTTGCTAAAGACCTCCTGCAAACAGAAAAGGTCTCCGAGTCATGATGTCATCTAGGGCTGCTCGATTATGGCAAAAATGATAATCACGATTATTTTCACTGAAATTGAGATCTCGATTATTTGACGATATTTATTTAACCCTTACGACCTACTATAGAACCAAGTCCGCCAGAGCTTATATTATTTTTTTACATGTTGTAGTGCCATTTGTGGGAGCATTTCAAGTTGCTATGCAACTGTTATAGCCCATATTTTAATAATATGTCTGCATTAAGTCCATAGTAACGACATTAATTGCAAAAAAGTGCAATAAACTACAAAAAAAATTGAAAATCGTTTTTGTTTTGTTTACATATATTTCTACTTGGAGAAATTTAAGAGGTTTATCCCTCAAAACTTTAAATACAATAAAGTTGCAAAAAATAGTTTACAACAACAGGAAATTTATTTTGAGTGTCTTCATAGTTTTATTTTGGAGATACAGCAATTTTTATATACTGCAGGAAAAACAAAAAACAATCCTATGATGCAAATTTGCAAAGAAAACAGCAGGTGCATCAAAATAAACTATTTCCAGCTGTGCAGTTCGAGTTCTAAGCATCCCAGCAACTATTCAGAAAAGTCAAACATGACCAGTATAGGCTTTTAAGGCCTACAAGTAAAAAAAACTACAATTTCCGCGAAAATGACGTCACTTCCGGTTTCGGGCAGGAAATGGCGGACATGCGACAGTTCGCGCTGACGTCTGTTTCACTGTGGGAAGTTTTACGAACAGCTGATAGGATCGGCAAAGCGTGTTTCTGGAATATTATGTTTTTGTTCCTGCAAGAGCTTTTTATGCAGTTTTTGCAAAGCTATATGTGGAAGGAAACCGTGACCGAGGACAAGCTGATGGCATCAGATGTAAGTACAACTCCTCTGGTTTCATATGCAAAACAAATTATTGCGCTAGCTTACACGGTTCAGGTTCTACAGGGATTTAAAAATAGTTACACAACACGGAGCGTGCTGCTCTGACCGGCTTTAAAGGGTTAACAATGACTTTAAAAAATAATATAACATAGTGTGCAACACCACTGAAGTTTTTTTACCTCTCTTTTCAACCAACAGCAGTCACTCTCCTCTCCAAATAACTTCTGCTTAGCTTTCCGAGCTTCCCTCGGGTCCTCTTAATCAGCGGTCTCCACCCTTTTTTGCGCCACGGACGGTTTATGCCCGACAATATTTTCACGACCGGCCTTTAAGGTGTCGCGGATAAATGAGG
This sequence comes from Rhamphochromis longiceps, assembly GCF_057381845.1. Taxonomy (NCBI): domain Eukaryota; kingdom Metazoa; phylum Chordata; class Actinopteri; order Cichliformes; family Cichlidae; genus Rhamphochromis; species Rhamphochromis longiceps. Next base: position 1,599,568 of record NC_140573.1, read on the forward strand.
GAGGGGCTAATAATCGGCTCAGTCATTTTTAATGATCGTTGAAAGCCCAGATCGTAATCGTGATTAAAATTCGATTAATTGAGCAGCCCTAATGTCATCACCAGCCGACCCGTCACACGTCGTGCAGCATCCTCACACTCTGCTTCCACAGGTCCTTTCTTGGCACCCTCTCATATGTTTTCTCTACACAGTACACAACAAGTGCACAAACATACACATAAGGAACACGTAGACGACGATGTGTAGACGATCAGTGTCAAACACTGTGTGCGGGAGTACTCTGCAACTAGACACCGGTGCTGGGAATCTTGACGCTCCATTTGGCCACAGATTTGAACTGACCTCAGTCCTAATGCCACTTAATGGGGGCAACACATATAATCATCATCATCATCGTTTAAGCCACATCTAATGTGCTGCTACATCACCACATCCGTCACCTCTTCCTCTAGCACGTGGAAGGCTTTTCAGAGCAGGTTGCTCCGTTTGCACAAAGCTGTATGAAACCCGGGAGGACGTCATTTCACACGGGAAGCTTTGCCCTGCAGGGCCTTTCAAAGGTTTACTGCTGTTTTTGACAGTTTCTGGGAGGCTGAGAACTTACACTGCACTGTTGGAAACAGTTTTGATGCTGTTTTGTTGCAAATTGTGCACAATAATGTTTATTTTCATTTTTCTTGCAGTTTATCAAAATGAGTGCATCTCAAAAATGAAACTATGAAGATGCTCAGAATAAATTTTCTATGCTTTGAAACTATTTTATGCAGCTTGTTTTGTATTTACAGATCTGGGAGATCAAACTCTGAAATTTCTCTAACTAGAAATATGTGTAAACAAACAAAAACTATTTTTGGAGTTTATTGTTTTTGCAATTTCCTGTAGACTAATTACACATCATTACAATTTGGGATATACTGCTTGTATTGATGTATAGCAACTTGAAAAGTCCAAAATGGCACTACAGCATGTAAAAATGTAAAAATGCAAAGCTCTGGTGGACTTGAATAGAATAGAATAGAATAGAATAGAATAATCCTTTAATTGTCCCACAAGGGGAAATTTGGATGTAACAGCAGCAATAAAGACAAATACAAACAAACAGTACACAGGACACAGAACAGAAACATACACAATTTTTACATATTTACATCAAGGACAATGGTTACTAGGGCTGCTCGATTATGGCAAAAATGATAATCACGATTATTTTCACTGAAATTGAGATCACGATTATTTGACGATATTTATTTAACCCTTTAAGACCTACTATAGAACCAAGTCCACCAGAGCTTATATTATTTTTTTACATGCTGTAGTGCCGTTTGTGGGAGCATTTCAAGTTGCTATACATCAATACAACTGTTATAGCCCATATTTTAATAATATGTCTGCATTAAGTCCATAGTAACTACATTAATTGCAAAAAAGTGCAATAAACTACAAAAAAAATTGAAAATCGCTTTTGTTTTGTTTACATATATTTCTACTTGGAGAAATTTAAGAGGTTTATCCCTCAAAACTTTAAATACAATAAAGTTGCAAAAAATAGTTTACAACAACAGGAAATTTATTTTGAGTGTCTTCATAGTTTTATTTTGGAGATACAGCAATTTTTATATACTGCAGGAAAAACAAAAAACAATCCTATGATGCAAATTTGCAAAGAAAACAGCAGGTGCATCATTTCACTGTGGGAAGTGTTACGAACAGCTGATAGGAACGGCAAAGCGTGTTTCTGGAATATTATGTTTTTGTTCCTGCAAGAGCTTTTTATGCAGTTTTTGCAAAGCTATATGTGGAAGGAAACCGTGACCGAGGACAAGCTGATGGCATCAGATGTAAGTACAACTCCTCCGGTTTCATATGCAAAAAAAAAAAACAAATTATTGCGCTAGCTTACACGGTTCAGGTTCTACAGGGATTTAAAAATAGTTACACAAAACAGAGCGTGCTGCTCTGACCGGCTTTAAAGGGTTAACAATGACTTTAAAAAATAATATAAAATAGTGTGCAACACCACTGAAGTTTCTTTTACCTCTCTTTTCAACCAACAGCAGTCACTCTCCTCTCCAAATAACTCCTGCTTAGCTTTCCGAGCTTCCCTCGGGTCCTCTTAATCAGCGGTCTCCACCCTTTTTTGCGCCACGGACGGTTTATGCCCGACAATATTTTCACGGACCGGCCTTTAAGGTGTCGTGGATAAATGAGGGAGGGGCTAATAATCGGCTCAGTCATTTCTAATGATCGTTGAAAGCCCAGATCATAATCGTGATTAAAATTCGATTAATTGAGCAGCCCTAATTTCAAGTCTGACAAAAAACAGAGTAGCGTGCACTGTAAATTGTGCCGAAAGCAAGTCTGGAAATACAATAAACTGGTGCATGCGCTACGTCCACACGTCCACGGGTATTTTTGAAAACGCAGATTTTTCTATGCGTTTGCACCTTTCGTCCACACGTAAACGGCGTCTTTGGTCACTGAAAACAAAGATTTTTGAAAACTCAGTTTTTGCATTTACGTGTGGACTAGAAAAATGGAGAAAACGCAGCGTCAAAGGTGTGCGCATTTTTTGATAGGGATGGGTATTGATAAGATTTTAACGATTCTGATTCCATTTTCGATTCTGTTTAACGATTCGATTCTTTATCGATTCTCTTATCGATTCTTTTTTTTTTTTTTAAAAAGGAGAACACTAAGGTCGATTAGCTTAGAACTGTGTTTTATATCTTCTCTTTGAACAAGATAGAAATTTAGGAGTAACATGGCCTTACAAACCCAACAGTGAGATCTTGAGAGATCCAGCCTACGGCTCTTCAATGGGGTGTCACAGGGTCCCCAGGAAAAAAAATTGTAAATGTAAAATAATAAAATAAATATTCTTGTGAGACATATCACATATTGACGGGGTCGGGTTATGTTAAAAAGTATAAATTGTTATACTTTGTTCATTGGTTCAAAGGTACCCCACACTTCTTTTTTTGTTTGCTTGTTTGTTCTGGTGTATTTTTCATTTGAACTGTTACTCTGCCAGAGTACTCATATTTACAAGATGGCATTGAACGCCCCATTGGTGTATCAGGAAAACTATTTTGTACGTATGTTCCTTGAAGGGGATTGAAGTCGTTCTTTTTTCCACCGCAGCGAAGGGCTAGGAGTAGGAGAGGAGCTGCTGTATGTTTTTGTTATCGAATCGATCTGATTGTGAAATAAAGCATATGCAGTGAGAAAGCAACTCCAGGAGTCATCCCTGCCTTAAAGCTGCAACATTCTTCTGTAGCAATAACAAAGTATAACATAAATTATTCTGTAGCAATTACACAAGAATATCCAGTAATGTCCCTGCCTACAATTAAACACATTCACTTACCAAAAATCGGGGCATCTGCTGTGGCAAATGGGTGCAAGCCTTTGACCACAAACTTAGACACTGCTCGGTGACATTAGTCTATCCTGGCCTGAAAGGAGACGCTACCGGTAGACTGCAGCGAGAACTGCCAGCGAGCGCCAGCCAGACTCTGTCTGTCTCTCTCATCATGGTCACCTACATGTACAGTAATGGCAGGTCTTGTAATAAGGCAGATTGCGCTAACATAATATGCACTGTTAGTTGATTATTTACCTGCCGCATTAACGGGAGAGGACGTGCAAACGTTACCGCTGCTGCTGGGTTGAGAGTCACGAGTCCGGAGCGGAATTAAAAACGCGTGTCATCGCGTGTTTTGTGAGCAAATGCTTTTGCATATTCGTAGTGTTTCCTCCCTTAAATGAAATATCTACTTTGCAAGTTGCCCTGTTGTCATCGGTTCTCATAAAGTATAATCAAACTTTTGAGCGTTTGAGCCGCTTAGGCGCCATGTTTCCTGCCAGGTAAATGACGCTCCGCAACGTGGTGACGTCATTCGGGGCGACTGGAATCGATAAGGGAATCGTTTGCAAAAATGGCAAACGATTCCAAGGAATTGAAACAGTGGGAACCGGTTCTCAACAAGAACCGGTTTTCGATACCCATCCCTAATCGCGATACATATCGTTATATCGCCCAGCTCTAGTTTACAGCTATATTTTTTCATGGTTTTGATGTCACTGTAGTGGTTATATTCATTTCTTAAAGTTCTCTCTTTCTCTTATATTTAATATAACCACACTACAGACAGACAAGCGCCTGTTTTTATGCGTTGTCGTTAGCAACAACGACGGTAAAACCATCGTGTGTCCGCTTGTTTATGTTCCACATAAACCTTTCACAATAAAGCTCAAGATCCTATTGAGACTTTTCAAAATAAACTGAATCACGTGAAAGATGCAGATTATTTACGGATGAGAAGTAAAAAAGAGCCGTCAGGTGCTAAAAAATAAACCTTAGACTCAAACGTTAGAACAGGCTTTTCCTCGCAGCACACCGTGTAATAAATACTCACAAAGAAAACGGCGCCGTTACAACTTATGTCTAAAAATGTATCGTTTCATGCATCGGTTAGACCAGCGGTCCCCAACCTTTTTTATGCCACGGACCGGTTTATGCCCGACAATATTTTCATGGACCGGCCTTTAAGGTGTCGCGGATAAATACAACAAAATAAAACTAGTACTGGTACCGAAAAAAAACAAAATTTATTCATAACACACAAAAGACCCAGGAAAACTGAGTAAACGATAAAAACGATAGCAAAATAACGCTCAAAACCGATAAAAACCCTGAAACCCATACATTTCACACCTGAGCCTCAACTCTCGCGGCCCGGTACCAAACGACTCACGGACCAGTACCAGTCCGAGGCCCAGGGGTTGGGGACCGCTGGGTTAAAACACTCGACTCCAGCTACACGACGCCCAGCTTGAAACACTTCACGCAAGTCGCGCTGCCCGAGATTCACAGAATTTACAGAAAATGTTACATTTTTGTGATTTACATCGTTATCAGGACGATAGATGTCTTATATCGGGAGATGAGATTTTCGTCATATCGTACAGCCCTACCACACACTATCCAAAATTCTCTTTTAACTAGAGCTGGGCGATAGAACGATAACGATATGTATTGCGAAATAACTTTTTCTCGATAGAAAAGTTAAACTATTGCGATAGACCTCGCCGCTCTTGTCCTCTTTAAAAAAAAAAAAAAAAAAGGAAGAAGAACAGCCAATCCAAATTAAGTAGCGCAGAGCCGAACCAATCACAGCCGCAGCGTCACGTGACTTGTTACGTACAGCACAAGTGCCAAGCCGCACATGTGTATTTGTTTGGGAAGCAGCCAGCCACCGTGGCGCCCGGGTAATGGAGGAAATGAGTGTGCCGACTAGAGAAAAATCAACCGAGAGCGTGACCGAAGGTTACCGAAGAGAAAACAGATGATGGTTCCAACGCCGGAGAGATTGTCGAACGGAAGAGCCACAGAAGCTCCGTAGTGTGAAGGTATTTCTGCTATTTCAAGTCTGACAAAAACAGAGTAGCTGCACTGTAAATGTGCCGAAAGCAAGTCTGGAAATACAATAAAGCGGTGCAGCTCAGTCTCTGACTGGAAGCACTGATTCGTCATTCGGCTTTTGTCAGACTGAAGTAACTGTTACAACTGTTTGAAAAGCTCAGCTATACAACAAGGAGAGATCGAGAATTTCCTTTTAGTTCTCAGTTTATTTGATATTGACAAAAGTTAGTCAGTTTTGTCTGTTCTTCTGTAAAACAAACTAAGATTTATTTTTAGAATTAATATTTTGTTTCTAAGTGGAATTGACAGTTTAGTCTGTTTCGTTTGTTCTATTTTGAAACTTAAACGCTTTAGCGGCTGCCTTTTGTGTAGTTTGCAATATTTGCCTTTATTTATCTGAAAAAGTCTCATGTTCCTTAAGTACATCTACCCTGTTGAACTTATTATGGGAAATAAATATTTAAAAACAAGCTGCTGATTATTTCACATTTTACTTGTGAGCAACGGCACATTTAAATCTTACAAATATAGTTATTTGGCTTATATCGTGATAGATATCGTTATTGCCTGAAATGAAAAAAACATATCGTGATATGAAAAAATCTTATATCGCCCAGCTCTACTTTTAACTCTTCATCATGGTCGTCTTCTTTAACAATGATATGTTTTGCATCTGTTAACTGTTGTGTTACTTGTTATACCCTTTGTTTATTAGGCTTCTGTCATATTTTAACTTTAAAATCTGTAATGACAAGGATTCAATGAAAATGAACAACTGAGCTTCATCAAGAAGACGATGTATGTGCCATTACTGCTGTTGTGGTAGTTCTAGTGTATAAAGTAGCTGCCTTTTTGGAGGCTTTGACCTGCCAGGGTGTCTTGTTGTTCGGGCTTTATTACCCTTAATTGATAGTGGGTGAACTGGTAATTCTAAATGAATGTGAGTGGGAATGGTTGTATGTGCCTGTGTGTTAGCCCTGCGACGGACTGGCGACCCGTCCAGGCCGTACCCTGCCTCTCTCCGTGTGGTAGCTGGGAGTTGACACTTTATGTTACATGCTATCACTTGTATGTAAGCAAATGTTATCAGTTACGAAGACAGCCCTGCATCAAAGACCTTGCTTTAGTAGCTAGGAGACTGTTGCAGTTGCCCACAGTTTACATGGAAGATGCCAACTTGTCTGCAAACTTTTGCTAACGACCAACGAGCAGATGTAAAATTAGAAAAAGAGCGGCACAAACCAGAAATGGGGAATCTTGGATTTCAAAGTAAAAGCTGAGGCCAACACATTTTAAAAGGTGTAACTTTTACTCTGAAGGTAAATGGTCTCACCGCTGCTAGCCAACTTTGCAGTCGCCATGTTCCCCCTTCACCAACCTGCCAGCGATCAAAGCAATCCTAACTGGGTTTCTGAGACCGCTCCACATGCTTCTTTGCAACCAATGTCACTTTCTCACTGCCACCAAACATTCACCAGCTGGTGGAGGAATGCACATTTTTACCCACTGACTGGTGGGCTCTGGGTCTAGGTGACAGGCCTTCTTCACCTGACCCTCCAGCATGACACGTCCACACAATGCACTGACATCATTAGCAGTTACAGGACTGCAAACCCTGTAACTCTTTTGTCCTCCTCCTACAAATGAGGGCTTCAGCCATTTTCCAGCTGGATTTCTCAGGACACACTTTTTGCCCCATTCTGATGTTTCAAGTGAACGTTAACTAAAGTTCTGCAGTCCTGTAGAAACACATCAATGATGATGAATAACTGCATGAATACGCAGGTGTGCGGCTAATAAAGGCACGTGTATTTTGGGATGGAAGGACATAATTCATTAATGGCCTCCACGGCGTCACGGATGAAGGATGTCACAGACATAAATACACAAACTCACATGTGTGTACAGATCTCCACCAATCTGTCATTTCATTAGGAATAATGTGTGTAAGCTGAACCGACCGAGGGTGGATCTGATCGCACTTAAACATAAATAAGGTAGAAACACACAGAGAATGTGTAATAACTAAGTTTCTCTGGAAAATTTAATATACTCGCTTTTTCCCCTCACGATAACTAGTACAACGTGAACCTCAAAGCAAATGTGGAAATCAAGCCAAATCTCGCGATAACTAGAGCAAAGTGAACCTCAGAGTGCCCAAGAACCAGTTGTATATTGCTACCTTTTCTGCTGTGACGAGCGTCCAGTTTGGCGTCCTTCGCCGCGGTCCCGCTGCCAAAGCCGTACAACCGCGGCAGCACGACAAACATGAAGAGCACGCCCGTGAAAGCCAGAGCGACTTGTTGTGATGTTGACAAAACCATCTTTCCGTAAAGCCGCGGAAGGAAGGAGCAGCGTAGCAGGCAACTAACGCTGCTAAGTGCTAAGAGAGACGCGAAACAGTAACCTCACACAGTCAGGCCAACGAGAAAACTCTCGGTAACTTGCATGAGTCCAAAACTCAGCCCGCTGCTCTGCAAAACAAGCCTCCCGGAAGCGGACGTTTTCTTCTTCTTTTTCCTGGTTTGGGTGGAGGCTGAAGAATGCACCGTAGTGCATTACTGCCCCCTACAGGAAGACAGATGAGCAGCAAACGTGAACAATGGCTCTTGTCTTAATTCAGACATGAAATGAAGCGATATTAACAGCCATGATAGTCACAGAGTAATACTTGGCCGAGGTGTTGTATTTTATTTTTGTAGTAGACTTGTTTTTATCCTGATGTTGCTGTCATTCGCTACATCGATCACTACGGCCGTCTTCTTCTGTTTGTCTACCACCACTATGTTGGTTAGCCACCACCATTTTGTCCGTCTGTATCTGGAAGTCCCACAGGATCTTAGCTCGGTCATTCTCCACCACCCTTGGGGACATCTCCCATTTAGACCTCGGGACTTCCTGGTCATATTCAGCACAGATGTTTCTGTATGCTATGCAGGCTTATATACAGTTTATGTTATGGTTATGGCTTCCTTCCGCTTAGCGTACAGGTGCTGGAATTGGGGTGAAACCCTTCATGTATGGTCAGGAGCTTCCTTGTCTTGATGTCAGTGGCTTCTATCTCCTCCTTTGGCCAGCTTATTATCCCAGCAGGGTACCTGATCACGGGCAGGGCGTAGCCTGGATCTTGTTCTCAACGTTCAGCTGACTTCTCAGGACTTGCCTGACCCTCTGCAGGTACTTGTAACTGTCCTCTATGTCTGCAATGTTGCCTTCTGGTAGCTCGATCCCCTCAGTTCTGACTACCTTCCCTCTCTTTGTTATTATCCGACTGCACTTCTCCAGTCTGATGACATTCCAATGACGAAAAAGAATCAGCTTAGAAGGAAACATATCTGGGAAATCATTTTGTTTTGTCCAACATAATAAGAACATGCTGACCTTCTGCTGAGTTTTCTTTTTACGGCTCGTTCCACCAAAGGATTGGAAAAAAGCAGTTTGAAAGAAGTTTCTGTTGCTATTGGTCAGTTTTTCCTGGGTCCCATCACTGCTGCAAAATTCTTTACAACAGTGACAAAAGAGACGATACATTTTCCCACAACCTTTTACTTTGTACAGTAAAATACTGTAAAAACATTTGACAGCATCTTATGATACAAATCCTCATAAAGTACTCTTAAACTTACTGAAACTCTTTACACTGAAGCCTCTTCAGGGAGTTTTTAGGACTTCCTGATAATAATGAATCACAGTCGTCCAGCCTGGAAGTAATAAATGCATGAACTAGTTTTTCAGCGTCACTCTGAGACAGGATATTTCTAACTTTAGAGATGTTGCACAAATCACAACTAAGCTGTTACATCACTGAAAGTAGCCTCTGATAAAGCGCACGTCTCACATTCTTGTGGTTTCTGACCTGTAACAACAAAGGATCAGTCGTCTCTACCTTACATTTTTATGTTGTTTTCAACCAGTGAAACACATTTCAGCTATACTCGTGTCTTTGAACACACTCGACTTAAAAACCAGTGTAAGGGCAGATAAACACATCATGATATAATGCATGTTTCTTGTCATGAAGTGTGAGGCAAGTTTATGTTTATGCATAAGATTATTTAAGGCCACTCATTTGTTTGTTTGTTTGTTTGTCAGAATCAGAAAGACTTTATTTATCCTCGAGGGGCAATTAAGATTCAACAGAGCAGCAAGACGTTGAAGATAAGGACAGGGCATAACAGGCAGTAAGAGTGAGATAATAAATACACAGAATATACAGTATATACACAGTTTTAACATTAAAGTGACCGAATAGGTGAATAAATAACTGTAAGTAACTAAAAGTGAATAAAGTGTCGGCAGTATAATAGAGTAGCTGACGGGCAGCGACCCGGAACCAGATCTCAGCAGCACTTTGTCTTGTAACTTGCTTATAAAGATTGAAACAAGAAGGTAATAATATGAAAATAACCAAGTAATAACCTGCAAACACAATATAAGCTCTGTAATATTACACTGAAATGTATGCAACTGCTAACAATATGATAAGCTGCTAATGTTAAAGTAGTAACATGTGTACATTAGAATTTTAATGTATAGATTTCAAAGTGGTAATAACCTCATAATAATACTGTTTGATACTATAACAATAATAGGCTAGTATTATTGTAACAGAATGCACAGATGGACTCTGTGGGTTGGGACACAACATCATTTGTGCTGTGATAATCAAACGTGTGCATTATTATGGAAATCTGAAGCAGATCGATGACACAAACAGCTACCTGTCATGGTCCTGAGTCTGCCGACTCAGTGGTTTGTGTTTCTTCACGCTTTTGTTTATCCTGAGCATGTATTCTGTTATGATTTGCCATTTGTTAGGTTTCTGTTCTGTGCCTGTCCTGGTGCCACTTCTGTCTATGGTGTCACACTGTGTGTGAATCTGTCTGTTTAGTTCAGCGTCTTGTCCAGTTCTGTGTCTGTGAGTTTCCTGTTTTATTCTGAAGGTCTCTGTCTCATGTGAGTGTGTTCAGATTACGCTTCCTCTGTCCCGTCAGCTTTGATTTCTCCCAGGTGTGTTGCCCTCCTGTTGCTCATCCCCTGATTGCTGCTGTGTGTATTTAAGCCCTGTGTGTTCGCCTGCCTGTTGTTGGTTTGTCTGTGTTCCACGGTGTCCAGTCCCTCGTCCGTGGCGCGCTGCCTCGCCCCCATTCTGGTACCCTCTCAGGTTTGTCATTTAGTTTTGTCTTCCCTCTTTACCTGTTTTGCCATCTCACCACTGTGTAAATAAAACATCACTAGCATTATCATCTACTGCCTGCGTTTTGGGTCCTTTCTCCTAGTGATGGGCAGATGAAGCTTCATGAAGCACTGAAGCTTTTCATCCAATTGGTTCCGCCCAGTGCAAAGCATCTTGAAGCTTCATTTGCTCTAGTAGGACACCTACTGGACGTAAAAATATTAGTTGGCATGAATTTGAAGAGTGTGGCCTTTCGCACACAGCCTGTAAATGTCAACAACAAAAGGAGTGTGTAAAACATGTATATTGTAGTGATGCAGTGTACTGTGTATATTTATAGTGGCAGTATGGAAAATGATTATTTGGAAATGCTTAAAATGGAAATGATCATTTACTGTGAGGTGAGGTGTGGTTGGGGTGTGGACAGTAGTTGTGCTTTTGTAACGTTGAGGTATGGACAGCTACACACTGAGGCTTTGAGCCTCAGTCCTGCCTGTTCACATTTTATTCTGTAAAAACTAAATTTTCACTGCTTTTATGACCTTTTTAGTGGGGAGAACATAGCTAGGATTTAATGATTTAACAAATCTTTTGAATCCTTTGTCCTCCACAATGCTAAATGGCTGGGAGTCCTCAATCACCATGCTGACCAGGTCTTCATCTATTTGAGATTGTTCTCCTGAGGAAAGACAATAAAGATAAAGCACAAATATAAATATCACATACGTAACTTATAACAGTTGTATAATATTGTTATATCATTTAGTAACATTACTGCATGCTATATTATCATGGCATTTGATGGCTCACCTGGTCTTGCTCCACAATCGGTGTTCCCCTTATTCTCATGCAAAGCTCTGTAGTGCCTAAGCATGGATGAGGTGTTGTTGTTATATCCCAGCTCCCTGGCACATAGCAAACACTTCACCTTGTACAAAAGTACAGACAGCTTAACATAAGTTTTATTGCAGCATCAGTATTATGAAAATACATCTTCTGTAGAAATTTGCATACCTTGTTGGGAGGAATAAGATCAAAATGTTCCCACACAGGGGAGGACATCCTCCTCTTCTTAGCTGGCTCCATTCTCTCCTGACTTTCTCTCCTCACTCTCATAAACCTCCAAACTGTCTACAAACTCTCACTAACCGCAACTCTCCATCAAACACCCACATTTTGAATGAAGTCTGAGGGGTTTGTATCGCTGTCATATCTCGCGGCAAAGTTCGAACCACTTCATGAACCAGTCACGTGGTACAGCCGGGCAGCGAGGCTTCGGACGTCATCATTTTGAGCTCCTCCCATAAATGAAACAAGCCTCGATACGTGCATCGCGGAAACGCCCCCTCCATTACTCGACACACGCTTCGAAGCCTCGATACAGAACGTCACATCACTACTTTCTCCCTTCTACGCCACACGGCTCGCCTCAGCAGCCGTGACAGTACCTTTGTCAGGTTTCAGTTTGATTGCATCAAAGAAACAACAATCCAGTGCAGCAGTCTGCACGGCTTCTAACAGAGAACAGAAACAAGCAGAGTCATTTATAGATTGTGTATGTGCATCAACCCTGTCCCTGTCATGGAAAGATGTGACTGATTAAAGCAACAGAGCGATGATGCATTTTTTTAATGCATGGATAACCCAGAGCCTTATGCACCTGCCATGGTCACAGAACTAAAACAGAACCTGTACACAGGTAACGTGTGCTGTCAATGACATTTGTATTCACAGATTATACTGAGCCAAAACAAGATGCTATCAAGTTTATTCCAACATCAAAATGGGCTACAGGGCCAGACCTTTGCCACATCTGGGTCAGTCTGACCACTTGTCACTGTTTCTAATCCCTGCATATGCCCCCCTCAAGAAAACTGCTCTTACCATCACAAAGAATATTACCATATGGCCAGAGGGTGCCTCTCAGCAGCTGCAGGACTGTTTTGACAGGACTAACTGGGATATCTTTGAACATCAGGACTTGGAAATGTTCACAGACGGTGTCCTCTGCTATATAAAACACTGCATAGACACTGTTACAGCAGTCAAACGGATCCGGGCTTATCCCAACCAAAAGCCCTGGATGACCCGGGAGGTCAGGCAGCTGCTGAAGGAGAGGAACATTGCGTTCAGGTCTGGCAACAGGGATTACTACACCACAGCCCGATCCAACCTGAAGAGAGGCATCAGAGAGGCAAAGGGGGACTATAGGAGGAGGATCGAGGACCATCTGAAGAGTAATACCAGCCGGCAGGTGTGGCAAGGCATCCAGCACCTAACCAACTATAAGATCAATCTCGGAGCTGCGGACAGTGACCTGGAGCTGGCAGAGGAGCTGAATATCTTCTTTGCCCGCTTTGAGACCAGGGTACCGGAGGTATTGGAGCCACAGCAGCAACACGCCACCCATAGCAGCACCACCCTCACCCTGGAAGAGCACGAGGTGAGGCGCATGCTGCAGGCTGTTAACCCGAGGAAGGCGGCGGGTCCTGATGGTGTGCCAGGTCGAATATTGAGGGATTGTGCAGGACAGCTGGCTGGGATCTTCACCAGGATCTTCAACAAATCCCTCGCACAGGCGACTGTCCCACTCTGCCTGAAGTCCTCCACCATAGTCCCCTTGCCTAAGAAGCCCCACATCACCGGCCTGAATGACTACAGACCGGTGGCACTCACCCCAGTGGTAATGAAATGCTTTGAGAAGCTGGTCCGCAGACACATCACAGCAGCCCTGCCCCGCAGCCTGGATCCACACCAGTTTGCCTACAGAGCAAACCGATCCACGGAAGACGCTGTAGCCACAGCACTCCATGCTGCATTAACTCACCTGGAAGAGCATGGTAGCTATGTGCGGATGCTCTTCGTGGATTACTGCTCAGCTTTTAACACCATCCTTCCACACAAACTGGTGGCCAAGCTACAAGACCTGGGGCTTCCATACAGCACCTGCATGTGGATCAATAGCTTCCTCTCGGGCCGTAGACAGAGAGTCAGAGTTGGCCATCACACATCCTCAGCCCTGAGTCTCAGCACTGGCTCACCCCAGGGCTGTGTGCTCAGTCCACTGCTCTACTCTCTCTACACACACGACTGCACTCCTCGCCACCACAGCAACATCTTTGTGAAATTTGCAGATGACACCACAGTGGTGGGGCTCATTTCCAAGGGAGACGAGTCTACGTACAGAGACGAGGTGGAGCAGCTGACGTCATGGTGTAAGGCCAATAACCTCCTCCTCAACACTTCAAAAACCAAAGAACTCATAATAGACTTCAGAAGGAAAAAGGCAGAGATCCAACCACTATTCATAAATGGGGACTGTGTAGAAAGGGTGGCAAGCTTCCGCTTCCTGGGAGTCAATATAGAGGAGAACCTTTCCTGGAGTGTGAACACCTCCGAGCTGCTGAAAAAGGCCCAACAGAGACTGTACTTCCTTCTCAGGAGGAATAACATCACACAGAGACTGCTGGTGTCCTTCTACAGAGCCACCATTGAGAGTGTTCTAACTTACTGCATATGCATCTGGTACACTAGCTGCACAGGGCTCAGAGGAAAGCACTCCAAGGGATCATTAACACCGCCCAAAAGATCACTGGCTGCCCTCTCCCCACACTGGAAGTTCTACACAACGCCCACTGTTTTAAAAAGGCCCAAAACATCATAAAAGACACCTCACATCCTGGCCACTCCCTGTTCGAACTGTTGCCCTCAGGCAGACGGTACAGGGCAATCAGAGCAAGGACTAATAGACTCAAACACAGCTGTTATCCAACTGCAATAACACATCTGAATACTACAAAAAAATGTCCATCACGCCACTCTTGTGTTAATCTATGCACGGTCTGAAGCATGTGTGTGGGAATGTATGTGAATGTTTTACTGTTACATCTTATTAGTATTTTAAGTATTCTATCTATTTTATTTATTGAATTTTATTGTTTTATTTATATTTTGATATTGCTAGGGATGATGCAATGATCGGGGACCATTCTTAATTTCGTTGTTCTCATGACAATGACAATAAAGTTTCTGATGATCCTCCATTCAGACAGGACAGCCAATCACAGCATAAGCAGTGTGTGTGTGTGTGTGTGTTATTAGAACAAATGAGGAAACTGAAAACAGTTTCCTCATTTCCTCACCACCGTGTGTGGTGGAGTTTGACCGAAGCAACTTCGTTCTAAGGTTCGTGAGAAGCATCTCTTTGAAAACGGCGTCTTTGACGGTGAGTTGAATAAAAGTCTGACTGATGTTAAAATGCTCTGAGAGGGACTTTAGCAAGCTGCAGCACCTCATGGAGCTGATGTGTTCATGTGCCGTCATGCAGGGGGATGTATGTACAGCATTCATTTCTAGCCTACCACTTACTCTAAAATTAAGTAGCAGAAAAAAACTCAGGTATTCAGTCTGCTGCTAGTGTTAACATCTACACTCCACAAAGTGTTATTTGTGCAGTTTTACAAATGTTTTGAAACATCCTTAAGGTGTGAATAAACAGATTCATCAAAAAAAGTGATTCATTAAGAGCCGAGAATATTCTGCTGTTAATTATAATTTAGCTTTAGCTTGATTGGCGGCTTGAATTTGTGGCTCTGGCTCTCCTGACTGTGGTGAACACGGATAGTTTATAGTGCAGAACTTCGATCGGCCCTCTGCAACACTTCTCTTCTCTGCAGCCATGTTATGTAGATGTTCTTATGTGCTTGGCATCATTGGTGGGGATAGGTTAATCGGATAATCCAAATTGCCACTAGGTGTAAATGTGCGATTGAATGTGAGTGCGAATGGTTGTCTGTCCCTGTGTGTTGGCCCTGCGACAGACTGGCGACCTGTCCAGGGTGTACCCCCCCCCCTCCTATGACAGCTGGGATAGGCTCCAGCGCCCCCCGCGACCCTGAAAAGGAGAAGCGGATGGATGGATGGATGGTATCATTGGTCTTCATTTAGTAACAGTGTGCTATTTGAGTTATTTGTTGATTGTGCCGTTGGGTTTTGAAATTTATTTGAGTTTTGGTCATTTTTTTGTTTAATAATTTTAGAGCCTCTTTTCAGTTGCATTCATAAGTTTTGGTTAGCTTGTGTTTTGCACGGATTCCTTTTGGTCTCGACGTTCATGTTAATCACTCTGTCTATGGGTACATATTTCTTTAGCTTTTACAAACATGAGATTGTCATATATTTTATGGGAGTGTGTCATAAAGATAACGGTGTAATAAGACCCAGTGTTTGTCTGCACATTAATGCAGTCATCCACACATGTATGAGAGACAGAGCTCACACTGTATCAATAAACTGTTTACCACAAGTGACCTTTGACATCCGCTCCATATTGACACTTGTTCAGGAACCGTTGATACCACATTTTAATACCTTAAGCATAATTTATTAATATCCAGTAATTTGGGGGAAGAATGTTATGGATATCTGAAATAACACAGATGTAGTTCCAACACAAATCTCTATCCTAATAAAGAAACACAAACAGTCTTTTTGCTAGTTTTTATGTATGAACATAAAGCTGACAACATGTCGCAAAGATAACAAGCAGCACAAAGACATTTCAACGTTATCACCACAGTGGTTCCAGGCGGAAACGTGAAGAATTAGAGTCTGACTCATCTCTGAATTTTCTTCTGACTGTTCTGACTGCCGGTGCTGTGGTCAGCATGCACTCAGCGTCATCTTCACGCAGGGTTTCTGTGTAGCTTTGCCTTAGTACACTGTGCAGCTGAAGCACATCAGTATAACTGACAAAACACGATCCTTATGTTCAGTCATATCAACTCAACAGAGAAGGTCAGAATCCTGAAACTTTCCATCACACGGTGCAGTTCAGGATTAAAACTATACCAGAGTTCAGGTGAGGTAACCTTATGGATGTCGTTGTGCAGTGTGGGGAAAAGCAGGGCTTAGAGTTAAGGAACATAATCGTTTGTTTGTTAAGCCAACGATCAGCTGATGCACGCTGCTTTTTCAATATTCACTGTTATTTGTGGATCTAGCCAAAATGAATTCAGAGCTGTATAACAGATTTAGATCTACTACAGAATATAAAGCTAGTAAAACAAAGCTGGGGTCTAACCTTGCAATATAAAGTTCCTCGAGGCCTCTGTTTCTGTGACTTGGTGGTACATAAATGAAACTGAACTAGAGCTGGGCGATATGAGATTTTTTCATATCACGATATGTTTTTTTCATTTCAGGCGATAATGATATCTATCACGATATAAGCCAAATAACTATATTTGTAAGATTTAAATGTGCCGTTGCTCACAAGTAAAATGTGAAATAATCAGCAGCTTGTTTTTATTCAAATATTTATTTCCCATAATAAGTTCAACAGGGTAGATGTACTTAAGGAACATGAGACTTTTTCAGATAAATAAAGGCAAATATTGCAAACTACACAAAAGGCAGCCGCTAAAGCGTTTAAGTTTCAAAATAGAACAAACGAAACAGACTAAACTGTCAATTCCACTTAGAAACAAAATATTAATTCTAAAAATAAATCTTAGTTTGTTTTACAGAAGAACAGACAAAACTGACTAACTTTTGTCAATATCAAATAAACTGAGAACTAAAAGGAAATTCTCAATCTCTCCTTGTTGTATAGCTGAGCTTTTCAAACAGTTTTAACAGTTACTTTAGTCTGACAAAAGCCGAATGACGAATTAGCGCTTCCAGTCAGAGACTGAGGCTACGTCCACACGTACATGGGTATTTTTGAAAACGGAGATTTTCCGTTTTCGTTTTAAAAAATAATCCCGTCCACACATAAAGGCAGAAATGAAGGAAAACGCTGCTATGAACATGCCAAAGCAGCAGGTGGCGCTAGATTCCTAACCGTGCAGAAATGTTGGCCAATCAGAAGTCTAGAAGCCTCGGTGGGAAAAAGTAAACAAAGCTGGGGCATAGAAGCAGAACCGAGTCGTATGTGTGGAGGGACAGTAACTGTGTGTATATGTAAGCATTTAAACACTGCAGAGAGTAGAATTAACAGTATTGTAGAAATTCATTTCACCGAAACAATAACGTGGCGCACAGTGTGACGCATGCACCAGTTTATTGTATTTCCAGACTTGCTTTCGGCACAATTTACAGTGCACGCTACTCTGTTTTTTGTCAGACTTGAAATAGCCGAAATACCTTCACCCTACGGAACTTCTATGGCTCTTCCGTTCGACAATCTCTCCGGCGTTGGAACCATCATCTGTTTTCTCTTCGGTCACGCTCGGTTGATTTTTCTAGTCGGCACACTCATTTCCTCCATTACCCGCTGGCTGCTTCCCAAACAAACACACGTGCGGCTTGGCACTTGTGCTGTACGTAACAAGTCACGCGACGTGACGCTGCGGCTGTGATTGGTTCGGCTCTGCGCTACTTAATTTGGATTGGCTGACCTTTTTTTTTTTTTTTTTTTTTTTTGAGGACAAGAGCGGCGAGGTCTATCGCGATAGCTTAATTTCTCTATCGAGTAAAAGTTATATCGCGATACATATTGTTATCGTTCTATCGCCCAGCTCTAAACTGAACTAAAAACTGATAAAGATGAGTGAATCAGCATCGTCACTTTCAGCCTGCCCTGCAACAGTCCAACACTGTGCATCACTGTAAACTAAACAGCAATACTGCAAACTAGCTGGTTTAGCACTAAACTGCTTAGCACACATTTTCATGCAACCTTTTAATAGCATGATTTTGACGGTGTTAACTACGAGAAGACTAGAGGAAATATTAGTTATATTAATGGAAACAAAAACACACTCCCTACACGCCTTTTTTTCCTTTGTATTTTTTTTATTTTTCTGCTTTGCTTATTTCTATTTTCTTTCCTTTTTTTTATTCTTTCATCCTTTTGTATGGATATTTTAGTTGGTTAAATACAGAAAAAAGAAAAATACATGTAGTGACAAATTGTTGAAGTTGGTGGTATTGTACAGTGATTCCTAATGTCAATTAAAAATAAATAAATAATAGCACAAAACCAGCTGAAGTATACTTCAGTTTTGTAGTTTTGCTCCACAAAAGCTTAATCCAGCAACAGATCATGTGTATATGAAATACCTGATTTAAAAACAGATTATTAGGATGTGACAAATAAGATTTAATGTTCACAAAGTGTGACTTGCTGAGCAGTCTTATCTTTGAAAATAATATCTTCCTCTTCTGTCCTTTATTTCTTTCAGCCTCTGTCAGTGCGCCCCAGGGCGGCTGTGGCTACAACGTAGCTGCCGTCACCAGTGTGTGAATGTGTGTGTGGATGGGTGGATGACTGGATGTAGTGTAAAGCGCTTTGGGGTCCATAGTGACTGAGTAAAGCGCTATATAAATACAGGCTATTTACCATTCTTATATCGTTCTTCGTCTCTAGGTTGCCTGTGGAACTGTAGATGGTACTGTACTGCTAGCAGGCCTCGGTGTAACTGCAGGAGCAAATAGTTTTCACAAAACAGCATTACAGGAAAAGGTGCAGCAGCATTATGGTAGAGTGCAAAACGTAGCACTGTCTGCCGTCTAACACATTTTGGTAATTATAGACAAAAAGCAGAACTAGGTGATGAACTTGTTGTACGTCACGACTCTGTATATAACCACTCACGCCATACAGGGATAAAGACAAGTGTAGCAAAGGAGACAGAATCAAAGTGTAGCACCATAAAGGAAGGATTGATTGTTAAAGATAGACAGAGATGTTTTGATCAAAAGTGTGTATGAAGGGTACAGGAACACAGACCAAATAACAGGAAAAGTAGGCACTGAATTAGAAATTATAAAAAGTATAAATGTAAGAGATCAAGGGACTGTCCCCCGAATATGCAGGCTTTTAAATGTTTTTAAATTTTATTTAATCACAACAAAAGTTGCCTCAAGGTGCTTTATATTGTAAAGTAGACCCTAAAATAACACATACAGAGAAAACTCGACAATCATATGACCCCCTATGAGCAAGCAGTTTGGCAACAGTAGGAAGGAAAAACTCCCCCAAGCTCTTAAATAATCAGGCCCCATCTTATCTTAATGACCTTGTAGTACCATATCACCCTATTAGAGCACTTCGCTCTCGCTCTGCAGGTCTTCAAACTTTGCTTTTTGCTAAAGCATATAGTTAGGGCTGGACCAGGTGACCCTGAATATGATTGCTGGGTTTTTCTCTGTATGTATTATTGTAGGGTCTGCCTTACAATATAAAGCGCCCTGAACTGACTGTTGTTGTGATTTGCTGTATAAATAAATTGAACTGAATTATTTCTGTTGACATTCCTTGAACAATCATACTGTATACAAAACCAAATGAATCATATATTAAAGTGTTTTTCAGCTTCGCTCCCAAATTGGTTGAAATATGGGTTCATTCTTTCTTTCTTTTTAACTGTGTTAAAGTTTTATTCCTATTGATAAGGAGAAATTTGAGTGTCCGTAGAAAAAGAAAGGGACTAATGTTGGTGATAGAGAAAATTCTCAATGCAGATAACTGAACTGAAGTAGAGTATGAGATGTATTTGTTGAGCAATGTGCATAAAGGGATTTATAAATGTTTACATTCATTTGAAGAATTTCGACCTGAGCTCATATTGTAAACCAGACTTTTGTCCTCCATGTGTACATTGTTCTTTACCTCCTGAAGTTATGCCAGTGCCATTAGCTATCTCATATAGTTTATGGGAGTGTGTCATAAAGATGTAGTTGCCATAAAGAAGCAGCTGAAGGTCAGGTAAAGGTTAACATTACCAGAAACCAGGTCAGTTTGGACGACACCTTTGAAACTGTGAAAACTCACAAACAAATAACTAGTCAGTTAATACGAGCAACCAGAGTAATACGAGCAACCAGAGTAATACTAGCAACCCATTTTCATTGATTTGACCCTCACGGGTGGATTAAAAATCCATCTCAATAGAAATGTAGGTTAACTTGGTCCTCCAACAGCCTCACTGTACAAAACTTGCAGACTACTCCACACTACTGCTACACATGAGTACAGCTTTTGAGTCACTTTAGGAAAAGTAATCAAATCTGGGCTGAATAATGACATTTGGGCTTTTTTACTTGTACTTAATTATCAAGTTTGACCCCAACAGCATGTAAGGATTAATGCAACGTCCTTTTCAGTGTCTGAAGTCTGTCATTTGAATCAAAGCTATTGTAAGATCCTTTGTGCTTGCATCAAATACTGTGAGTTAAAACTCTTCTTTTTGATTTTTAACATTTAGGTGCAATGGCCTCTCAAATAGCAAAGGTGTTGTTGTCATTGGATGCTGAAGCAGTCGGCTCGCTCACAGAAGGAGTCAATGTGCTTAAAGAGAATGAGGATTTTGTTAAAGAAAAGAAGTGAAGTTCTTTAACTCATTTAAATGCAATAAATGATACAAAGGTAATAGCCTATAATTAATGTATCTGCTGTATCTGCTGTTTCTCAGATAGTTGTTTACATTATATAATATATTATGTTCACTACACATCACTACAGTGTGATTTCGAAAATGTATAAATATACGGACAACAGGCTCTTCCGCGGCAATCTCTTGTGGTCAATAAACAACGTTTAGGGAGCTCTATAGTATTCAATGAGAGGACCCTGCACGTCAATTCTCGACGCGAGGGGGGTACCCTGCGTGTCGATAAGTGAAGCAGAGGGAGCCTGACCATGCGTCACACATTTGACGAGTTGGGAGTGAGAACGTGTTGCACTTGGTGTTGTTTTTGCGTGCAGTATCAGTCTCGGATCCCGTCAATCAGCATCCATCAAGGGAAAAATGGACACTCTCCATTTCTTCAAAGTGTGACCCTGTGAAGAATCCCCAGACCTGCTGGCGCCAGGGAGTCCAGCAAGGCACTTAAACAGATATACAGTGGAACCTCAACTTACGAAATTAATTCATTCCCGAGGGTCTTTCATAAGTCGAAAATCTTCGTAAGTTGAAGCACCCATTGCACCTTTTGAGTGAGGCGATTCTGAAGGCTATAGGCTAACTAGAACAACAATACGTCATTCAAGTGGAACAGCGAAGCGCAATTATGAAAGCCAAGGGGTTGTCACATGATTGTGGGCATTGTAGGCTCAGCCAATCAGAGCCAGCGGATTTCGTTACACGGTCATTTTGCCGTAACACGGGCATAAATATTGCCGTTCAGTGCCTTTGTGGCTCAAAGAGTTGACAGTTCGTCTTGTAACCAGAAGGTTGCTGGTTTAAGCCCCGGCTCAGACAGTCTCTGTCGTTGTGTCCTTGGGCAAGACATTTCACCTACCACCTACTGGTGATGGCCAGAGGGGCCCGATGGCGTGATATGGCAGCCTCGCTTCTGTTTCTAAATACAAATGACAATAATAAAAAAATAGTCAAACACAGGAAATAACATTTTCAAAAGCAGTCTAGCTTTGCGGTGCATCTCCTCCAGGTGTGTAAATCACACATCTTCTCTGCAGAGTGGTTTGTGTTCTGCAGAGCATCATAAATGTCTCTTCTAGTTGTTTCTATCACTGTCCATATGACCAGAGTACAAATGAATGCAGACATGGGTATACAAACATACCAGTTGGTTTTGTTGTTTGTCAATGTGGCTTTCAGCTATCTGCAAAGCTGCAGGCCTTGTCAGCCCTTGCTTTTTATGGCCTCTATCAACCCTCAACATGCTTCAGATGCCCGTCTGTTGTCCACAATCTCCTCTTGGAAAGCCCCATGGCACAGCTCTCATTCCAACGCAACTCTCCAGGCTTTTGTTTGTCTGTCAGTGTTTTTAAACCAGTTAACTGAGTGAGTTTCACACTGCAGGAAAACAGATCAAACCAGTTTGTTCCAAGAAGTCAACATTCAAGTTTTAGAAGCTGAGGTGGACCCTGCTGTGCTCGACAGGAAGTCCTGGCACTCAGTCTGTCAGTATTTGCAGGTGAGGTGATCCAGCTCAGGTGAAGTCTTCAGCTCCAATCTGTGAGTTCTTGGATCTGTGGGGAGAACCAGGACTCAGCATCACTGCTGTAAGTCTCTGTTACCATTCAGCTTTCATTTGTCTTAAAAAGTGTTTCTGTTCAACAGGCAGCAAACATTTTCTCCTCTTTCATCCTTTTTCTGTAACCACACCTACATGATTCAGATCCTCAGATCATTTTTTTACATCATACACACAGTTATTTATTTTATTTGCTAGGTTATAATCCGAAACCTACACAATTTGAACTCCAGGCACAAAAACCTTTACTTGCAGCCACATTTAAATACATGCTGTCAGTGTGAGATGTGCGCTCATATTTCATTATGTAAAATTAGATCAAAGGCAAAGACCCAACAATTATATGACTCCATATGAGGAAGCATTTTGGCAACAATTGGAGAAAAAAACTGCCTTTTACCAGTAAGAAACAAAAAAAAAAAAAGCAAAACCAGGATGTTCAATTCAATTCTAGATTTGACAGGTAGCAAGAGTCAGTACTCTTGCTGCAGAATTTTGAATGGGAGCTTTTAAGACATCCTGATAATAATAACAATGAATTGTTTTTTCAGATTCACTCTGAGACAGAATATTGCTAATTTGAGAGATATTGCTCAAATGGAAGAAAGCAGTCCTACATATTTGTTTAATATGTGCGTTGAAGGACATGTCTTGGTCAAAAATGACTCCAAGGTTCCTCACAGCGTTACTGGAGGCCGAGGTAATGCCATCCAGAGTAAGAATCTGGTTAGATACCATATTTATAAGCTTTTCAGGGCCGAGTACAATAACCTCAGTTTGATCTGAATTAAGAAGCAGAAAGTTAGCGGCCATCCAGGTCTTTATGTCTTTAAGACATTCCTGAAGTTTAACTAATTATGTTGTGTTATCTGGCTTATCTGGATAGTTGTGCGTTATGTACATAGCAGTGTAAATGTATGCTATGTCTTCTAATGATGCTGCCTAAGGGAAGCATGTATAATGTAAACAGAATTGGTCCTAGCACTGAACCCTGTTGAACTCCATAATTAACCTTAGTGTGTGAAGAGGGCTCTCTATTTACATGAACAAACTGGATTGTGGCTTCCATTACATTTTGAATAAAGCCAATTGAATCTAATAATAGATTAAATGCTGTGTTGAGGCTGTCATTTTTCTTATAAACTGGATGTTAAAATCCCCCACAATAATTTTTTCATTTGAGCTGTGGATTTAATCAGATCAACAGCCTGCAAAAGGAGATAGAAGCTCAGAATAAGTCCCTGGTGTATGATAGACAACAACAAGTATATTTTTGGGTTTTCAAGGGTGGAAAAGGCAAAGCATCACTCTTTCAAATGAGTTAAAACTCTCTTTGAGTCTATGGTTGAATAATAAACCGGAGTGAAAAGATGCTCCACTCCTCCTCTTTGGCCTGAATTGTGTTGATGCTGCTCATTGATTGGATGGTTGTTTTCAGCTCAACTCTTAATGTTTACTGTATAAGGAAGGTAAAAAGTGTGACTGGATCTGGTAGAAAAACAGATTGTTGAACATTTTAAGCTTTGCAGTAGAAATATCCATATTCTAAATAAAGCAAACAGTTTGTCATAGCTGAGCTGTGATCAGTGTATTTCCACTAGCAGCTACAATAAGGTTTCATATCTTTACACATCAGCATGTAAACTTTACTCTGACTCAGTCTGAGCAGTCAGACAACATATTTCTGGAGTGAACACGTGAAGGTGTGGCCCTTTCACACTCTTCAGCTAAAGCCCCGCCTCTTTCCAGGAAGCAGCTCACCTGTGTTCCTGTGTTTAGTGTTCAGATGTGGAGCGGAGATTCTTCTTCATGTGCTCTGTTTGAAGAAACAGTTTCTGCTTTGTACTGGGATGTTTGGACCAGATGTTGAGCTCTTATTTCAGGACAAACTGCAAAGCCTAATTGTTCAGTTTTGAGTCAGGCATTGTGAGAAAGAAAATGAAGTGTTTGTTCATTAAACTGCTTCACAGTGACACTCACATAAACATGAACACAATGAAGCTGGACACAAACATCCTGATGCTGTGGATCCTTCCAGCATTTCAGTGTTTCTACAAACACATGCCAGTTTGACTGTGAAAGCACAAGGTTGCTGTCCATGTACAGAATTACTGAAGTGCACTGGCATGACGCTCTGCAGCTTTCTGAAGTGAGAGAATAAAATATTTTAATTTCATATCTGGTTCCTTCATATTTGTAAGCTTCAGTTAGGATCCACTGAGCCTTTGAGTCACACAGGGAATCATTGGTTCTCCAGTTTGTAATTGGCTATTCAGACTGGTGGAGGTGATGCTGGAGACCTCTGATTGGTCTGTTATGGTGAACTTAAGGATGTCAGCTATCACCATACCAACAATGTTTAAATAAGTGTAGGAAGGTCGTAGTGCTCTGGTGTTAAAACATCCAATCAGTGCTTTATAGAGACCATGCCAAGCCTCCATCTCTGTGGAGAGAAGGATGATGAGTGATGAGTTAGGATTGAAGTGTCTTGATCCATGCTCAATAATAAGTATATCCCAAAAGGTGAAGAACTTTGATCAATGGGTTTTGATCAGTGGTTGTTGATCAATTGTCAGGACAATTTGCATATTAATGATAAAGGAACTGAACTCACAACCCACTGTTCATTCAGTGGGCTAGTTTCAGTCATTTGCAAAGGTACTGTTCATAAAGTTGGGGAAACCTGCAGTCAACGGAGACTGAAGAAGTAACTTGGAAGAGTGATGAAAGATTTCTCCTGAAAAGAATAAACCTTTTGGTAGTTCGGAGCGAAGTAGTGCTGACCAACACTCTCAGCTCTCTTCTCAGCTTGTCTTTACTCTCTGGTCTCTGCAGCGTATTAATACAAACCTTAGTAAATTTATCCAGTAAACATAAAATATATCATCCACTCTTTGAAGTTGGTCTGTTTTCAGTCTGTAAGAGATGTTCAGGTGTGAAGTTCTGAACAAGAAGAACAACAAGGACTCAGATTTATTCATTAAACACAGAAGAATGTGTTAAAAATAGAAGGAAAAGAGTAGAATAGAGTTTTGATAACCTGGTTACTGTTCTCACATAAACACACACATAGCATGACACACTCAAACATGAGGAAGTGTCAGTTAAACTGAAAAATCCTCTGCTGACAGCTGATGATTGAGGCGTTGCAGAAACTGATGAACTGATAGAGCAGAACAGAATCCTTTGCATGGGGCCTCTCCTCTCCAGGAGTTGACTCTGCAGGTAGGGGAATGTCTTGATGCATGCGCAATCATCTAGGTAAGTAAATCTCCAAAAGTTGGTTCTGTTCATCTGGACGTAGCGTTTTGTGGGAGAAACATTTCGTCACTCGTCCAAGTGACTTCTTCAGTCTCAGCTGACTGCAGGTTTCCCCAATCTTATACTTGCATAATGACTGAAACCAGCCCACCAAAGGAACAATGGGCTGGGAGGTCAGTTCCTTAATCTTAATTATGCAAATTCTCATGACCATTGATCTTGACCATGACTTTCTGCTCTTGCTCTTGACGAAGGCAGTCGCACTTTTCTCCTCTCCTCCCCTTCCTTAGCTTCCCTGCAGAGCCTCTTGTGTCCTTGTCTAGTCTTGTGTTTTTTGTATTACTTTTTCCTGGAACACTCTCTCACAGTCTGTTCTCTAAAACCTAAAAGAGAATTATGGATTTGATCAACTGGTCTCTGAATGCAATTGACACCACTTTCTCAACAAGAAGTCTGAGCTTGAGTGAGCCTGAGTGCTGAAGATATCTACCTATTTGGAACCATGATAACAGGGTTCTTGCTGATCGGAGCTGGCTTGGCCCTGCTCCTTCGGCACCAGCTGCGGTCTCAAGGGTGGAGCTGAACAACAACACCCTGATAACAACTGTGTTTAGACTGTTCCTCCCATTCTATGCAAGGCCACCTGGGTTGGCTGGGAGACTGTTTACTTAGCCTGGCAAGGCGAAGGACACTCTATCAGCTGAACTCTGGACACACACACGCACACAGATATATATATATATATATATATATACACACACACACACGCAGATATACACTCTATGGGTCCCCACACCTACTATTACATACTTATATGGAGAAACCTTTTGAACACAACCATGCTCACACACACAGGTGTTCACACGGGTTTCTTCCTTGGCTGGCGCCTCTAGGCATATCGTGTGTTGTCAATATTTTGTGCTGCTCAGTAACTTTTCTACTGTGTTCTTCTCTTTCTGCTTGTTTCCTTCTTTTTTTCTAAGTGGGTGATTTAGCAGATTTTTAGTGTCTTTTCTCACTGTCCCTCTTCCACTCTGTTTTTCATTCAAACAATAATTCTGATTGCTACAGTACTGAGCAGAACATAAAATAAAATATATCAGTGAAGTCGGTCTGTTTTCAATCTGTTGGGGATGTTCAGGCCTGAAGCTCTGAACAACTTTAACTAGAAAAAGAAGGACTCGGATTTAGTCATGAAACACAGAAGAATGTGTTAAAAATAGAAGGAAAAGAGTAGAATAGAGTTTTGATAACCTGGTTACTGTTCTCACATAAACACACACATAGCATGACACACTCAAACATGAGGAAGTGTCAGTTAAACTGAAAAATCCTCTGCTGACAGCTGATGATTGAGGCGTTGCAGAAACTGATGAACTGATAGAGCAGAACAGAATCCTTTGCATGGGGCCTCTCCTCTCCAGGAGTTGACTCTGCAGGTAGGGGAATGTCTTGATGCATGCGCAATCATCTAGGTAAGTAAATCTCCAAAAGTTGGTTCTGTTCATCTGGACGTAGCGTTTTGTGGGAGAAACATTTCGTCACTCGTCCAAGTGACTTCTTCAGTCTCAGCTGACTGCAGGTTTCCCCAATCTTATACTTGCATAATGACTGAAACCAGCCCACCAAAGGAACAATGGGCTGGGAGGTCAGTTCCTTAATCTTAATTATGCAAATTCTCATGACCATTGATCTTGACCATGACTTTCTGCTCTTGCTCTTGACGAAGGCAGTCGCACTTTTCTCCTCTCCTCCCCTTCCTTAGCTTCCCTGCAGAGCCTCTTGTGTCCTTGTCTAGTCTTGTGTTTTTTGTATTACTTTTTCCTGGAACACTCTCTCACAGTCTGTTCTCTAAAACCTAAAAGAGAATTATGGATTTGATCAACTGGTCTCTGAATGCAATTGACACCCCTTTCTCAACGAGAAGTCTGAGCTTGAGTGAGCCTGAGTGCTGAAGATATCTACCTATTTGGAACCATGATAACAGGGTTCTTGCTGATCGGAGCTGGCTTGGCCCTGCTCCTTCGGCACCAGCTGCGGTCTCAAGGGTGGAGCTGAAGCTCTGAACAACTTTAACTAGAAAAAGAAGGACTCGGATTTAGTCATGAAACACAGAAGAATGGGTTTAAAATAGAAGGAATAGAGTAGAATAAGGTTTTAACAACTTGGCTGGTGTTCAAACATAGACACACACATAGCGTGACAAACATGAGGAAGTGTCAGTTAAACTGAACATTCCTCTGGTGACAGCTGATGATTGTCAGAAACTGATGAACTGATAGAGCAGAACAGGAAGTGAGACATTTATTTATTTGTTTACTAATATAAATCTGATCTGGATTAAAGTTTAAATCAAATAAACAGATATTTTTTCATCTTTATACAGCTCAGTTAAATAAGGTAAATATTGCTACTATGGGGGGCAGGGCTTTCAGTTGCTTTGCTCCTTGACTTTGGAATTCCCTACCATCGAAGTTACATTACACAGCCCCGCCCCCTTTAGTTCCTCCTTACCACCTTCATGCTCTGTGTCCGCAGTCTGATGTGTGATGTGTGGAGGGTCTGGGCTGCGAGGATTATGGCAGTGGTGACTTTTCCCAGGAGACGCTGGGACCCTGTTTACTAGAAGGTTTTAAAATTTCTGTGCTTTTAGGTGACAGAAGGAGACATGTGGCCTGGTCAAAACACAGAGAGCTGCACTCTAAAAGATCATTAACCTCCTAAGACCCAAACTCTTCCACGGCATGCATTTTTAATTTCTCTTTGATATTTTGGCATATTGGGGCCCGATGAATGTAAAAACAAAGAATTACCAGATTTTCTTTTTACCTTATTTTTGTTTTTTATGAAAAATAACAGCCACATATCAGGATATTCATTTACAATTTTGATAGAACAGTAGCAGTAAAATGTCCTTGTAAGTGGATATCAGGCCCTTGTAGAGCAAAATTACAAAAAGTATTTTGGTCTAAATAACCCAAAATGTGATGTCCACATATTTGGACGGCAGGTCCTAGGAGGTTAAATATATTGTGTGCCGAGGACTTCCGGTGTGGCGGTAGAGCAGTATGGTCGCATAAGTACAGAGCTCCCGTAAGCCAAGTAGATAAACTCCGCTAAAACACGAATTGAAGCGTGAGACAAAACAACTTTGGAAGATGAGCGGAGGGACAACAAAAGCAAAGAATAAAAAAACTACGGACACCCAAGGTAAAGACATAAAACATCCGAACAACGAGGACAAGCTAGCACCTGAAGCTAATATGGCCGCGTTTCAAAACGGACTGGATTGTATTAGCAAACAAATTCAATCACTCCAAAATGAATTGAAATCAGACTTCACGACGTTCAAAGAAAAAATTACTGGCCAAATGAGACACGAACTGTCTAAATTCAAAGAAGACATCGACCAGAAGTTTAAGAGCATGACTACAGAACTTAAAGAACAAGAAGGGAAATTAGAAGCTGCGCTGATGCGCACGGAAGAAATAGAGACGTGGAGCCGCGAGGCCAATCAAACCCTGACAGAACTAATGAGAGAACAAAAAGCGATGATGACCAAATTGGATGACTTGGAACTTTGATCCAGACGTAACAATCTGCGGATCTACGGAATACAAGAGGGAGCCGAATCTAAGGCAGAATCGCTGACCCAGTTTCTGGAAGCCTGGCTCAGAGAGGAGCTTAATATTAACATCAACCTCCAGATTCAACGCGCACACCGAGCATTAACCCCGAAACCGGCAGCGGGTCTCCCCCAAAGGCCAGTCGTTGTCAATTTCCAACAATTCACAACTAAAGAGATGATACATAAAAAGGCATGGGAAAAGAAAATAGTCACTCTGGACGGAAGCAGGGTTTATTTTGACCACGACTACTCGGCGAGAATGGTGCAAGAACGTAAAGCGTACGTGAATATCAAAAAGATACTAAAGAAAGAAGGCATCCGCTTCCAGACTCCTCTCAGCAAGATGCGAATCCACTGGCCAAATGGAGTGAAAACTTATGGCAACGCGGAGGAGGCTGCTAACGACCTGCAAGCGAGAGGATACAATGTGGAAAAAGGGATAAACAGCCGGGAGAGAGAGAGCGCCGAGGGACGTCTGTCAATCGGGGCAGCGACATGGAAACCGGTCCGGCCCACGTATGCTGGGGTGGCTAGCAGGCGAGCTTGAGAGAGACTTCAAGAATTTCAGCATAACGATAACCATGCATGAGAGGCGTATAAGGAGACGTATAACAACAAGATGGATTCACGATGTGTCTGGTAGGATTATATGGAAACACAAAGTTGGCTAGGGATGGACAGTACACAATAATGACTAGTATGAGTGTGACAATCTTTCGTGAGTCATATCTCATTACTGGAGGGGGGCCCTTTCAATATGAGAAACATACCCCCCAAAAACAAAGAGAGGAACAACAGGTGGGGAAGGCTGGTACCTCTTTATTGAAGTCCTCTTATCTGTACATAGTTAAACTAAGTTGTAACTTGTTGATGAAAATGTTTTGTTTAAACAAGGGTTCAATGGAGTGCCTGTGGGGGTCTCAAAAGATAGCCGGTAGATCACAAAAGGATAATGTTCACTGCACATGAAGAAATAAAGTGTATGTCCTTAAATGTTAATGGAATCTGTAACCCAGTTAAAAGGGCCAAGATTATGACTAAACCGAAAAAGGAGAAGACACAGATAACTTTCCTACAAGAAACTCATTTATCAAAAATAGAACACGAAAAATTGAGGAAATTTGGGTTCAAAAACACCTTTTACAGCTCTCATACAAACTCTAGGAAAAGAGGGGTTGCAATTCTCATAACTAATTCCCTTAAGTTTCAATCTCACAAAGAAATAAAGGATAAGGAAGGTAGATATGTCATTGTCAAGGGTGTGATTAATCAAACAATGGTCACATTGATGAATGTGTATGCACCCCCTGAAAGTAATAAGGAATTCTTTAAATTGATTTTTGATATTCTTCAAATTCAAATTTTATTTGTCACACACACACAACCATACACAGTATGACATGGGGGTGAAATGCTTGTAGCTGTACAATGCCCGACCATTAAATGACAGAAGAAAGGTTTTACAATATTTACAATTTACAGTTTACTACAAAAATTTACAAATTAACTTAGGAATTTACAGTAAAGAATGTGCAAATAGCAGAAGAGATTATAAAGATAAGGATTATAAATTATAGGAATTATAGGATTATAGGAAATGTGTGGTGGTGCGTGTGGTGACGTGTGTGAGAGTCCAGTCTTATAGTGACGTGTTTGGGAGAGTCCAGTCCTACACCTGGTTCAGGCCCCGAATAGCCTGGGGGAAGAAGCTCCTCCTCATTCTCTCTGTTTTGGCCTTAAGGGAGCGGAAGCGCTTCCCAGACCTCAACAGTGAGAAGAGTCCATTGTTGGGATGGGAGAGGTCCATCATAATCTTCCTAGCTTTGGACTTGCACCGCTTGGTGTAGATGGACAGCAGGTCAGGGAGCTCTGATTGAATGATGCGTTCTGCCGAGCGCACCACCCTTTGCAGATCTCGTCTGTCCTGCTTGGTGCTGTTCCCAAACCAGGTGCAGATGTTTGCCGTCAGGACGCTCTCGATGGTGCAGGAGTAGAAGTTCTTGAGCACCTTCAGTGGCAGATGGAAGTCTCTAAGTCTTCTGAGGAAGAAGAGACGCTGACGGGCTTTCTTAACCAGGGTGTTGATGTGGCAGGACCATGACAGGTCCTGAGTGATGTGGACACCCAGGTATCGGAAACTGTCCACTCTCTCCACTGGCGTGCCACTGATGATGAGGGGTTTGTAATTCCTCGCCTGCTTTGTAGTGAAGTCCACGATCAGCTCCTTAGTCTTGCTGATGTTTAGGAGGAGGTTATTCTCCTGGCACCAGGTCTCCAGGTTCCTAATCTCCTCCAGGTAGGCCGTCTCGATGTTGTCGGAGATCAGGCCCACAACAGCAGTGTCGTCAGCAAACTTATACAAAGTTATTATTTACTTTGTATCTGTAATTTTATTTTATGTTATTTTATCTCTCCTTTCCTCTCTGGCTGGGTTTTAGTTACACTGTTCTGGGTGGGTGGGGGGGTGGGGGCACAACTGTTTGTTAATTTTGCCATAATTGTTGTTGGAAGCAATTCTTTGTTCAATAAAAAGACCATGATCAAAAAAAATAAATAAATAAATAAATAATAGCACAAAACCAGCTGAAGTATACTTCAGTTTTGTAGTTTTGCTCCACAAAAGCTTAATCCAGCAACAGATCATGTGTATATGAAATACCTGATTTAAAAACAGATTATTAGGATGTGACAAATAAGATTTAATGTTCACAAAGTGTGACTTGCTGAGCAGTCTTATCTTTGAAAATAATATCTTCCTCTTCTGTCCTTTATTTCTTTCAGCCTCTGTCAGTGCGCCCCAGGGCGGCTGTGGCTACAACGTAGCTGCCGTCACCAGTGTGTGAATGTGTGTGTGGATGGGTGAATGACTGGATGTAGTGTAAAGCGCTTTGGGGTCCATAGTGACTGAGTAAAGCGCTATATAAATACAGGCTATTTACCATTCTTATATCGTTCTTCATCTCTAGGTTGCCTGTGGAACTGTAGATGGTACTGTACTGCTAGCAGGCCTCGGTGTAACTGCAGGAGCAAATAGTTTTCACAAAACAGCATTACAGGAAAAGGTGCAGCAGCATTATGGTAGAGTGCAAAACGTAGCACTGTCTGCCGTCTAACACATTTTGGTAATTATAGACAAAAAGCAGAACTAGGTGATGAACTTGTTGTACGTCACGACTCTGTATATAACCACTCACGCCATACAGGGATAAAGACAAGTGTAGCAAAGGAGACAGAATCAAAGTGTAGCACCATAAAGGAAGGATTGATTGTTAAAGATAGACAGAGATGTTTTGATCAAAAGTGTGTATGAAGGGTACAGGAACACAGACCAAATAACAGGAAAAGTAGGCACTGAATTAGAAATTATAAAAAGTATAAATGTAAGAGATCAAGGGACTGTCCCCCGAATATGCAGGCTTTTAAATGTTTTTAAATTTTATTTAATCACAACAAAAGTTGCCTCAAGGTGCTTTATATTGTAAAGTAGACCCTAAAATAACACATACAGAGAAAACTCGACAATCATATGACCCCCTATGAGCAAGCAGTTTGGCAACAGTAGGAAGGAAAAACTCCCCCAAGCTCTTAAATAATCAGGCCCCATCTTATCTTAATGACCTTGTAGTACCATATCACCCTATTAGAGCACTTCGCTCTCGCTCTGCAGGTCTTCAAACTTTGCTTTTTGCTAAAGCATATAGTTAGGGCTGGACCAGGTGACCCTGAATATGATTGCTGGGTTTTTCTCTGTATGTATTATTGTAGGGTCTGCCTTACAATATAAAGCGCCCTGAACTGACTGTTGTTGTGATTTGCTGTATAAATTGAACCGAATTATTTCTGTTGACATTCCTTGAACAACCATACTGTATACAAAACCAAATGAATCATATATTAAAGTGTTTTTCAGCTTCGCTCCCAAATTGGTTGAAATATGGGTTCATTCTTTCTTTCTTTTTAACTGTGTTAAAGTTTTATTCCTATTGATAAGGAGAAATTTGAGTGTCCGTAGAAAAAGAAAGGGACTAATGTTGGTGATAGAGAAAATTCTCAATGCAGATAACTGAACTGAAGTAGAGTATGAGATGTATTTGTTGAGCAATGTGCATAAAGGGATTTATAAATGTTTACATTCATTTGAAGAATTTCGACCTGAGCTCATATTGTAAACCAGACTTTTGTCCTCCATGTGTACATTGTTCTTTACCTCCTGAAGTTATGCCAGTGCCATTAGCTATCTCATATAGTTTATGGGAGTGTGTCATAAAGATGTAGTTGCCATAAAGAAGCAGCTGAAGGTCAGGTAAAGGTTAACATTACCAGAAACCAGGTCAGTTTGGACGACACCTTTGAAACTGTGAAAACTCACAAACAAATAACTAGTCAGTTAATACGAGCAACCAGAGTAATACGAGCAACCAGAGTAATACGAGCAACCAGAGTAATACTAGCAACCCATTTTCATTGATTTGACCCTCACGGGTGGATTAAAAATCCATCTCAATAGAAATGTAGGTTAACTTGGTCCTCCAACAGCCTCACTGTACAAAACTTGCAGACTACTCCACACTACTGCTACACATGAGTACAGCTTTTGAGTCACTTTAGGAAAAGTAATCAAATCTGGGCTGAATAATGACATTTGGGCTTTTTTACTTGTACTTAATTATCAAGTTTGACCCCAACAGCATGTAAGGATTAATGCAACGTCCTTTTCAGTGTCTGAAGTCTGTCATTTGAATCAAAGCTATTGTAAGATCCTTTGTGCTTGCATCAAATACTGTGAGTTAAAACTCTTCTTTTTGATTTTTAACATTTAGGTGCAATGGCCTCTCAAATAGCAAAGGTGTTGTTGTCATTGGATGCTGAAGCAGTCGGCTCGCTCAAAGAAGGAGTCAATTTCAAGAAAAGCCCAGAGGACGGCAAATGTTACATCATATTTAAGAGCAACAATGACTTGAAAGCATGCAAAAACCAGTGCAAGCATCAAGGTGGGCTGTTCGTCAAAGACGTTGAAGACCTGGATGCAATGTAAGAACAGGAACAGATTTCAGAGATTATCTGTGGTCGACGTTTGATTATAGCTGACAGAACTCTCTGTTCCCTCAGGACTGTAAAATGCACCAAACACAACTGGAAATTAAACGTGTCAACAATGAAATATGTGAACCCGCCCGACAGCTTCTTGCAGGATGAGCTCGGTAAGTTCTGTCTGCACAGTGCCTTTTCCTGTATATTGATATGCCACTTCCTGCAATGTGGATCTGAAATCTAAATATGCAAACTACAAAGCTGCATTATGGGATGTGTGGTTAGCTTGTAACTATAGCTCTTGCCACAGTCGGCGCTAACAGTCAGAATAGCAACTACTTTCTGTGCTTTTTTTAATTTTAATGCTAAATTGGCAGAGGGCCCCTTCTAATGAATAATTTGACAATTTGTGCCAATAACTGTGAAGCAATGTCAAACTAATTCTTTCCAACAGACATTTTTCCATGCTTCACATGAGTGGAGTGTAAACTTGATAATCTAATTTTCTTCTCTGCAGGGTCATTTTTCCCCTCAAAGAATAGTAAATATAACCAGTTGTTAAAAGGGACAGCTCTCTTAGCCCAGCACTATGCATCTCAGCACTCAGCAACATCGCTGTGTGACTGCACTTGTTCTGATTAATCTGTGTAAAAAGGTATCTCTCTTCCATTTACTTGCATTATCTAAGAGTGTGGCGGTTGAGTAAACAATATATATATATCTTTTAAATCCCAGTTAAACATTAGCCAGCAGCGCAGTTATCGTTTCTGTGCAGGTTTCCAGGAATTCAACAGTCGGCATAAATTGCTGTAAAGTACAGGGTGGGCCATTTATATGGATACACCGTAATAACATGGGAATGGTTGGTGATATTAAAGTCCTGTTTGTGGCACATTAGTATATGTGAGGGGGCAAACTTCCCCAGATGGGCGGTGACCATGGTGGCCATTTAGAAGTCGGCCATCTTGGATACAACTTTTGTTTTTCCAATAGGAAGAGGGCCATGTGACACATCACACTTATTGGTAATGTCACAAGAAAAACAATGGTGTGCTTTGGTCACCCACTGCTGTACTTGGCCCTGGAGTGTCCTCAGGGAGAGAGGAAATAAGGACAGGCGGCCTAATGGAAGGCCTCTGTCCCATCACCTCATCCATGAGGCCAAACCAGGGCCAAGCAGCAGCAGTGGGCTTCGCACTGACTCCCTCACCTGACCCTGGACACTTGCAATCCTAAAGGCAGAGGAAATCAGAAATGACAGACAAATATAAACAATACAACTTTTAGTAAATGTGCATTTATTAAATTTCATTCTTAAATTATCTTCTTGACAGCACACATTCTTTGTATCTTTTCTTTAAGTTGTCCCACTTCTTTTTGGCCTGCAAGGGGGTGACTTTCCCTTGCAGGCCCATCTTCTCGAGAATAGTCCTGATCGCACACAAAAAAATAAGAGAAGAGAGAAAACCATGACAACTGATAATCCCTAAATCCAAAAGTTTTCACAGCAGAACACAAGAGGAATATCGTCTGGACATCACAGGTTCTGTACAGAATGAGGGTTGTTGAAACCGTACTCAGATGAATATGATGTGTAAATTGATTTATTCGTGTGCCTCCATCCCACAGTCGCTGAATTTTTTACCCCAGTGAAGAGGTGATCGTTTTCTCCTCTAGTTTTAATGAAGTCTGCC
Source organism: Rhamphochromis longiceps (assembly GCF_057381845.1). Taxonomy (NCBI): domain Eukaryota; kingdom Metazoa; phylum Chordata; class Actinopteri; order Cichliformes; family Cichlidae; genus Rhamphochromis; species Rhamphochromis longiceps. Next base: position 1,635,729 of record NC_140573.1, read on the forward strand.
GTTTGCTCTTTGGTGCCTATAAACATATCACAAAAAAGTGGATTGGGAAAAATGTAAGCGGCAATGAAAAACCGCGGGACCCACCGTACAAGCTAGTTTACGGACACTTTTATGAAGATTGTTTAAATAAATATTACAAGTCTATGCAAATTCACAACCCTAACAACATAACCGCTATAAAAATGTAACTTTTGTACCACCAGATTTTCATATACTTACTTTTAAAAGTGTATTCGTCTCCCGGTTTATCTTTTTGTGCCGCCATCATTACGTGAATGAAGTTCTGTGCAATGAATTCTGGGCCGGTCAGCTATCGAGCTGGTGGGTGACAGACGTCACCGAAAACGTGGAAGCACTTTTGCAAATATGCGATATCTTGATAAACCGAGCAGATATTTGATGTTTACACAGCTACTTTCTCGCCTGAAAATATGCTAAAAGTTTATTTTGTGACCCAGAAAGATTAGTATGAGTAATTTTAAAACTTAGTAGCGGCCGCCATTGTTGGAAACTGGAGTTTGGCTGGGCCACGCTATGAATTCTGGGATATGGTGGGCCACGAAGGACACACCCGACCCATCCTTCAAATTCGGGGGAAAAGGAGGACACATTTGTCGGCTGCATTCGGAGGAGTCTACGAATTTGGACAGCCTTCGGCGCGGCGCTGTGACGTAATCGGTCTACAAATGCGGCCTCAGGAGGATGCAGCCCATGAATTTGGACACGACCATGGGTTCACCCACACTCCTGCTCTCTCACACAAACCTGCTTATGAATGTTTAATATAATCAAAGTTTGGTTTGCTCTCACCTTTCTCAAACTTGGTAAAAAATGAATCAAACAGTTCAGTTTCATCATTTATTGATAACAGAAATCTTCCTCTCAGGTTTGGAGTCTCTGAGTCAGCAGTGCTCTCTTCCTCACAGCACATACACTATCATCCAATCTGCCCATCGTCATCATCACAGTGTTAACCACCTGCAGTGCAGCTCTCTTCTCTGCAGTCGATCTCATAAATCTCTCACAGAGGACCTGTTCTTAAACAGCTCCTAACGTCATGTGCACACGGTACAGCACAGATTTGTCTGCTTCACTTATTTGTAGCACAGTGGTGCAGTGAACACACTGTCAAGACAAACGATCCAGTTTGAAGATAAAGCAGAATATAATTAATAATAATATTAATAGTAAAAGGGCAGCACGGTGGCACGGTGGTTAGCACTGTTGCCGCACAGCAAGAAATTCCTGAGTTCAATTCCACCATCAGGCCGGGGTCTTTCTGTGTGGAGTTTGCATGTTCACCCCGTGTCTGCGTGGGTTCCCTCCGGGTACTCCGGCTTCCTCCCACCGTCCAAAGACATGCAGCTTGTGGGGATAGGTTAATTGATTAATCCAAATTGTCACTAGGTGTGAATGTGAGTGTGAATGGTTGTTTGTCCCTGTGTGTTGGCCCTGTGTGTTGGCCCTGTGTGTTGGCCCTGCGACAGACTGGCGACCTGTCCAGGGTGTACCTCCGCCTCTTGCCCTATGACAGCTGGGATAGGCTCCAGCGCCCCCCGCGACCCTGAAAAGGATAAGCGGAAGCGAATGGATGGATGGATTAATAGTAAAACCTCGTGTTGTTTAATTGAATCATATAAAATAGTAACTTACTTAAATGATGTAACTCAGTAATAAGAAACATGGAAAAGGTGCTACAGTGAAGCTTGTATTACATACTGCTACTATGGGTAGTAGTAGTAGTATGAATAGCTCTATTTAAAGCATCGAGAATAACAGAATGATAATAATATAAATGCCATGTGAGGTCAACACCTGAGCTTGTTGTTGCACTCGCAGAGGTCGAAGTGTTGGATGATGGGGGGCTGCAGTTGGTGGAGCTGAGCCCTGTTGACCCCTGGATGGTTGATCCTCGAGAGCCTCTGGAGCTCCAGGAGGGAGAAGTCAAAGTACGTTGATGTTACGCTTTAGATAACAAATATTTAACCCCAGTTTTTCAGACAACACCGTGCATACTACTGTGCTACTCTTATGAAACTGTTTGGCAAAATGATCTAAAACTTGAATGATCTAAGTAGTAATAATAATCATCATCTCAAATGTTGTCAATCGTGAATGAACGAAGAGTGAAAAGTGCATCAGCTGTCTCCAAAGATGACATTTTCTTTGACCTTCCTCTCAGGTGACTTACCTAACCCACGCCTGCATGGAGCTACAGCTTGGTGAGAGAAGGTTCATGTTCGACCCCTGGTTAAAGGGTCCCGCGTTTGCCAGAGGGTGGTGGCTTCTCCATGAGCCTCCAGCAGATGCTCTGGACAGGCTTTGTGGTGCAGATCTCATCTACATCAGCCATATGCACTCAGACCACCTCAGGCAAGCTCTGCCAATGCTGCTAAATATACATACAAATAAATATTGCTGCTGATTTTATTTGAAGCAACTAAACAATTCAGAGAAAACACAGTATGGTATCTACAAACTGCTCCAGCTGTTCGGTTCATCTGGACAGGAGCACACACTGTATACCATCATGGCAAAGGGAGGGGAAATGTTCTTAGAGTAAAGGCTGTAAAAGGACTCCACATATACAGGACTGTAATAACGACTCAGGATGGAGAAATATATAATAAAACCAAGACCAGATTACTTCCTTTATGATGTTGTGATATGTAAAACCTTAGAAGTGACTGTGCACGTAACAGAATATTATTAGCAAAGACAAATAAAATCATGCAAATAGTTCTATTGAAAAGTATAGAATATAATTACAACTGTCACTGAGATTCAAAAATACATTTCCAGTTTGTTCCACTTTGTAGGATAACAAACCTTTAACATTACAGGATTTGTATTCCTGTAATTGTTTGTAATTAACAACAAGCTCATTCTGTGAAGAGCCATATGAAGAAAGAGGAGTGGCTCACGACTCCACACAGTCACTGTAAATGTCACTTCTGACTAGAAAAGAAACAAAAGCAGTTTTTGGAATATTAAATAAAAGTTTCTTTCTGGTTAGAAACTTCAGAATCTACAAAGAGTTTAACTTTTAGCCTTGGATACTGTTCATGTTGACACGGTGGCGTGCTGACGTGTTGTTTGCTTTGTAGCTATCCCACACTGAAGGTCTTGGCAGAAAGAAGGCCCGATGTCCCCATATATGTTGGTGACACATCCAGGCCTGTGTTTTGGTCAGTAATGACGTGGAGCTCAATCTTCCCCATAAATTACAGAGGAAATAAATCCGGTACAAAGTGAGTTTGTTCTTCTGCTGTGACAGGTATTTGAAGCAAAGCCAAGTGAAGCTGACCAACATTAAAGTCATTCCCTTTGGTGTTTGGCAAAATGTAAGTCACACCTCCATCATGTGGTCAAGAGTATTTACAATAAGCATGTTTGGAAAATGTTGAATTGTAAAATGATTCAATTCAATTCATTTTGGGGGAAATATGATTATGAAGTAAAATGGCTCTTCCTGTCTCACTCAGATTGATGAACACCTGAGGTTCATGATCCTGATGGATGGTGTACATCCTGAAATGGACACCTGCATCATTGTTGACTACAAAGGTGTCATTTCAAATAATATTATTACTGATGCTGTGAAAATAAGTCTGATTAGGATATAAAACGCAGTTTTGATTGCAGGTCACATGATCCTCAACACTGTGGACTGCACCAGACCAAACGGCGGCAGGCTGCCACAGCATGTGGATGTGATGATGACCGACTTCGCTGGAGGAGCTTCTGGATTCCCGATGACCTTCTATGGAGGGAAATACAGCGGTGAGCCTGAGCTAGGTTAGCTTAGTTAGCGTTTAGCTCCACACGCACACAGCAGTGTCTCAGTTACAGTCTTTTGACAGACACATGTAGCTCTTTTAGCCACGTAGGAACTGACTTGTTTAACTCACATGTTGTGATCAACAGTGTCAAAGTGCACCAAACTGCTGAGATGAAGCAAATGTTGATTTGTTTCCAGATTCCTGGAAGGCAGAGTTTATCAAGAATGAGAGGAAGAAGCTGCTGAATTACAAAGCTACACTGGCGAAGTCCCTGCAGCCCAGGATCTACTGCCCATTCGCTGGATACTTTGTGGAGGCTCATCCGTCAGACAGGTAGAGTTTGTAACGAGGTTTGCACAGCACCAGAGATGCATCGATAAAGAGCACAAGGGTTGGAATGACTTTTATGTTCCCTGACAGGAAGAATCCTCACAACAAAGGTAGCTGATCTGATGCAGATAGATCCCAAGGTCAAAGCTGATGTGTAGTTCATCTGGGCAACTCCATCCAATAACTGATCAAACAGAGTCTATATCTGGGATCCTCTTTGTATTTAGTGCCTATTTATCTGTATGAGCTACAGTCTATCTCTGCAACCACGACTCCACCTTCATGAGCTGCTCCTATTGTACTGAATTGTGTTTCTAACTGACAGTAGTTCAGTTTATCATTCGTTTAAAATGTTTTAGCAGGTGTTTTATTGTTTTAGCATTCTTCCAGTCTCCTGTTGCCACTGCGCCAACATTTTTGAAACGTGTTGTTAGCATAAAACATTTAAACTAAAGTTTTATTCTCTGTTTGATGCAATTGTTAAGGTTCAAAATATTGGGGATGGACACCAGAGGAAAAAACCCACAATAACAACACTGGTCCGGTCGGGTTGAGTCAAACGATGATTTAATGATCACACACGTGGGAGATGGACACTGTATGCAGACAGTCTCAGATCTCATCTCAAAAAACACATCACCATAGTTTTATGAAATCAGGGTATTAGAACGCCCCCTCATGCATAGTGACAGGTGTAATACAATCAATGTTGACAATTTTATTTAACACAAAGAATAACATTGTCTCCTTCCCGAGGGCAGACGCTGACTGCCCCCGTCTCCTGGAACCGTCTGTACCCTGCTAAGACACAACATGGCAGCTACAAGGACTCTTTCATTTGTTAAGACCATCAGTGTGTATTGCTCTAAATCAAGTCTATAATATTAAATGAATATTGCTGGATCAGCTACTTCTACTTAAAACATATTAAAACATGACTAAGCACAAAATCACCAAGAATAACATCTTATAAGTGCTGTGTAAGCGCGTGCGGCCTTCCAAGCTCAAAGCCTTTGCCCTCCATAGATCAGCCAGACTCGCGCTGGCTGTAGCTTTTAACCTTTAATTACCTTGAGCACAACTCTAGAATAAGCAACAAACTGCAATGTGTATGGAATGATCAGGGTTACATCTGCAATGGAAAATCATGTTATTATTCTGGTACCTGCAAGGAAAGATCAAACTAAAGTTATCACCATCACTGTAATGCAAAGAATAATGTAAGGTCAAAAACTTCAATTTATGCTTAATGCAAAGCTGGTTATATACTTCTAATGAACTAATAATGCCATATTAAAATATTAAATGATAATGAGAAAAACATCCCCTCCTTATTCTACAATTCCCTCTGTTGACCTCTGGAGAATCCAGAGGTCACAAACAGTTGTGTCCCTCCTTGGCCTACACATTCAGTTCTACATGCATCATTGGCATCATGGACATTGGAGTAAGGACTCCAGGGTCCACTGTCCTCACAGACATACTTTTGAACATTCTTCTGGCACAAGGGATGAGACAACAACAAATAACCATAATACCCACCACAACAGACAAAGAAAACATGACCGAAGCGATAACCCCCTTCCACCGTCCGAACACTCAGGTCAGCCAGCCTTCCAACGGACTATCAACACCGGAGTGATCATGCATAGTTTCAGAAAGGCTCTTTAGGCCCTTCAGAGCCTTGGTTACCGACACATTTGGAGCAGTCTTGTTTGGAATAAAATTACAACACTGATCGGCCAATATAGGACAAACGCCCCCTTTTTTTCCGCTAACGACATACCAAGGGCCATTCTATTCTGCACTCCCATTAACGAGGTCGGACCCACCTGCTCCGCCAACCCCTCCATGCCGTCTCTGGTGAGGTTAGAGAGCCTCAGTACATTATAGTGAACATAATTGATCCTATCTACGTTCTTGCGTTCTTAACCCTTTTGGATCAACCCCCGCTATTTCCACCCCCAGAACCAAATACATAGATTGTTTGCGATGCCAATTCCCCAATGATAAGGTTAACGCGTTTCCAGAGGGGCTGAAATCCCTCTGTAGTTTAAGCCCGTTTTCTGATCCTAGTTCTAACGGTTCCCAATTTTGCCCAGTGTAACCCCTTACCTGGTCCCAATTACGGCACCAGCTGTCATATGGACGATTTCCCCTCTCGCAGTGCGTACTCACTGAATAATCCCAACAGAGCCACACATTATATCCCCTCCAGGCACTGCCGACGTCCCTACAATTAACAACATCACACAGATCAAACATAAAAGAAATTGTGGGGCCAATAACATAATCTAATTCTAAACCACCATATGTGCTGAGACACTCATCCTTTTTACCAGAGACCTCGCGCTTCACTCTTGCCCGCAGCTTTAAATCACTATAGATCACGCGAGATGTAATTGGTGTATCAAACAACGCCGGACTGGCATGGCCTCCGTGCTCAGACTGGTTTCCCGGGTCGGTCTGCAACAAACAAATCAAAAAACAAATAGCCATGATTAGCAACATAGTTGACATCAAACTCATAATAATTTTGAACATTGTGATGGCTTTTGAAACTCTTCTTTCATCACCAGTGTCTAATTGTTGTGATGGCATGGTGGTATGTGAATGTTATGGTGTAGTAAAAAGTTCAAAGCCCTTTATCAGAGCCTCTCTCTTGTTCTAGGTGTTCAGTGTGGTACCGCTCCTTTTCGTTGGCGCGGCGATCTCCTCCTTGACTGCTCTTCTTTCTTCGACCTTCCGGGTAGACCACCGGTCGGCCCGTTGCACAGGTGTGAGGGTTTATTCTGCCGCTCAATTTCACCTGTGTTGGGTGGAGATTGATCCTTCCCCACCAAGCCCTCGTGCGCGGCTGCGCACTGCGTCCAGTGATACCAGGTGTCGCCTTTCCCCTTCAGTTGGACCGCTGTCGCCGTCCGAGCCGATACCTCATATGGACCAGTCCAGCGGGGCTCCTTCCACTTTCGTTTGATGACTCTCAGCCACACTGTTTTCGCGTCCGGGACCTCTCCTTCTCCTGTGGGCCCTTCACCAGCCGCCTGTTTTGTGAAACTGGACACAAGCGCCTTTAACTCGTTCCAGTAGTCTGCGTGGGACCGGTTCCCCTTTTTGTCCCGTTCAACCGAGCCCACCGTCCAAGGTGCCGGAAACTGTCTCCCGGTTTGCAGCTCATATCGTGTAAAACCCACTTCCGGTTTTACTGCTGGCTTAGGATTGTGTGCCCCACAGATTAAGCTCATCCTGGCCTTCTCTCTTATCATTCCTCGCAGCTCAGGATGCCACCAATGACACAAATTTCTTTCCATCTGGGCTCTCCTCACGTGGGCGAGTCCGTGGGCTTCATCCACCTTCTGTTCTGCCATTTTGGCTGTCAGCACGGGGCGCCCGTCTGGCCCCCTCCACAAATGTCCATCCTGCCAGGCTCCTTTGTTTTTCCACACCCCCTTTTCCTCTGGGGATGCCTCCTCCTGGGCCTGTTTGACTTCCTCAATCAGATCAACAGATATCTCCTCTTCTGGAGTTACCTGTATCATTTGTCTCCGTCCTTTGTAGCCTGCGGCCTCCTTCGCGGCTTCGTCTGCTCTCTGGTTTCCTTTTTCCACCATGCTGGTTCCTTGGGAGTGAGCTTTGCATTTTATAATGCTCACCTCCTCTGGGTCAGCCAAGGGCTTTTCCAGTTCCTCCATTTCATGTTTGTGGGAAATAGGTGCATTGGTTGCTGTTCTGAATCCTGCTCTTTTCCACTGAGGCAGCTCCACATGCGCTGCTCCAAACGCATATGCCGAATTGGTGTAGATGTTCACTCTCCTGTTCTTGGCTAGTCTCAAAGCTCGAACTAAGGCTATCACTTCAGCTCTCTGGGCCGACTGCTTTCCCTCAATCCTTCCTGACTCTCTGACCTGATAATCTCCTTCTACTCTGCAAACCACCGCATACCCTGCTTTCAGTCCTCCTTCGTCTCGGTGGCAACATCCATCGGTGAACCAGTCCTCAGCTCCCGGTATGGGTTCGGCCTTCAGGTCCTCTCTAATCTTTTCCTCAATCTGTGCTCTTTTGGCCTGTGGTTGTCCTGTGGTTCCCCTACACCCATTAAATCTGCCATGTTAATTCCTTCATGTGTAAATGTCAAATTTGGGGCCTCTAAGACTTTGCTCAGTCTCTTTTGTGCCCTAGTGACATACAAAATGCTTGTGAATTCACGTATGCCACTATGCTATGTGTAGTGAGTATTTTTAGTGGGTGTTCTCTCACTACATGTGCTGTTCTTTGGATAATTCTAGCGACCCCTGCTGCATGTTGTGTGCATGTAGGGTGCTTTGCTTCTGTTGGATGTAGTTTTACACTTACATACCATACCATACCATACCAACTTTATTTCTAAAGCACTTTAACATAAAACCAGAGTTTCACAAAGTGCTGTACATGTTAATAGCATACGTAAAGAAAATTAAAATGAGATACGATAAAATAAATAGATACAATAAATTGAAACATGTTAAAACAAATTGAGTCAACCCCTCTAATCAATGCCAAAGGCTTCAGCGAATAAATATGTTTTAAGAAGACTTTTAAATTCGGAGAGAGAAGAGGCCTGCCTAACATGCAAGGGCAGATCATTCCACAACTTTGGAGCAGCTACAGCAAAAGCACGATCACCTTTAAGTTTATACTTAGTTTTCGGTACCTTAAGGAGTTGCTGATTGGCGGACCTAAGGGAACGGGCAGGTGTATATGGTTGTAGTAGCTCCGAGAGGTAGGGGGGGGCCAGGCCATTAAGAGATTTAAAAGCAAATAAGAGAATTTTAAAAACATGAGCACATCTCTACCCCCCCCCCCCCCTTTTTTCTGAAACAACACTCCATTTACAACTGAGTATGTTTCAGAAACATCCAAATAGAATGGCTCATCATAATTGGGTGTGGCTAAATCTGAGGCCCTTGACAAATCCTGTTTCACCCTAATAAATGCGGCTTCAGCTTCAGGCGTCCAAGGCAACTCAGCCTTAAAGTTTCGAACACCAACTTGCTTCATTAGGCCCCTTAAAGGGGCAGTTTTACCTGCATAATCCGGAATGAACTGCCTGCTGTAACCTGTTAAACCAAGAAAAGAAAGCATTTCTCTCACAGTTCGCGGTTTTGGGTGTGTCAAAATTTGGTCTCTGTGTGTGTTCATCAAACCCACTAATTTGTGTGCGATTACCCGGCCCAAAAAGGTCATTTCAGGGCGAACTAACTGCAGCTTGTCTTTACTTACTTTAAAGCCGCATTCCGCCAACCTATTCAACACAACGAACGACGCCGCTGTACAATCCGCTGCTGACGGGGCTGCAATGAGAAGATCATCAACATATTGTATTAATGTATAATCATCAGGCAAATTACATGACGACAGGGCTTCTTTAAGCACCTTATTGAAAATACCTGGAGAAAGTGCAAAGCCTTGTGGCAACCGTGTGTATCTGAGTTGTTGGCCTCTGTATGTGAATGAAAAAAATATCTCTGAATGACTCATGCAGAGGAAGACAAAAGAATGCATTTGCCAGGTCAATACACGTGAACCACTTTTGGTCACATGTGATAGCTGATAAACCTTTGTACGGATTTGGTACCGGTGCAGTAGTAGAGAGTAATATTTCATTAATGGCTCTCAAGTCATGTGTCATGCTGTATTTTCCTGTTCCATGTTTCTCCACTGGTAGAATTGGTGTGTTCCACAGTGAGTGAGAGGGCTCTAACACCCCGGCCCTTAGCAGGCCTTCTATTGTTTCTGTAATTCCTTCCTCTGCTTCAGGTTTGTGTTTATACTGTGGTCTATTGATTGGTGTGTTTGATTTCAGCTGGAACACGACAGGAGGACACTTAGCTAGGCCAACATCCGTGGGCCCTTTTGACCATAGACTGTCAGGCAGATTCGACAGTCCAGCAACTGCGTGAGGATGATCTACACACTCCTCACCATGTGTTTTTGAAATTTCTTTATGTTCCAAAATCACCGTACCCTCACAGGCACAAGTTATGCGATAGGTTTTACAATTTGGAGCATAAGATAAGTTAGGAATTTGGGTTCTTTGCCACCCTGTGTCGTCCAGTGCTCACTTGACCATTGGACCTAGATCACCTGCACCATGACCTTGGTGGACCGCCAATGTAATGTGAGGGGTTGAATTTTCTTCCACATTGTACCAAGGCAGTTGTTCATCAGTTAATTTCACAGCCGCGGCTACACCTTCTGGTCCAATGTAGATGTCATGTGTTTGCACATTCCACGTCTGACCCTCAAGATCAGATTGAAATAATTCACGATAAGTGTCGTCATTCTCATAAAACAGGGTAACGTGGTAAGGGTCGCGCGGAGGGGAGTAAACTGCCAAGCTCATTATCCAGGGTCTCCACAGCTGAAATTGCCTCAGAACATCCTCTTTCACTAGTCTCCCCCAGTAGATATCGGCTTTTGCTCTTTCACAGTCTTGAAGCAGATATTGAGTCTTTGAATTTGTTCCCAGGCACGGAAAATGCTGGCCCCCTGGCAGAGTCACAGATAATCCATCTGCTGAACATGTGATTGTGGCGCCCAACTTCACGAGCAGGTCCCTGCCCATGAGATTTACTGGCGCTTGCGATGACACCACATAGTTGTGTTTCAAAGTCTGCTTGCCCAGCTTTGTCAAAGCTGGGTCAGTCACTGGCAGAGTTGTTGGGATCCCGGAAATACACACCACGTTCGCTGTGTGGCAGGACAACTTTGCACTGTCTGGTGCTGCTCTCAAGGTTGAATATGTTGCTCCAGTGTCTACTAAGAAGGGCAATTCTGTCCCTTCTACAGTAATTGACAGCATGGGATCTGCCATCCCCATGCTGTTTGGTCCCTCCGGGTCCCTTCAGTACTGGTCCTCCCTCCAGTCAGCCACTGGATACTGCGCGGCTGGTGCTGCACTCGGGTTTGGGGCCTGATATGCTCCCCTATAGCCATCTCTTGCTCTCGGAGCTCCACGTGCCTGGGATTGGTCGTTTCGTCTTTTATAGTTCTGACGACGTTCTGGGCAATTTCTGTTCCAATGACCCTCTGCTCCACACCTCTAACAGACATTCCAAGGCACACCGCTGAGATTCCCCGTGTCACGAGCTCTTAGTACTCCCTCCGCTGAGCCACCACGCCCTCTGTACGATCCACCGGTTCCCCAATTCCCTGTGGGTTGGTTCTGCCTTGGTGCATTGGCGGGCCATCCGTCATTAGTGCAGGGACCCGGGCCACTGTCTGGCCATTCAGGCCCAGGACCAGGCTGGGTCGCAACTATCATCATTTTTTCTGTTTTTTCTTTTTCCTCTTTTTTCTTTTCGCAGGCTTTGTTTCTGGCCTCCGCCAACTGTAGTTTGAGTAGAGACGCTTGTGCCTCCTCCAACTCTTTTTTCTGCTTGTTCGCCCTGTCCTGCTCCAGCTGTAAACGATGCGAGACATGTCTTTCCCACTGCACCGAATCTGCTACGGCAAAATCTGGGTTTTTCTGTAGATCTTCCATGACCTGGTTTGGCAGCCCTGCCAGCACCGCTGAGCGAAACCACGCCCGATGCTCACCTTCTCTACCCGGATGGGTACCTGTTTCTAACAACCACTGATCTCTGGCTTTTTCTAAAAACTCTCTAGGTGTGTTTTGGGGGTCCCAAATTATTTTAGGTATGGCTCCTGTGTTAGGGGTTGGGTACTTTTCACGGACTGCGTCAGACAAAGCACATTGCACTTCATGATAAGGCAAATCATTTGCATAGCGAGTTGTGCGAGCTATGGCCTCTACATCTGCGAGCCCACCACCGAGCATACACCGCGCAGAAATGGCGCGAAAATCACCAATCGCAAGCTCCTCTCCTTCTGTTAGTCTGCCTAATTCACGCAACCACCTTGCAAATTATAATGAGTGCCTGCAGCTTTTTCTGCTTTGGTCACAGTTTTACACTGTCCCAATTTTCCCTTGCCTTCTAGGGACCTATTCTGATCATAACCTATGTGTGTGTAAGCTTGTTTGCATTTAACCCTCTGCACTCAAGGCATTTACTACACTTTATCAGTCCGGACAGTCACGCCGAATGAAGCTTCTGACCTTCAAAGGCCGAGTGCCAACTCATTATAAGCACATTTGCAAGGTGTGTCTGAAAATTATTTAAACCACTCTTTTTAAATCAAAAACTATTTACATTGTTATAACATCAAAACCAGCAGCATATTTACAAACTTTCAGCAATAAAAAGCCTTCTGCTTATAAGGCTCACACACACTCTGGGCAGGAAGTGAAAAGCTCCGTTTCCCTCCCTTGCAAATGCAGCTCATTTGCATGTTCACACCGTCTAAAAATAGCTCGCAGCGCAGCAGCTGCGCGTCACACAGAGTCTCACACAAAGCTCAGACAAAACTCTATTTTATATTACAAAGACGTCTTATATTTACAACCACTGACAGGCCTGACAGATTCAGCACCTAACAAATTTCGACAAATTTAAAATAACGGGTCTCACCGAAGACAGTCTCACTTTTTTGTAATCAATCAAACAGTATCTGTTACTTCTCGGAACAGTTTCTGACCTAACTTCTAAATCCCTAACTCAATTTAACAGTATCCAAACAAGCACATGACACCGTTTTAAACGATGAGGAGACTCGGTAACTCCTAGCTTATTTCGGGATGCCCTGTACCCCACAGATAAGCCAAACTGAACTAACCCTGTTCGCCGACAGGTCAAGACCGCGCGTCCACGGCCAGGAGGGGGCGTAACCCCCGGGCTATGTGCTTCTTAGCAGACTTCTGGGCTGCCGTCCTATAATAATTTTCACCTAACCGATTTTGACAAATTTTACCATAACGGGTCTCACCGAAGAAAGAGAACTTTTTTACGACCAATTAAACAGTCTCTGTTACTTCTGGGAACAGTTTCTGTCCTAATTTCCCTACCAAACTACCTGAGCCTTCAGCTCAATATCCAGGGACTCAAACCCAACATTATTACTTTCATATTTCTTCAACTTCATTAAATACTCTTAAACAACTTTAACTGCATAACACACGGTGATTCTCATCAAAATCAAAACAGACACCCACCAGCAACGTCAGTGAGTAGGCTTTTAATTTAATGCAGCCCAATTTGGCACAATTTGGGAATCAACTCAACAGGCAGTGCCTTACCTTTTAGATGCACCCGGGAAGCTCACTCACATCAGATCCCTGGTCCGTGCCTGTCCGCTCGACCACCTCAGACCGTCCACACCTCACACTTCCACCCCAATACCACAGGACGAGCCCCCAAAATGTTAAGGTTCAAAATATTGGGGATGGACACCAGAGGAAAAACCCACAATAACAACACTGGTCCGGTCGGGTTGAGTCAAACGATGATTTAATGATCACACACACACGTGGGAGATGGACACTGTATGCAGACAGTCTCAGATCTCATCTCAAAAAACACATCACCATAGTTTTATGAAATCAGGGTATTAGAACGCCCCCTCATGCATAGTGACAGGTGTAATACAATCAATGTTGACAATTTTATTTAACACAAAGAATAACATTGTCTCCTTCCCGAGGGCAGACGCTGACTGCCCCCGTCTCCTGGAACCGTCTGTACCCTGCTAAGACACAACATGGCAGCTACAAGGACTCTTTCATTTGTTAAGACCATCAGTGTGTATTGCTCTAAATCAAGTCTATAATATTAAATGAATATTGCTGGATCAGCTACTTCTACTTAAAACATATTAAAACATGACTAAGCACAAAATCACCAAGAATAACATCTTATAAGTGCTGTGTAAGCGCGTGCGGCCTTCCAAGCTCAAAGCCTTTGCCCTCCATAGATCAGCCAGACTCGCGCTGGCTGTAGCTTTTAACCTTTAATTACCTTGAGCACAACTCTAGAAAAAGCAACAAACTGCAATGTGTATGGAATGATCAGGGTTACATCTGCAATGGAAAATCATGTTATTATTCTGGTACCTGTAAGAAAAGATCAAACTAAAGTTATCACCATCACTGTAATGCAAAGAATAATGTAAGGTCAAAAACTTCAATTTATGCTTAATGCAAAGCTGGTTATATACTTCTAATGAACTAATAATGCCATATTAAAATATTAAATGATAATGAGAAAAACATCCCCTCCTTATTCTACACAATACATTTGTGATGTTAATAAATAAGGATAAGATTAACATGATTTTGAGATTGTAGTATTATTTACATCGTACACAGCATCCCAACTCTTCTGCAAACAGGGTTGTACGACACAGTCGTGGCCCAAACTTTGGACAGTGACGGGACTGCTAATGACTGTTAAGTTACAGATGTAGCATTTAAACAAACATGAGACCTAACTTGTTCTTTATGTGTCCTTTTACTTCTCTGTCTGTTTGTACTGTGTGTTGGGTGTAGATACATAAAGGATACTAATATCAAAAACAGTGCAGAGGACCTCAATGCAGTCATTAATAAGCTGGCACCAGCAATCAAGACTTGGACACCGCAGCCAGGTGCTGTGCTGGACCTGGGCCTCGCTCTGAGAGACCCCACCAGCAGGTTGGAACAGCTCACATGTTTATCTGTGTTTGCCATTCTTTGCCACTGTGGGAAAGAGACTCTTATTCCATCTGTGTAATACAACTACATAAACCACAGACACTTAAACAGTAATGTCAGTAGCTGAAAGGCCAGTGAATAAACAGATTAGTCTGATGGGAAAAAATCCTCACCGTCTGCACTGCCAATGTAAAATTCAAAAGCTTTGGACAGTAGCTTCAGCCTGTCTTTTTCATCTTTATATAGTTTGTATGTGTGCAGTAACTGTATAAAATGACTTTTATTCTTACTGAGTTACAACAAGCTACAGCTGCTCAATTAGCTCATGTCAATCAGAACATCTGATCTGACTGCATGTCCATGTTATCTGCTGACATGTGTTTGCTATGACCACCCATAGTGAGGCCATCATCAATCCACCAGCCAGTGCAAAACTCTACAAGGACAGCTGGGAGTTCGACTTGTATGTGAACGAGCTGAACAGTGCCATCAAGTCGGACATATTTAAACATCAGAGCTGGATCCAGTTTTATTACACGTGGGCTGGCTTTCGAAACTACAACCTTGTTGTGCGGGTAAATGTTCTCCTGCAGAGCTGTTTGACTCTTTTTTTTTTTTGTCAAGAACTGTTCTGCACTCAACATCTGACCTTTGTCTGCATTTACTGTGTTCTCGTGACTTTTCCTACCTAAGAGCATTTCTCTGCTTACTGCTTCCAGAAACCAAATAAAACACACGAGCCTGCAAAAAAGGACTGTAAAAATATTTACTTTGTCCATTTCTATATGGTTGGGGGAGAAAGCATTAAGAAAAAACAAAATAAAAACTATTGTGCGTCGTGACCTTGAGATTGGACCGACAACCCGCTCAGAATGTGCCCTGCCTCCTGGCCCGTGAAAGCCAACAAGAGCTGGACAATAAGATGGATGTTCAATAAGGAGAGATCATTAGAAAGAACTGAGCATGATTCATCAATGTACAGAATTCAATTAAGATATTTCAGTAGTCTGAGGGCCCATCGCAGCAGAACGTAATCCCAGCAGTGACAGGGATTAGGGCAGGACCACCCCGGGAGTCTGGGTGGAGGTTTGGATGGAGCTTGAGTAATATGGGAGAGGCTGAGATGGGGAGGAGGTGGGTTGCATGAAGGCGACTGCAAGGGAAATAACAGATGAGATTTAAAGTACGCGGATTGGAGGATGATTGGCCTTAAAAAAGACGATTGGACTAGACCAGTGATGTCACAATCAGGCTGTGACAGTGACGTGAAGCTGAGATTAGCCCCAAAAACCTGGGAAGCAGACAGATGTATGACTAAAGATCTTCCGTGCTGAACTTGTCCACCAAGCAGTGAGCAGTGTGATTATGAATGAAATCTTTTTTTTCATGCACATAGTAGTGATGTGTGCATCATTTTACTTTCCGTTAACCTTGTAAACCATAAAACCCAATGAAAAATGTAGAAGTTCAACAAAAATCAAAAGAACTGAGACGTTTTCCGGCTAAGCTTCCTTGTAACTATGCTATGATAGAGACGGGCTTCCAGTGTTTTAAAGCAATAAATACGTGTTTTTTTTACACCTGAGCAGAAATTTTATTTTATATGTTTTTTGATAATCCCTTTCCCTCATGCTACAGCAGCCTCTGTAGTACCTGAGCAGAAGCTGATAATACGCGTGCAGGTAACATCCTGCAATGATGAAATCTAAAAACAAACAACTAGCTCTCTGCTCTGATCCCTCATCACCACCTCGCTTCCTTCTAGCTGTTAACGATCTCCTTCTCTCACTCGTTTTTCTTTTGCATTGCTGTCTCACTCAGAGTGTGTCTCCGTGTAGGTCATTGAAACAGACGACAAGTTTGAATGCATCACTGACGGTTATGACTATCTGGTGGACTTTCTGGATCTATCGTTCCCCACAAAGAGACCTGACAGAGAGCACGCCTACTTGGAGGTGAGTCCCTAAACAAACAGATAACAGGATGTGAATAATAGTGATTTCCTCCTGACTCCCAACGAATCGTGAGGAAATGATCACGTCTGTCATCTAACATCTGAAAAACTCCTGTTCTGCCTGGATACTTTATTTACATGCTGTTATGCTCATGCTGCTTCGTTTAATCTAAGATTAAAAACAGGATTGGAGTGATGAGGTACGTGGTGCTGCACGGCTGTCTGTGGGACGACCTGTACATCGGCTTTCAGAACCGCGTCAGCCGAGACCCAGACATCTACCACCACAAGTACAGACATTTAATCTCACGGATTCTTTGTCATGCTGTAAATTGTTCGAATAACTATGCTGCACTTTCAGTGTTTTTGAGCTAAACATGAAGAATTGATAAATATCTATACACACAGATTTATTTACACACATACATACACATATCTGATTATACACACAGATCAAAATACACAATACTATTTAGCAAAATATAATTTTGATGTATTTTACTTTATGTAGGAGGAGCACTCAGACACACATGTTGTTACAGCATGTTTATTTTGTTAAGAATATTCATTGCCATTTTCAAGCCTAATAACTCTTAGCTTAGCTATCACAACCATGTAATGTTGTAAATGGGAAATCCTTGATTCTGCTCTTTTTTGACTAACTTCATAATTACCTGCATGTGATGTATTTAGGGTCCGTGTCAGTTACAGCTAAAGAACAGTAACTTAGGCTGCATCCACAGGGACACTGTGCTACTGTGAATGTATGAACTTTAATCACCTCGTCTTGGCCTCTAGGTTCTGGAAGCACTTCCAAGCAGAGCTGCCACTTTGCAGGCCAGACTGGGAACAGTTCCGAAAACAGGTCTTCACCATCGATGAGTCGACCATACCTCTCAGTGATACAACGATGGGAAATAACTGTGCCCTGTCATGAATTGATTCTGGTTTGATTCTGGATTTGTAAAGATCCAGTTACTGATTTCCTGATTTGATGTAATGCATATTAACTATGCAGTTCCAATTGGGCCTAGGTCACCGCTTTACATTAATGAGATAGCAAAGTAATCAATCAGGTGGCTGTCAGGTAAGGAACTCAGCTCAGGGTCATCAGTCTTTAATAGACAAAACACTGATTTTGCACATTTAATCATCTTTCAGATCAGGAAAACTGTTTACAATCAATTTCTGTGAAGTATAAATCTATGTTTTTACCTTAACAATGCTATGTAATTGATGGTAATAAAAATGACATCTATTTTGCTATTAATGTGCGTACTCACCTGAACAACAGAACATGCTGATTCAATAACTTCTGAAAAATAGGAAGCACATCAGTTGCATGAATACAAGAAACAAGGATGGCTACTAAGCTATGGTGTTATTTTTGTGCCACTATTCTGAGCGCACGTAAAAAAAAATTTGCAAGTGCAAGTGTTGCATTTTGAGGAGAAATTTATTAAGCTTGATCAGCTGTTGGTGGAATTTATTTAATATTAATTTCTAGTATCAGCTGATGTTTGCTGGAGCCACAGCTGTAAAGCTGCTGGTCATGATATCGGTTTGGATATGTGGTGAGAGGGAAACATGAAGGTGATACAGATCATACATATATACCAACAAGACAGCGTACATCACTGTCACAGCAGTGTTTGTTTTCATTCAAAGGCTTTATGGTTTTTCCTATAATACCTGGTGGGCCGGTCTCAATGCCCGGGCCAATTTTTTGTCCCAGTCCGGCCCTGGCTGACCAGTAGACTTGTAGTCAACACCGCCTAAACCAAGACCAAGACCAGAGGATACTGAGACCAAGACCAAGACAAAGTCGAGACGAGACCAAGACAAAAAAGTCTTTAAACTGCAGCCAGATGCTGCTTCGTATGATATTGATAATGATATTATCCTATATCCTCGCATGTGATTGGCCACAATACGGAGGGATTGGAGCATAGCTGAGCCACTGTGTGAGAGCTGAGCAGCAAAAGGAAATTAAGTGAGGAGCGGCTCTCACTCACTACAAAGCGCTCTGTAAGCACGGCTCTTAGAATCAGAATCAGAATACTTTATTAATCCCGAAGGAAAAAGGAAAATATAATAGAGCTGATGCTTTTGCGCATGAGACATTATCGCACGTTACGTTGTGTGTCATGGATGCTGTTGACTCCAAATCTCCCGACCACTATGCTATGGCGTTATTTTTGTGCCACTATTCTGAGCGCACGTAAAAAAAAGTTTGCAGGTGCAAGTGTTGCATTTTGAGGAGAAATTTATTTTGAGCGAAGAAAAGCTAAATTTGAGATGATGATGATGGCCTTTATTTGTCAGTTGCAGGTCTTTTGCCCACAACCGAGATGACAGACCTTACCGACCGTACATACAATACACAAACATCACATTGGGGAGACAGGTCAGGCTAGGTAGCGAGGAAAAAAAAAACATTGAAATGTGTAACACAGAAGGATAATACAGGAATGCACAGATATCAATCACCATAGCACAATAAACACAGACAGCAACATGGGAA
Source organism: Rhamphochromis longiceps (assembly GCF_057381845.1). NCBI lineage: Eukaryota > Metazoa > Chordata > Actinopteri > Cichliformes > Cichlidae > Rhamphochromis > Rhamphochromis longiceps. Next base: position 1,654,886 of record NC_140573.1, read on the forward strand.
AGCGTTCCAGTGTGTACATCTGATCTGGGACCGCTGCAATCTTCGACTGCGCCTCCAGCTGACCCGATGTCCACATCAGAGGGGAGGCAAGCGTTGGAGGTGGCGTTGGATCCGGGGTAGGGCGGGTGATGCGTCAGTGAGTGCTTATCAGTATCAGTATGTGTATGCGTGTCCATAGTTCAGCTGAGACAGTGTCCTTCGCTTCAAATTTGAGTGAACAAACTTCACTGCTGCATGCAAAAATGTATTTCAGTGTTTGCTATTATCCACACACACACACACACACACCAGCAGCCCCTCTCGCTCAGTTTTTGCATTTGCGCTCACTTGCAATGTGTTGCTCGTGCTCTCAACATTTCTGCCCGTGCGCGCTCAACTCTTTCTCTACACCATTATATTTGTGCCACAAAACCAGCCAATCACAGACTTGGATGCAAAAAAAAATCTGCTTTTTGCCAGGGCTCTAGACTAACTTTTTGCCAGTTAGGCGTACCGGTACAAAAGTTAGGCGCACTCACATTTTTCAACCGCATCGCTTAACATCGCAGTTTTACATGTGCACTTTTTTGGGGGGAAGTTGCAGTCCATACAGACAATATTCATTTCTAAATTATTAAGTAACAATCTTGTGCTTAAAGTGCTTTGTCAATATTGTAGAAAATGTTAAACTTAATCATCACATCGGCTCCTCTGACGACCTGTTTGCTGCTTCCTGCCGCTGAAAGGCCGTGGGGAGAGGGGACACTTGGGCATTTATTGCAGCATATAATGTGTTTCTGGATACACTGCTGCTTTTTCAGCGTTCAGAGATTGATGGCACCGTGCCAGAGCTGGCTATGAATTTCAGACAGATCAGGCCTTAACTTTACAAAAAAGTTATCAATCATTCTTTTCATCTTTTCTTATTACCCACAGCTACATCCACTTCTGTCAGGCCTAGGCTGCTCACTAAGGCTGAGTATAATCACTGATTTCTATAATCCATTCGATTCCGGTTCTCAAAGTCCTGATTCGATTCAATTTCGCCTCAGACAGTCAGAAATGTTATAATTCTGATCATTTATCAGCACTGATACACATGAGACTTCATCAGAATTGTGAACATCACAGCAGAAAAACATGAAGGAGATTTTCCTGTCCTGCCTTTTTGTAGCAGATAACCATATGATATTCTGCAATTTTAAAACGTTTAAATTTCTTCAGTATTGAACAACAGAAAAAAATATGCTTTCTTGTCCAAGGTCATTTAAATGAAAAAAAGCCGACAGCGCTGTGAACAACAGTAGACTGGTGGGTAATAAGCAAATGAATAATGCAGAAAACAGATTTGAGACGGGAAACTGTTCTTGAAGTACCGAGAGAGATAGAGCTGTGCATGAAGTGTGATTTTTATCGTGGTGGAAGCAAAACAGCGAAACCCAGAGGGAATTCATGACGACATTGATCAAATGTGAAGCGCAGTTTGCTGCTTCTTTTGCTGCTGGCTCAGTGGATTTTGGTTGGAGAGACAAAACCTGCAGCTCAGAATCAGCGCAAAAAGATGTAAACACAGCGCGGACCGGACGCATCAGGATCGCTAAGCTCCGACAGCCTGTCCGTCTGCGGGCCGTCGGGTGAGAAAGCCGAGAAAGACAAAGCTGATTCTGATGCGTCGGCTCTGTGTTTACGTCTTTGTGTGGAGTCCGTGTACCTGCTCTCATCTGCTGTTTGGTTGTTGTTGAAATGGTTTTGTGAGCTTTAATCTGAGAATCTGGCGTTTGTGGCAAAACACGGTTATATTTAAAAGTCAGGATTTAATGAATAATATTGCTTTATTCAAGCTGCTCACCTCCCACTTCCACCTGCACTTTCAACTGGACCACGGCCAATCAGAGAGGTCCCGCCCCTGACTATCTCTGATTGGTTTAGTCCACGATAGGGGCAAAATGTGTGTCTGTTGTTGACCACACAGAGTTGCAGAGATTTTTTTTTTTTTTTTTTTGTTACCAAATATTTTTTTTAGTCGCACCACTGAAAAATATGGTTGCATAGACCAAATTGGTCGCACTCTAGAGCCCTGCTTGCACCTGCAATATTTTTTTTTTGCATGCGCTCAGAATAGTGGAACAAAAATAACGCCAATCAAATATTTTGTTTTAATCTGTAAAAAAATAATCAAAAAAAACTAGTGTAAACTGTATCTACTTCGATGGATGAAATGAGTCTCTCATATATTTGACCTTATCATTATTATTGTGAAATGAACATGAATGCAAACGTGATTAAATTATTCATTTAGGCTTTGTTTGTTAAACATGCTAAGTACAACTGTCAAGCTGTAAAACTGAAACAAATCTTTTCATTAAGTTTACATCAACTGTGGATTTGTCATTCAAACCTCTGGGGAAAAAACCTGATGTGAACAAACCAGTAAAACTGTTGATTTTTTGAGGAATCACTGATTAATCTTGAATCGAGGATTATGAAATGATTGTCTCACATATTGATAGTATGAAAACAATAAATTTGGACTGTCACCCCAGCAAAGAACCATACTGTACTATAGATGGATGCATTTAGATGCATACTGTGCTTTGGATACACTGTAAAAAATGGCAGTGAAATTGACATAAAAACCATGTAAAATTCCTACAGAAATGAATAGTAAACCCCAAAACACAATTTTTCTGTTTCAATCACAGTGGACTTTTGTAAACTATTAAACAGAATGTTTTTGTTATATTTACAACATCAATGTGTAATTATTAGTGATGTGCGGATCGATCCTGAAATATCGATTCCTCCGATACCAATCATTTATGTTCTAGAATCGATTCTCACATTAAAATATCGATATTTTAGTAATTTAGGGTAAATTTGTAGTTTATCATTAACAGGAACACAGTGGAAAGAAACTATATCATTCTGATTGTCTACATTCAAAGGAACTACTTCCTCTTCCGCCTTTCATAGTCATGTGCGAAATACGGCTGTATAAATGTCTCGCAGCCCCTTGGTGCGCACTCACAACAATGGCTGAGCGTAATTGTGCAGACGTATTTTACCTCCACAAACAGCTGAGACATGGTTTGCGATACATGTGGCAAAAAAGTGCTCCAAGAGTGAGGTGTTGTGGCCATACTTGCCAACCTTGAGACCTCAGAATTAGGGAGACGTTCAAAAGGGCTGTTTTGGGGTGATAAATACATTTTACAGTGTTTATTTATCGGATAAAATCCGTTAAATGTCACCGTTATTGTCACGGTTCTGGGTCCGTTGGACCCAGCAATTGAGTTTATTATGTTTTGGTACTTTTGCATCATGGATTATCCTTTATGTTTCTCTGGTACTTTGTGTTTCAGTTATCTTGGTGTTTTGGATTGTTTTCTCATTCTCTTGTTGTGGTGATGTTTATTATTAGAGTTTCCTGTTTTATTGTGAAAGTCTTTGTCTTAGGTCAGTGTGTGCAGCTTTGTTCCCCCGGTCTCGTTAGCCCTGATCTCCCCCAGTTGTGTCTCCCTTCTGTTGCCCATTCCCTCATTACTGCCCTGTGTATATAAGCCCTGTGTTTTCCCATGCTCTGTGTCGCGTCGTACCATCAGATTATGCCTGTGTGTTTTTTGGTCTCAGTGTTCAGTCCTCACTTCATGTTTTGTTTTCTTGCCTTGCCAGCAATAAAGCTGAGGTTTTTGAGTTGCATTCCGTTTTCCGAGTCCTGCATTTGGATCCTCATCTCTGCCTGCCCGCACACAGAGCCCTGACAGTTATTATTGGCCAGCCCGGAAACAGCGGGGGTGTCCAAATTCAGAGGCTGCTTCCACCCGAGGACCCGGCCTTCAATCTGGGTTAGATCTGGGATTTGGATCTCCACCATAGGTGCATCTACTAAAAACCTCAGAGGAATCGGAGTGACCTCAACCTGAAGGTCAGAGGTCAGGTTTACTGAGCGTCTTGTGAACTCGATACCATGGGTGTTTCTACAAGGAGGCTGAGGGACAGCACTGGAGGACATCCATATTTACTTTAGCTAAGATGACTTAAAGTAAAATGATTACCTTACAGCGGGGATGTCAGAGTCATTTACCAAATACAGCCCATTTTTACCGAATGTGAGTCTGGTGAAATTCAACAGTATTTGCTGTCGTAAATGAAAACAAATGTGTCAGCATGATTTAAACTGTAAAAAATAAATATGTTAAATTACAGAAAAAAGGTTTGGTAATTCAAAGAAAATGCCCGGTTTTTTAACTGTAACCATTGTGAAAAACAAATTTACATCAAGTCCAGCTGTGTGCCAAGCAGCGTAGGACCCAGATGCAGGACTGGGAGATGAGAGATGCAGTAGTGATGCCCAAAGGCCTGTGCCCAGGAAAGGGGGCGTGCCCAAACGAATCCTGTGTCGAGACCCTTATCGGTTTAAGAATATCACATGGCCACAGATAAATGACATAACTGCCTTGTTATGTTACTCAAGCTGTAGAAAAAACGCGGGAATTCAAATTTTGAACTGGATCTGAGGTTCTGAGGATCACCACAAGCACATTAGGAAGCCACCCCCAAAAAATATCAGCTGTCAGGGAGCATTTTGACATGTTATCGCCCAATAATAACCAGTGTTGGTCAAGTTACTTGAAAAAAGTAATCAGTAACTAATTACTGATTACTTCCCCAAAAAAGTAATCCCGTTACTTTACTGATTACTTATTTTCAAAAGTAATTAATTACTTAGTTACTTTTTAAAAACACGATTTACAACCTGAAGAGGTGATAAAGCGATAGATCTTTCAGCCCAATTCTACTTTTTCTGCATAATCCATCATACAAAATGTAATCAGATGGAAAAGTCTCTTTTTTTAACTTGTTTTATTAGTTTTAATCTTTTAACTTTATGCATCAAGCAAAAATTTAATTATCTGCAACATTCTCTGACTGGAAGAAATTAGTTTAACATTTAAAGCTATTTTCTGCACATTCCAGCACATAAAATAAAATATTTTTTGTGTTTACACTCACTCTTTCAAATAGATGCAAGTAAAACACAGCAGAAAATAAATAAAGTCAAAGACTCAGCGGTCCTGTTGCTCTATTTTCACCTGTAAAGCAGGAGTGGGGCAGGCGGAGGTTTACCCTGGTGCAGGTGTGCCGCGGTCAGTGGAAGAATCCGTGAGTTTCTCTGTGAGTTTCCCATTACATCGTAGCTACTCGGTGCTTGCTCGGAAGTTTAGGGGTTTTTTTCGCTGTAAAAAGTTTTCTTCCCACGCACAGCGGACACTAATGTTTTTGTCACTTTTTATGGAATCAAACTCAAAGTAAGGTCAGTACTTCCACGCTTTAAACGCTGCACGCTCATACTCTCTCCCACAATCGATATGTTATCCATTGTTGATCTGCACACAGCTGTTGTCACCAACGGCGCACTCGCTTACGTCACTGTCATGAGACATTCTTGCAAAAAAATCACGGTTTTAGTAACGCAGTAACGCAGCGTTCCTACGGGAAAGTAACGGTAATCTAATTACCGATTTTGCAATAGTAATCCCTTACTTTACTCGTTACTTGAAAAAAGTAATCAGATTACAGTAACGCGTTACTGCCCATCTCTGGCGGTTACACATGAAATGCAAACTATTTACATGGCAACGCACAGCTGGCACCAATGGTGAATCGTTCATCTAGAGCAATTTTTGGGGCAGCTGCTGAGGAGAAGTCAATGTTATGTGCAACCTGTGGCTGTATCTTGGTCATATGGTGAACGTACTCACAACGTGGAGGCTTAAAAACGGCCAAATCTTGTACCCAACTGTTTGGGTATTAGGTGTGCGCCTCCAGCGATTTATAATTCCGAAAATGATTCACCGTGTGCGAATGCGCTGACTCCACAGACAAGGTACGCGAAAATATCAGGATAGGACAACGGCGGTAGGCTGTCTGGGTTTCTGCTCCGCTGCCTTATTTCAGACGGGTCCACATTACCAATGCACGCTACCATCTCTTGGCGTCTGGGCGCAATCGGTCGCGATACAGCCCTTTGTCTTTTGCGCTGATTTTAAGCATGGTTCTGGCAGTCCTGCTTCCAACACTTACTGTGTTTTGATTTGTGGCCTTCTGTCATGGCGCCGCGATCCCACAATGCACTGCGGCGTGACGTCAACTCCAAAGCCCAATACCGTCCTTTTTCTTTTGAGCTACTTTTCAGAATGCTTCGTAACAATCTTGTTTTGATTCGTGGCCTGCCAAGATGGTGCTGCGCTCCCACAATGCATTGCGCCGTTACGTCAACTCCAAAGCCCTTTGCGTGCAGGAGGATATGCGCATGCGCATTACCATGGTGATTTTAAAAATAAAGATAAAATGAAAAGTAATTAATAAAAAGTACAGATTTAAATATTCCCACAAATGTGCAATGAACGTGCAAAAACTCTGTTTATTAGTTGTTGCTGTTTCTTTCTTTCTTTTTTTTTTTGAAAAATAACTTCGTCTCTGAGGCGCGAATTCCGACAGCGAGAGGAACGGCCGGATACAGGAGACGGGAAGAAACAAGCCGATAGACTATGCACCTTACCATATGCTACTTCCGGTGGGGAAACTCCTGTAGGCGCTTCGTTTCCGGTGTGATATTCGCGTCTTGTTTACGGTCGGGTTTTCCAAAAAAAAGGCCACCAAATGGACAAATCAAGCAGCGAGTTACATTTCTCAAGATGTCTTGGGCATTTACCAAATATATCTGTAGATGATGTTCATCGACTTGTCGATATTTTTCCCTTGCCCCTCAGAGCAAAAGAGAAAAGGGATTGAAAATTCTCAGTATTTGTATATAGCGTTCCCTCGTTTATCGCGGGTGTTATGTTCTACAAATAACCAGCGAGAGGTGAAATCTGCGAAGTAGCCAGCTTTATTTTTTACAATACCTTTAGATGTTTTAAGGCTGTAAAACCCGTCACTACACACTTTATGCACTTTTCTCAGACAGGCATGAACAGTTTCACACTTTTCTCTCTTGTTTTGAAACCAAAGATCAAAACCTGTTTTCAGTCCCAAACATTTATTTGAGAAATAAACATACAGTATATTTGTTTATCTATAAATAATAATGACAGATTTTTGAACTAATGAATTTAACTTTAAGCTTAATTGTTTAATTTAAGCTAGTGATATGTGGATCGATCCTGAAATATCGATTCCTCCGATACCAATCATTTATGTTCTAGAATCAATTCTCACATTAAAATATCGATATTTTAGTAATTTAGGGTAAATTTGTAGTTTATCATTAACAGGAACACAGTGGAAAGAAACTATAACATTCGGATTGTCTACATTCAAAGGAACTACTTCCTCTTCCGCCTTTCATAGTCGTGCGAAATACGGCTGTATAAATGTCTCGCAGCCCCTTGGCGTGCGCACTCACAACAATGGCTGAGCGTAATTGGAGTCATGTGCGGACTTATTTTACCTCCACAAACAGCTGAGACGTGGTTTGCAATACATGTGGAAAAAAGGTGAGGTGTTGTGGCCATACTAGGGAGACATTCAAAAAGGCTGTTGGGGGCGGTGTTAAATACATTTTACAGTGTTGATTTATCAGATAAAATACGTTAAATGTCCGGAAATAGCGGGGGTGTCCAAATTCAGAGGCTGCTTCCACCTGAGGACGCGGCCTTCACAGTCTAAAGAAAGCCGGGTAGTACGTCATGAGCTCCCTCGGTGGAGTGAAACTCTGCCGTCTGCTCCTTGCTATCTAAAATATAACCGGGCGCTGACGTAAACTCTCCACCGTCTCACACTTTGTTTAATTAGTTTTCTGTTTAACGTTTATTCAGCTGTGTGAAAACCCCGGAGGAACCCTCCCGAGGGATTAATAAAGTTAAATTTAATTTAATTTAATCTAATAACTTTAATCTCAGCCAAACCGATTTACTCAAGAACAAATAAAACACTGAAAGAGCCAAACAATAACAAGTGACTTATATATCATGTTTAACCCAAGTAGTGAAAGACCGCGGGGGTTTGAAAACGATGTGTCGGTCGGCTCAGATGTTTGAAGTTTACACAGCTACATTCTCACCTGAAAATATGTCAAAAGTTTTTTTGTGACCCAAAAAGAGAAATAAGAGTAATATTAAGACTAAGTAGCTGCCGCCATTGTTGGAAACTGGAACTGGCTGGGCCGCGCTATGAATTCTGCGATATGGTTTTCATTTTTGTTGCCCGGGTGGAAAATCAGGAGAGTTTCGGGAGGGGTTGGCATGTATGGTTGTGGCAACATCACTAACCTTGTCAAACACCTCAGAGTAAATCATATCACAGAATATGACGAGCGTATGTTGAGGCGAACTGAAGAGGAGGACAGGGACAGGTGCTGCTAGGGCGAGACAGACGTCTCTCACGGAGTCCTTTAGTGCTGCAGGCAGGCAACGTGTTCAAATAGCCACAACTTCAGTTTTTTTTATTTCTATATGATGAACTCTGCATTATTAAGTGATAAGAACAAGTAATCTGATGTCCTGTAATGATTATGACGCTATAATTTGAGATACAATAAATAAAACAAGCTTTTGTACAAAGTATCGGTATCGGATCAGTATCATCGATACCAAGCCTGAATATTACTTGGTATCGGATCGGAAAGGAAATCAGTGGTATCACACATCACTAGTGATTATAATCAAATTTAGGAGATGAGCTCCTAGTTCAGTACAGTGAACGACCCAGCAGCAGCACACACTATCTGCAGAGTGGAGAGAACACGGAGCAGAAGACGAACTTTTACCAACGACGTGTTTAGGTCAAATCACAAATATACAATTTTAAGTGTATCTTTGACGATTTGTGGTTGTTCATCTGAAGGTTTGCATGGTAAGTTTAACATCTATGCTACTTTTTTTTCTAAACCAAAACATCACTAGCACCAGTTGATATTTAGACTAATACTTGATAACTAGGTGCTAGCAGCCAGTTCAGCTGAAAAGCACGGGCAAACTTTTGAAATACTAAAAATGATCACCTGCATCTTTTGTAAAAAGATATTGGTCACATTAAGAGGCTGTGTACTAGACTGCAGAGTGCATACGAATGAGCCTTGTTGTCTTTTCAAATGCGTTGTAATTGTAGTCAAACATTCACCACTTTGCTTTCAAGGGGCATTTTTTTATCATGTGTCCAATGCACCTGCACTTCAAGCTGCTCCTAAAGCTCTTATTGCAGATTTAAAATGTGCGGTTTCATTATGTGCCCGCCATTTTCACACAGTGAAAGAGCTAGTGTCTCACTTAACTGATCATATTGCAGAGGGCCGGGCTGTGTCATGTTCACTAAGTGGTTGTACGCATGTGTTTACAAAAAAGTCATCATTTACTTCTCACATGTGTAGGAAGCATGATGCATGTTCCCCAGATGGTATTAATGACATGTACAAGGAATTTCGCCCTCAGCCCCCAAATGACAGTACAGATTATTAAGAAAACACACATGAAACTAGGGCTGCGCCATATCATACCGTTCACGGTAATACTGGTATAATTTTGGGCAACAATAGGAAAATGAAATATGGCGATAGAATATGGGTAAAACGCCCATGTGCGGTGCCTTTGTTTACAGAAGCACATGGCGGATAAAGCATGGCGGCGATAGTGGATCGTTGAATGAAACAGATGAACCAGAACTGGTTTGTAAAAATGCTGCAGCTTCAGTGGTGTGGAACTGGTTTGGCTTTCGTCCGTCAGATACACAACAAAGCACTATTTTTGGTAGCACATGCTAGCGGGCCGTCGTTGTTACCATGTTGTTTGGAAAATACGGCGCACTTAAAATCAATCCTTTGATTTTTCTGAAAGTCGACAGAGCCCCTTATAATCCCGTGTGCCTTATGTACGAACTCTGGTTGTGTTTACTGACCTGGAAATGATTTTATGTGGTACACGAAAATCTGTCAGATGTTTCAGTACGACTTTGCTAAGCTACGAAGCCGCACCGCTTGATGGATTGTTGGAGCATTACGGCTATCGTAGGCGGAGCCTCGCGGAGTGATACGTACTGTGCTTCAACATAATATTACCGTATTTTAAGTTTTGTGGATATTATACATGGTTATGCTGAGGATGTGTCGGCCAGTTTCCACTGGAAACGCCTTTTGGTTAAACTGTCAGCGAGGAATTTGCATTTGCACTGTTACGTGTTTATATAACTTTAATGCACATAAGAAACAGCTGCTTGTTTAAGTGAAAATACATTGATGGGGATCTTTGCACTAATAAAGTTGAGGTGTTGTAAAGTATTTTGTCTGGTGTCAATTATATTGTCAGTTATATCGTTATCGCAAATGTTCAAATGTATATCGTGATAAATATTTTTAAGTCATATCGCCCTGCTCCAGTTTGCAGTACGTGTTTGAAATAAACTTGACCTTTCACCAGCAGGCTGGCTGTGATATTTTTTTTGCCTCTAAAGATCGTACTTAAAGGGAACATGATACTGCTGTAAGCCACATCATACTACTTATTATAAGGAGTATAATCAGTATGTAGTTTTAGTTTGCATTATACTTCTGAATTAAAGTGTGAAAATCATGAGATTTATTAGATAGGTTTGTATTATCCTATACTGCTGATTTACTGTTTCATGACATTTCATACTGCTGAGGTAAGAAGAGAATATTGTGTGCAGAGAGCACAGAGCACATTCAGCTTCACCCCCACCTTTGTTGGAAGCAGAAAAACAGGGAGCCAAGGTCATAACTCAGGCTCACTGAGAGTTAGAAAGTATGTGATGTTTAGGTTTTTACGACTAGGTGGGGGCCACTAGAGGCTATAAGAGCTTGAGTAACCCTCCACCATTTTGAGATTTGCTGTGACCCTCTTCATGCATGTCTCCCCATCCGGATGGTTTGTGCTCATAAAGTGTTGAATTGTATGGAATAAAAGATTGTTGATTGAGCATTTATACACCGAGTATTGTCCTTCCTTCAGCCCAGAGATTAAAAGAATTGGGAGGATTTAACAATAGTATATGTCCTAATAAGGTTGCAAAAAAAAACGGTTCTTATATCTCTAGTTGTGTTGCGTGTATGGGAACTTTGAAGTGAGATCTGTGCTCTGTGGTATTCAGCATCTCTCAGGAGCAAGCGGAAAGTGGTGTCCCCATAGTCCACCACCTGGGCTGGTTTGGAAAAAGTGTCCTTACAATACATAGAAACCCGTATAGGTGTTTGTGTGTGTGTTTGTATATTTATATGTGTGTATATGTATCGCCAAAATCCAACAACAGTTGCCTCAAGGCACTTTCCCTTTTGTACATTTGAATTGACGCCTTTTTCTAGATTTCAGTGCTGCTCTGCCTGCCCTGACAGAATGTCACTGCAGTGTGTTTTTCTCTTTATTGCTTCTTGTCTCTGCCTGATCGTCTACACCTGTGTATTGTTCATTTCATGTATTAAAAGGTTGTGGTCATTATATGCATTTCAGTGAGAACATGTTGCAAAACTCTTCTCTTTCCTACCGGGTGACACTAGTTCACCCCAGTGAACAGCTGCAGAGACTAACCAGAGAAGAGGATTCACTTTATGACCCGTCTGTTTGGAACTGACTCAGCAGCCTGTAAGCAGCTACACTGACCTCCACAGAGGTGTTTTTATGTGATTCTACGAGCCACAAGAACCTAATTGAGATACTTGGATTAAATACTCGATGTGAGGATTTCAACAAATCATCACAGTCACATTGATGAAAAATATCTGAAAAGTAAAACCCTGACACTGGTCTGAATCACAATAAATGACTTAAAGTAAAAATAGGGCTTCAGGTTTTTAAGGTGCTTTTCAAAGTTAGCAGACTCAGAGCAGCTCTTCATTTGTACTTGCGTTAGTTACCACCCACCAACTCCACAAAGTCATAAAACCAAACCAAGATAATACTGCAATGCTCAGCTGTTTCTCAGTTATCAGCTCTTAAATTGTTTTATTAAGGCATTTTATTACATGAACATAAAGGTCTCCATTCTGGCTTCAGGATCTGTGGTACCAAAATAACAAAAACAAAGCCTTAATGCCAATATCCATAACTAAACTAAACAGAGAGCTGGCAGAAAGGAAATATTTGCAGATCATTTCCCAGACAGTTATAGAGTGTATGTCTATAAAGAGATGTGTTTAGACGATAGACTGCATAAAACAACTGGCCGCACCTTCTGAGTTGAAAAATGAAGAAATAAGAATGTGCCTTAAACTTAGATTGTCTCTATGGGATACTGCTGTCATTATAAATGTATAAGTTCATGGAGAAATTCATGTCACCTGTTGTCCATGCTGCAATGTTAAATTTCTGTATATATGATTATGGTATGAAATACATTTCTCTAAATTCTAGTTTCAAATCCTATTAGTTCAGATTTTTATCCCGTAGACTTGAGTTTCCCTTAGTATCTCTAAGGATGCTGAAACAGGATGTGCTTAGCAGTGAACCTACCTTGTGATTGACAGTTAGGTACCACATAAATATGAGTGTCCCTTGGTTTCACACTTGCGATGTCTAGTTCACAAACCAATGGCCAAGTCTGTCTTTTATATGCACTCAGTGTCTTTTTTATAATCTTAGCTAAAACAACTTTGACACATAGAGGAGCTGGTTCTCAAAGAAACCAAAAAGCACCCAGAAGTAGTTTGAAACAAAATAACACTCACACTCACGTGATGCTGCCGAAAGTATTTGCTCGCCTGCCTTCACACATATATGAACTTAAGTGACATCCCATTCTTTTGATGTCGGCTCTGCAGCTGTAACAATTTCAAGTCTTCTGGGAAGGCTTTCCACAAAGTTTAGGACAGTGTTTATGGGAAATTTTGACCATTCCTACAGAAGCGCATTTGTGAGGTCAGAAACTGAAGTTGGATAAGAAGTCCTGGCTCACAGCCGCTGCTCTAATTCATCCCAAAGGTGGTCTGTCGGGTTGATGTCAGGACTCTATGTGGGCCAGTCAGGTTCTTCTGTACCAGACTCACTCATCGATGGGCCTGGCTTTGTGCAGTGGTTTACAGTCATGTTGGAACAGAAAGGGGCCATCCCCAAACACTCCCCTGCACCCAACTTGACATTTGGTACAACCTAGTCAGACGAGTACTGTTCTCCTAGCTCATCCATTGGATTGCCAGATTCAGAAGTTTGAATCGCCACTCCAAAAAGCACGTTTCCACTGCTCACGAGTCTTGTGGCAGTGTGTCTTACACCATTTCATCTAAGGCTTTGCATTGTAGTTGATGCTGTAGGATTTGGATCGAGCTGCGCAGCCATGGAAACCTATTTCATCTAGTTTGCTATGCACTGTTCTAGAGCTTATCTGAAGCCCACATGAAGTTTGGAAGTCTGTAGATATCATGATGAACCAAAACGTGATGGATTGTCAGTTCTTGCAGGTGCCTGGAGGAGAGGTAAACTGAACTACAGCAGTCTGATAATAATTTCACAACTAACCTGAACGATATCTCTCTCAGTCATCTGCCTGGTTTGTTGACATAATAAAAGAACACCCTCTGTGCAAAGATTAGTATCCAAAGATCTTTCTCTCCACCCACTTCCTGACAATGATGCCAAAAATTAAATGAGCAAGATATGTTGGTTTCACTCAAAGGCAATAATTACCTGGAAGCCAACAAGATTGAAGCAAAGACAGGAAAAAAGGACTGAACTGCAAGTCAGCATCAGAACTGGATCCTCGGTAAAATCATTTCCTCCACTAAAGTAAGAAATGTCAGATTCTGATTTACTGAGTATTACTGACATTGTTCAAACATTAAGAAGACTATTTAACACAAATTCCTTGGATAAACTCTGTGGGTAACTTTACACTGTTTATCCACATTTTCCTGCAGAAAATATTCCAGTTATTACATATTCATTACTTCTGTGTCTCATACTTTGCTCTTACTTGTTTATTGAACTGTATATTTCTATACCTTTGACGTTCCTCTTTCCTGATTGAAATTTTAAATTTATTTACAAAGTATTTTATGTTTATTAGATTATGTAGCACATGACATTAGACAGTTTTCCTGATATCTTATAAAGAAAGTAAGTTGTTAGAATGATGAAAGCATTGGAAATTCTGTTTTGTCCACATGTGCACTCCCTGTACACTACAGCATTTGCTATTTCAATTCACATAACTTTTCTTTCACTACAAATATTTCTTAGAGATTCTTCCAAACATTTACAGTGGGGCAAAAAAGTATTTAGTCAGCCACCGATTGTGCAAGTTCCCCCACTTAAAATGATGACAGAGGTCAGTAATTTGCACCAGAGGTACACTTCAACTGTGAGAGACAGAATGTGAAAAATAAATCCATGAATTCACATGGTAGGATTTGTAAAGAATTTATTCGTAAATTAGGGTGGAAAATAAGTATTTGGTCACCTCAAACAAGGAAAATCTCTGGCTCTCACAGACCTGTAACGTCTTCTGTAAGAAGCTTTTCTGTCCCCCACTCGTTACCTGTATGAATGGCACCTGTTTGAACTCATCATCTGTATAAAAGACACCTGTCCACAGCCTCAAACAGTCGGACTCCAAACTCCGCCATGGCCAAGACCAAAGAGCTTTCGAAGGACACCAGGAAAAGTATTGTAGACCTGCACCAGACTGGGAAGAGTGAATCTACAATAGGCAAGCAGCTTGGTGTGAAAAAATCAACTGTGGGAGCAATCATCAGAAAATGGAAGACATACAAGACCACTGATAATCTCCCTCGATCTGGGGCTCCACGCAAGATCTCATCCCGTGGGGTCAAAATGATCATGAGAACGGTGAGCAAAGATCCCAGAACCACACGGGGGGACCTGGTGAATGACCTGCAGAGAGCTGGGACCAAAGTAACAAAGGTCACCATCAGTAACACACTACAACGGCAGGGAATCAAATCCCGCAGTGCCAGACGTGTTCCGCTGCTGAAGCCAGTGCATGTCCAGGCCCGTCTGAAGTTTGCCAGAGAGCACATGGATGATACAGCAGAGGATTGGGAGAATGTCATGTGGTCAGATGAAACCAAAGTAGAACTTTTTGGTATAAACTCAACTCGTCGTGTTTGGAGGAAGAAGAATACTGAGTTGCATCCCAAGAACACCATACCTACTGTGAAGCATGGGGGTGGAAACATCATGCTATGGGGCTGTTTTTCTGCCAAGGGGACAGGACGACTGATCCGTGTTAAGGACAGAATGAATGGGGCCATGTATCGTGAGATTTTGAGCCAAAACCTCCTTCCATCAGTGAGAACTTTGAAGATGAAACGAGGCTGGGTCTTCCAACATGACAATGATCCAAAACACACCGCCCGGGCAACAAAGGAGTGGCTCCGTAAGAAGCATTTGAAAGTCCTGGAGTGGCCTAGCCAGTCTCCAGACCTCAACCCCATAGAAAATCTGTGGCGGGAGTTGAAAGTCCGTGTTGCTCGGCGACAGCCCCAAAACATCACTGCTCTCGAGAAGATCTGCATGGAGGAATGGGCCAAAATACCAGCTACTGTGTGTGCAAACCTGGTAAAGACCTATAGTAAACGTTTGACCTCTGTTATTGCCAACAAAGGTTATGTTACAAAGTATTGAGTTGTATTTTTGTTATTGACCAAATACTTATTTTCCACCCTGATTTACGAATAAATTCTTTACAAATCCTACCATGTGGATTCATGGATTTTTTTTCACATTCTGTCTCTCACAGTTGAAGTGTACCTCTGGTGCAAATTACTGACCTCTGTCATCATTTTAGGTGGGGGAACTTGCACAATCGGTGGCTGACTAAATACTTTTTTGCCCCACTGTATAGTTGGAAACAACTAATCACTAGACTCTATGTATTTGTTTGTCTCTTTACCTCTCAGGAATCTTTATAAATTAACTGTAACTTATGTCAGGATCTTCCTACTATTCAACAAACATTGGAAAAAAAAATGATAATGAATATCTTCTCATTTGTTTAATGGTGATGTCAGAAGAAATGTGAAAATACTGGAAAAAGTCTTACTCTGTTTCAGAGAATGGTCACTCATTAAGCAAAGAAAACATCTAGGAGTCTGCTGAAACTGATATAAAAATCCGATCCATTATCAAAACCTGGAAGGATCCACATAACTCTCCGCTTAACCATTGCTATGTTTAACTGTGAAAGTAAGACAGTTTCCACATACATAATGCAGAGCACTTCTACATTCACTACCAGGTGAACTGGTCACACAGCACAACGCTGCAACAAGACATGAGGACTGTTTTCCAATCATGACGTTCCTACTTTATAAACACTCCACCTGCCTTCCGAAGCCTGGTTACATCTTCGTATTCCTCATTGTGTTTGTCCTGATTCTGATTATATACATCGTGGACATTCTGGATGTGAGTTTTTTTTTATTATTTGTTTTTGTAATTAATTTACTAGTTAATTTTCTTAATTTTATTTACTTTCTCAAAATCAGAAATGAGAAAAGAAAGAGCAACTAGCACAATTTAAAAAAAAGGGGGGGGGGGGGGGGGGGTTGGGTGCATAATTTATTTTACAAAGACTCCTTTTGTAGCTTTGCTTCATTAGTTAATATAACTGAAGTAGAAACTTTAAGCTTTAAAGACTTCAACCCTGAAGTTATGGAGGACCTCGAGTACCAAAATGAATTAACTTAATACATAATTAAATATTTGTGTTAATTAAATAAATATACAAATTATTCATTAGATGTTAATACAAAAAGTACTTAAAATTCAATAATAATAATAATAATAATACATTTTATTTATAGGCACCTTTAAGACCCTCAAGGTTACCTTACAATAGTACAGAACAGTAGCAGCAATACAATACAATAAAACGTGGCAAAATAAAATTTAGGCATAATGTGAATAACAAAAAACTAAAAAGCATGAAAGTATAAAAGCTGAGCAAGGTAAAAATGGACTAAGACAGAATCAGCTGTATGAAATTTTGAATAGATACAATACAATACAATACAATACAATACAATACAATACAACTTTATTTGTATAGCACATTTAAAACCAGAGGTAGCCAAAGTGCTTCACATAATCCAATAAAATAGTAGTAAAGTACAAAGGTAGATAAGCTAGCAGGTGGGAGGCATTGATTAACGATTAAGTACGTAGATAAGCAAGCAAGACTTAATGATTAAAACAATAAAACAATATAAGCAAAAGAGAGGAAAGGGGAGGGCAAGAAGGGACACTTAAAAGGCCTGCTCGAGCCAGACACGTGAATGGTATGAGGGAGGTTATTCCAGAGGTTAGGTGCAAATGAAGCAAAGGCACGGTCACCTCTGGTTTTCAGCCGTGACCTAGGTTGCACCAAGAGCAATTGGTCAGACGATCTCAGCGTTCTACTGGGGGTATACACGCTAAGGAGATCAATAAGGTAGCTAGGTGTGATGTTATTTATGATTTTATAATTAAGCAGTAGGACTTTGAAATCAATGCGGTATTTAATTGGAAGCCAGTGGAGGCCAGTGAGAATTGGGGTGATAGACTCAAACCCTACGAGTACCAGTTAGAAGGCGAGCCGCGGCGTTTTGGACGAGTTGCAATCTATGAAGAAGGGCAGAATGAAGCCCAGTGTATAGGGAGTTGCAGTAGTCTAACCTGGATGTGACAGGCATTGATAAGCTTTTCTACATCCTCATGTGGTAAGTATGTCTTGGCCTTAGAAATTAAACGAAGTTGATAGAAAGAAGATTTAATAACAGAGGACACATGTTTCTCAAACTTAAAGGAGCCGTCCAGGTAAACACCCAAATTACTTGCGGAATCGGAAATCAGCAAAGGGCCCGAGGACACCAGTTAGATGGGCTCCAGGGGTGTGACTGTCAAAGATTACAATTTCCGCTTTCTTGTTATTAAGGATAAGGGAATTGCTCAGCAGCCAGTCTTTAACTTCATTTATACAATCGAAGAAGCGAAGCATCGATGAAGTATCATCCTCAGTCAATTCAAAATAAATATGAATGTCATCCACGTAGCAATGATCAGAGAGTTTGTACTTGTCAATAATACGACCAACGGGTAACATATATAGAGAAAACAGCACAGACCCCTGAGGGACACCACAGGTAACGGGGGCAGTGGAAGAGGAGTAGGTACCCATCGTGACAGAGAAGGACCTCTCCGATAAGTAGAATTTAAGCCAACTAAGGGCCATACCCGTAATGCCAACCAGATGTTCAAGCCTCATTAAGTGGATATTATGGTCCACCACATCAAAACCAGAGGACAGGTCCAACAAAATGAAGACCGCGGGGCACCCAGAGTCAGTAATTACAAGATCATTGAAGACCCTCAAGAGTGCCGTTTCCGTAGTTTAAACCCAGACTGGAATTTATCCCAGATGTTATTCACATTCAGATAGGTCTGAAGTTGTGATAGGACTATCTTCTTGAGGATTTTTGACAGGAACGGAAGTTGCGAGATAGGTCTGTAATTAGCGAGGTTTGAGTGATCTAGGGAACGATTTTTAAGACCAGGTTTCACTACGGCATGTTTAAAGGCAGCCGGAACACAACCCAGTGACAAAGAAAGATTGATTAGTGATAATATACAAGGCCCAATTACATTAAATCCCTCCTTAATAATGTGAGATGGGAGAATGTCGTGAACGGCCAATAATTCCCTTAAGGGTAGGAAGTGACACTGGTTCGAACTGAGCAAGTGTCATAGAGCAGCGTAAATCAGGGGCTTGGCACATCACCGGAGCTTTTAAGGTAGAAATTTTATCAGTGAAGTGATTTAAAAACTGCTCACAAAGATGAACAGTGGGTTTTAAGATGTGATTTAAAAGTGATGAGAGAGTTTGTGGTCCGGAGATCTGGTGGAAGTGCATCCAAAGTCTCGGGGCAGAATGGCTAAAGGCTCTGAGTCCCATGGCAGTCAGGCAACCAGGTGGAACAGACAGAAGGGAAGCTGAAGCAGAGCGGAGTGTACGAGGAGGCGAGTATGTGTGGAGAAGATCAGATAAATATGGAGGAGAGAAATTGACACGGAGGTGAACTGGAAGCCAGTAGAGCTGTTTATGAACAGGTGTTATACGTTCAGTGGATCTCATTCTGGAAACAACAAGTGCAGCTGTGTTTTGAACTGGCTGCAATTTATGGAGCGATTTATCAGGTAGACCATAGAGAAGAGAATTACTGTACCTTCCGTTTCTATTGCTCACCAATTTTTTTAATAAATTGCTCATGTTTTGTTTCCATGTGTCTGTTTTTGGTCCACAATCCAACCTCCACACAGTCTGCAAACACAGACTCTGACACAGGATTTGTGGTCCGAGACTTGAAAAAATACTTGTAAACAATTTAAAGCACAGCACCCAAATTTTTCCACAGACTTACAAACAAATAATGTGTTTGTTATAAGCTTTAACCTTCTGCCCAAGGTTCAAATTCTGAGGTTGATTCAAGTTTCTGTAATAATGCACTGTAAGTAATGATGTACTGTATGTGCAGCCATACTATGATTCATATCAAATCAAGGGAGGTTGAAACACATCTGTTGATCACTTTTTGAAGTATATTTGTAGTGAGCAGCCACCTATAATTCTATATACTTAAACATTACTGTTATGGCTGTGCTGTGTGGCAGGCAGGCAGGAGAAAGGACCCAAAATGCAGGACTCTCAAAACGGGACTGGAACTCAAAATGCAGCTTTATTGCTGGCAAAACGTCCTCGTAAAATAAACTCCCAAAAGCAACACAAAACAAAACTCAGAACAGAGGCGCTGGAAGCCTCGACATAACAAACACACAGCATGTTGAGGGTACGACACGACAGAGAACAAAGGAAAACACAGGGCTTATATGCACAGGGAGTAATCAGAATGGGAAACAGGAGTACAGCTGGGAGAGATTAGGGCTAACAAGACAGGGGCAGGTAAAACTGAATACACAGACATAGGACTTGGACTAGCAAAATAAAACAGGAAATACGAAACAAATCACAAAAACGCAAACTTGACACCGAGAGACAGACTGAAAGAATATAACACATGAAACAGAGAAGACAGTGACTTAAACTAGAGGCCAGAACAACAAATAACGTCAAAAGAACACAACCATGAATAACCCTTAATACAAAATCAGACCAGCACAACTCAAAAATCCGATCAAATCATCATTTAGAAAAAACCCAAAACAGAAACAGAAAATGCTTTTGACCCAGAACCGTGACAATTAGATTGTTTACTTTTAATTGATAACTACTTTGTAAGTGTACAGCATGCTTGCCTTACTGATAAAAAATATCTGCTGAAAAAAGTTATTAATCAAATATATAGAATAGAATTGAATAGAATAGAATTCAACTTTATTGTCATTGCACATGCACAGGTACAGGGCAACGAAATGCAGTTTGCATCCATCCAGAAGTGCTTTAGTGATATAGATATATTACAATATATATTAGCAATAATATAGATATGTGAGTATATTACAGAAATGGGTCTATTATGGTATGTTATAATGTACACGGTATGAAGTATGTTGTGAATATTCTATAACTATAACAGGCTGTAGTGAGTACAAGCTATGAACAGGATATAAATTCTCTCTTCTGTAGCTCGGCATTAGCTGTGCTGTTGTTTGGTTTTAGGCAGCTGGTTAAGAGGAAAACTCAAAGTGATAGATTAAGGCAGCAGTCTTTACTCTTTTTGAAATTGGACAATGGATCAAGCAAGGCTAAAAATACACAGAACAGTATTATATGTATTCATTCCATGATTATTCTATTGAAAAACAAGGTGGCAGACAAACTGCATTAACCTATGAAAAACAATGAAAGAAGGGATACCTGCACAAAAATAATCTTTCATCATATTATGTTAAAAACTAAAGCTGAATTATGAATGAGTATATTTGCTATTTTTTGTATTTGCCACACAAATTTTTCAGTTTTGGGATAAACTGGACATCACCATCATCATCCCAGGAGCTGCCACTGTCACCCAACCTGCTGACATGTATTCTAACTTCTGCAAGTTAAAACCACTGTCCCCTGAGGAAGCTCTTGAAGAACACCTTGTACTAGAGTCCATCGCTTGGCCTAAAACTCCACCATTACCATCTCCTCTTTCTCTGAACAACACCAGTGATCCAGCCCATAGCACCTTCACCATTCTCCCAAGGAAGAGGGGAGAACAGTGGTACATAGGTGATAAACTGGAGGTTATGATAAAAATGTATGACTTTCAAGGCTATCCAAAGAAGTCCGGCGGAGATGTCTTACTAGCCCGGCTGCACAACTTGACTCTTGGTGCAGGTGCTGCAGGGCATATAACAGATTATCTCAATGGCACCTACTCTGCTGTATTCTCTCTACTCTGGGAAGGAAGTGCACAGGTTCAGGTAATGCTAACACTCATCTTGAATGTGATTGTAGGGACCAAATATGTCTGTGAAGGTTCTCAGTCATCCAGGTCATCGTAGTCTAAGGAGCTTGGAAAGACAAGCGTCTGGACTTCTTTAAGTTGCTTGAAGACGTTTCACCTCTCATCCGAGAAGCTTCTTCTGTTCCAGGGTCAAATGGTGGAGAGTCCCAGATTTAAACCTTGAGGGAGTATCCGCCCAAAGAGGGACAAAAGGACCCCCTGATGATCCTCTATCTAATCACATGAGCCAAGGTGTGAAAATGGGTGTGGGTAACAATCAGCCAGGGTTTCAGGTGAGCTCATTGTGAAACCTGGCCCAACCCTATCATGTGATTTCCTGAGGTCAGATGGCCCAGGATGTGAGTGGGCGTTAAGGCGTCTGGGAAGGATCTCAAAACTGGATTATAGATGGCAGAGAGTTGGTGTCGTAAACCCCGCCTCTGTTCAAAGATGGTCGCTCACAGTGGACATAGATGCTTCTTTCACTCCTCTTTCAAACCATCTGAAGGTTCTCAGTCACAGACATATTGCCTGTTTATTGGTCATAATATTGACATATTGGTCATCCATCCTTTTGTCCCGCTTTGGGCGGATACTCCCACAGGGTTTAAATCTGGGACTCCCCACCATTTGACCCTGGAACAGAAGAAGCTTCTTGGATGAGAGGTGAAACGTCTTCAAGCAACTTAAAGAAGTCCAGACGCTTTTCTTTCCAAGCTCCTTAGAGTAGGGACCTCTTTCTTTCACTGTCTGTCCTTTTTTCAATCACTGGAAAATTTATCAAGGTTAAATTCAAGGTCAAGCTTATAACCGCAAAAAATGCGCGTGCTCTTTGTGAGCTCGTTCCCGGCTCGTAACCAGCGCGTTCTGCCGTCAAGGGCGATCATTGGTTAAATGTGATCATGTGACTGATGCAAGCCAGATCCTTTTATTTAGCAAAACTGTGATTAATAGTTAAATATTATTGTTGAGGGGCACAGACAGGACTCCGCACGCACACACACATAAAAAAAAATAATTTTTTTTTTTTAAAAAGTTGTCTCAACAAAAGGGCACTGTGGGCACCCATCAGGAAAGGGACGGGTGCTCAAGCCCCTCTATCCCCCCCTCTGCACTTCACTTTGTGTTAAATACATCACTGAGCTCAGCTGTGGTACCTGCATGCCTCAAAACCACGAAAATCATCCCGGTGCCAAAGAAGTGCACTCAATGACTACCGGCCGGTGCCACTTACGCCCATCTTCACAAAGTGCTTTGAGAGGCTGGTATTGAGGCACATTAATACACAACTTCCACCAAATCTGGACCCACTACAGTTTGCATACAGCCCAAACCCCTCCACAGACGGTGCCATTTTGTCTGCTCTTCACCTTTCTCTCTCCCATCTTGACAAAAAGGACACTTATGTCAGAATACCGTTTTCTGACTTCAGCTCAGCATTCAACACAGTCGTTCCCCAGGAGCTGGTAAAGAAGTTGGACTGACAAGGATAAACACCCCCCTCTGCAATTGGATCTTGGACTTTCTAACTAGGAGATAAAACCTCAGACTGAGTACAGGATCGCCGCAGGGCTGTGTGCTTGGTCCACTGCTGTTCACCCTGCTAACACATGAGAATACTACACAGTACAGCTCAAATCACATCATCAAGTTTGCAGATGACACAACAGTAGTGGGTCTCATCACCAACAACGATGAGTCTGAATACATAGAGGAGGTACAACACCTGGTGGACTGGTGTCAGAATAACAACCTGTCTCTAAATGTTCAGACGACTAAAGAGATGGTTGTTAACGTCAGGAAGACCTCAATGACCAACACCCACTGCACATCATCTGCTGTTAAGATGGTCAACAGTGTGAA
The DNA here is from genome assembly GCF_057381845.1 of Rhamphochromis longiceps. Taxonomy (NCBI): domain Eukaryota; kingdom Metazoa; phylum Chordata; class Actinopteri; order Cichliformes; family Cichlidae; genus Rhamphochromis; species Rhamphochromis longiceps. The sequence goes on from NC_140573.1 coordinate 1,678,119, forward strand.
GTTCCTGGGTGTGCACATATCAGATGACCTCTCTTGGAACCTGAACACCACCAGCATCATGAAGAAAGCCCAACAGTGTCTTTCTTAGGAAACTGAAGAAGGCCAGTCTCCCTCCTCCCATCCTCACATCAGTCCTCTGCTGCTACATCACTATCTAGTAAGGAAACTGCACCCTCGCTGAAAAGAAGTCTCTGTAGCGGATGGTGAGGACAGCAGAGAGGGTCATTGGAGGCCCTCTCCCACCCATCTCCCAACTCTATGACAGACACATCATCCGACGTGCGAACAGCATAGTGAAGGACACTTTCCACCCCTCACATGCACCGTTCTCCTTCTTTCCATCTAGCAGACGGTTTTGAAGGATCAAAACTGTAACAGGAGACACTGCAAGAGCTTCTTCCCCCAAGCAGTCAGAGCCCTCAACTTGATACCACCAAAGGACTGATAAACACATACACCTTTACAAACACCTTACAATACTCGTGAAAAAACTCAAAAACAACAAAAACTTACACAGTCCACCTGGGAACGATATGCTTATTTGCACACTCAGTCACGTAGGGACTAAACACATATCTAAACTAAACTACATTTGCACATCTTGCACATGTCTTTGTCGTGTCTCGTCTGTAATATCCTGACAATGACTCAACCTGGTATTCAATATCACTGCACAATCCACTTTGTATTGTCTCTGTCCTGTCTTTGTTTGTCGTACAGTTAGTATTGTATAGTTAGTAATTAGTACCTTTGTATCCCTTAATTTTACCAAGATTTAGCACGTTATTTATTTGTTGTTTCTAGTTTTATATCTCTTGGAGACATATCTTTCATATACTTACAAAGGCGCCGTGGGGGGAACAGGATGAAACAGAATTTTGGCACACTGTATACTGTGTATACTGCTGTATTGACAATAAAGCTCTTGAATCTTGAAGGTTGTGACTTTTGGTAACACACGTGTGGCCAGAGCTTCTTCAGATCTTTGGTTGAAGAGACAGGGTGACAGGGAAAACCCTTGTTGCAGTTCGGTGCGACTTGAAACCCACAAGATGTATTCTGAATATGGTCCCATCTCGTTTACTGAAAGATGTTTTTGACACTGTGGGTATGAGTTTACTGTCTACTGTCAATAGCAGTCTTCAGTCTGAGTGTGTCCCTACCGACTTTAAACATGCAGTGGTGGAACCTATTAAAAGACCTAACCTGGATCCAGCAGTTTTATCCAACTACAGACCAATTTCTAAATTGCCTTTTCTTTCTAAAGTCCTAGAGAAACTTGTCTTTCTTCAGCTCCAGACCTTTCAAGATAAAAATGGTGTTGGGTCTGTGTTTCCACAAGCCCCGCTGGTTTTAGAGACTTATTCATCATGAAAGAAAACAAGACAGTCAGCGATCGATCGATTACTTGCAAGGGAGGCCTCGTCTGTGTCCGCCACGAAAATGACCCCAAATCCGGCCTCCGATTGCTGCCTTTTATTGGGAACACAGTTCACACAAAACAATAGTACCTCCCCTCATAACCCCCCTTGGTTACAAAGACAAGGCAATGTGTGTGTGTGTGTGTGTGTGTGTGTGTGTGTGTGTGTGTGTGTGTGTGTGTGTGTGTGTGTGTGTGCGCAAAATGTCTTGTGCTTAAGACTCTACGTGAAAGTTAAAATATATATATGCTCAGTGCACAATGATAAATAGTGTATACAGTTACATAGTTATACATATCATACAAAAGTCCCCCAGGGGTCCATTCTTGGTCCAGTTCTCTTTTCTATTTATATGCTCCCTATGGGTTCAATTTTTAAAAAACAATTCCATTGTTATGCAGACGACTCACAGATTTACCACTGAAATGTAAATCTGTGAGTGCTCTGAAGGTTTTGCTAGATTGTTTGGAGGATGTTAAGGCATGGATGGCTTTAAACTTCCTAAAGCCAACCCAACAGAAAACAGAGGTGATTGTGTTTGGTCCACTGCGACTTTGGCCCTTTAAATATAAAAAAACCTTTGCTAGGAACCTATGAGTGTTTTTCGACTCTAATGTTTGACAAACAGATTAATGTTGTAATCAAGTCCAGTTTCTTTCATCTTTGACTACTTGCCAAAGTGAGGCCATTTTTCTGTTTTGGAGACTTTGAGAGAGCTATCCATGCCTTCATTTCATCTTGCCTCGACTACTGTAATAGTCTTTACTCTGGTGTTAGTCTGTCATCAGTTAGCCATCTGCAGCTGGCCCAAAATGCTGCAGCACGGTTACTAACTGGCACACGCAAGCGAGACCACATATCTCCCATACTGGCTGTGGTGGGGCGTGGCCTGTGGTGCTGTGCAGGGAGGGCGGACGCACCTGCACGGCATCCCTATTCACGCCCGCCCAGTTAAAAACACGGGGAGTCAGGGGTTTGGAGTGTGGTGTGTTGTGATGTTAAATAAAATGGCTCAAAACCTATGATCTCTGGACCCGCCATGTCTCATTCCCATCACACTGGTGCCCAAACCCAGGACGCGGGAGAGGCTGCTCGAGCCAGGAGTGGCGGAGGAACCGCGTGAGAGGCTGCTCGTGCCGGGAGTGGCGGCAACGAAGGAGCCGCGCGAGGGGCTTCTCGAGGCAGCAGCAGCAGCAGCAGCAGCAGCAGCAGCAGCGGCGGTGCGTGAGCTGCGCCAGCTGGGAGAGGCAGCGGCGGAGAGGCCGGTGTGTGGTGTGGTCCGGCGTGCTGGACGCCTGCCCAGCTGTCCATGAGCCCCGGCTCAATGCCACGCCGGCTGTGTCGCTGCTTGCCACTGTCATGGTTCTCAAGATCTGGAGAGGTCGTGGTGTGTGTGTTTTTTGTCTTCGCCTCTCCCACCAGGGCGGAACTGGACCTTGATTCCCCGCCTCTGAACCTGCCCTGAACACACACCTGTGGCTCATTCACACTGATCCTGGCAGACTACTTAAGATGGCAAGAGAGGCTGCTTCCTCGCTGGAGCGTAACACTACCTAGCGTCAGTGTGGCCTAGCCTTTGGAAGTATTTCTTGTGATCACCTAGAGGTTCCTCCTCACGTTGTTTTTCTCTGTGTACAGGCCTTCTAGATTCCCTGCCCGTCTTCCCTGCTGTCTGGATTTCTGTGGATGTGTGTGAGTGAGCGTTTTGGAGTGGACATTCAGAGTGAGTTGTGGATTAAGTTGAAGAGGAGCATATGTACCCCGCCTTGGACCTTCCCCTCGGACCCCCCTCCACCCCCCGGAGCCCGGTGTTATCTGTCTCACTGTATATATGTAGATATCCTCACTTGGTGCCGCACTGAAAATAAACCCTCACCTTCTCTCTAAACTTCAGAGTCCTGCAAGTGAGTGCTCTGCCTAATAATCTGTGACAACCACATGGGTGGCCTCCGGTCCAGCTCCGTGGGCGACCCTTGGACCCACTTCATCACCGGCGCCGCTGGATGCATGGGCGGCCACCAGAACAGACACCTCCCTGTCGCTTGGCCAGGGCCCGGGGGCGCCGCCAGTCCAGGCTGATCCCCTCTCCCGCTCGCGGTGGGTGGAGTAGGTTTGGCCGGATGGCTCCCCGGCCTCAGTCGAGCGATGGGGGTATGTGGTGGGGCGTGTGGAGGGCGGACGCAGCTGCACGGCATCCTTAATCACTCCCGCCCAGTTATAAACACGGGAACTCAGGGGTTTGGAGTGTGGTGTGTTGTGATGTAAATAAAATGGCTCAAAACACTGATCACTGGACCCGCCGTGCCTTATTCACACCACACTGGCATCATTGCACAGGCTGCCAGTTAGTTTTAGAATTAATTTTCAGATTTTATTATTTGTTTTTAAGGCTTTGCACAGATTAGCACCCTCATAGCTTTCTGATCGCTTAAATTGGTACAATTTCATGATTCTTTTTCTTAACTCTTATCATGTCTCCCTATGTTTTTATTTTTTAATTATCTTAATTGTACAGCAATTGTGATATAATTGTGATATATAAATACATTTGACTTTGTCATTGTCTTCATGCTTGCATGCATGTAATCTGAATGAATTACTTACCATCAAAAAGAAAGTCTGTTCTAAAAGGTTGTCGTCATTATACATATTTATGTGATACTGTTTCAACACTCTGATTCTTTGTCCTACCAGGTGATATTGGTTCATCCCAGTGAGGCAGTCACAGAGCTGCGCAGGATGAACAAAGAGGAACCTGACAGGATCTTCTTCAAGAGCCAGTTCCGCTCAAGCTTGTTCACTAGAACGACCACGTGTAACGTATGTTTACGTCCAACTGAGCAGCCTGTGTGTAACTACACTGACCTCCATACAGGTGAGCCATGGTTCTGCTACAAGCCAACAAATCTGAGTTGTAATGCCAGGATCAGCAACTACAATGGAGGATATAAAAAAAACCTGACAACTATGGAGAAGCTTTTTCAGAGGTGAGCATTATCTGTGGTGTTAAATTTCTGGAGTGACTAAAAATGTATATACTGTGCATAATACATTTAATTTTCTAGTTCAAAAAGATGTTCTTTCCAAATTTTGTGAAGATGTTAATTGTGTATGCTTTCCTTCAGAGGTGTAAATATGAAAGTCTCCATTCCGGCTTCAGGACCAGCCAGCGTCACCATTTTGCCAAAACAGAAAGGTACGCTAACATCTATATCTCCATAATGAAATATTTAAAAAAGGTTGTGATATATATTATAAGCAGTTGGCAGGTCAAACATTAATAAATAAATAAATTAAAACTCCCACAACATTTACTAGCATCTTCTTGATATTGGACACCTATAGGATGTGTCAAGGTTATTTTAAGAGTAAGTGATCAGGAGATCTGGAGAACTTTATTGATGCGTTATTGATAACACTAACAGCTGGGGGTGTTCTTATGAAAGCATAGTTCAAGATGTGGATGAAATTAACTTACCGTAGGGGTCTCTTATAAAATTACAAAGAAACTTCTGGGAATTGGGCAGTGCAGTGAGGTTTACCTCATTAAAATTAGATTGATCTCTCATGTAGAAGGGCAGATCGTTGGAAGCCAATCAATGACTAGTAATGGGAATTGAAAATAGCACAGTGATTCTGCTATAGAAACATGGACAGGGAGAAACAGAGGTGGCAACCTGACTGCTCATTAGTTTCTTACAAGTTGAAGTTCAGGTTCTGGCTGCTGGGCTGGGGTCAGCTTTAACATCATTCTAGAACACGCCATCGACCAGATGTTTCATGAAATCAAAATTAGAAAAATACAGCAATACATTTGTAAGAATTTGACTTGGGTTTGAATGCTACAGACAGGTTAAAGAAAGGCTTTGTTTTGGTCTTTTCATTTTAAGTTAAAAACACACACAATTATTTGTTTTCCTGCTTACCAGGTCAGTCAGAGGTGAGCAGCAGCAGTGGGGGGTCTAAACCCTCTGGCTATTACTACCAGGGTGTGTGGCGAGCACTAGATGGTTCCACAGTTCAACAGTTCAACACTTCCTCAGCCATCACTCAGTGTCTGAAAGGAAAGGTGGTCCATATGTATGGAGACTCCACAATGAGGCAGTGGTTTGAGTACCTTAATGCATCACTACCAGGTAGCTTCTCTGCAAACCCTTCTGTAAACCAACATTATGATGTTCACCCCATTTTATTCATGTAGCTTAACTTATTCCCTTTGGAATTCTTTTAGATCTAAAGGAGTTTAACCTGCATAGCCCCAAGTCTATCGGACCTTTAATGGCGCTGGACTATGCAAACAATATCTTTGTGACGCACCGCGCCCACGGTCCTCCTCTGCGTACTGTCAATGTCCCATCCATGGAGCTGCATTATATTGCCAATGAGCTGGACAATGTGGTTGGAGGTAGTAACACTGTAGTAGTTTTTGGCATCTGGGCACACTTTGACAATTTCCCTATTGAGTTCTACATCCGTCGACTGATGTCCATTCGCAGGGCAGTGGTAAGGCTACTGTCCAGGGCTCCAGGCACTGTGGTTGTCATTCGGACTGGAAATCCCAAATCTTTTACACCCTCTGGTGCATTTGTCAACAGCGACTGGTACACTTTTCAGCGGCTAAAGGCACTCAGGGCTGTGTTCAAAGGCTTCAATGTCCATCTGGTCGATGCCTGGGAGATGGTTCTGGCCCACCACCTGCCACACAACATGCACCCACAACCTCCAATTATCAAGAACATGATTAATGTTCTTTTATCCTACATATGTCCTCAAAAGGTTGGATAGATGTGTTTCAGCAGCCTATGCAGACACATCTTATCTATAATATGTATGCTTCAAATTCATAGGAGCAGACTATGGTGGCACATAATCTTAATAACTTTTTTGTTATGACAACAATAATTCATTTGAAACATGAGGGGGGGGGGGATGCAAAGCTGACATATTCCAATGTCTTCCTAAGAGAGGAAGCACCTGACAAATTATGCTGTCTCTAAGTTTGATTTTATGTAATTATATTTGAGCAGGTCGACTAATTACATCAGTCAGTCTTTCCCAGGCTGTGAGCAATCAACATAACTCTAGTACTGTCCATCTAGCTGGTTATTACAGTTGACTGCCAGCCTTCAATTTGTTTCTTCATTTTGCAAAATTTTGTAATTCCTTGTTTGAAAATACCGTGCACACTTTCTTGTTTTGTTTTTACATTGCAGATTGCTTGGAAAACCAAAGTGAAGTTTTTTCCCATTCACTGAACTAGCTAATTTGTATCTGAGAAGGGTCTTGTGACTGTGGTGCATGAATAATTTGTGGGGTTTGATTTGAGCTAATGAATTAAAAAGTATACATATACACACTGATTATTGTTTCACTATGTTGTCACTTATTGGCAGACCTGAAGTTAAATAAATAAAAATGCTTTTGAAATTGTTGCATCTTTAAAAAATAAAAAATTATCACAGCAGTGACCTCATGGCATGTGTAGCAAACAGGAAGTGGTAAAGGGGTCCTCAGAGTGTAAGCTGCCCACAATAATTCCTGATTTTTTTTGTACTTTTAAAAAAATCTGATGGTGTTCACAAAAACTCTGGACACGATTTTAATCACTTAAATTAATAAATTTTCAATTGCATATTTTGATATTATATAAGGTATTGACTTAAATACTTAGTGACGAGAGCCATGATTTTTAATTTTACATTTAATTTTTTTTCTGTATTTTAATATCATCACACCTGCTTGTGGACAGCGGATTTTTAAGGTACTGGTAATGTATTGTACCATTTAAAATAAATATATATGTATAAAAAATGCTAAATCATACTTTTGTTGTATAAACATTGCCTTGGTTTGTCTTTTAGGCAGTTGGGTAACACTTGTATGCATATTTTTAACCACAAAATTGGGTTTTATCTGCCGGACATGTTTTGTTCCTTATCTCAAGAATCACTGATTTTTGTGTGTTGCATTCTAGTGATGGGATTTCCAGCTCTTTTTAGAGAGCCGGCTCTTTCAACTCCCAACCGGCTCTTCAGGTTGTTTCGTTGCTTTAATTAATTTATTATTAACAACAATATAAAATTATGCACAAAATTAGTAATGTAAAAAAAAAAAAACCTGTGGTTTTATTTATGTATGTTTATATAAATATATGCGGTGGCCCCTAGAGACAAAACACGTACAAATTCCAAAATACATTTCTAGCGTTAACTGAACTTCCAAAACGGAGCTGCCTAGATCACTTAAATTACACAATTGAAAGCATGTGTGTTTGTGTATTTATACACAAGCATTATTATTACAAATAATGTTGTAAGAATGTTCATTTACCTGTTACGACCACACACTAAATCCGGTCGTTGGTACTTCCTAGCTTGTGTAGCCACAAGGTAACAAAAGCTCAACACTGCCCCGAGCATCCTGAAGCACTTCTGTTGTGTTTTTACGTATTTTGGAGTTTGTACGTGATTCAGAGGGTTTTTTTACGTGTTCTGGAGTTTTCAATTCAGTCTGTAACAGGATTACTAATATTCACTGTATTTCAGAATGACAAAACACAGATACTCACTACTTTCTTGTGGCTGAGACTGGTAAGTACTCACTAAATGTAACATTTATAACAGGAATAACCATGGACACTGTAAAAAGCTGCTCACATATTTAAATGTTACACTGGAGATTTACTTTTGTGGCAGTACTGGCACAATTAGTTCCTGGTCTGGGACCCCAAGGAGTGTGATGGTGTCACTAAGACTTCTCTACCTGTGAGGGAGCTCTGGTCTCCAGACATCATTGTTTATGAGTTGTAAGCACTTCAAATATAACATCCACCCAACTTCTCCCGCTTGTCCAGGACCATGGGGGCAGCAGCTCAAGCAGAGAAGCCCAGACTTCCCTCTCCCCTGCCACCTCCTCCAGCTTGTCTGGGGGAACACCAAGGCGTTCCCAGGCCAGCTAAGAGATATAATCTCTCCAGTGTGTCCTGGGTCTGCCCCAGGGCCTCAGAATCTGATCTCTGCTTGTTGCAGATGACGTGGTTCTGTTGGCTCAAAAACAAAAGCGAGGGGAGATGTGTGATTTAAGTAGTGATGAGAATGATCAAAATGTCTAAGTGTGTCAGTTGCAGGTGGGAAGCAGACCTGGATCAATCTCCACAGGCGGCGGTCGGAGTAAAATAATAGTTTAACATCATTAGAAACACCCAGGACGAGTTTTGGCTGAATTGGTTTACAGCTTCACTTCCATGTGTTCCTCATCCCGAAAAGCAAGCTCCAAGGATGTTAACGTCTCCCTGAAAACAAGAAATGCAGATCCAAAAGCAACAACATGGCAGGTCAAGAGACAACAGCAGTATCCTGAGCAGCGAGGGGTCCAGCAGCAACAGCAGTATGTGCAAAAGGCATCAGCAAGGAGAAAACACCATCATCATGACTGGATGGATGGAGATGCAATGGACTGCTGCAAGGGGGGAGACGAGAGTACAGTGGAAGGAGGGGGAGGAGACATGGAAGAACGCTGTTGTTTAGTGTGGGAGATCAAATTGGGCTAACGAACCTGGGGAGGAAAACCGACTGCCTTTGAGTGGAGAATTGAAAAGTGTCTGAAACACTGCAAGGAGGAGAGGCACGCAAAAATCACACACACAAACAGAAAATGCATTAATCCTATTAAGACATATACACATGCAATGAAGACCAGATAACATCTTAAGCATGCGTTTCTGTTTTATCATCTTGTCCAGTTCACTTAGTGGGATGAGAGGTGATATGTAAACTAGTGGACTAGTATTATGTTAGGAAAGATGATTGAATGATAGCAGGTGCAAACAGAATGCTGTAGAGAGGGTTTAAAATGGGTGGCACTAATAGATTCTGGGTTCTGATGTGTGGGGGAGGCTTTACCTCGACACACACCTGGCTACATGGGAAGAAACTCATTATCTAATAGAACAGCAGTGTTATGTGGTGTGTGTGGCTGATGGATGAATGTTTTGGGGATTTATCTGGCTGAGGCATTTTCTTTTGTTACCAAGTTGAACCTGCCAATTAGTTTTGGTTTGAATTACCCTTCCAAGGTGAAGAGCATGCTTAGATATGTCCTAACTAGGCCTTCCTGTCTGTTTGTTTTTTTACTTTCACAGTGCACTGAAAGTTTTGTTTGGTCATGCAACACGCAGCACCTGTACATAAAAGGCCAAAGCCGACTGTACTTCCTCAGAAGGCTGAGGTCCTTCAACATCTGCAGGAAGCTCCTGAGGATGTTTTATCAGTCGGTGGTTGCAGGAGTACTGTTCTATGCTGTGGTGTGCTGGGGGAGCAGCACAGCAAAGGACTCATCCAGGCTGGAAAAACGAATCAGGAAGGCTGGCTCTGTGGTCGGCATGAAGCTGGACACTTTGGTGACAGTGGCAGAGAAAAGGACATTAAAGAAACTGATGGACATTATGGACAATGCTGGGCATCCTCTGCACGTGCTCGTAAATAATCAGAGGAGCCTATTCTCCGCCTCTCTCCTTCACTGAACACAACTCCACCTCCCCCATCGCTTCACCTGCAGGCAACGACAAGATGGACACGGCAGCTATCAAAGAGGAGCTGGTCGGTAAAAAGAAAACATTTGAAGATTACTATTTTAGTGCTGTCAGCGTAAAGTTAATGCCATAACTGCATTAATGGGGCAAATCTCCGTTAACTAGTTACCGCGGATCACCCCGTGCGTGGAGCTGGGCGGCTCTAACGAGCTAACCGGGCTAACCGTTGACGCACGGCCTAAAATCCTTTCATCTCAAAAATCGACAGTCTGCCTTATGTATGAATTCTGGTTGTGCTTACTGACCTCGAACCAATTTTATGTGGTACACAGCTTAAAAAATATGTCAAAAAATGTTTTGGTACGACTTTGGTAAGCTATGAAGCAGCACTGCTTGATGGATTGTTGGAGCATTACGGCTACCGAGGAGCCTCGCAGAGTGATACGTACTCTGCTTCAACGTAATATTACCATATTATGCGTGTAAGGACCATAAATGGCATCTGTAAGAGACACGGTTACTGTGGTATATTGTAATAAGCAGCAGCTATTACTACCTCCCACCAGTAGGTGGTACTGTGTTATTGTATGTGTTCTGAGCTTATGGAGTAAAAGTCTGGACCTCCACCATAGCCTCGTCTCAGTCCTCTGTGCTTGGTCTAAAGTTATTGTTGACCACAACCCACGCTACACGGGCAGTTGGAGCAACACTGCATAAAGTTACAACATGGTGTCAGAAGTCGGCAAGACCGTGTGAACAGGGACCGCGACGTGAGTAAGCTAGCCGTAGATTAGCTAACAGTAGCCATTGCTAACGGCATGGAGCAATTCAAGCCACCATCACCGCTACTGCTCACAGGCAATTTATCTGAGACCTGGCGCAGATGGGAACAAAGATTCGGACTGTATATGACTGCTACGGGTGCGTTGGAGAAGGATGAAAAGGTTAAAATAGCCATTCTTCTCCACACTATCGGCGAAGAAGCGCTTGAAGTGTACAACACGCTCACAGTGACCCCGACCGGAGACGCACTGACAATGGCGGACATTTTGAAAACGTTTAAGGAATACTGTAGTCCACGAAAGAACGTTGTTTTTGAACGCCACAAGTTCTGGTCATACCCAATGTCGGCGGATATAACAGTGGACAGATATGTCACGGAACTCCGTCAGAGAAGTAAAAGTTGTGAATTTGGGATCAATGAGGACGACATGATCAGGGATAAATTGGTGTTCAGCATAAGTGATGCAAGACTAAAAGAGAGATTGCTTCGTGACAACGACCTCACACTGCGCAAGACGATAGAAATATGCAGATCAGCAGAAGTGGCCAAGTCACAGATTCAGGCCATGCAGTCAATAACTGCAGCCCAAGACACGTCAGTGGACGCATTAAGAAAAATGCCAGGATACATTAAATCAGGACACAGTAAAAACAAACTGAGCAACGACAAACAAACAGTTTGTCACAAATGCGGCAACAAACACGCATTCCGACAGTGTCCAGCCTATGGGGCAACATGTCACAAGTGTGGGAAAAATAACCACTTCTCAAAAGTGTGCAGAGCTAGCGCAGAGAAGAGTAGACACTTCAAGAAAACAAAAACTATTAACAACATTGAAACTGATGGCGATTCACTATACATCGGCATGGTATCCAGCGACAAGCACAAGACTGGCAAATGGCATGAAAGTGTGACAATCGGAGACGTACCACTCACCTTCAAGCTAGACACAGGTGCGGACGCAAATGTGCTCCCCAGATCAGTTTATGACGAGTTACCAGATATGCCTCGGTTACAGCCCACAAAGACTGTACTCATAGCTTTTGGTGGAGCCCGCATACGTGCAGATGGTGTGGTGTCTCTTGAGTGTGAAGCACGGAAGCACAAGGCTGTGTTTGACTTTCTTGTATCAAGCCATGCAGATAAACCGATCCTAGGTGGACAAGCTTGTGAAGAGCTCCATCTGGTGCAACGAGTTGAGACCCTTGCCATGACATCCTCTGTACCGAAATCAGCTAAACCACCTTCTACCTCGGAAGAACTTGTGGAGATGTACGCTGATGTGTTCACAGGCTTAGGTGAGTTCCCTGGACTTCACCACATACATATTGACCCAAATGCAACACCTGTGATTCACGCATGCAGGAACGTGCCACTCTCCATAATGGATGCGCTGAAGAAGACGCTACAGGACTTACAAAACAGAGATGTCATAATGCCTGTCAATGAGCCTACAGATTGGGTCAACAGTCTTGTCGCCACACAGAAGAAGAACGGAACACTAAGGGTGTGCTTGGACCCTTGTGATCTGAACCAAGCAGTTAAACGCCAGCACTACTCCATTCCCACACACGAGGACGTTCGCAGCAAGCTAGCAGGAAAATCCATCTTCACCATATTGGATGAAAAAGATGGATACTGGCAGATCAAGCTGGACGAGCCGTCATCAAAGCTCTGTACCTTCAATACACCTTGGGGCCGATATCGCTTCCTCCGACTCCCATTCGGGATCAAATCAGCCAGCGAGGTCTTTCAACAAAAGAATTGTGAGACTTTCGGCAACATTCCTGGTGTATTTATCATTGCAGATGATATGATAATTGCAGCTACATCAGAGCACGAACACGATGAAATCCTGCAGAAGGTCATGGAGAAAGCAAGAGCAGCTAACGTGAAGTTTAACAAGGACAAAATTCAGTTCAAAGTTGACACAGTGAAATACATGGGCCATATCATCACAGCAGCAGGGCAGAAAGCAGATGTTTCAAAGATCAAAGCTATTGTTGACATGCCGACTCCAGAAGACAAACAAAGCCTTCAGCGTCTGCTGGGAATGACGAAGTTTTTGGCACAGTACATCCAAAATGAAGCATTGCTCACAGCACCTTTGAGACAGCTACTCAAGAAGGACACAGTGTGGCAGTGGCAGCCACATCACACAGTAGCGTTACAGACGCTCAAGTCGACGCTCACACAAGCTCCAGTGTTGAGATTTTATGACCACAAGAAACCACTAACACTGCAGGCCGATTCTTCAAAAGATGGGCTGGGCGCATGCCTATTACAAGACGGACAACCTGTGTGTTACGCGTCACGAGCACTCACAGACACAGAAAAAAGGTATGCACAAATAGAAAAAGAGTTGCTAGCCATTGTGTTTGCCGCTAAACGATTCCACCAGTATGTCTATGGAAGACCAGTGACAGTGCAATCTGATCATAAACCCCTGGAGGCGATAGTGCGCAAACCTCTATGCAAGGCACCAGCGAGGCTACAAGGAATGCTGCTGCAACTACAGAGATATGATCTCACCGTCACATACACCCCCGGCAGAGACATGTTCATAGCCGATGCACTCTCACGTGCCACAACTACCAGTGACGACGGAAACGTGAGTGAAAACGCAAATGATGAAAGAGTTGTGTATGCTCTGGAGGCCACAGCAGCATTGAGCGAGAAAACATTGTGTGACCTGAAAAAAGCAGTGGCAGCAGACAGCGTACTACAAGCCGTGCGCGAAAGACACTTCAACGGATGGCCGCCCAGAAGGAAGAGTTTAGACAAAACACTCCACAGCTACTGGCCTATGAGACACGATATCAGTTTCCACGATGACATTATTATGATCGGGGACAAGATCGTAATACCCCAAAGCTTCAGGCGTGTGATCCTGGAGAAGCTGCACCTTGCCCACCAAGGCGTGCAGCGCACAAAAGCCAAAGCAAGAAGAGTGCTGTACTGGCCTGGCATGTCACGCGACATAGAGACCATGCTTGAAAAGTGTGAACAATGCCAGCAAATGCAGCCAAAGAACCAGGCTGAACCGCTTATTCCACACCAGATTCCAGAGCTGCCATGGATGAAAATCGGAGCAGACATCTTCGAACTGAACGATCATCCATATCTTTTGTTAGTGGATTATTTATCAAAATATCCAGAAGTTCTTAACTTACCTGACAAAACGGCACACTCTGTGATTCAGAAGATGAAATCAGTCTTCGCAAGACACGGAATTCCCAAAGAGATAGTGAGCGATCATGTTCCATTCGCCAGCCACGAGATGAGATCGTTTGCAGCATCCTGGGAGATAAAGCTAACTTTCTCCAGTCCTGGCTTTCCTTCTTCGAATGGCATGGCGGAGCGAGCCATAAAGACTGTCAAACATGCACTTAAGAAAGCCGCACGGACTGGAACAGACCCACATCTAGTGCTGTTGTCTTTGAGGAACACTCCAGTCACAGGACTTAGTGTGTCACCTGCACAAATGTTGATGGGACGGGTTCTCCGCAGCACCCTGCCATGCACCAGTGCTGTGTTGAGGCAGTCAACCCCACAGAACATTCACGACAAAGTGCGCGGGTTGCAATCAAAGCGGAAACGCCACTATGATCAGCACGCAAGACCATTGCCTGTTCTGACCCCAGGCGAGACTGTGCACATGCAAACAAGGCGCGGTTGGGAGCCAGCTGTTGTAACTCATCGGCGAGAGGAACCACGCTCCTACACTGTGCAAACACCAGATGGTAAAGTGCTCAGGAGGAACAGGAGACATCTGAGGAAAATACACCCAAGTCTGTTCAAGGACACACCCATGGACCCAGATGAACTGTCCGTTCACACCCAAGAGCCAGTGGAGCCATCAGCAAATGACACCCCACAAAACTCTAGTCCTGCAAGTATGGACAACACACCCACATGTTACACACGCAGTGGCCGAGCAATAATACGCCCTGCCAGGTATAGAGACTAAGTGATTGGGAAACTTAAAGTCACTCTATCCTGTACCTGAGTTGTTCTGTACAAGCTAGATAACTGTCTTGTTGGAAAAGAGAGAAAATATGTCACGTTTCATATGTTCATTTTGACATGTCTTATCTAATCTGTCATGTGTTCATCTGTTTCAAAACACTACACTGATGTGTATTTGCATTGCTCAAGTGACAAGCAATCTGAGGTGTGCTCTACTTAATGTCTCAAGAATATAATATTGTTAATGTTCCTACGATTTAAAAGGTGCATTTATGTTACAAAATATTGGAGTTAAGAGGTAGTATCTTTATCTCGGAAAAGAGGGATGTGGTATATTGTAATAAGCAGCAGCTATTACTACCTCCCACCAGTAGGTGGTACTGTGTTATTGTATGTGTTCTGAGCTTATGGAGTAAAAGTCTGGACCTCCACCATAGCCTCGTCTCAGTCCTCTGTGCTTGGTCTAAAGTTATTGTTGACCACAACCCACGCTACACGGGCAGTTGGAGCAACACTGCATAAAGTTACAACAGTTACAAAGAGGATTTCAAACTCCAGGCTGTCAGTCACGCAGTAGAACTTGGAAACAGAGCAGCTGCAAAATCTGTCTTTGTTATTATGCTCAGCATCTTTTATTTTACATTTTGACTGCACAATTGTGAGCTTTTTGTTATGCACAAAAACAACATTGTTTTGGTTTATTTATGGAGCACCATTAATAAATGCACTGATAATTTAAACAGATGCTTCAGGAGTTTTATCCCACTCATACTCTCAATCCAATGTTTGTCATTCTAAGTTGTAAAACCAATCACACAAAATTATCCTTGGCTTACATAATACATCCCAGTATACTGTTGGTGCATTCCATGTAGAATACAATTTGTTAATAATAAATTAAATAAATTAAACATTTGATGTAATGTATGTTTTGTAAATTCTTTGTTTTACTGTGTTTCACATGGCATTTTACAAGGCAGAATCAGCTCACTTTAGTGAGCCAAAAAAATTCTTAAGTAATGTCAGGAAGCTGGTATTTTATTTTAAAACTAATTGCTATTTTTATTTATTTAGAGAATTAAAAGCCAACTCCAGACCACTGCTTGTCCTGATTTATGAGGGACTGATGAGGAGTTGGTAAGGAGAGGAATCAGAACAGGAGTGCCTGCCCCCCGCCCCAAACACATTATCAGGTAATGTAACTTTGGTAATTTGAGATTAATTCAGGTTTCTTTTGAATTGTTGACACTGTCCTCTCCTCTCTTCTCATTATAGCTTTTGTATGCAGTGCCAGTTCTGCTCTTTTGTCTGTTCAAGCCAAGAAGTACTCTTAAGACATCACCAGCTACGACATAGAAGAGGATTTCATTTGCCCTGTGTTTACAGTGACTGCGTCTGTTCGTTTAGGACACGAGGGGCATTGAAGTCTCACCTCAGCAGATCACACAACAGGGCTAAGAAAAGGCAGGAGATCTCAACATTTTTTTGTGAATTTAAGGAAAACTGCTCACAGCATACATTTATTTCACATATTTTAAGGCACTTAAAAAAAAATCAGACTGTATCCTGTCCTTTCCAAAAATGTGACTATGCTACCAACAATTTATCAACCTTTACGTCACACACAAGCAGAAAGCACAAAAACTCAAAAGATATAAAAAACTGTATTAGACTGATTTCTCATGCAAATGCATGTCCTAGTGAAAGTAGCTCCCCTGATAAATCCTTAAATACCTCTCAGGAGCCAGAGACATTATCAAGTGGTTCAGGTGTAGCATCAAGTGATAAAGAGGACAATGAGTTTGTAGATTACCAATGTCTTGAACATAAAATAGCTAGACTTTTTCTATGCATGCAAACTTTGTTACATGTTTCTAAAAGTGCTTTGCAGAGAATTATTGAGGAAATTAGTGACATTTTAAAATTTTCTCAGGTTCATTCATTTCAAAGAATCAAACAGGTGCTTGCTGAACAGAACATTGAGGCAGATGATGATGTAATTAAAAATATAAATGATGCACTTTTCAAAACCAACCCATTAATTATCTCAACAGAACCAAAAGGTGCATTGTCTACTGATTACAAGAGAAATATTTATTTCAAGAATAATTTTCATGTAATTGAGCCTACAGAGTACATCTACAAAGCGAGAACTAGAAATACATTTGTTTATGTCTCAGTAAACCAGGTCTTGGAGAACTTATTGAAAGGGAAAAGTTTCTTTGAAAAGTTAGCATTTGATAAAGAAATTAGTGAAGGTTACAGATCATTTAGAGATGGGCAGTATTTCAAAAACAACAAGCTTTTAGGATTGCAAGATACTTGCATTAGTTTAGCTTTGTATATTGACGACTTTGAAATATGCAACCCTTTAGGAACATCTCTAAAAATTCATAAAATAACTGCTGTCTATTGTACTCAACTTATCTGCAAGGTTTCGTTCTACATTACACTCAATACAGCTTGCTCTTCTTGGTAAAAGTGTAGACGTTAAACAGTTTGGGTATGATGCTTTTCTTTATCCACTCATTGAGGATTTAAAATGTCTTGAAAGCACAGGGGTGTATGTTGAATCTTTAAATAGTTTTTTAAAGGGAACTGTATTTTGTGTCTGTGCAGATAACCTTGGGGCTCACAGCCTTGCAGGCTTTTTGGAGTCCTTTAATGTTGACAAATTTTGTCGATTTTGTAGTATTGATAAACATCAGATTGCAGCTCTTGATCCTACAGAATTTCTGTTAGGGTCCCTGGGTCGTTGACCCAGTGTTTTGTGTTTTGGTTCTTTGATTTTGTTATTTCATTATTTTCTAGCTTTTCTTGACGGGTTTTAGGATCATTCTTAGTTTGGGTCCTCTGGGTGGGGTTTGGTTAGAGTTTTAGTGTTCTGGTTTTCTGTCTGTGTTCCGTAGTTGCTGTCTCCCCTGTCTGCTGTATCCCCACATCCAGTCAGTGTCTGTGTCTGCCCTGGTCCCACGTCTCTGTTCCCTTTGTTATAGTGCCTGCCTGTGAGTCTGTGTTATGTTTCCTGTTTTACTTTGAAAGTCCATGTCTGATGTTAATGTGTCTGGTTTTGCTTCCCCTTGTCTCGTTAGGCCTGATTTGCCCCAGCTGTGTTTCCCTCCTGTTATTCATTCCCTGATTGCTCCCTCTGTGTATTTAAGCCCTGTGTTTCTCTGTGTCCGTGTCGTTTATTTTGCTGTGTGTTTTGTCAGTCCACCGGTGTTAGTTTATTTTGAGTTTTTCCAGTTATGTTATGTTTGAGTTCAGCATTAAAGCTGTTTCGGTTTAAGTTTGTCTCTGGAGTCTGCACCTTGGGTCCTATTCCTGTCCGCACACAGCCACCTCATAACAATTTCCATTAAGAACTGTGGAACAGCATAACATTTTTCTAGAAGAGCTTGAGGATGGTCAAAGACAAAGTGTGTGTGGTGTCAAAGGTTCCTGTGCCTTAAGTGCGTTGTCCTATTTTCATCCAGTCACTGGATTTCCTCCAGATATATTACATGATTTCTTTGAAGGTGTTGTCCCTGTGGAATTGTGTTTGTGTCTTCAAGATTTAATCAGAAAGGGTTTTATTACATTTGAAGGACTAAACAAACGTATAAAATCATTTCTATATAAATTCTCTGATAAGCTCAACAAGCCACAACAAATTACAAAAGCCTGTTTTGGAACAGGAAGAGTGAGTGGCAATGGACATGAAAACTGGACACTTTTGCGTTTGCTGCCTTTTATCATTGGGACCCGTATACCAGAACATGAGCCAATTCCTAAGTTAATTTGTAAATTTTTGTAGTAAACTGTAAATTGTAAATATTGTAAAACTTTTCTTCTGTCATTTAATGGTCGGGCATTGTACAGCTACAAGCATTTCACCCCCATGTCATACTGTGTATGGTTGTGTGTGTGTGACAAATAAAATTTGAATTTGAATTATGGGAAGTATTGATGGACCTTAAGGAGCTTGTTGAGATTGTTGTCTCGACAACTCTATCAGAAGAAATATTGTCATACTTGGACACCAAAATATTGGATCATCGACGATTACTGATAGAGACTTCCTGGTTTTAATTTGAAGCCAAAACACCACTATATTGAACATTATAGTCATCTTGTGCGTTGTTTTGGTCCCTTAGTTGATTTGTGGACTATTCGATTTGAATCTAAGCACAACTTTTTCAAGAAAACTGTGCATGATGTCCAATGCTTTAAGAATATACTACTAACACTTTCTTCAAAGCATCAACAAATGATGGCATACTTCTTAGATGGTCACAGTCTTTTTAAACCAAGTCTGCATGTTGATAATATTGACACAGTTGACATCTGTTTCTTGAATGAAAATCTTCAGAAGTGCTTGAAACTGAAATATCCACAGGTAAAAGCTGTGTCATTTGCTAAATGTGTTTATCTGTATGGGACCCAGTATGTTAAAGGCATGATCATTTCATCAGGACAACTGAGTGGACTACCTGAATTCTACAAGATACTGAACATTTTGGTAGACTCTGGGAAAGTGTCATTTGTTGCTACAAAGCTCTCCTCTTGGTTTATGGAACATTACAGATCGGCTTGACAGCAGCTACAAAGATCTGGAAATACTTGACCCAGAAGATTTGAATGATTACCACCCTTTAGCTGAATACTGCGTAGATGGACAACTGATGGTGACACCTGTTACGTGCCTCCTGCATTGAAAGTGATGGTATGTATTATTTTTAAATAGTTTTCAGTTGATTACTTTGAATTTGTCAATTATTTAGAATTGCGCCCTTTTTTGGTTTGTCTTCACAGGCCCTGTTACTGCGAGTCCACGTCAGTCCAAAACTTATCAGAAAAATCCAACTGTCCACTGTTCCAGAATCTGTGAAGCAGCTTCAAGATGAACTACAAGCAAAGCTTGGACTTGAAGGTGACTTTGCAATACAATATGAAGACCCAGATTTTGGGAACGCACTTTGCAACCTGATGGATATTAAGGAGCTACCTGTTGGGCGGGCAGTGTTGCACCTCATTTGGGAGGAAAATGCATCAGCCTCGCCACCACAGACTCCATCTGATCATAGCGCTATCTCATCTATTGATACAGCCAGTGTGAGTTCAGCATCTTCTTTCAGCCCATCCTCATCCACAAAGACCTACATGCGTAGCACTTCACAGTGGCCAAATCCATTTCCTATCCCAACCTTTTCCTATGATGTAGCGTTAAAACTTCGCAAGGGCAATGAGGTATATGAGAAAGCAGGGGCAAATTTAAGTGTAACAAGAGACATCAAGATGGAAATTCTAGACAAGCTGGCACAAGAAATGTTTGCAATCAAAGCGTACCCTGACAAGAATGAAATAACATCTGTTGCACAGGAGCTAGTTTCCAAACATCCCTGCCTCAAAGAGCCTGGCAATGGCACAGGATATGATGGTTGGGCAACAAGCATTAAGTTCAAGCTTGGTAACTACCGTTCCAAGCTAAGTCAAGCTGGATGTAGTGAAGTTGCAGTCAATCGAAAAAGAAGAGGGGAAGAAGATGACAGTGGCTCAAATAGATTTTCCTTAAAGAAACCAAAGCGAGGTGAAGTCAACTTTATCCCTGATGGCCCAGAAAACTACAATGATGAGTCTCTTGAAAATGAAAGATGCATTTTGGAAGATGAAATGAAGAAGAGGGATAAGAACATGGCACTCATCACCCAAAAGATGGACATCACATTCTCTCTCAGGAGGAAAGAAGTTGTGGAGATGCAGCCCTTGGTCAAGGAAATGCAGCTCAGATGGCCAGCTCTCTTCTTGAAAGAACAGGTAAGATAATCTCTTAAATATTTAAAGGAAAACTTCTGGGTTTTTTTCTTCCCTTTTTCCCCAGTGTGGTCTTATTTCTAGAATGGAAAACGTTCATTTATTCACCCAGAAAAATTTCAAGGCATTTGGAGTTGTTAGAAAGAAATTTTAATCCCAATGTTACGAGTCAGTCGTTTTGCAAGAGAGAGCTGAGCCACGGTTATGGGGAAAGGATTCACTGAGACAACTAAGAAATGCCTGAATTAAGCCAAAAACCACTCTGGAGGGTTTTTAATCTAAGGAAATAACATTAAAATGTGTTTAAAAGCTCCAAAAAGTTGATTTTACATGATATAGGACCTTTACAATTTCTTCTGAACAACTCCAAATGCCTCGAAACTTGTCTGGGTGAGTAAATTAACGTGAGCTCCATTTCTTGTGCCCTTGAGAAGCATCTGTTTGTATCACTCCAATATCTTGTAGAAAAGGTTGAAGGCTACCGTTGAGCTAACAATGCTAGTGGTAAAATATAAAAAAATACTTGGCTCTAAAAATATGAAGCTAATTTTGGTATTACCAACAACTCTATTGAAGTGAAATCTATTTATTTGTCAACTTACTGTGTATAATAACGGATTGCTTTTATTTCGCTCTTCTCTGGGCACCCAAAGCGCTTTACAATTCCACTACTCACTCACTCACTCTCACATTCACACATCGGTGCAGGGAAACCACCGTTGTAGCCACAGCTGCCCTGGGGTAGACTGACAGAAGTGACGCTGCCATATCGCGCCACTGGCCCCTCTGGCCAGCACCAGTAAGCGGTAGGGTAAAGTGTCTTGCCCAAGGACACAACGACCAGGACAGAGAGAGCTGGGGATAGAACCAGCATCCTTCCGGTTACAGATGAGCTTCCCAACCCCCTGAACCACAGTCGCCGCAATGACTTGTCTTCACTGGGCATCTAGAATCTTTTGGTGCTGACCCTTAGCAGGCAACAGCCATGAAACTCACAGAACAGGATTGAGAAAGTCACTTACGTGTTATGAAAGTATACAAATTTGACCACAGGATGTTATTCTTACTTCATTCTTACATAACTATAAAATTAATGGAATTTTTTCAATGAATTTAAAATACAATTTATTGATTTATTTCTTTTCTGCAATGCATCCTGTAACAATTGAAACCATTATTTTGTCTTATCAACATTTGATTAGGTATTCTATAGACTTACTGTAAAATCTGCCGATCAGATTTTTCTTGGGTTTTTTTTTTTTAATACGTCAGTTATAATTTGTACCACCACTACCACTAAAAGAAAAGAAAAAAAATCCAATCAAGGCCTGACCAATAGATCAACCGAGACTAACTAAATGTTTTGAAATTAAGCTCTTTTAACCAAATTTGAAAACAATGTGATTTTTATATAATGTACCTTTAAAAGTTTTCTTCTATATTTTTTTTGTTGCTTTGTAGATTTGTGCGGAATTCTCACGCATTACCACCAAGGATCTCATGGGGACCTTCTTGACTGCCCTCGACACTTACTCACTTCGGCTGATTAAGCTGTATCGAATTAGAAAAGCTGCTTTCCGCAATGACATGGATTCCCTGTTGCAGAAGTTTGATGAACAGGTAATATATAAAAATGTATTTGTGTCTGGTTTATGAGGAACCTGAAGTTCCCACTGTAACGAAAGATACTTTATTAAATATTTACTAAATTGATGTAAAAATTGTTAGTTTTCAAAAAGTGTGTCCTGAATGGGATTATAAGCTAACAAGCAGCGCTGTGTTTGGCAGATTGCAGGTCATGACAGACAGTTCAACTCTCATCCCACTCATGGCACTTTTTGTTATAAATGCTGTAATAAGTGTGCTACATTTGTTGCACATCAAAATTACTTAAAAAATAAATAAATAAAAAAAAACTGACAAAAACATGACCAATTATCTGTAATAACTCATTTCAACCTCTTATTTCTTAAGGCTGTATTTTTAGCAACAACACTTAATGTGCTTTAAAAACAAAATGGTAGGTTTATAAATGAGACTGAGTCTTGATTTCCTTGTTTTAGGTCTCAAACATAGTCCAGCATCGACGAACCATCAGTTTGGAAGGGTTACCGATATTTGTTCGCGACGACGAGACCAAACTCTTCTTAACATGTCTGGTGAGTATGCAAATCTACTCAATCTTCAGTTTTGGTTTTCAGAGACTTATATGTACTGTTGTTTTTTATTTTGCATAGGATACAGATCCAGTTGAGAGGGCAACCCGAGGTGTTACGGTGGGCATCCTCACTGTTCTGGAGGACTACGTGGGACCCAACTCGCAGTCCACAGTGGTCAACACTGCCATTGTTTTGGAAGAGAACATTATTCTTGATGATCTGCCAGACCTTCCCACTGCCTTTGCCTACCTGTTTGGCCTACTTTATGGGCTCAACATGGAGTTTCCCAAAGAACTCAAGTACACATTTGAAGCTGTGCAACACATTTTTATGGAGTTGACATCTACCTGTTCCCAGAGGATAAGAAGCTTCAAAACCAAGCTCTTAACCAAAGTCTAACCTATTTGACAACATGTTCAACTCAAATGCAACTTGTGTAAAACAGAATGCAGCAATTTGTTTTGATTTACAGTTTTTGGGTTTCGTGGCAAGTTGTTCTGAAAAAAGTTAATTTCTGGCTTTAAGAAAACGGTAAGGTGCAGAAAGTTCTGAATCAATCTCTTCTGTTCTAACTTTACTTAATGTAGCTTTAATGGCTGATTGCAGATTTCATGTATAACAAGTTTTTATAAAATGTTGAAAAGGTTTATTCTAACTTGAGCTGTTTTAAACAATTTTTATAATCTGGTTTTAGGTACATTTGTACTAGTTTTATAACAAATGTGGCGCGATACTGAACTTCACAGGAAATTGGAGTGTTGATACCATTACTATTAAAAGACAAGTGGTGGAAAAATTTGTTTGAAAGTTGTTTGCTGTATGGAAACAAGATAGAAGTTGTTCACATCCTGCCATCTGATGTTTTGAATCTGTTTGTTAGTCACTATCTATCAAGATAGGTTTGATATTCTGTCTGACAACACCACCTTTAAAATTTAAAGATCTCAAAAGTCAACATTGTCAGTGGTGCGGTTGTGTTTGAACACAAAGTTATTTGAAAATCAACTGTGTAAACATTCATTGGTACAACAGGGAGCACCTCATGAAAACTATGAAAGATACTTTTTCTAAACTTTAGGAAATTGATTGGCAAAAAAAAAAAATATGTTGTGTAAACTTTAGGAAATACGTTGCAGAAACAATAAAATATGAGTTAAGAAAAAGGACAATTATTAATTTTGTAAACACAAAAACATTAGCTAAAGCAACTTTTCTCCTAAACTTGAAATTATAAGCTATCCCTCAGAACCTAAAAACATAAATGCAGTGGGTTGCCTTGAGTTTTTAAGTTTTCGCAACGTTTTTTTTTTTTTTTACAGTGTGTGTCTGTGGATGTAAAACAGTACCACACTTTCTTCCTTTCAAATTTTATACAAAACATCCAATCCTGGATCATATCCACCTAGAATTGAGTGATCCAAATACACCACATTGTGACAATAACCACGGCATAGCAGCTGATGAGCAGCAGATAGATACTGCTCATGGCACCACTGGTGCAACTAGACTTGCAGTCAAGACCGCCTAAACCAAGACCAGAGGGTATCGAGACCAGGACGAGACTAAGAACAAGTCGAGACCAAGTCGAGACGAGACCAAGACCAAGACGAGACTAAGAACAAGTCGAGACCAAGTCGAGACGAGACAAAGTCGAGACGAGGACGAGACCAAGACAGACAAAAAAGTCTTTAAACTGCAGCCAGATGCTGCTTCGTTTACGGGTGTCAGGCATATTTATGTGTTTTTGCTTTCGCGCAGCCCTCCTCACCACTGTCTACTGTCTCACTCACTTACTGAGAGGACAGACGCACGCTCCACTTGACTGTCGCGAAATGCAGATCCAAAAGCAACAACATGGCAGGTCAAGAGACAACAGCAGTGTCCTGAGCAGCGAGGGGTCCAGCAGCAACAGCAGTATGTGCAAAAGGCATCAGCAAGGAGAAAACACCATCATCATGACTGGATGGATGGAGATGCGTTTCCAACAAGCTGCAACTTCACTGTGTGTGAATGCAAACTGAGAACTGGACATTTGTTACGTTTGGAGTGAAACGGCAATGGAAGAGACAGTGGGCGTAGATTTCGTTCTGGCATTGGTGGGGACCAGTGACCAATGATTCAGTTTTTTTCCCTTTTTGTCTGTGCTTCTTGATAACAAAAGGAGAAATGTACTTGCCTAAATATGCTCTTCTACATGCTTGTAAACCATTTAAAATTACAATTGATAGTTTTATATGTGAGTTATATAATGCTAAATTACAATTAAACAAATGACTAAGTATTTTAGACTTTCAGTCAGCAAGCCGGCCTAAAAATACATCAACGTAAACACACTGGAGACAAACTGAAATACTGCAAAGAATGTGGGAGAAGCTTCCCCACATCAGGTGACTTAAAACGACACAAACTCTTTCACAGTGGGGTCAAAAAGCACCTCTGTGATCAGTGTGGGTCATCCTTCACCACTGCAGGTGACCTTAAAACACACAAACGAGTCCACACAGGAGAGAAACCATACAAGTGCAGACACTGTGACAAAAGCTTCTCACATTCAAGTAATCGTAACGAGCATGAACGTGCACACATGGAAGGAAACTACAGCTGTGAGCAGTGTGACAAGAGCTTCAGGAATCTCAGTTCATACTCTGCACACAAACGATCCCACGTTACTAATAAACTGTTTCACTGTTACCAATGTGCCAAAACATTCACTTCATTATCTGCTCTGTGCAAACATCAGCGCGATCACGCAGCGCTGAAATCGTTCCCATCACAGGACGACAGCGAATCTGAAGAGAGAGAAACATCCTCTTCTGGCGTCAGAGTCCAACTTAAAACCCTGGAGATCAGGCTCCACAGAGATGGGCTCTCCTTAACATTCTAATGAGGCAATGAATCAAAATGTTCCTGTAGTTCCATGTTAATCTTTATAAATTGTTCTTCTGCAGTGTTTGTGTTCAGTGGTTACCTTTTTTTTCAGTGGTTGGATGAAAAATCAGTTTCCTGTTGTTCAAGTTTTTATTGAATGTATTTTATTAAAGTTCTTAAATAAAGTTAAAAAAAATGTTAAATAAAGAATTGTTTGAACGACAAAGATTTTGAGCCATGATGTCATTTCCTGTATTTCAGAGTAAAGACTGAAGTGACAAATGGAAACATGTTTACAGTCATGGAATAAACACCGATGGGTCGTCTGCAGGAATATGGAATCAGAACGATGCCACCTTGAAATGAAACTGAAAAAAAATATTGTAACTGAAATAAATGTAAGTTGCACACTCAATGGCTGCTTCAATTTCAGCTTGAACCTCCAAACCGCAAGTAAGTAATCATTTTTTGTCATCTTTTCTTGCTGTCCCACTGGACTGGACATTAGTTTAGTTTTTTTAGCTACATCTGGTGAAGTTGTGGTAAAATGCTGGTATTAGCCTATTCGTCGTAGCAAGCTAGCCTGAAGCTAATATTTGCTAAATTTAGGGACACCCGTGTCTCTTCAAGAGTTGGAGGCCGGTGTTCTAGGAGCGGATCTCAGGATCTCAACAGGCAGTGTTGGGCAGTAACATAATACATGCACCGGCGTTACGTATTTAAAATACAAAATATGAGTAAATGTATCCGTTACAGTTACCGTTCAATAGGTGATATTGAGAATACAGTTACTTTGTTGAAATAAATGGATTACATGGTGGTCAAAGGAGCTTGCAAAGAAAAGCGTCTGGACTTCTTTAAGTTGCTTGAAGACGTTTCACCTCTCATCCGAGAAGCTTCTTCAGTTCTAAGGTCAAATGGTGGAGAGTCCCAGATATAAACCTAGTGGGAGTTTCCCCCCACAGAGGGACAAAAGGACCCCCTGATGATCCTCTAATCGCCTGAGCCAAGGTGTGTAACTGGGTGTGGGTCCCAATCAGCCAGAGTTTCGGGTGTGTTCATTGTGAAACCTGGCCCCACCTTATCATGCGATTTCCTGAGGTCAGATGGGCAGAATTCGCAGTAACGCATAATTTTATTATTTACTATTGTGACGGCCAGTGGGCTGGCCTTGTGTTTTTCTTTTTCCTTTTCCTGTTTCTTGCAGGTAGGTGGAGCTGACCCAATTATTGATGCAGCACACCTGAGAGGCCAGTCCCAGTGTATATAAAGACACCTTGACTGAACCAGGGTGGCTGGCTTTTGGCTCCCTCTGGCACGTGTTATGTTTATTTGGAAGTTTCAGTTATGGCTGTTATGTCCTTTAACTTGTGTTTAAGTTGCTTTACCTTATTTTCATTAAATGTGTCTTACAGTCTTTAAAAGCCTGTGTGTGGTCTCCCATTTGTTTGTCACTTCCTATGAGCCGGGTTGTGACAAATGGGGGCTCGTTTGGGATCGTCCTGGTTTGGTAAGCTTTCTAACATTTGATTGAGAGCTGGTCTGTTTGCAGCTGCTTGTCTTGGCTAGGTCTTGCCTTGTAGGCAATTGTTGAGTTGATTGCTGATCAGTTTGGTTATTTGTGGTGCTTTGATATTTTGGGTCTGCTGTGTATTGTGTTTGGGAGGCCATTTGGGTTAGGCAGATTGAGTGGAGGCAGTCATGTTAATACTGTTTACTGTAGACTTGAGCTAGTGTTGATGTGCTGTCTTGTGTCAACTTTGGAGCGTATGAGCTGTGTTGATTATTGAATATGCAAAGTTAAAATCAGTGCTTTCCCTGTTAGGTTGAAGGAGTGTTTCTCCCTCGAGAAACATTCATTGAAATTTCTGTTGCGGTGAACACGGTTAGAGCAGTTGTCTCGGGAGCACGTCCCCAGGATTGAGGGGGTCGCTGTTTGTGCAGTTGCCTTTCTCTTCCTGGTGGTTTTTAGTGCATAAGTACCCACCGTAAGTAACTGCATGAAGACTAGGCTTTAGTTAAGTAGATTTTGGTTAGGCAGTTAGTGGGAAAGTGCTGTTTTAAATTGCATGTCGAGAATCAATACTTTGCTGTTATGGCTACTGTTGATGCTTTTGTTCAGTCTCCATCGGAGGAACTCTTGAATAGTTGTACTAAAGAACAACTCCTGAAACTTGCTGAACATTACGATGTCGACATTGGAGATAAACGGTTGAAAGATGAGATTAAAGGAGTGTTGAAGGCTGCATTAGTAAAGAAAGGCGTGTTGTCATGTAAAATGCAGACCTTAGTGGCTGAGGTTGATCAGTCTGTGGTCTCAACTGCCGTTGCTTTGTCTTTTGAGCAGCAAAAGGAGTTGTTACTCTTACAAATGGAGAAAGACCGTGTAAGGTATTCTTTAGAAAAGGAAAAGTTGGAGTTAGAGCAGTATCGGTTAGACCTAATCAAAGCGGGCAAGTTATCAGGTGGTGTTGAGGCTAAAGAGTCTTCTCCACAAGGAGTTGAAACTTTTGATGTCGTGCGTAATTTGCGCTTGGTGCCGAAATTTGATGAAAGAGAGCCAGATGCCTTTTTCTCCCTTTTTGAACGCATTGCTGAATTGAGAGGATGGCCAGCAGCTGACTGTGTGATTATGTTACAGTCTGTTTTGACTGGAAAGGCTCAGGAAGCTTATTCAGCACTCAGTGCAGTTGATTGTCAGAGTTTTGCTACTGTTAAAGATGCAGTTCTGAAGGCATATGAGTTGGTACCAGAAGCTTACCGTCAACGTTTCAGATCATGGAGGAAGTCTGATAAGCAGTCGCATATAGAGTTTGCGAGGGATTTAACTAAACACTTCAACAGATGGTGTTCGGCACTGGGAGTGACAACTTTTCAGGATTTATGTGAGTTGATGGTATTGGAGCAGTTTAAAGAGTGTGTTCCTCCTGTGGTTGCCACTTACATTGCCGAACGGGAAGTGACAACCGTTTCTGACGCTGCTAAATTGGCAGATGAATATATCTTGGCACATAAGGGGCAGGTTGGTAGAAACTGTTTTCCAGTTGGTGCTCCCGCTAGAGCTTTTTGTCAAACTAAGTTTATGGCATCGGACCCTGCGAAGGCCATTGGTGGTGTGAAGCCCAGTAAGTTTGGTCAAGCATGCAACTACTGCCATGGCGATGGACACTGGAAAGCAGAATGTCCCTTGTTGAAAAGCAAGTTGGCACGTACAGGTAAACAGGTTAAGCCTGCGGCTCTTACCATTCCTGCTCGGGAAATTTCAGTAGTCTCTCGGGAGACGCCAGTTTCGACTAAGTCTGACTCAGAGAGCTATTCGGGGTTTGAGGATTTTGTGTCAGATGGGTTTGTATCACTCCCGGGTGATGATCATAAAGTTCTGTAAAGATTTTGCGTGACACAGGCGCGAAGGATTCTTTTATCTTAGCCTCCGTGTTGCCATTTTCACAGGTTACTGATACTGGTGAGTGTGTGCTTGTTCAAGGCATGGGTTTAACCACTATCTGTGCCCCATTGCATAAGGTCAGGCTGTCATGCAGTTTTGTGGATGATTATATCTGCCTTGGTGTTCGTCCTGCTTTGCCACTTGAGGGTGTACATGTGATTTTGGGGAATGATTTGGCTGGAAATCGAGTCTGGGCTGACAATTCTTTACCTGTTAAATCTAGAGTTCGGAATGAGTCCCATGAGTGTGAACAGGGTTTTTCTGACTTTGCAGCTTGTGCTGTTACGAGGGCTGCAGCTAAAAGGGATGCAGAGCCTGTAACTCAAGCAGAAGAGTGTCAGGTTGAACCAGATTTGATTGTTCCTGAACATTTGTCAGTTTCCCAGCAAGAGTTAATTCAGGCACAGCGTGCTGATGCTTCACTGACTGAGCTGTTTCACAAAGTGCAACCTAGTGATGACGCTAGAAGTGCGGCCTCTGGTTATTTTCTGCAGAAGGAGGTACTAGTCCGTAGGTGGATTCCGCAAGGGTTGGACTGTGTTGGGAGTCCAGTTGTCCAGATTGTGGTTCCAACTAAATACCGTGACGAGGTGTTGAAGTGTTCTCATGACAAATCTGGGCATTTGGGTGTGACGAAGACTTATAATTACATCTTGCGCTACTTCTTTTGGCCACGTCTTAAGCGTGATGTTTCAGCTTACATTAAGACCTGCCATACTTGCCAAATTGTAGGTAAGCCAAATCAGTCTATTAAACCTGTTCCACTTTGTCCCATCCCTGCTGTGAGTAACCCATTTGAACATTTGATCATTGACTGTGTGGGCCCTCTTCCTCGATCAAAATCTGGTTCGGAGTATCTGTTAACTGTAATGTGCCAGGTTACGCGTTATCCTGCTGCATATCCGTTGCGTA
The DNA here is from genome assembly GCF_057381845.1 of Rhamphochromis longiceps. Lineage (NCBI taxonomy): Eukaryota > Metazoa > Chordata > Actinopteri > Cichliformes > Cichlidae > Rhamphochromis > Rhamphochromis longiceps. The sequence goes on from NC_140573.1 coordinate 1,708,000, forward strand.
CCATCACAGCTAAGTCTGTGGTGAAGGCTTTGACACAGTTTATTTCTGTATTTGGCATACCGAAGATTATTCAGAGTGACCAGGGATCAAACTTTTCATCACGTCTTTTTGCACAAGTTCTTAAGCTGTTGAATATTGTGCATAATAAAGCCTCTCCTTATCATCCACAGAGCCAAGGTGCTTTAGAGCGCTTCCACCAAACACTGAAGTCCTTGTTACGTGCCTATTGCACCGAAATGAGGAGTGACTGGGAGGAAGGTTTACCGTGGCTTCTGTTGGCAGCGCGTGAAGTGTGCCAGGAGAGTACTGGGTTTAGCCCAAATGACTTGGTCTTTGGCCACAAAGTTCGGGGACCGTTGACAGCGCTGTGCGATAAGTGGTTGTCAGGTGAACCACCAGTGAACTTGATAGATTATGTTAATGGTTTTCGGCACAGACTGTATGTGGCAGGTCAGTTGGCCAAACAAAACCTTGAAAAGGCTCAGGTCAAGATGAAATATTTTTATGATCGGCGTTCTGAAGAGCAGCAGTTTAGTACAGGTGACCAGGTTTTGGCTTTACTGCCGATTGCAGGGTCACCGTTCCAGGCACGGTTTGCTGGGCCTTACACTGTGGTACAAAAACTGTCTGAACAGAATTATTTGATTGCTACTCCGGATCGCCGGAAAAGAAATCAACTTTGCCATATTAATTTGTTGAAACCCTATCATGTTCGTCCCTTATCCGTCGGTCTGTCGGGCTCTTTCGTTTCTCCTTCTACATCGAGTCCAGGGTTGTCGGCTTGTACAGTGGCGAAGTCAGTTTGTGGGGGGGAGGATGTGGCAGCACCTGATGATCCCTTATTGCTTGGCCGTCTGAAGAATTCAGAATCTCTTCAGAACTTGGATGTGCTATTGGGCCATTTGCCTGCTGACAAATGTGCAGAATTGTCTGCATTAATTACAAGGTATCCAACCTTGTTTGGAGACACACCTTCTAAAACAACTTTGATAGAGCATGATATTGATGTGGGTGATACAAAACCAATTCGGCAGAGGTTCTACAGGGTCTCTGAGGAAAAGAGGAAAATAATCGATAAGGAAGTTCATTACATGTTGGAAAACAACATTGCAGTGCCGTCGTCGTCAAGCTGGGCTTCCCCATGCTTGTTGGTTGAAAAAGCTGATAAATCACCACGTTGTTGCACAGACTTTCGTAAGGTAAATGCAGTGACCAAACCCGATTCCTACCCCTTGCCTCATATTGACGACTGTATTGACCAAGTTGGTGCAGCAGAATATGTGAGCAAGTTTGATCTGTTGAAGGGATATTGGCAGGTGCCGCTGACTCCCAGAGCTCAGGAAATATCTGCTTTCATCACGCCATCTGGTCTTTATTCATATACAGTCATGGGTTTTGGTTTACGCAATGCTCCAGCTACATTTCAGTGACTCATGAATATGGTTGTTAATGGGCTGGAAGGCTGTGCTGTTTACCTAGATGACGTGGTGGTATATAGTAACACCTGGGAGGATCATCTGGATCGCATTCGCACTCTGTTTGAACGATTAGTTCTGGGAAATCTGACTATCAACCTGGCAAAATGTGAATTTGCAAAAGCAACTGTGACCTATCTTGGTAAGGTTGTGGGCCAAGGTTATGTGAGGCCAGTTGATGCAAAGGTGTTGGCCATCAAAGAGTTCCCTGTTCCGGTAACAAAAAAAGAACTCGTGAGATTTTTGGGTCTGGTCGGGTATTATCGCTGTTTTTGTCGAAACTTCTCAACAGTGGTTGCTCCTCTGACTGATTTGTTGAGGGCCAAGGTAAAGTTTATTTGGTCTGCAGCATGCCAGCAAGCTTTTTGGGATGTAAAAGCTTTACTGTGCTCTGAACCTGTGCTTTTAGCCCCTCGTCTGGATCAGCTCTTCAAGCTGTATGTGGATGCAAGCCACATTGGTGCAGGTGCTGTTCTAGTCCAAGCTGACAAGCAAGGTACGGAACATCCAGTTAGTTTCTATTCCGAGAAGTTCAACTCCCATCAGCTGAATTATTCGGTCATTGAGAAGGAAGCTTTGGCATTAGTCTTGGCCTTGCAGCATTTTAGGGTATATTTAGATTCTGCTCGGCCAATTGAGGTATTTTCTGACCATAACCCTCTCACTTTCTTGAACACCTTGCAGAACCCAAATCAAAGGCTCATGCGGTGGGCTCTCTTTCTGCAGCCTTACAATTTGGATATCCAGCACATTAAGGGCAAAGATAATGTCTTGGCAGATGCTTTGTCCCGTGCCCCTTTGTAACCAGCAGCTTCACTCCTCATATGCTTGAAGTATGTCCTCTCCAGTATCGTTTTCCTTCCTCTTAAATTGCTCCTAGGTACCAAGGTTGCTGAGGTTGGAGTTGAGCTGAAGATGATTTTTGAGCATACAAAAGGTGTTGAAAGTGAGGGTGCATGTGTGTGTGTGTGTGTGTGTATATGTTATGAATTTAAAATATGTTAGTTCTTCTAGCTGCAAATTCATAATGTAAATGTGTTTGCCAATTCAGGGTGAGACCCTGTTCTTTGGGGGGTGTTTTTCTTTTTCCTTTTCCTGTTTCTTGCAGGTAGGTGGAGCTGACCCAATTATTGATGCAGCACACCTGAGAGGCCAGTCCCAGTGTATATAAAGACACCTTGACTGAACCAGGGTGGCTGGCTTTTGGCTCCCTCTGGCACGTGTTATGTTTATTTGGAAGTTTCAGTTATGGCTGTTATGTCCTTTAACTTGTGTTTAAGTTGCTTTACCTTATTTTCATTAAATGTGTCTTACAGTCTTTAAAAGCCTGTGTGTGGTCTCCCATTTGTTTGTCACTTCCTATGAGCCGGGTTGTGACAAAATCTATACTTGATAAAAAGCTATGTATTGCAAGTGTATATGGTCCAAATGTTGATGATCCCTCATTCTTTCACGGTTTTTTCAGTGCACTCTCTGAACACTTAGATGGCACACTTGTTCTTGGAGGCGACCTCAACCTTGGACTAAATGAAGACATGGATAGGCTCAATACAGCGGGAACTCGGCGTAATTGGCAGTCCACAAATATAATCAAACAGTATATGAGCGACTTTGGTCTTTGCGATGCATGGCGCTCCCTTCACCCCACCAGTAAGGAATATACTTTTTTCTCACATGTTCATCACTCCTACTCTTGTCTGGATTATTTTCTGGTCAGCAGCTCACTGCTGAACGACATTTCAGACACTGAGATTCATCCTATAGCTGTCAGCGATCATGCTCCTGTATCTTTAACACTAATGCACAAGAATAATACTACGCCAAGAAAAAACTGGAGATTTAATATATCACTGCTTAAAGATGAAGACTTTATTAAATATTTTTAAAAGGAATGGACTTCATATTTAGACTTTAATGTCCTTCCACATGTGGAAAGCGACAGAAAACATGCTGCTGTTTGCACATATTTAATAATCAGCTCTGCACAGGAGCAGAAGCAGAGTCCAGCCTGTTGCTCTTACAGTATAATACTCATAATAAAAGTACAGTAACCGTGGTTAGTCACTGAGCAGCCCGGTGCGTTTCTCTTGATTTCTTTAGTCAGGGTAAATTCATTCACCTGCACGGGTTAGCTAAACAAACTTTACAAAACAAGTTTCCCCGACAGCCGAGTGCTCATTTTAGCTAGCTAGGTCCTTAGGAAGCTAGCTAAGGACCTAAATTACGGATTAGCTTACAAACACATTTAACTTACCAAAAATAATGCGGTGGGGCCTCAGGTCCTCCTGTCCGGTAGTCCAGTTTACTGAAGAACACCTCAGGCTGTCACTTTGAAATAGTCGGTAATGTAAACGCTGGACCTCTCGGCATCTGCCATTCCCGAACAGACACGTGCGAGTTTGTCCGTGACCGCAGCCGCGTCGTCAGTGTTTTCTCCAGTCATTGGTCAGCATTATAATATATGCAAATACATGCGGGTCGGAATCCCCGCCCCCCAGCGCGCCCCCGTACGCCAAAACAGTGCCAGCAGAGTGAAACTGAAAAATGGTTTGAAACCGAAAACAAAAAAATTACAGTTTCAATTAATTGTTTTTCACTATCAATTTTTTTTCCAGTTTCAATACAAGATTTTTCAGTACATTTATTTCAGTTACAATATTTTTTTTCGGTTTCAATATTTTTTTCGGTTTCGTTTCAAGGTGGCATCGTTCTGATTCCATACAGGAAGAACTATTGCTGACCTGACAGACTCGACCTTGTTCACAAAGAAAGAAAGGAACTGATTACATGTGTCAGCAGAGGCTTTCAGGGTTGTTTAGAGTAGAGCTGATAGTCTTAAAGAGAACACGGAGATTATGACAATTTAACACAATGATCTGAGAAAAATATCTGTTTCTCTCATTTTCACTGTATTCTGATCAAATTTCCAACAAAGAAACCTGCAATTTGTCTTTCTTCCACTTCCACTCTGCTCTCCTACACTGACGCCTGACTGCTCGGCTCATTTAACCAGGGCAACCCTAACCCTAACATATGAACACGGCATTATTTCAATCCTTATGCAAAATGCAAACACACTATTGAACTAATAAAACAGTGCAAGTCTGCATTGAAAAACACATAACAGAGGAATGTTGTTGTTGGAATTTTCTTTTCCAAAATGAAAATGAAAGAATTCATTAAGTTTTAACCATTGCTTATGAAGTCTGATCATCTTTGACCAGATAATGATCAAGTTTTTCTGAAACAACTTGAACTCACCTTACAATAAGTGTTAATCAGTGTGGCGGAGGCGTGGCCCCGGGCGCAGCTGCAGGGGAGGAGTGCAGCAGAAGGCTCAACAGGGCGGCGCTGCGAGGCCGGTAAGAACAGCTGATGGTGTTTATGTACTGATGATGGTCTCCCTCCGCTGTGTTTATAGTGAGACGGGGAGGGGCGGCCAGAGGAGAGATCAGCTGGGCTCGTGAGCTGTCAGACTGTACGACTGAGTCAGCTGTCAAAACTCAACACTCAAAGCTTCAATAAATGTGGAAGTTGGCAGTACATACCTGTGTGTGCGTGTGTCTGTGCCTGGTGTATTCCACAATCAGCAATTATCATTAGAATAATGTTTTTCATGTATAAAACTATATTTTTATCTCTTTTTAGTCAACCTCTGAAACAATGGTAACAATTTGCATAACACTCTTTATTCTGCTACTGGACTCTAATCACATATTACACACTGCTGCTGCAGCAGTTACTGTACCTTTGCAGGTGCATAAAGAGGAATAAAAGTCGAATGAAGAGCATTGGCTGAAGCAGGTCTATCACACGGTTAACTTGAACATAAAACAAACAATATTAATAAAAACAACTGAATGCTAAAAAATGCTGTTTTAAAAATGTCATTGGTGCCTGCCCGACACCCACACACCAATGTATATATATGTATGTATTTTTAACAAAACTTTATTGAACAATCAGTGAGTATACAACATACAAACAGATTAGGTATACAAGTGGAACATAAATATGAACAACCAGCGGTTAAAGAAAAAAAGAAAAAAACCCACACCGATAGAGTTGGGAAGCAGGTACCATGCTTGTTACATCAGCTAACAATACTAACTTCCACAACACTCACCAAGACAGTCGGAGGTTAGGTAAAACAGAGCAAATAAATTATTGAGAAATTATAAGAAAATACATTAGGCAGGAAAGGAAAAAGAATAACTGTGGAAGTTCAAATTCACTGGGCTACACGTGCTTTCTTTCTATAGCCTTTGAACCTTGAAAAATATAACCTCATCACAGTAACGCATAATTTTATTATGCATTACATCCAATACTGCTCATACATTTAGTGAGTAACTAGTCACAATAATGCGCACAGATACGATTTATAGATCAGTCAACACATTCCAGCACCTTTAGGCAACTGTTTTTGTGATTTGGTGCTGTAAATAAAACTGAAATCAAGTGAATTTTGACTTAACCTGTGCTGCTAGCTTTTAGCCTGCAAAGCTATCCATTAGAATCAGAATCAGAATCAGAAAGGGTTTTATTGCCAAATGTTGAGCAGGTTTACAACATTAGGAAATTGCTGCGGTGCTTCAGTGCAAACATGCTGTCATAAATTGCGCTTAAATAGACATGGAAAAATAAAAGTAAGAATAAGAATTAAGAGTGCTACGTGGAAAGATATATGCATGAGTGCAGGTGGTGATCAGTGCCAAACATGGAATGATGCAGTGAACACAGCGTAGGGTCATGTGTTAGTGGTGGGAACAGTCGTACGTTTATTGTTCATGTGTCCAACAGCAGAGGGGAAGAAACTGTTCTTATGGCGAGAGGTTCTGGTGCGAATGGACCGGAGCCTCCTGCCTGAGGGGAGCAGGTCAAACAGACTGTGTCCAGGGTGAGAAGGGTCAGCTGAGATCCGAGCTGCACGCCGCAATGTCCTGGAGGTGTACAGGTCCTGCAAAGATGGGAGTCTGCAGCCAATCACCTTCTCAGCAGAGCGCACAACACGCTGCAGTCTCTGTTTGTCCCTGATAGTGGCTCCAGCGTACCACACGGTGATGGAGGAGGTGAGGATGGACTCGATGATTGCGGTGTAGAATTGCATCATCGTCCGTGTTGGCAGGTTGAATTTCTTCAGCTGCCTCAGGAAGTACATCCTCTGCTGGGCTTTCTTGATGACGGAGGTGATGGTGGGCTCCCACTTCAGGTCCTGGGTGATGGTGGTACCCAGGAAGCGGAATGAGTCCACAGAGGTGATGGGGGTGTCAGTCAGGATGATGGGGGGGAGTGGAGCTGTGTGCTTCCTGAAGTCCACAATAATCTCCACTGTCTTCTGGGCATTCAGCACCAGGTTGTTGTGGCTGCACCAGGACACCAGACGTTCAACCTCCCTCCTGTAGGCAGACTCATCCCCGTCAGAGATGAGCCCAATAACGGTGGTGTCATCTGCAAACTTGATTAGCTTGACAGACTGGTGGGTGGAGGTGCAGCAGTTGGTGTACAGGGAGAAGAGCAGAGGAGAAAGAACACAGCCCTGAGGGGAGCCGGTGCTGATGGTCCGGGAGTCCGAGAGTAGCCTTCACTACTGCCTTACAAGTAAATGCTGCCCAAAGAGAGTCCTTCTTGTTGGTATAATAGCTACAATATTATCTATAATATCCATTGCTTGTTCCTAACTAGTTTTATGGCCTTTGTTGTAGAAGCACAGTTCCCACCTTGAAGCAGCCCTCTATAAACATGCATTTATGCAGCTGTTACGTTTTATCAAGATTTGTTTGACCGTCTTGAGGAATATATGGAACATTTAAACATATGCTACAGTCATTGTACGTCATAGCTAGTCATAGCTAGAGGTCACTTAAAATCCATCACTAAGATCCATTCATCCTTTATCACTTTCACATGCAATGTGAGGTTTGTGCTTCTCCCATTATTATTAACATTGTGATTCTTTTTACATGGATATTCACTGCTCGTCCAAAGCACACAGCATGCAAGTGAGCTGTCTGAGCTATGACCCTCAGACTGATGTCTCAAATCCAATGAGTCATCAAAGACTTAATATTTGTGAAAGTAGCCTAATGAAGTGGTGTCTTCATTTGTTTATAGATTTACATTTACAGATCACCCCGTCCTTTGATTTCTCAGTGCTCAAAATCAGACATGTTTTATGTGGGTTTAACACTGGGGCAACCATTTATTACTGCCAACTCTTGATCGTGGACTTAAACTATACTAAAATGGACTCATGGATTAAGCTGTTTCAATAGGAATAACAAAGAGCTCAGATTTTAAGGGAATTCTTACTGATTCAGAGGTTTTTGTGTCAGTCTCACAGTGTAATCAGCTGTAAATGACTGGTTGGTGACATTTTTATATTAACATAAACAATGATGTTGGTGTTTCAAACCTGTCAGTGTTAGCAGACATATTACAAGACTTCATAAAATATGATACAAAAGCATGATTACAAATACAATAAATGCTTCTGGATGGCAAATGCTCTGTTCAGTACACACGTTTTACTTTGAACACATAGGTATGCAGCATGCACACAACATGCATTCATCCTTTTTGGTTGAGTCCATGGTGATGGCCTGTGTCTTTCCGAGTTCTCCTCAAACACTTTGGCTTCCCTCTACAATGTTAGGCCTCTTATTAACCTTTGTCATGTCATGCGCACATTGCTCAAGAGCTGTTGCCGTATTGGATGTGATAACCTGTAGCGATCACATCCAATAACTCATGTGTTGTTTACATACAAATGATCACTGCTTTTTTTTCACTGCTGTGCTGCTGGTTGCAGCAATCACCAGGGATAGAGAATCTTTTTTGTTGCCTTTCAGGTGATTTGGATAGAAGAGGAGCATCACATAAAAGGTAGTATCAGTTCTAAATTATTTGAAATCCAAGTATCTGTTTCAAACAATATTTGACTGTGAGGCTTGGTTACCGGTTGTTGCTGGTTCTCACTGGTTGTCACTAGTTGTTACCGCTTGCTGCTGGTGCAGCAGCACTGACAGCTAACATGGCGGTTAAATCGACACATTTTGCTGCACCCATTTTTAGTTTTAATTGTTTTATGTCAGCTTTTCAGCTCCACCTTCTCCACTTCTTCCACACTAAACTTTTTCTACAAGCTGCGTGAGCGCACACCAAAGGTAGGGGAGGTGCTCAGGTTCACTGTCATTGATCATAATCGATCGATAGTGAAAAGTCCCCGCTCAATGCTCAGCTCAAATGCACAAATATATACAATTATGAGATATTCATGAAGTATTTTTATTTTATTTTGCCATTTATATATGTTGGCACTAACAGTGCTCAAGACAATACTTATATACTGTCAATATGTGACATATTGAAATCGCGTTTGAATTTGCGCTTGTTTTTTGCTTTCACTTTGCAATCGCACGAACTGTGTATAGAGAGCGACAGCACTGATTGGTGAGTGATGATAATTTGTGCACCAATTCCTCTGACATCGTCTTATCAATCGTTAGCTTACTATGCAAACATGACAAGTGAAATCTCCCGCAGCTTAAACATGTGAGAGGTTGATCGCGCAGAGAATCGCTGAGCTTATGTGAGTGCGTGTGTAAAAGCAGCAGGATATATATTTTAGTTCTGCTGAGCCAAATAAGACAGGTCAGGGTGAAGAAGTGACAGCCAAAGAAAAGCTTACCATAAAACGGAGAAGTTATGACAAATCAGACTATAAGGCAAAAAGAAAGTGCAGCTTTATGGTTTCATGGACAAAAGAATTTCTGTGGCTGCGATATGATGAGCTAAATAACCAGGGCTGCACATAAGTGGTCCGCTGGTGCGCATTCGCTGTCAAAATAAAAAACACGCACAAGGGTTAGGGTTAAATTTAAAAACTGTACTTTTGAGTTAAAATATATATTTATAATTTTAATAAATGACAAATTAAAAAGGCATGAACATTTTTTTTGTATCGAAAAAATATCGAACCGTGACACCAAAGTATCGAACCGAACCGTGAATTTTGTGTATTGTTGCACCCCTAATATATATATATATATGTGTGTAATTTTAACAAGAACTTTATTGAACAATCAGTGAGTATACAACATACAAACAGATGAGGTATACAAGTGGAACATAAATATGAACAACCAGCGGTTAAAGAAAAAAAGAAAAAAAACCCACACCGATAGAGTTGGGAAGCAGGTACCATGCTTGTTACATCAGCTAACAATACTAACTTCCACAACACTCACCAAGACAGTCGGAGGTTAGGTAAAACAGAGCAAATAAATTATTGAGAAATTATAAGAAAATACATTAGGCAGGAAAGGAAAAAGAATAACTGTGGAAGTTCAAATTCACTGGGCTACACGTGCTTTCTTTCTATAGCCTTTGAACCTTGAAAAATATAACCTCATCACAGTAACGCATAATTTTATTATGCATTACATCCAATACTGCTCATACATTTAGTGAGTAACTAGTCACAATAATGCGCACAGATACGATTTATAGATCAGTCAACACATTCCAGCACCTTTAGGCAACTGTTTTTGTGATTTGGTGCTGTAAATAAAACTGAAATCAAGTGAATTTTGACTTAACCTGTGCTGCTAGCTTTTAGCCTGCAAAGCTATCCATTAGCCTTCACTACTGCCTTACAAGTAAATGCTGCCCAAAGAGAGTCCTTGTTGTTGGTATAATAGCTACAATATTATCTATAATATCCATTGCTTGTTCCTAACTAGTTTTATGGCCTTTGTTGTAGAAGCACAGTTCCCACCTTGAAGCAGCCCTCTATAAACATGCATTTATGCAGCTGCGCTACAGTTTTTGCAATATTGCACCCCTAAATAAATCTTTACAGAACTTTGCCTTCACCAGAAACTACTGCCTAGCCCAGGCTGATGTTCTGTAGCTATGGAAACCAAGAATTCCAAAATCTTGTGATGTCATCACCTCGTTGTTATAAGACATTGTTATAAGACACTAAAGATCATAGTTCTCACACACAGCTCATTGCATCTTTGCAGAGTGAAGAGTGAAATCCTGAAACTAAATTAACCTAAATGAATCACACAATGTCAAAGTCTTGGCCAACTTATACTGCACCACGTCCTGTGGATCTGAATAACCCTCTAGGTAAGTCAAATGGGATTCATATGGTAATTATGCATGCTTCTGGGTTTTTATTTGAGGCAACTGAATTTGACTTAAACAAAATCATCTTTTGTTGATTTCAGGACACCAAACAGAGCCTTGCATCTCCACACTGGTGAAGATGACTCCAGATGGAAGAATAGAGGGAAGAAAGAGAAGGGACTTACCTGAAAGACTGGACAAATCCTCCAAAAAAAGCAAAAGCAGTGGAGGTCCAAAACCGGGTCCCAGCCACTTTGTTTCTGGGGAATCCAGTTTGAAATGTAAGTGATAAGACCTGTTTTAGCTGTGACATTATCTTGGCTATGTAGTTTATTTTGTGACTTTAACTGTGTACTTAACGGTCTTTAACTTTGTAGTTGGTTCATTTAGCCTTCTTTGTGTTGATTTTCAGTGTGCAGTTATTGCTTTAATGCACGATTGCCAGACCTTAGAAAGTCAGTAGAAAGCAGTTGACACAGAGTTGGACTGAAAATGCTTAAAGTCAAACTACTTTTTCCATTTTAGTTGGCCTTCTCATAGTGCCTTCAAGCGACTCTAGTATAATTAAGAGGAGCAACAAACGGAAGAGCACTAGTGACGAATCTGAGGGACCATCCAGCAAAAAAAGCAGGACAACAAGCCCAGAGGAGAGTCCCACCCAGGAACCCTCTGAAACATGTGACTCACCGAGGATATCCGGCACTGACAGAAAAGGTAAGATAATGGCAATATTTCTGAGCTGGATCACAAGATCCTTTAGAATTTGTCCTGGGGTTTGAGATTGGGTTTGATTCCTGTGGGACCAATCGACAATAAGAGACACTCTGGGCAGTAATGACGTTACCTACCTACTAATCTGCTAAAATGTAGCTGCTATTTACCAATTAATAGAAATGTTATAGCAAAGCTCTATAGGACTGTGCCAGCTGTTTTCTGTGTAACAAGTCATAACCTGTATGTTTTTCCTGTGTGTCTGCAGAAGACTTCCTGGAAAAATATCAAGAGCTGGAGGTGCTGGGTCATGGAGGCTTTGCCACCGTGTTTTCTGGAATACGCATAAAAGACAGTTTTCCAGTATGGCTTCTTACATTTGCATTTCACAGATCTTCAGTTTATTCCTGTTTGTACTTCTCTAACCCAGAAAATGTCTTTAATGCAGGTGGCAATCAAACATGTTCAACAGCGCAGACTTGCGCGCACAACAATGGTAAGCGTCTTTTCTTATTCCAGCAGGTATTTATTAGGGCTGCCACGATTTGTCGACTAGTCACGATTACGTCGACCATCAAAATCGTCGACGACTGATTTAATAGTCGACGCGTCGTTTGAAGCTTTGTAAGATCACAAAAGACGCAGGAGTAAGTGGCAGGATTTAAGAGTGTAATAACGGACTGAAACAGAAGATGGCAGCATTGCATGTACAAGGATGTCAGCTACCGTTAAACCCCGAAGAAGAAGAAGAAGCAGCTGTGTCCCAGAATTCATAGCGCGGCCCAGCGCAGTTTCCAACAATGGCGGCAGCTGGTTAGTTTTAATGTTACTCTTATTATTCTTTCTGGGTCACAAAATAAACGTTTAACATATTTTCAGGCGAGAATGTAGCTGTGTAAACCTCAAATATCTGCTCAGTTTATCAGGACACCACATATTTTCAAAAGCGCTCCGACGTTTTCGGAGACATCTGTTACCCACTAGCTCGTTAGCGAGCCGGGGGCTAGGCTCACTAGCGCCGTGAGAACACCGGACTCCCCGCAAATCGTTTTCAAACCCACCGCCGTCTTTCGCTACTCAGGTTAAATATATATGAGTCACTTAGATAACTTAAAATGTTATTGTTTGGCTTTTTTTTTAGTATTTTATTTGTTCCTGAGTAAATCAGTTTGTCTGAGATTAAAGTTATAGTTTTTACACAGCTGAATAAACATCAAGCAGACAACTGATTATCAGAAGTGTGAGATGCTCCAGAATATACTCCAGTGTCCTGTTATATTTTAGATAGCAAGGAGTTTATTAAACTTCACCGAAACAATCTGCAAATTTCATTAAAATTTAATAAACTATCATCTTGTCTTTATTTTTAGTTAGCACAGACCTTAAACACTTAAAGCTGTAAGCTAATGATAGTTATATAAGAGCAGATGCTGCTGGTGCAATAAGCTGTAGTTTTACGTCCAATGGATGATCTGATTAGTCGACTAATCGCAAAAATAATCGGTGACTAGTCGACTATCAAAATGATCGTTTGTGGCAGCCCTAGTATTTATATTATTTCAGGCCTTCTCAGGCATCAAGCATAAGGCACGTATTTCCTCCGTGCATGAACCAGACTGGTCTCACAGTTGTGTGTGAAATCGTCAGGAAATATGGTCAAATTCTATGAACAGTGGGTCACCTTATTGTTTAAACTGACATGTTTCAGTGGAAAGAATGCTTTTTAAAGATCAGGTCATTTTGTGACTATTTCAAAACTGTCTGTACGCTGATAGCTACTTTTGTTGAAATTCTGAATACTGACCTGAAGTAACTTTCCTTCTGAAGGATTGGAATGGGAAAAGTACTGATGTTCCCCTGGAGGTGGCGCTACTGATACAAGTTGGGGCTGGACCACACGATACGGAAAGCAGTATAACCCCACTTCTACTTGACTGGTTTGATCTGGAAGATGAGCTTGTTATGGTTTTTGAGAAACCAGAAAATTGCATGGACTTAGACAATTACCTCAAAACTACAGATAAACCTCTGTCAGAGACACATGTTAAGGTAAGTGACGAGCATTTGGAGCTTACAGCAGTTTTTCATAGAGAATGTCCTGTGCTCCAAATATGGCTTCCTTTCTTTTAGGTCATAATGAAACAACTAGTTGACGCAGCCATTACGATGGATAACAAGGGGGTTTTCCACCGAGATATTAAACCACACAACATTCTAATTGAAACATCTTCGGAGGAACCCCGAGTGCGATACATCGATTTTGGCTGTGGAGTCACGTTTACTCCGGGACAAAGGTTCAGGAGGAACGCAGGTATGTTTTCAGCCACAGCGTTGTGCTGTCATGAACTGTCTCCACATCATGTTCCCTCCCCATTAATTCTTCTTATCTTTGTGTTTTAGGAACCAGGATCTACAATAGTCCAGAGTGGTTCATGTACGGCTTCTGCTCTGCAGAATATACTACAGCCTGGCAGCTGGGTGTTGTGATGTACCAGCTGTTACACAAGAAGTTACCATTTGACTGCGACTACAAGATCATCAACCAAAACCCACCGATTTTAGCTGACATTTCAAACAGTAAGATTTCTGCCAAAAGGGCTGTTGATATAAGAAAGGTGAAATAACTTTGTGGATAACTTTAACAAGAGTATTTCATTTCTGTAAAGAATGCAGGGATTTTTTGACGGGGTGTCTGAGGAAGCACTACAAGGACCGCTTCACCCTGGAGGATCTTCGGAATCACATGTGGCTCAAATGATTTCTGCGCACCATGAACTAAAAGGTTATGGAGCAAAAGCTCCAACACATCACAAGTCATCAACAAGTCACTTTTCAAATTTAGTAGCAATGTTGCAGTTGCTGTCACGTGGCTCTTTTTTGGTGTTTTCTTTTCCAATCCAGCAGCAAGCAGTCTGAGACCTCCATCTGACCTTCATCTAAATATAGTGTCAAGCGGCGGCTGTGTGAAGGCAAGAGAGGACCCAAATGCACAGCTCTAGACACACGGGGATGAACTCAAAGGCAGGTCTTTATTAACAGGAACATAAGAAGCCATACAATAACTAACCTGGGAGCAACTAAAGCTGAGGCGCTGGGAAGACACGGTAAATGCACACAACCTAGAGGGACGACGCAACACAGAACAAAGGGACACTCTGACATAAATACACAGAAGGTAATGAGAGAAGTGGGAACACACGGGGAACACAGCTGAAGACAATTAGCGAGCAGGGAGGACACGAAACTGAAAATACTGACACCAAGATGTGGACCTTAAACACAACACAGTACACAGAGATGAGCACAGAGAGAGAGAGGCAGAGAAGAAGGATGAATATGGGGGGATGAGGAGAACACAGAACACAAAGGATGGGAACACGGTACCAGAACAAACACCACAATAAAAACATGGACACAGGGGGAATCCAAATACCAAACCAACCAATCCAATGGACATAAGGAACAAAATACAAAACTACAGGAAAACTAAGAACACTGGGTCAAAATGACCCAGGACCATGACATATAGGCTTTTGTAGGCTTGCTTTATGAAAAATGTCATTGATGAAAATGTAGTGTATATCTGTTATTAACCTCTGTCTCTCTTCCACAGCATGTCTTTTATCCTGTCTTCCTTCTCTCACCCCAACCGGTCGCAGCAGATGGCCGCCCCTCCCTGAGCCTGGTTCTGCCGGAGGTTTCTTCCTGTTAAAAGGGAGTTTTTCCTTCCCACTGTCGCCAAAGTGCTTGCTCAAAGGGGGTCATATGATTGTTGGGTTTTTCTCTGTATCTATGAAGCGCCTTGAGGCGACTTTTGTTGTGATTTGGCGCTATATAAACAAAATTGAATTGAATTGAATTGAGGCCATGATGCATTTTATTGTAGCTCATCATCATCCGACCCTGCCCTGAAAATAGCTGAAGAAATGTTGGCATACCGAAAGGTTTGCTTTGGGGGTATACTATTTGGTGCCATTTTAAGTTAAAAACTATTAAAAAAAAAAAAGAGTCATATTTTGTGTGATTTTTTCATTACTGTTGTTGTCCCAAGAAGCAAGATGGCGCCTGTGTTTGGCTGTGCCGCTGCCTCCGTCCGTGTGTTTGTTTACTTCATATGTTATGCAAGTGTTCTTGCTACAGCTTTGTCCGATGTCATCTCCCTTCGGATTTATGATCGCCATGCGTTACTGGCGATCAAATCTGCTATGGATAACTTTCAGAGTCAACGATACGACGTTGTTTTCCCACCGCCGCTTGAGCGCGACGCAGCACCCGGTTCACCTCCACTCTTGCCGGTCAGCTCAATTTTGCTTCAGAGGCCTCGTCGGAGGAAGCGGGGGAAGAGAGCCGGCTTTGTTGTCCTGCTCCGTCGTCTTCGGAAAGAGGCAGATCTTCGGGGGCTTTATTCCTGGGCTGCTAGCGGTAAGATCCGCCTGAGACTTGTCGGAGCTGGATTAATCCCCACAACCCACTGTGTTTGAACTGAGCCCTTAGCCCTATATGTGCCTTTAAATGAGCACATTGCCCCAGAAACCTTTGTTTCTCCAAGTACTTGTGTATAAAAAACTATATATTAATGTTTGACCACATTTGGGAATCAGAGCAGAGAGAAGATGACAACAGGTGGCACCATATTGCCAACTGACTAGTCTTCTTCATAAAATATGATACAAAAGCATGATTACAAATACAATAAATGCTTCTGGATGGCAAATGCTCTGTTCAGTACACACGTTTTACTTTGAACACATAGGTATGCAGCATGCACACAACATGCATTCATCCTTTTTGGTTGAGTCCATGGTGATGGCCTGTGTCTTTCCGAGTTCTCCTCAAACACTTTGGCTTCCCTCTACAATGTTAGGCCTCTTATTAACCTTTGTCATGTCATGCGCACATTGCTCAAGAGCTGTTGCCGTATTGGATGTGATAACCTGTAGCGATCACATCCAATAACTCATGTGTTGTTTACATACAAATGATCACTGCTTTTTTTTCACTGCTGTGCTGCTGGTTGCAGCAATCACCAGGGATAGAGAATCTTTTTTGTTGCCTTTCAGGTGATTTGGATAGAAGAGGAGCATCACATAAAAGGTAGTATCAGTTCTAAATTATTTGAAATCCAAGTATCTGTTTCAAACAATATTTGACTGTGAGGCTTGGTTACCGGTTGTTGCTGGTTCTCACTGGTTGTCACTAGTTGTTACCGCTTGCTGCTGGTGCAGCAGCACTGACAGCTAACATGGCGGTTAAATCGACACATTTTGCTGCACCCATTTTTAGTTTTAATTGTTTTATGTCAGCTTTTCAGCTCCACCTTCTCCACTTCTTCCACACTAAACTTTTTCTACAAGCTGCGTGAGCGCACACCAAAGGTAGGGGAGGTGCTCAGGTTCACTGTCATTGATCATAATCGATCGATAGTGAAAAGTCCCCGCTCAATGCTCAGCTCAAATGCACAAATATATACAATTATGAGATATTCATGAAGTATTTTTATTTTATTTTGCCATTTATATATGTTGGCACTAACAGTGCTCAAGACAATACTTATATACTGTCAATATGTGACATATTGAAATCGCGTTTGAATTTGCGCTTGTTTTTTGCTTTCACTTTGCAATCGCACGAACTGTGTATAGAGAGCGACAGCACTGATTGGTGAGTGATGATAATTTGTGCACCAATTCCTCTGACATCGTCTTATCAATCGTTAGCTTACTATGCAAACATGACAAGTGAAATCTCCTGCAGCTTAAACATGTGAGAGGTTGATCGCGCAGAGAATCGCTGAGCGTTATGTGAGTGCGCGTGTAAAAGCAGCAGGATATATATTTTAGTTCTGCTGAGCCAAATAAGACAGGTCAGGGTGAAGAAGTGACAGCCAAAGAAAAGCTTACCATAAAACGGAGAAGTTATGACAAATCAGACTATAAGGCAAAAAGAAAGTGCAGCTTTATGGTTTCATGGACAAAAGAATTTCTGTGGCTGCGATATGATGAGCTAAATAACCAGGGCTGCACATAAGTGGTCCGCTGGTGCGCATTCGCTGTCAAAATAAAAAACACGCACAAGGGTTAGGGTTAAATTTAAAAACTGTACTTTTGAGTTAAAATATATATTTATAATTTTAATAAATGACAAATTAAAAAGGCATGAACATTTTTTTTGTATCGAAAAAATATCGAACCGTGACACCAAAGTATCGAACCGAACCGTGAATTTTGTGTATTGTTGCACCCCTAATATATATATATATATGTGTGTAATTTTAACAAGAACTTTATTGAACAATCAGTGAGTATACAACATACAAACAGATGAGGTATACAAGTGGAACATAAATATGAACAACCAGCGGTTAAAGAAAAAAAGAAAAAAAACCCACACCGATAGAGTTGGGAAGCAGGTACCATGCTTGTTACATCAGCTAACAATACTAACTTCCACAACACTCACCAAGACAGTCGGAGGTTAGGTAAAACAGAGCAAATAAATTATTGAGAAATTATAAGAAAATACATTAGGCAGGAAAGGAAAAAGAATAACTGTGGAAGTTCAAATTCACTGGGCTACACGTGCTTTCTTTCTATAGCCTTTGAACCTTGAAAAATATAACCTCATCACAGTAACGCATAATTTTATTATGCATTACATCCAATACTGCTCATACATTTAGTGAGTAACTAGTCACAATAATGCGCACAGATACGATTTATAGATCAGTCAACACATTCCAGCACCTTTAGGCAACTGTTTTTGTGATTTGGTGCTGTAAATAAAACTGAAATCAAGTGAATTTTGACTTAACCTGTGCTGCTAGCTTTTAGCCTGCAAAGCTATCCATTAGCCTTCACTACTGCCTTACAAGTAAATGCTGCCCAAAGAGAGTCCTTGTTGTTGGTATAATAGCTACAATATTATCTATAATATCCATTGCTTGTTCCTAACTAGTTTTATGGCCTTTGTTGTAGAAGCACAGTTCCCACCTTGAAGCAGCCCTCTATAAACATGCATTTATGCAGCTGCGCTACAGTTTTTGCAATATTGCACCCCTAAATAAATCTTTACAGAACTTTGCCTTCACCAGAAACTACTGCCTAGCCCAGGCTGATGTTCTGTAGCTATGGAAACCAAGAATTCCAAAATCTTGTGATGTCATCACCTCGTTGTTATAAGACATTGTTATAAGACACTAAAGATCATAGTTCTCACACACAGCTCATTGCATCTTTGCAGAGTGAAGAGTGAAATCCTGAAACTAAATTAACCTAAATGAATCACACAATGTCAAAGTCTTGGCCAACTTATACTGCACCACGTCCTGTGGATCTGAATAACCCTCTAGGTAAGTCAAATGGGATTCATATGGTAATTATGCATGCTTCTGGGTTTTTATTTGAGGCAACTGAATTTGACTTAAACAAAATCATCTTTTGTTGATTTCAGGACACCAAACAGAGCCTTGCATCTCCACACTGGTGAAGATGACTCCAGATGGAAGAATAGAGGGAAGAAAGAGAAGGGACTTACCTGAAAGACTGGACAAATCCTCCAAAAAAAGCAAAAGCAGTGGAGGTCCAAAACCGGGTCCCAGCCACTTTGTTTCTGGGGAATCCAGTTTGAAATGTAAGTGATAAGACCTGTTTTAGCTGTGACATTATCTTGGCTATGTAGTTTATTTTGTGACTTTAACTGTGTACTTAACGGTCTTTAACTTTGTAGTTGGTTCATTTAGCCTTCTTTGTGTTGATTTTCAGTGTGCAGTTATTGCTTTAATGCACGATTGCCAGACCTTAGAAAGTCAGTAGAAAGCAGTTGACACAGAGTTGGACTGAAAATGCTTAAAGTCAAACTACTTTTTCCATTTTAGTTGGCCTTCTCATAGTGCCTTCAAGCGACTCTAGTATAATTAAGAGGAGCAACAAACGGAAGAGCACTAGTGACGAATCTGAGGGACCATCCAGCAAAAAAAGCAGGACAACAAGCCCAGAGGAGAGTCCCACCCAGGAACCCTCTGAAACATGTGACTCACCGAGGATATCCGGCACTGACAGAAAAGGTAAGATAATGGCAATATTTCTGAGCTGGATCACAAGATCCTTTAGAATTTGTCCTGGGGTTTGAGATTGGGTTTGATTCCTGTGGGACCAATCGACAATAAGAGACACTCTGGGCAGTAATGACGTTACCTACCTACTAATCTGCTAAAATGTAGCTGCTATTTACCAATTAATAGAAATGTTATAACAAAGCTCTATAGGACTGTGCCAGCTGTTTTCTGTGTAACAAGTCATAACCTGTATGTTTTTCCTGTGTGTCTGCAGAAGACTTCCTGGAAAAATATCAAGAGCTGGAGGTGCTGGGTCATGGAGGCTTTGCCACCGTGTTTTCTGGAATACGCATAAAAGACAGTTTTCCAGTATGGCTTCTTACATTTGCATTTCACAGATCTTCAGTTTATTCCTGTTTGTACTTCTCTAACCCAGAAAATGTCTTTAATGCAGGTGGCAATCAAACATGTTCAACAGCGCAGACTTGCGCGCACAACAATGGTAAGCGTCTTTTCTTATTCCAGCAGGTATTTATTAGGGCTGCCACGATTTGTCGACTAGTCACGATTACGTCGACCATCAAAATCGTCGACGACTGATTTAATAGTCGACGCGTCGTTTGAAGCTTTGTAAGATCACAAAAGACGCAGGAGTAAGTGGCAGGATTTAAGAGTGTAATAACGGACTGAAACAGAAGATGGCAGCATTGCATGTACAAGGATGTCAGCTACCGTTAAACCCCGAAGAAGAAGAAGAAGCAGCTGTGTCCCAGAATTCATAGCGCGGCCCAGCGCAGTTTCCAACAATGGCGGCAGCTAGTTAGTTTTAATGTTACTCTTATTATTCTTTCTGGGTCACAAAATAAACGTTTAACATATTTTCAGGCGAGAATGTAGCTGTGTAAACCTCAAATATCTGCTCAGTTTATCAGGACACCACATATTTTCAAAAGCGCTCCGACGTTTTCGGAGACATCTGTTACCCACTAGCTCGTTAGCGAGCCGGGGGCTAGGCTCACTAGCGCCGTGAGAACACCGGACTCCCCGCAAATCTTTTTCAAACCCACCGCCGTCTTTCGCTACTCAGGTTAAATATATATGAGTCACTTAGATAACTTAAAATGTTATTGTTTGGCTTTTTTTTTAGTATTTTATTTGTTCCTGAGTAAATCAGTTTGTCTGAGATTAAAGTTATAGTTTTTACACAGCTGAATAAACATCAAGCAGACAACTGATTATCAGAAGTGTGAGATGCTCCAGAATATACTCCAGTGTCCTGTTATATTTTAGATAGCAAGGAGTTTATTAAACTTCACCGAAACAATCTGCAAATTTCATTAAAATTTAATAAACTATCATCTTGTCTTTATTTTTAGTTAGCACAGACCTTAAACACTTAAAGCTGTAAGCTAATGATAGTTATATAAGAGCAGATGCTGCTGGTGCAATAAGCTGTAGTTTTACGTCCAATGGATGATCTGATTAGTCGACTAATCGCAAAAATAATCGGTGACTAGTCGACTATCAAAATGATCGTTTGTGGCAGCCCTAGTATTTATATTATTTCAGGCCTTCTCAGGCATCAAGCATAAGGCACGTATTTCCTCCGTGCATGAACCAGACTGGTCTCACAGTTGTGTGTGAAATCGTCAGGAAATATGGTCGAATTCTATGAACAGTGGGTCACCTTATTGTTTAAACTGACATGTTTCAGTGGAAAGAATGCTTTTTAAAGATCAGGTCATTTTGTGACTATTTCAAAACTGTCTGTACGCTGATAGCTACTTTTGTTGAAATTCTGAATACTGACCTGAAGTAACTTTCCTTCTGAAGGATTGGAATGGGAAAAGTACTGATGTTCCCCTGGAGGTGGCGCTACTGATACAAGTTGGGGCTGGACCACATGATACGGAAAGCAGTATAACCCCACTTCTACTTGACTGGTTTGATCTGGAAGATGAGCTTGTTATGGTTTTTGAGAAACCAGAAAATTGCATGGACTTAGACAATTACCTCAAAACTACAGATAAACCTCTGTCAGAGACACATGTTAAGGTAAGTGACGAGCATTTGGAGCTTACAGCAGTTTTTCATAGAGAATGTCCTGTGCTCCAAATATGGCTTCCTTTCTTTTAGGTCATAATGAAACAACTAGTTGACGCAGCCATTACGATGGATAACAAGGGGGTTTTCCACCGAGATATTAAACCACACAACATTCTAATTGAAACATCTTCGGAGGAACCCCGAGTGCGATACATCGATTTTGGCTGTGGAGTCACGTTTACTCCGGGACAAAGGTTCAGGAGGAACGCAGGTATGTTTTCAGCCACAGCGTTGTGCTGTCATGAACTGTCTCCACATCATGTTCCCTCCCCATTAATTCTTCTTATCTTTGTGTTTTAGGAACCAGGATCTACAATAGTCCAGAGTGGTTCATGTACGGCTTCTGCTCTGCAGAATATACTACAGCCTGGCAGCTGGGTGTTGTGATGTACCAGCTGTTACACAAGAAGTTACCATTTGACTGCGACTACAAGATCATCAACCAAAACCCACCGATTTTAGCTGACATTTCAAACAGTAAGATTTCTGCCAAAAGGGCTGTTGATATAAGAAAGGTGAAATAACTTTGTGGATAACTTTAACAAGAGTATTTCATTTCTGTAAAGAATGCAGGGATTTTTTGACGGGGTGTCTGAGGAAGCACTACAAGGACCGCTTCACCCTGGAGGATCTTCGGAATCACATGTGGCTCAAATGATTTCTGCGCACCATGAACTAAAAGGTTATGGAGCAAAAGCTCCAACACATCACAAGTCATCAACAAGTCACTTTTCAAATTTAGTAGCAATGTTGCAGTTGCTGTCACGTGGCTCTTTTTTGGTGTTTTCTTTTCCAATCCAGCAGCAAGCAGTCTGAGACCTCCATCTGACCTTCATCTAAATATAGTGTCAAGCGGCGGCTGTGTGAAGGCAAGAGAGGACCCAAATGCACAGCTCTAGACACACGGGGATGAACTCAAAGGCAGGTCTTTATTAACAGGAACATAAGAAGCCATACAATAACTAACCTGGGAGCAACTAAAGCTGAGGCGCTGGGAAGACACGGTAAATGCACACAACCTAGAGGGACGACGCAACACAGAACAAAGGGACACTCTGACATAAATACACAGAAGGTAATGAGAGAAGTGGGAACACACGGGGAACACAGCTGAAGACAATTAGCGAGCAGGGAGGACACGAAACTGAAAATACTGACACCAAGATGTGGACCTTAAACACAACACAGTACACAGAGATGAGCACAGAGAGAGAGAGGCAAAGAAGGATGAATATGGGGGGATGAGGAGAACACAGAACACAAAGGATGGGAACACGGTACCAGAACAAACACCACAATAAAAACATGGACACAGGGGGAATCCAAATACCAAACCAACCAATCCAATGGACATAAGGAACAAAATACAAAACTACAGGAAAACTAAGAACACTGGGTCAAAATGACCCAGGACCATGACATATAGGCTTTTGTAGGCTTGCTTTATGAAAAATGTCATTGATGAAAATGTAGTGTATATCTGTTATTAACCTCTGTCTCTCTTCCACAGCATGTCTTTTATCCTGTCTTCCTTCTCTCACCCCAACCGGTCGCAGCAGATGGCCGCCCCTCCCTGAGCCTGGTTCTGCCGGAGGTTTCTTCCTGTTAAAAGGGAGTTTTTCCTTCCCACTGTCGCCAAAGTGCTTGCTCAAAGGGGGTCATATGATTGTTGGGTTTTTCTCTGTATCTATGAAGCGCCTTGAGGCGACTTTTGTTGTGATTTGGCGCTATATAAACAAAATTGAATTGAATTGAGGCCATGATGCATTTTATTGTAGCTCATCATCATCCGACCCTGCCCTGAAAATAGCTGAAGAAATGTTGGCATACCGAAAGGTTTGCTTTGGGGGTATACTATTTGGTGCCATTTTAAGTTAAAAACTATTAAAAAAAAAAAAGAGTCATATTTTGTGTGATTTTTTTCATTACTGTTGTTGTCCCAAGAAGCAAGATGGCGCCTGTGTTTGGCTGTGCCGCTGCCTCCGTCCGTGTGTTTGTTTACTTCATATGTTATGCAAGTGTTCTTGCTACAGCTTTGTCCGATGTCATCTCCCTTCGGATTTATGATCGCCATGCGTTACTGCCGATCAAATCTGCTATGGATAACTTTCAGAGTCAACGATACGACGTTGTTTTCCCACCGCCGCTTGAGCGCGACGCAGCACCCGGTTCACCTCCACTCTTGCCGGTCAGCTCAATTTTGCTTCAGAGGCCTCGTCGGAGGAAGCGGGGGAAGAGAGCCGGCTTTGTTGTCCTGCTCCGTCGTCTTCGGAAAGAGGCAGATCTTCGGGGGCTTTATTCCTGGGCTGCTAGCGGTAAGATCCGCCTGAGACTTGTCGGAGCTGGATTAATCCCCACAACCCACTGTGTTTGAACTGAGCCCTTAGCCCTATATGTGCCTTTAAATGAGCACATTGCCCCAGAAACCTTTGTTTCTCCAAGTACTTGTGTATAAAAAACTATATATTAATGTTTGACCACATTTGGGAATCAGAGCAGAGAGAAGATGACAACAGGTGGCGCCATATTGCCAACTGACTAGTCTTCTTCATAAAATATGATACAAAAGCATGATTACTGGGGGTGGGCGTCCGGGTGCACACCGGCTCACTCCTTGGCGGCCGCTTGTCGGGGCCTGGGGCCTGGGGCTCGCTCGGGCCCCTTTGGAGGTGGGGTGCCCCCGGCCTCTCGGCCTAGGGCTCGGTCACTCAGGCGCAGCTGGGGGCCGGCGGAGCTCACGGGCGCGTCACTGCAACTCCCCCTGACTTCTGCTCCGCGGCTGCTGGGCGAGCCCTCATCTGGGACTCTCCTCAGCTCTTACTGGGACAGTGGCGCGGCTGCCCCTCTGTTGGTCTTCCATGGTCTCTTGTGTTCTGGGGGCCTCTGGATGTCTGGAGTTTTGATCTCCTCCATACCCGCTTCACACCCTGGAGGACGGGGCTGTGGCCCCCCCCACACTCCCTAGCAGATCATTACATGGAGAAACCTTTGGAATGCAAGCATGCTGATCCACACAGGTATGCACACATGGGTATTCACAGACGCGGACTAAAGCTTTCTTGGCTGCTGCCTCAAAGCACACTGTGCGCTGTCTATCTTGCGTGCTGCACAATATCGTTTATTACTTAGTAAATACTGCTATCTATGACTAGCTAGTTTATTGTGATGGTGCTTTGTTTTCTCTATTATTATGTTGCTCTTTGTTGTTTGCTGTCTCCTCTGTTTGTTTTTGTTTGTTTGTTTTTTTTTTTTGTTTTTTTTCTCCATACAGGTGACCCAGGAGTTTTTTGTTTTTTTTTCTCTCTCTTCCCCCCCCCTTCTCACCGTCTCTTCTCCCCTTTGGTTTTCTTTCTTTCTCTCCCCCTCTCTCTCTCATTCATTCCCCCTGTCCTATTTATTAAAAAAAAAAAAAAAAAAAAAAATGACAAAGGATGAACTGAAGCTCTGCCATCACGTAATGTCGCATACTGCTGTTTCTGATGTCATTTAGAAAAAAAAAAAAAAAAAAAAAAAAAAGCATGATTACAAATACAATAAATGCTTCTGGATGGCAAATGCTCTGTTCAGTACACACGTTTTACTTTGAACACATAGGTATGCAGCATGCACACAACATGCATTCATCCTTTTTGGTTGAGTCCATGGTGATGGCCTGTGTCTTTCCGAGTTCTCCTCAAACACTTTGGCTTCCCTCTACAATGTTAGGCCTCTTATTAACCTTTGTCATGTCATGCGCACATTGCTCAAGAGCTGTTGCCGTATTGGATGTGATAACCTGTAGCGATCACATCCAATAACTCATGTGTTGTTTACATACAAATGATCACTGCTTTTTTTTCACTGCTGTGCTGCTGGTTGCAGCAATCACCAGGGATAGAGAATCTTTTTTGTTGCCTTTCAGGTGATTTGGATAGAAGAGGAGCATCACATAAAAGGTAGTATCAGTTCTAAATTATTTGAAATCCAAGTATCTGTTTCAAACAATATTTGACTGTGAGGCTTGGTTACCGGTTGTTGCTGGTTCTCACTGGTTGTCACTAGTTGTTACCGCTTGCTGCTGGTGCAGCAGCACTGACAGCTAACATGGCGGTTAAATCGACACATTTTGCTGCACCCATTTTTAGTTTTAATTGTTTTATGTCAGCTTTTCAGCTCCACCTTCTCCACTTTGTTATGGTTCAAAATATTGGGGATGGAGACAAGAGAAACACCACAATAACAACACTGGTCCGGCCGGGTCAAGTCAAACGATGATTTTAATGGTCACACACGTGGGAGATGGACACCGTATGCAGACAGCCTCAGATCTCATCACAAAAAACACATCTCCATAGTTTTGTAAAAATCAGGGTATTAGAATGCCCCTTCATGCGTAATGACAGGTGTTATACAATCAATGTTGACAGTTTTATTTAACACAGAAAAATAACATTGTCTCCTTCCCGAGGGCAGACGCTAACTGCCCCCCGTCTCCTGGAGCCATCCGTCCCCTGCAGAGACACAACATTGCAGCTACAAGGACTTCCACATTGATTAAGACGATCAGTGTGTATTGCTCTAAAACAAGTGTATAATACTAAATGAATAATGCTTGGTCAGCTACCACTACTTAAAACATAACAAAAAATAACTGAGCACAAGATCACCAAGAATAACATCGTATAAGTGCTTTGTAAGCATGTTTGCATTTAGCCCTCTGCACTCAAAGTCAAAACCTGCAATATATCAGTCCGGACCATCACGGCAAACGAAGCTTATGACCTTCAAAAGACCAAGTGCCAACTCATCATAAGCACAATTGCAAGGTGTGTCTGAAATTATTGAAACCACTCTTTTTAACAAAAGACAAACAAATTAACAAATCTTCTAAACGCTGTTCAGTTCATTTCAATCATTAATTATTAAACATGAAAGTGATGATTTATGCTTTTCACTGATTCTCTAAAAAACCCGGAAACTGACTCAGGTATTTAATATTTTAATCAATGTTGTTTAATTAACTACCACTTTAAACTTAGCAAAAAACATAATTGAATAAAAGACCACAAAGAATAATATGATATCAGTGGTATGTAGGCGCGTGCGGCCCTCTATGCTCGAAGCCTTTCCCCTCCATAGATCAGTCAGACATTCACGCTGATTGTAGCTTTTAACCCTTAATTAACTTGAGCACAACTCTATAATAAGCAACAAACTGCAATATGTATAAGTTGATCATGGTCACATCTGCAATGAAAGATCATATTATTCTGGTACCTGTAAGTAAAAAATCAAACTAGAGTTATAACAATCACTGTAATACAAAAGCTAATGTAAGATCAAAAACTTCAGTATATATTTAATGCAAAGCTGGTTATATGATTCTAATGAACTAATAGTGCCACATTAAAATAATGAAACTAGAAGAGGAAAAAACATCCCCTTTTTATTCTACAACTTCTTCCACACTAAACTTTTTCTACAAGCTGCGTGAGCGCACACCAAAGGTAGGGGAGGTGCTCAGGTTCACTGTCATTGATCATAATCGATCGATGGTGAAAAGTCCCCGCTCAATGCTCAGCTCAAATGCACAAATATATACAATTATGAGATATTCATGAAGCATTTTTATTTTATTTTGCCATTTATATATGTTGTCACTAACAGTGCTCAAGACAATATTTAAGTCTCGAGACTGGTTTATTTGTCTAGAAGGAGACTATCAATGGTAAAACTTTCACAAAATGTCTTTTAGAAAGACAGATTTATTTCTCCCTGTGGGGAAATTGGCTTACAGATAAAAGAAATTCAAATTAACATAAATATACCAACAAAAAACAAACAAACAAGTAACATGCAAACATATACAAAATATTTAAAACGACACTAAAAACTAGCAAATGCACAGGTTCTTACAGAAGCACGGTTCCTATAGGATGGATCTATAGGATAGATTTCTTTTTTACCTCCAAAACAGAAGAACATAGAATTAACAATATTGAAATTTAACCAAGTCACTCTCATAGGACTTAGGATTGACACCAAAATGAAAACTTTGGCGATTAAATGCCTCATTCCTAAATGATAGCCAGTTTTGTGAGTTCATACACACCAAATTAAATACTTAGAATTGAATATAACTCAACATATCGCCCTTAACTCTCTGGGATTGCGCTAAGGCATAAAACATAAACATATGCTACAGTCATTGTAGCATATGAGAGGTTGCATAATATCATTTGCAAGTGCCAGGAAAAAAAGGGAGGCCAGGCGGTGTGAATTGGAGGCCAAAATAAGGCACCTAGAGCAACAACACAAAAAAGCACAAACAGCCAATTTGCTTTCCGATCATAGTGAGATTAATAGTTTAATTAACGAAGAAAATTGAGGGCAATTTAAGATGACTTATTCTGGCTGATTCTGGGCTGTGGAGAGAATTTAAATGGAAGGTGGTCATAAGATATCCTCCTGAGACCCAGCAGTTCATTTTTGTGCACTGTAGTACACATTTAGTTTTTGCTTGTATCTCTCATACTCTACATGCCACTCTGCTAAGTCCTGTTGTTTCTTAGAGAGGACAAGTGTACCTTTAAAATGATGTCACATGTGTGGGGGTGTGGCCTTGCCAACTATCCTTTTCCCTCCTTTTCAAAATCGCTGGCATCCCTACAAGCACATTTTATGGAAGAAGGAAAGGTAAGCATGATATTTACATTTAAAGTGTTTTTGCACCTCATATTTTGATAAATTTTCAAAAATAAACATCTAGTAAGTAATTTGAGGAAGTTTTCAGAACTAAGCTTATTTAATTTCACAGAGCAAATGACTAATTTATTAATGTGTACTCCAGTGCACGTCAGGACTTTGTACTTATTTTTATTTCACATTTTTCTAGTAGACAGCTCTTTGACAGAGGCAGAGAGAATTCTTAACAGAATCATTGAGGGAGATTCAGACATAGATCTTTCAGAAGATGAGAGTCATGTGAGCCAGACAGGAGAGGGTGAGAACCCAGATGAGGGACCAGACGAAGATGACCAAGATGCAGGGCCAGATGTAATGGAGAAAGACACAGGGCCAGCTGAAATCTGCCGTCGTCCTATCTGGTCCAAAACCAACATGTAGGAGAATCTGGAATTTTTGATTTTGAGTACAAAAGTACCAGTAACATACAGAAATGTTTTACAGTAAATTAATTTAACTTGTAAAGATAGTGTAAAAGTGTTTTAAGTGAACTATATCGGATATTTGAGTATAAATAATTTTTCTGACTTTTGTTTTGCTAAGTAATTTTCTTTATCTTAGGTTCATGCCTGTGTTGAAAGAATGCAGAATTCGAGATGATGGCACACTAATGACACGTAATGATTGGAGCCCACAGCGGTATTTCCAGCAGTATGTTGATAAAAAAACTAATTCAGGACTTGTCCTTCTTCACCAACCAGCGTATGGTACGGGATTCAGGGTGTAATTTAAACACAACACCAGAGGAGATCAATACCTTTTTAGGAATCTCTGTGTACATGGCATGCCTTGGATATCCGAGAATTAGAATGTACTGGGCTGCCAAAACAAGAGTCGCAATTATAGCTGATTCCATGACACGTGATCGTTTCTACAAGATCAGGTCCTCGCTGAAAGTGGTTGACGATCTCAGTGTGCCAGAAAGCGAAAAGAAAAAGGATCCCCTGTGGAAAGTCAGACCAGTTCTAAAGAGGGTCCTCCAAGGTTGCCTCAATCTGCCCAGGCCAACCAAGGTCTGTATTGATGAACAGATCGTTCCATTCACTGGCCGTTGTCCAGTTCGTCAGTTTGTACCTGGGAAGCCAAATCCAACAGGATTAAAAGTGTTTGTTCTTGCAAGTCCAGGTGGTTTAGTGCTTGATTTTGAAACCTACATGGGAAAGAACACCTTCACTCAAGTCCAACAGATGGGAATAAGTGGAAATGCAGTCCTGCGTTTAACAGAGACACTTCCTAGAGAATCACTAGTCTACTTTGACCGGTATTTTACCACCATCAGTCTTCTGGATGCTCTTAAAGAAAGGGGCCTTCTAGGTACAGGAACAATTCAAAAGAATCGAATCCCAAAAGAGTGCCACTTCACGGCTGACAACATCCTGAGCTCAAAACCAAGAGGTTCGTCAGAAATGATTGTACGGAGACCTGATGAAATAGCAGTCACCAAGTGGATGGACAACAAGCCTGTTGTCATGGCATCAACTGCTCATGGAATTGAGCCCCAGGATACCTGTTCCAGATGGTCAAAGAAAGAACAGAGACAAATCCAAGTCCCAAGACCTGCAGTGGTTGCAGAATATAATATCAACATGGGAGGGGATGACCTATGTGATGGCATGCTCAGCTTCTCCAGAATATCTAGCCGGACCAAGAAGTGGACTGTTCGCACCATACTTCATTTCATTGATCTAGCCATCACCAACTGATGGTTTCATTATCGACAAGACAGCGAGGCCATGCAACAAGCTGAAAAGAATACACAGTACCTGGAGTTCAAGCTCCTCTTGGCTGAAGAACTGATAAACAAGGGACAAACATGGGAACAAGACCTAAATAATACCAGTGAGGAAGAGTTCTCTCCAGAAATCAAGAAAAGGAAGCCCCAACCAGATGAGAGTGTAAGAAAATATGGTGCACTCCACTTGCCTGAAATGGTTAACAGCCCAAGGCCTTTCAGGTGCAGAATGCTTGGGTGCAACAGTAAAACATATGTGAGATGTGTGAAGTGCCAAATGTTCCTCTGTGTATCCAAAAAATCGTAGTGCTTTCTTAGATATCATAAATGAATGGACGTTTGTGAAATAAATTAAAAAAAACCCAGTGCAATCAGTTTTTCCTAGACGAATGGCCTACAGCCAGTGAAATGTCAGTGACTTCTAAGTTGACCCATGATCTACTGTTTTGTGATGTTTTTATTAGAGATGGCACGATACCACTTTTTTATGTCCGATACTGATATCATAAATTTGGATATCTGCCGATACCGATATGAATCCGATATAGTGTGTTTTAATCAACAAAACTGTTTTTTTAAATATCTTGCTGCATTTTGTATAAGTTCATACTCAAGTTTAAAACAACAACTACACTAAAGCTATTCTGTTATACCTGTTTGCAAAAAAAAAATTTCATAGTTCAGCAATACTGATCAATCTAATAAACTTAAACCTGCACCATCCTCCCTATTCTGGTATTTTAAAGAGTACTTAGCGTAAATATTAAGCAACCTAACTAATAGGGTTCCAACTCCTAGCAACAACAAAAATAAATAAATAAAAAATAGGGAACCACCCCTCACGCTCCACCTCATGATGCTTAATCGACGTAATCAACCTTAATTTGATGCAGTGTGAAAAAAAATGCACAGAAATAAATTATTTTTCAATATATTAAAATATTAAATAGATTCAACATCTTTCTTCAACAAAATTGCAGACTGCACAGATGGTACCTTCCCAAAGGAAAAAGTACTATAGCTTACTAGGGTATATTAGACTTAATAGTCACTATATACAGTAATGGACTTCTATTCATTTTACATCAAATTAAAACTTTGGCTGTCAGATAATTATTTATTAAAAGCTCAACATTTTAAATGAGAATAAGAAAGAAAAGTATGTCTTTGTGCCCCCTTTTCCCTGTTCATGCCCTATCGGCCCCCCTGGCTAAACTTTGCTAGATCCGCCCCTGCACAGTTACATCAGCAGTAGAAAAAGATCCTCCAGTAGAAAGTAACATTAAATAAATTCTAACAACAGCTGATCAAGCTTAAACGTGCTGCTGTTGTTCAGCCGCTGGTTTCCTCTTTCTGGTGCAAAGTGGGCCAAAAACAAACAAGAGAGACAGACTCGCGACAGAAAAGCCGATCAGCTGATCATTGATCAGTTTCATGATTGAAGAAGCAGCAAGAAGAGGCAGTCACTCCATATATCAGTTGTTAAGCTTAACGCAGGAATGCTTTACAAACATTCAGAGATGGACTTACACACTTGCTTTACTTCTCTCGGGGATAACTTTGTCGGTGATGAAATGCCAGGTTGCTAGCGAAGCTCCACATGCTATCCAGACCACCGACAGGTCCCCATGCCACAGCCGCTCTATCACGTGATGCATACTGCTCCGACTGCTAGCGTTCTGAGGTGAGTTACGGCATGTTGCAAGTTTTGTGAGGTGCTTTCGTGATATTTAATGGATCGGATTACATTTTTTATTTTTCTCCGATATCCGATCCAGTAATTTAGGTCAGTATCGGACTGATACCGATACGTAATATCGGATCGGTCCATCTCTAGTTTTTATGTAAATATGTTTTAAAATCCTGCTTACAAAGATTTCAGTGCAGCATTTAATTTTTTTAATCAGCTCTTGAATTTTGTTAGTTTCACATTCGTGATCAATGAACTCCCCTTGTGCACTGCAGTGCACATGTTGTAAAATTTAAATAAAATCTGTTAAAAACAAAATTGTTTTTGCAATGTGTTTTTTACCAAGCCAATACTTGATTTATATTAAAAAAAATCAAAATCAAAATACTTTTTTTTCCCTGGGTCTCAGGAGGATATTTTAGAACCCCCGAGATAATTGCTAAATCGAACCCAACAACTCCTGACACTTGTTGGCGAAATTGTGGTCCTCACTTAGGAACCCATTCACACATATTATGGTCATGTCGAAAAATTTGCTCATTTTGGACATGACATATTTAAAGCTCATGAACATGCAGCACTGAGGAGAGAAACGAGAGGTCGCTGCAGGAACTCACTGCTGTCAAACTTCCTGTTTTATCCTCATTTCTGACTCTGGCAGGCCCAGGCTGTGTCCCAATCCAGCGACCGCACGCGTACTACGTACGGCGCGTACTATAAGTACGAGAAGTGCGAAAGTGAGAGGCTTGTGAAATGGGACGGTCTAGCCTTCGTCGCGCTGTTCAGGTTGCCTAGCAACCATGATACTAACCGCGAGAAACGTGTCATACAGCTTTGTGTGACAGAAATGAAGGAGAACATATTTTGTTCATCTGAGACCAAAGGACTGTAAACATGATTGTTGGGCTTCATTTCTGTGCTGAACAGTCATTTAAGATTAGTTAGTAAATAACAATTAGCTAACGTTGTTCATGAGACTGAAGTCATCTCACTGTGGCAATGTAAATATAATATGGCCAATATTAAAGTTATTGTCAGATTATTATGATATATATATATATATATTACAGGATATATTACAGCAGTGAGCTTGAACTCTGGGTCAGAGATTCAAGTTGTAGTTATTTATGTCCTGAATCAGTCTTATTAGGTAATGTTCAAATAATGTTATCATCCCAGTGTTTCCAGTGTGGGAGAAAGTACTCAGGGCCTTCAAGGTACACACTATGAAAGACAAAGCTGACCTTTGCATTTAAATCATTCAGAAATTTAACTTTTTTGAGCTTTAAACCTCCAAAGAAATGTCACAGGGAACGTCGAATAATCCATCTGGAAGCAGAGATCAGTCAGACCCAGTGCAGCCAACAGTTGAATCTCTACATAGTACTTAGGAGACTACACAGAGAACTCCTTGAATATAACGCAAAACTCAGGAAAGAAAACAAAAAACTCATGCATGAAAACACACAACTCCAGCGAGAGAATACACAACCCAGGCAAGAGCCCATACAACCCAGTGAAGAAATCATACAACTCAGGCAAGAAATCATACAACTACATCAAGAGAACTCACTCAGTCAGACCCAGTGCAGCGTACGGCAGTTGAAATTCTACATATTGTTGTTAGTCAAAACTTAGACATCGCTGCATTTAACACACGCCTCAGGGAAGAAAACAGACATCACAGGCAATCGAGACAACGCACAAGTCAATCGAGAATACATGGAACTTGGGCAAGTGATCACACGACTCAGGCAACAGAACGAAGAACTCAGGCAAGAGAGCAGACGACTCTGTGAAGAGATCAGACAACTCAGGGAAAGGAACGAAGAACTCACAAATGTCGGAGGGTTCATTGTTCTCTACAGCTGCTTTCTGGTTGGCCTCTAAGATTTTTGGCTGAAGAGAATGTCCCGCTCTGTGGGGTCATGATTATTATCATTATTATCATCATCCACATTTGTTACCAGGCAAACATCCATAGCACAGGGCACACGGCCTTTATTTCCTTTCTTAAACAATCATGTAAAATATGTGTTAAATTGTATATATATAAGCAATCCTTCCAGCTTGAACTTTGCTCCATTGATCAGTCGGACTCGCGCCGACTGTAGCTTCACCCATATGGAAAAGATATATATAAATCTTATAAAGTTTTTATCTGTCTTGTATGAAACTTGTATGAAAAGCATACAAGAGTGAAAACACATATAAGATCCCTTGAAAAATTATATAATGAAACTTGTATGTTTTGTACACTTACTAAAAAAATATATGAAAGTAATGAGAAAGTGGCCACTTTCATGAGTAAATCATGTAAGCCTTATATGATTTATATATGATTTACTCATGAAAGTGGCCACTTTCAAGAGTAAATCATATATGTTTTTACTATTTCTTTTCCATATGGGCAAACCCTTAGAGCAGGCTGTACCTGCTGCGGAGACTCAGGTCGTTTGGGGTGGAGGGCCCACTCCTGAAGACCTTCTATGACTCTGTGGTGGCTTCTGCTATCTTTTATGGTGTGGTCTGCTGGGGCGGCAGCATCTCTGCTGGGGACAGGAAGAGACTGAACAGGGTGATCCGTAGGGCCAGCTCTGTTCTAGGATGCCCTCTGGACCCAGTGGAGGTGGTGAGTGACAGGAGAACGGCGGCTAAGCTGTCATCCCTGTTGGACAACGTCTCCCACCCCATGCAGCAGACTGTGACAGCACTGAGCAGCTCCTTCAGTGGGAGACTGCGGCACCCACGGTGTGGGACGGAGAGATTTCGCAGGTCTTTCCTCCCCACTGCTGTCAGACTCCACAACAAAGACTTTAACTGAACAAACACACACATCCACACATGTGCAATAACACTAAGTGCAATAATCTTTTCTGGCATCGTTGTATTTTTACTCAGTTGTATATAGCATTCGTATTCTATTTTTATCTTATTGTATATTTTTATTCTATTTTATTCTACTGTATATAGTATATTATTTTATTCTATTCTGTACAGCTGTGTACTGTATTTATTCTTATTGTATTCTAATTTTTGCGTCATAACTTTTGCACTGTCCACTTCCTGCTGTGACAAAACAAATTTCCCACGTGTGGGACTAATAAAGGTTATCTTATCTTATCTTAATTAACTTCAACCCTTTACTCAGCACAAAAAGCAATATATGTGTATATAAGATTATAGTGTAGTTATACCAACACCTGAAATACAGACTTTAATATAACATCATCGGTTTCAATAAACTTCTAGTTTGAATTGGCTAATTTCTGGCACTGGGTGGGCCCAATGTAGCAAAACAGTCACAAAATCGATTTATCAGACGGCCAATACGACACCAAATATATTAAAGCTGACCGCAAACAAAAACAAGTTTGTAAATAAAACCATTTCAAAAATCACGAGGGTACACAAAACAACATTTTTCACATTTATTTTGTACAACAACTGTGACTTTACGTAACTGCACTCCAAAGTGCGTAAACTTTTAAAAATTACACAGCCTTTGTACGTGCTATGGAGTTTTTACGTGTTTTGGAATTTTTACGTGCTTTGTCTCTAGCAGGCACCATAAATAAACTTTTATTTATTCACTCCACATAAAATCTAATAAATAAATCATATAATACAAAAACCAACTATTTACATTTCAACTTTTAACTATTTAAATTTTCAGCTTTTTCCTTTTAACCCTTAGATGCACACGTGGAGTCATAAATGACCCCACGGGTTGTTTTTCTTCAAAATCTTTAAAATGAAAAGTTGTAATATATTCATATTCCAGGTACTCCTCATAAAATATGTTTGTAACATGAAGCCATTTCTATTTTTATTTATTTTTTCATTAATTAAAAAAAAAAGCAGTTTTTGTATCACTACCCCACTCTTCCACAAGTGGGGTCGAAAATGACCCCAAGCAGTTCCTATGGAATCTTCTATGAAACCTTCATTGTTAGCACGAAATAAAGAGGGTCTCGTACATTTACGAGCATTTAATTTCCTGGATTTAATGATTTAAAAGTTTAATAGGTCTTTGAACTTGATAATAAAATTGAGTCCATTATTAGCAAAAAGAATTTTAAAAAGAGCAAAACAAATGCTTAATAAATAACAATTGTTTGAAACTTAAGCTTTGTAATTGTAGCAGATTTCATTATGTCTGTAATTTTTTATTTAGCCCCACAGTAGTAAAAGCCATAAATGGGAGTTCGATTTATTACTAGTATTTTACACAGCATTCAGCTATAGTAACATGTTTTGCATTTTCCTACTCACTGAACAGCTGCACTGTCTTAAGAAATTAATAACCAAACATTTCTCAGTAACCAATAACTAGATGGAACAGCACAGTATCTAAGAGAGAGATCAGACAGTGTTTGAGCTAAAGAAGCTGTGTGTTTCTTTTGGGGGCTTTTTGCACACTGATCCACCACCGTTTTCCTATAGTACAAGGCATATCTGGTAACATTACCGTAAACGTGACCAGTAGGGTCAGGTTCAGATCAGAAAACCGTTTCAGCTGCAGGCATCTACTGCTGTAATTTAAACAATCACCTCATACGCCTCATGCTTTACACCCCTATAAGGTGAGCTTGTTACACTGCACATGAATATTACGTGACATGGCATGACTAGCTCATGTTCAAACATTTAAGATACTGTTCAGCCATTTTGTTTACTGGGTAGTGCATAATGGCCGAGTTACCTGAGTGGGAATCCAGTAAAGCCAAATAAAGAATAATTTTTTTAAAGATAAGGTACCTTTATTAGTCCCACAAGGGGAAATTTCATGTTAATTAATTACAAATACCTTATAGGAAAACCTAAGAAAAGGTTGCAGAAGTACAGAAAAAAACTGCCGTGTACGTTACAGTATGTAAATTCAAAAACTGTAGAGAGAGAATGGAGGAATGAAAACAGAATAAGAAAAGATGAACTTTATTGAGTAGAATATAGGCAGTAAGAGTTTAGTAATTAACTTTTAATTATTTTTGCCAAAGACAATGACAGTAAATTAACCCAGTTCTACCTGCTAGCTAAAGATGTTATGCTTCTCCCCATTAAGGACAAGTAAAAGCGCTATACAAATACAGGCCATTTACCATTTATACCGTTTAGGGCAACTATAGAAAGTTACTAAAATAATCATTGATGAAAAATTATCAAACTTTCAGTATTTAGCTTTGTCATAGTTTTCGATTCTTTGGTATCCTTTTGTCCTCCACGTTCTCAAACACCAGGGAGAGAAAAGGCCGCAACTGACGAAAGACCGCGAAGACTAGACGCTAGGCGGTGCAATCTGCTCCTCCCTCTTTTTAAACGAGCAAATAGGAGCTGCTCACATTAAAAACTTTATTTAAAAAGTAATTTTACACCTGATACAAACATTTTAAAAGTCAAACAATACACACGTTTAAAAGAAAAAAATTATTTTTAAGAGGTTTTTTAAGCATAGGGATGGTTAATATGTTTAGAAAATTAATATATAATATTTGTCAAATAATTGTCACCCAAATCAACATCATAATAAAATATAATTAATAAAATATATAATAATGATGATAAGAATAATAATAATAACAACAGAAACAGTTTACCTAAAAGCTCTTCTAACATTAGACTGCTTTTGAAAAGTTTCAATAGTGTCAATGCACCACAAGGGAGTTACACAGTTGAAGTGTGACTGCTTGAAAGACCCCATTCCCTCTCCTACAGCCTGAGTGTCATCACGATCTTTCTTGTCAAAAATGACCCCACGGGTTGTTTTTCTTCAAAATATTTAAAATGAAAAGTTGTAATATATTCATATTCCAGGTACTCCTCATAAAATATGTTTGTAACATGAAGCCATTTCTATTTTTATTTATTTTTTCATTAATTAAAAAAAAAAGCAGTTTTTTTTATCACTACCCCACTCTTCCACAAGTGGGGTCGAAAATGACCCCAAGCAGTTCCTATGGAATCTTCTATGAAACCTTCATTGTTAGCACGAAATAAAGAGGGTCTCGTACATTTACGAGCATTTAATTTCCTGGATTTAATGATTTAAAAGTTTAATAGGTCTTTGAACTTGATAATAAAATTGAGTCCATTATTAGC
The DNA here is from genome assembly GCF_057381845.1 of Rhamphochromis longiceps. NCBI lineage: Eukaryota > Metazoa > Chordata > Actinopteri > Cichliformes > Cichlidae > Rhamphochromis > Rhamphochromis longiceps. Next base: position 1,745,727 of record NC_140573.1, read on the forward strand.
AAAAAGAATTTTAAAAAGAGCAAAACAAATGCTTAATAAATAACAATTGTTTGAAACTTAAGCTTTGTAATTGTAGCAGATTTCATTATGTCTGTAATTTTTTATTTAGCCCCACAGTAGTAAAAGCCATAAATGGGAGTTCGATTTATTACTAGTATTTTACACAGCATTCAGCTATAGTAACATGTTTTGCATTTTCCTACTCACTGAACAGCTGCACTGTCTTAAGAAATTAATAACCAAACATTTCTCAGTAACCAATAACTAGATGGAACAGCACAGTATCTAAGAGAGAGATCAGACAGTGTTTGAGCTAAAGAAGCTGTGTGTTTCTTTTGGGGGCTTTTTGCACACTGATCCACCACCGTTTTCCTATAGTACAAGGCATATCTGGTAACATTACCGTAAACGTGACCAGTAGGGTCAGGTTCAGATCAGAAAACCGTTTCAGCTGCAGGCATCTACTGCTGTAATTTAAACAATCACCTCATACGCCTCATGCTTTACACCCCTATAAGGTGAGCTTGTTACACTGCACATGAATATTACGTGACATGGCATGACTAGCTCATGTTCAAACATTTAAGATACTGTTCAGCCATTTTGTTTACTGGGTAGTGCATAATGGCCGAGTTACCTGAGTGGGAATCCAGTAAAGCCAAATAAAGAATAATTTTTTTAAAGATAAGGTACCTTTATTAGTCCCACAAGGGGAAATTTCATGTTAATTAATTACAAATACCTTATAGGAAAACCTAAGAAAAGGTTGCAGAAGTACAGAAAAAAACTGCCGTGTACGTTACAGTATGTAAATTCAAAAACTGTAGAGAGAGAATGGAGGAATGAAAACAGAATAAGAAAAGATGAACTTTATTGAGTAGAATATAGGCAGTAAGAGTTTAGTAATTAACTTTTAATTATTTTTGCCAAAGACAATGACAGTAAATTAACCCAGTTCTACCTGCTAGCTAAAGATGTTATGCTTCTCCCCATTAAGGACAAGTAAAAGCGCTATACAAATACAGGCCAAAAGTCAAGAAAACGCACAACTGAGTCAAGCAAACGCACAACTGAGTCAAGAAAACGCACAACTGAGTCAAGCAAACGCACAACTCAGTCAAGCAAACGCACAACTCAGTCAAGCAAACGCACAACTGAGTCAAGCAAACGCACAACTGAGTCAAGCAAACGCACAACTCAGTCAAGAAAACGCACAACTGAGTCAAGAAAACGCACAACTGAGTCAAGAAAACGCACAACTGAGTCAAGCAAGTGAGTGCAACGATGTCACAGAGGTTTTAGGGCAGCATCAACTCCAGCAGATATATTTGTCACTCTGGAGCACATTTTAGGAAAATAACAAGAAGTAAATGAAGGAAACCGACAGAAGCAGACAGGATAAGACGAGCGTCGTATCTGAGACAATAACCAGGGCCGGACCGTTTCTGACAGCTGCATCGTTTTTATTGTGCAACAACACGGCAGCAGAGGACGATTTGATTTTGTCTTGGGAATAAATCACTACTGGAAATCACAGGACTCAGATCAACACACGTCTGCTCTCCAGAACCAGGACGACATGCTGAGATCACGGTGGGCGACAAATGTTCATCAGCAGAACGATGAGACAGAAACACAGAAGAGCCGTTTGGAAAGGCAGGAGGTACAGTGCTAACAGGCTGCAAGAAATATAAATACAGACTCACGTCTGTCTCTGTCAGCACTTATCATTCAAAAGATACGACACACGTGTGCAAAGAAGTGTCCAGGTTCATCCTGACCATCAACCTTTCTGACTGAAGGGCATTTCTGCCAGCAGGACTTCAGATATAAGCAGTGACAATAACACTATCAGTCATGGTCTGGCATTCCCAGAGCACAAAGCTCAGCAGGACATAAACAGTGTGGAGTCATCAACATCATCAACAGAAGGCAGAAGAGCTTTGAATGTCCTTCAAGAAGTCTGGAGAAGTGTTCCTGCAGGTCCTCACAGAGACGCCAGAGAGCTGCTCAGCGAGTTCAGAGTGAGCTGAAGGATGATGGTCAGACCATAACATTCCTCCAAAAGTGCCTTCATGGACCTGCAGCCGAGAAACCGATGCAAAGTGTTTATGCAGGTGAGAGAAGTTCACCTGAGGGCTCTTATTCAGTGTGCATGCCGAGCGCTGAGAGACGGAGGTTGTGCTGCAGGCAGACGTTTGGACGGCGACTCAGACTTCTCTTCTAGACGTCGTCAAATATTTGTCTACGAGATGACGACGAGACAGGTACCGTCCTCCTGAGTGCACAAAAACACACAAGTGAACACAGCAGCACACAAATCCACACGTCTGTGGACACGTCAGGACAATCTATGATCTTCTAACACAAAAACAAACAGTGTTCACTAAAGTAAACACACAGAGCAGTAGCAGATTTTTTTAATGTGTTTTATTTATTTTCATTTGCTGCTAACTGCCTTGTTTTCATTTGTAGTTTTTGTAGTAGGAAGAACTACAAAATCCACAAATAAACAAAGTGCAGTTAACAAATGTAGTGCTCTCCACTATGTGAACCCCTCAGCTGAATTTTTAGGTTTTTCAGTTCAAGCCAATGAAATGAAATCCAAAAATTCAACCCAACAATCAAATGATCCCCTATGAGCAAGCACTCTGGCAACGGTGGAGAGGAAAAACTCCCTTTTAACAGGAAGAAACCTCTGGCAGAACCAGGCTCAGGGAGGGGCGGTCTTCTGCCATGACTGGTTGGGAGGTGAGGGGCAAAATAAAATCAAACATAAAGGAGAGCACAGGTCGGTGGACTGTGGCTCGAGTTCAAAAGATGCTCGAATCCCGCCTGAGGTGGTATGGACACGTGATTCGAAGCGATGAGAACTCAGCAAAAACGACTATTAAGGATCGACCCAGACGGACGCCGGCCTCGAGGCAGACCGAAAAAACGGTGGATGGACAAAATCAAGGAAGACATCAACGCGTCACCTGAGGACGCCTTGGACAGAACCAAACGGAGAAACCTTTGCTGAGGAGCGGACCCTGCACCAGCGGGAACAACGCCAGGATGAAGGTGGACTGTGGCTGGAAAACATCATTACTGTTTTTAAAGGGTAACTGGTCCACATCCACAATTACAGCTGTAATTGTGGATGTGGACCACAGTCCACAATTGTCGATGGGACGTGTGCATGCAAGCACACGCAAGCCATCCCCGCTCTGTGGGGTCATGACAATAATCACGACCCCACAGAGCGGGACATTCGCTTCAGCCGAAAATCTTAGAGGCGACCCAGAAAGCTGCAGGAAGAGCAATGAACCCTCCGACATTTGTGAGTTCTTCGTTCCTTTCCCTGAGTTGTCTGATCTCTTCACAGAGTCGTCTTCTCTCTTGCCTCAGTTCTTCGTTCTGTTGCCTGAGGCGTGTGATCACTTGCCCAAGTTCTATGTTTTCTCGAGTGACTTGTGCGTTGTCTCTATTGAGTTGAATGATCTCTTGCCTGTGATGTCTGTTTTCTTCCGTGAGGCGTGTGATCACTTGCCCAAGTTCTATGTTTTCTCGATTGACTTGTGCGTTTTCTTGATTGATTTGAATGATCTCTTGCCTGTGATGTCTGTTTTCTTCCGTGAGGCGTGTGTTTAATGCAGCGATGTCTAAGTTTTGACTAACAACAATTTGTAGAATTTCAACTGCCGTACGCTGCACTGGGTCTGACTGATCTCTGCTTCCAGATGGATTATTCGACGTTCCCTGTGACATTTCTTTGGAGGTTTAAAGCTCAAAAAAGTTAAATCTCTGAATGATTTAAATGCAAAGGTCAGCTTTGTCTAAGGTCAGCTTTGTCTAAAACAACTGGCTCTTTCTGATGTAAACTGTTAAACGACCTCCTCTATTTATAGACTTGGTGGGTGTGGCAGAGAATGTGATGTCCCTGTGACATCACGATGATCCTTTGATCTTCTTTTTTTTTTTTTTTTTTTTTTTTTTTTTTTTTTTTTTTTGCCTGTCCCGTTTGGCTCTTTTGCATCAGAATTGTTGTCTAAAGGCAAAGAAAGATGCCCAACGGATTTACTTTACCAAACTGACCATCCCAGCCTTGCCGTAATGGTCCATTTGATTCACCTTTTATTGTTTATTTTATTTTCACTTAATGAATACGGGACAGACTTGACTGGGGGAAAGAAGGGGAGAAAGAAAGAGGGAAAGAGAAACAGCTGAGAAGAGGGACGGGGGAGAAGGGCAAAAGACAAAAACCAACAGAATGAGCAGAAAAAAAAATGCATATATCAATCACCTGGATCACCTGCTGAGAAAGAAAAAAGAAAACAAGCAGAAGAGAACAAGAGCAATAGAATAAACAACATCACAATGATATACGGGAATATGACAGTAAATACTAAATGTTAAACATTATTGTGCAGCACATAAGATCAACAGAACACAGTGTGCTTTGAGGTAGGAGCCAAAAAGGGTGTAGTTTGTGGGTGTGATCGCCCGTGTGTACACCTGTGAGCATGGACGTGCTTGTTTTTTTAAAAGGTTCCTTCATGTAACGATCTGCTAGAGGGTGTGGGGGGGCCACAGCCCCGTCCTCCAGGGCGTGAAGCAGGTGTGGAGGAGATCAAAACTCCAGACATCCAGAGGCCCCCAGAACACAAGAGACCAAGGAAGACCAACAGAGGGGCAGCCGCGCCACTGTCCCAGAAAGAGCTGAGGAGAGTCCCAGATGAGGGCTCACTCAGCAGCCGCGGAGCAGAAGCCAGGGGGAGTTGCAGTGACGCGCCCGTGAGCTCCGCCGGCAGCCAGCTGTGCCTGAGTGACCGAGCCCCAGGCCGAGAGGACGGGGGCACCCCACCTCCGAAGTGGCCCGAGCGAGCCCCAGGCTCCAGGCCCCGATAAGCGGCCGCCAAGGAATGAGCCGGTGTGTACCTGGACGCCCATCCCCGGACACAAAGAACCACCAACGCACCGATGTCTGAGGGGGTCCGCCACTGGCAGGGGAAGTGGTGGTAGGGGGAGATAGGCCTCCAAACCTTGGAGGGCCTGAGATGTCCCCAGAGAGGTGGCGTCTGATACCCAACCTGACATATAGACACAGACATACAGGCACACACAGATACAAACATCCATTCCCACCCTCATGCTCTCATATGCACTTACTCCACACTCAACCAACGTGGAGACAGACATAAAGAGACGTTGTACACACGATCACACTCCCCAAGCGTACTCTACAAACCGGGTCTAGGTGCCCCCGCCCCTGGAGGGGGGAACTGCACCCAGACCCAGGTGGTGTTTCCCTTTTCCCTGCGGTGGGGGGAGGCAGATCGCCCCGACTCCGCAGCAGCAGGAAGGCTCCACACTCCAGACCGCAGTCGGACAGCCAACTCCTCCTCCTAGTCCTAGCCCCCCTGCTCCAGCAGGTCGCAGAGAACGGGGGTGAGAGAAGACTCCAAACCTCCCTCCACCCGCTCATTGTAATGTTGATGCATGTGTGTTCATTGTGATGTCACCGTGACGTCACAATGATCGTTCGAGAAGATCAAAGGATCAAAGGAGCGCTGTGGATCATTCTGAGCATGCTCAGATCAATGAACGGTCATTGTGACGTCATTGTGACGTCACGGCGACATCACATTCTCTGCTACACTCACTAAGTCCTTAAATAGAGGAGGTCCTTTAACAGTTTAGACAAAGCTGACCTTAGACAAAGCTGACCTTTGCATTTAAATCATTCAGAGATTTAACTTTTTTGACACTTTTGAGCTTTAAACCTTTAAAGAAATGTCACAGGGAAACGGTGATCAGTTAGACCCACTGCAGCGTACGATAGAGGAACTCAGGGAAGAACACGTACAACTCAGTGAAACGTGCATAGAATTCAGTCAATATATCGGACAAGTCAGTGGAGAAAACACACAACTCAGTCAAGCAAACGCACAACTCAGTCAAACAAACGCACAACTCAGTGAAAACTACATACAACTCTATCAAGAAAACACACAACTCGGGCAAGGAAACGCACAATTGAGGCAAGAGATGGCAGAACTCAGACAAACTGTGGAAAATCTTCAGCGCCCAGCGGTACATGAACAAGAGACAACAGAAAGAGAATCGCCTGGTTCGTGGGGTCTAAACCTACTTAAAGTAGGTTTAACTGCTGCCGGATGTGTCATTGCTCTTCCTGCAGCTTTCTGGGTCGCCTCTAAGATTTTCGGCTGAAGCGAATGTCCCGCTCTGTGGGGTCGTGATTATTGTCATCATGTACTCATATATGTAAGCATTGAGCCAAATGTAATAATTCTAACATATTAAACAAACAATATTTGTCTCTTATGTATAATACATCTGTAGATACACTGTCACAGATACTTGTCTTTGAGTGAAGATTTAAGGTGATAGGAAATATAAATAACTGCAACTTGAATCTCTGACCCAGAGTTCAAGCTCACTGCTGTAATATATATATATATATATATCATAATAATCTGACAATACATATAATATTGGCCATATTATATTTACATTACCACAGTGAGATGACTTTAGTCCCATGATTTTGGCCCGATCCGCCATTTTGGGGGTCGAAACAAAGCGCAAGCGAAAAAGGAGCGAAGGCACACACAACAGCCATGGTTCGTTCTTGCTGTGTGGTCGGCTGCAATGTTCGATCGCACGACCGGCAAGAGAATAAGCTTGAAAAGGGTTTGTCTTTTCATTCTTCCCCAACCTGGAAGCAACATGAGGCAGCTCGTGTATCGATGTTACCAAACGAAGGCGTCCAGCCTGGATAGCAGCTGTGAGACGAGCTGATATCCAGTTCTCTTCCATCTCCAAATATCTGTTGGTGCTCCGGACATTTTCATTCCGGTAAGTTCTAAATATGTTCATATCACTCTTTATAGCCTATTAGTTTTATTTTCTATGCGCTCTGAGCTCATAGCAAATTAGAACAAACATCCTACTGAGTGATTTTGCAGAACTACCTTCTATTTATAGAGTTGCTAATTATTTGGCATTATTGCAGCAAACCAGCCCATGAAATGGATGAAACATCGTGACTGAGTTCCAGCGCTACACGAGGGACCTGCTTCAAACATACCACCATGCCAATCAGATTACTTCTTCCATGTGAGGGTGAAGAGGTGACCCTTCTGGATAAGATGGTGAAGGTTTGCTGCGTTTAGTGAACAGTGATAATAAAACCAGGGAAAATGAAAGCTGCTCCTGTTAAATATTCTTTAGTCTTTTGCTGTATAAATAGCTGTATTTTTTCAAAAGACACAGTAAATAAAGTAATGTTAGTAGTGGGTGATATCATGTAAACACTGTCATGATTTTGTGTAAACATTTTGTCATTTGTAAACTATAAATGACATCATCATTGTAACTGATGTGATGTTCTATGAAGTGGTTTTAATTTAAAAAAAAGAGGCAAAAATTAGTTTGTTTCTTTATTCAACTTTTGAACAGCAGGACTCAGTCAGTACATATTCAGTAAATGCAAATTATTTACACGGCAGTGCACTACAGGCATAAATCTAGACCCCTAGATAAAACATGATGGCATTATAGCAGTGACGACTCCTCCACAGTAGCAGGTGGGGTTTTTCTTTTTTGAGGACGGCTCCTTTTACCTGTCACTACAGATGGTCTGTGTATGTTTTGATCAAGAGCCTTTTTTGGGCAGCTGAAGAGGAGAAGTCTATCTTATGGCCAACCTCTGGCTGTATCTTGGTCACATTACCCAGCAAAACCCAGTATGCAGGTTCATCTGTAACAGTCCTTGTGCCACGGATCAACACTGTTGCTTCTACTTTAAACAGAAGAGCAGTGACGTGGGTCCAGGTCTCCGCGACTCCGGCCTTGCAGGTGCAGCGGGCGGCTTCAACCTTCCCTGTGATGCTCACAGTGACCCATGGCTGCAATGCTGGTTCATTCAGTCTTTGAGAGTGCAGGACCTGAAACACACACAGACAAAGTTCATTTAAAGACAAGAACTATGAGCCAAGGCCGACACAAATGTGTTTAATCTACTTTATCATAAATGTAACAAAGTGTTTAGAAAGTTAGCACATACATGTCATTTTTCATTTCTTTATGTGTCCATCGCTGCAGGTTATAGTGTAAATCTGCCTGTTCTCTGTCAGAAACCTGCCTGCAGAAAATGAACCTAAAGTATGTAATGCAAGGATGCCATCACTGTAGAGATGGAGAAAGCATAAAGTGACAATTATGAACCACTTAATATGATAAGGAGATTCTGCAGGTCATTAATCAATGTATAAAACTAAAATAAAATGTATTTTTAGTGACTCAAGATACAAATATTGACGCAAGATGTATAATTAGAATTATTTATAATAAACATTAATAAATCATTGCAATTTCTTTAACCATAAAGAATAACTAAATCCTTCAGGACAGTGTCTCATCAATGCACTGAACTCACTATGTTATCCCTCTAACAGCCTCCACATGTTCTCACTGTAATTTCCCCTCATGAATGAATTTATGCTGCACTAATGTGAATGTTCGGATGGAAATCAAACGCATTTCACTCGCAGTACTCGAGCTGACTTACCTTTGTTTGAATGACGACTTGTACGCGCTGACTCCACAGATAAGGTACGAGAATATGTCAGGCTACGTCAATAGCGGTTGGTCTTCAGGGTTTTTACTCCACGGCCGTATTTCATACGGGTCCACATTTCCAATGCAGGCTATTTTCTGCAAGTACCGCCGCTTCGCCTCTGAACGAAATCGGTCTCTATACAGTCCGTTCTCTTTTGAGCTGCTTTTAAGCATCTTGTAATCGTCGTTCCAACACAGTGTGTTTGTTTTGACTCGTAGACCCCGAAAATGCCGCTGCGCTCCCACAATGCATTTAATTAATCCAGGACAAACTGAAAGCACAAAGGTGTCTGTATGTCTGCGTCTCCTAATACTCAAATCTAAACCAAAGATGGAGGGCTCACTGTTCCTTCTGAAATGAAAGTGTCGTGTAAGTATTAGGTATTTTATTCTACTCACTTTAAAGTGTTTATTAAAACTGAGAAACTGGGACTTTTCCCGACTCTGGACTCTTTCGATGCACATTTTGACAAAATGTGACGAAAGAGAGCCGAGTTTCCTGTTGTTTTAGTTTCATGTTTGTAATTTCAGCTCTCTGGTTAACTTACAGCACCAGCAGTACTTGATTAGGTTTAGCAGTAAGTCCCACAACAAACCTGTGGCTTTGCAGTGTCAGAGCAGACACTGTTGCCCAAACACTGCAGGACTCAAAGTCTACTGGACAGAAACATACAGGAGATACCTGCTCACTAAAATGTGACAATAAGAGTCACGGCTCTGGGTCAGTGTTTTGAGTTCTCGTGTTTGGTTTAATGTTGATTGTATTCTTATTCGGATGCATTGTTGACCATTATTACAGGTTTCTGCTTATTCACGTTTAAGGATTTGTTCCTTGGTTGTGTCTCATGTTTTTATAGTTCGAGTTTCATGTGTTATATTCTGTCTGCGTCCTTGTTTAGTGGTTTCTTGTTTCCTGTTTTATTGTGAAGGTCTGTGTCTCATGTGATTCAGCTCTGCTGCTCCCCTGTCTGGTTAGTCCAGTTTCTCCCAGCTGTGTCTCCCTCCTGTTGCTCACTCCCTGGTTACCACCCTGTGTATATTGGCCCTGTGTTTTCCTCAGATCCTGCCTGTGTGCTCCTGTTTCTGTTTCGTGGCAGCAATAAAAGCTGTGGTTTTCAGTCACATTTCCCTCAGAGTCCTGCATTTGGATCCACATCTGCACCTGCCCGCACACACAGCCCTGACAGTAAGACTTTATTCGTACCATGACATGTTCCAAACATTGGACTGGTGTCAGCACATATCTAACTTTTCAGGTTTTCTGTTTTTCACGCACCTTAGAAGATTAGGTGCTAGGACTCTGATTTTACAAGCACACACCAGATTGTTATGTCGACATCTTCAGGCTTATTTGTTTAATTTTGATTGAATCCTTTCCAGAGAAAATGAAACTGAGATAAAGAACGCTCAGTTCAGCTTTTGGCTTGTCAGATACAGACCTCGCGTCGACTACAGTATCCAAACTCTTTGCTTTTACTGCTCCAGGTACATCATCTTGTCCTACTGGAGATGTCTCGGGTGGTAGTAAAATTAACTATTCATGTAGCACTTTTTTACACAATGTTTAACAGTTTGGATTTTAAAAAGTGCATATTTATATGTGCAGATGCAAACCTTCATTCATTACTACCCACTCCTGCACACATACAAGGCCGATGGGCAAAAGATTCAAGAGAAGCTGAACCATGGAAATGAGTTTTGAAGCTGCAGCAAGCTGCTCCAAAGTTTAGACACGACAGCCTCTGGAGCGTGATCACCTCTGGTTTAAAAAAAGACAGTGGCTCAGTGCAGAGACCCTGATCAGATCATCAGAGAGGCCAGCTGCAGTCAGAAGGGCTCATTAGCTGTACACAGAGCAGCATGTCAGGCCTCATCAATACGACTTTTAAATGAAGGAAATAAAATGATAGTATTTCAATCAGTACAGAGGCCTTTTCTCTGCATGAACATCGTCTCCATCTTTTATCAGCAGCACTAAATCAAGCACACAGTGTTTTATTCACTGGTGTTTGTTTATTGTGGGACAATACTATGAGTCTGCAACAAAGACCGGACTGACACAACATTTACACCTTATTTGTCGCTGCTGTTATCTTATGAGTGATAAGCAACAGATAAGGAGCACATAAAGCAGCAGGCAGGCCATTTATGACTTTTTCCACCACGTTCTTCTTTCACAAGTTACAAATCTAGTTTATCATCATTAGAAACAGCTTGTCTTTCAGCACAATTATGATATAAATGACTGGACATTCAACGACATTTGAAACAAGCAGAACACATCACTGCTTAGCACAGTTTGAGAAATACCGTGGACACATGTGTGAGGAAATCAAACCTTCTTGACTTGACGATTAAAACAAACCACAACGCCGATTCTACAGACGTTCACATGCTGTGTGAAATGGAAATGAAAAATAAACCCGTTTTATTTACAATGGAAGACATGTCGAATGTTTATGTCCCATTTTAACAAGATCACAGGGTCATTTGGAATTTGCTGGAAGGAAAACATCTTTAAAAGTTGTTACAAGGCCACGTTTACCAGTGCGTAGCGTTCTTTTAACAGCAGTCAGGAAACATCTGTGAACTGATTTGATGAGTCTGATTCAGATCAGCACACAGGCCCTTCTGCTGTGAGGCCCAGTTCACATTGTCCTGCTGAAATGCACCAATCAGGAGCATGAAGTGCAATGATTTCTTTCTACGTGGTGGGACGAATATTCAGCGTCTTTAATGACTGAAAAACAAGAAACAGGTGCAGAAAGGTTTTGTGGTGTTTTTTACTCATGTACATCAGCTGTGTCGTACTTTCTAAAATATCGCCTTAAAACTCTTTGCACCCGTTATGTGAATTTATAATGTTCACAACCGATGTGGTCATTGGTTGTGAACTTAAACAACCAACGGCGACTCTTCAGTTTTGTCTCCTGATAGAAATAAGGCCCAAAGAGTGGAAAGTGATTGTAATTTAGAGGGTTTTGACCACTGTACTGTGGCTGATCATTCAGCATGATGTGGCATAACAAAGACTGGACTGAGCCATGTTGGTCATGCACACATTCATGAAGAAAAACGGTTTCATTGTAATTTCTAACCCAGTTTATAATGACTCTCCATCCCTGCTGACTTAAAGCTGCACACATGTGAACATGTTTAACTTTAATGCCACAGTGTGGGCGTGGTTTAACTTTTTAGATACTGACAAACCTGCTTCCTGCAGCACACACACCAGTTCCACAACGGCACAAACAACCTTTAAAGCCGTGTCCCCTCCTAACATGCTACTTGAGTTTTATCCTATCCTGTTTGTGCTGTCCACATCCTCGAGCTACTAAAAGTTGCAGGTTATCAGTGAGAACAAAGGTCAAGGGTACGTCAGACATCCAGCATTTGTAATCCTACTTGAAAGAATGACATCATCGTCACTGCTGTTAATAATTACAGTTGTGATAAGTGGGAGAGATGGTATTTATTGGTGGCACGAGCGTCTGAGACCCCAGTTGATTTCCAGGATCTGGAGCAGGAGGAAGAGACGGCGGAAGCTTCGACACAGACTGGGACGCTCTCAGGTATGTAGGACGAGCTGCTCTGCATATACGTACGTGTTGGAAAGTAAAGAGGGAGCTGTGGGGAAGTGAGGACTGCTAACACTCAAACCAAACTTCTCTGGTGTTTCTTCAACCTGACAATCTCACCCTCTGGGACGACGCACGCTCTGACCTGCCTTATGTGCTCTGTCTTGTATTTGGGGGTCTGGACCTTTGCTGTTTTCTGTTAATGTGCTTTGATAAGTGATGTTCAAAGGAAGGACGGGATCCTTTTGCTAACCTGATGTGATTAATGGACCTCAGAGCCACACAGAGAGGAAGCAGCAAAGGAGATGATGATGCGCCCGGCAGCTCAGCAGTACGTAGTGACCAGGCCGCTGTACTCGGAGGAGTCCTTCGCTCAGGACCATGAAAAGATCTACAGGCACCGCAAAACTATGCTGGACCACATCAAGCAATATTTCACGTAAGCAACATGTCAGACTGTTTGCTGTGTTTTCTGTTTGGTTCCTGTGATCACTGGATGCAAACCTACGTTCCAAACGACGACTCTGCAAAGGTTTGATGAACTGTGGTGATTCAGCAGCAGCTGCTCTCATTTCCATCAACAAAGGTTCAAGCTTGTTTGGCTCAGTTTACACAGGTTAGGTTTATAGTGATTAAGGTCTGACGAGACACTTTACCTGATACAAAAACATTATGTGTTATGTAAGACAAGTATTAAGTTTAATTTTGAGATTGAATTCAATTCAAATGTATTTGTATAGCACAGCAACAACAGTCGCCTCAAGGCGCTTCATCTCTATTAGATTAAAGTCAACATTTTGAGATTAAACATGAAATAGTATTTTGAGGGAAACGGTGGGAATGTGGAGACTCGCAGCTCCTCTAACATCTACAAAATGTCTTGTGAAAGAACTTGATCAGCTGTCTTATCGTGTCTTGTGTTACAACATGCATCTTCTTTATTGCACGAGGGTGTAACCACCACTATCATCGGTCCACTGTCACCTGTTTCGTTTTCTTCCAAGTTTGTGTGTTTTTCCCTTCCGAGCTTTTTCCTGCGCCATCACCACACAGTGTTCATGTGCTAACAGAGACGTGCGATTTCACTCTCAGTGATACTGTCTACAGTATACATTTTGCCGAGGGTGGAGGGCAGCTTGTCTTGAAACAACCACATTTCACCATTTTATCTCAAAATAGATTTTCATCTTTAAACTCGAAATGATCACTAATCTTTTTTCTTAATGTGGCCCTAATCCTGCTGTTTGCTGTGTTTGTCTATCTTTATATTAATGGTGCTTTAATGCTTTGATACTCAGCGTGACGTTAGACTACACAGGTACACAATATCAATTTTACTGTAGTTTCAAGTCTGAACATTTTTGAAAAATCCAGATTCTTATTATTTTGACCCTACACGCACACGCACAGGCAGCGTTAGTCCAGTTTCATCACCGACACCGGATTGGCTAATCGAGCCTCTTACCGCAGCCGGGCCCTCCCCTCTGTGCGCACACACGAGAGGCGAGAAAGTTGAGCAGAAAAGCAAAGAGAGAAAAACTAAGTAAAAATAGATAAAGCAGAATGTGTGAGATTACCGGACATGTCAGCTGTCGGTGCTGCTGCACCAGCAACACGCAGCAACACGCAGCCTCTGGTTGACAGCACGAGTTTTAAACAGAGTTACATCCGTACATGATGCATCCATGACAGTCTCTCTCTCCCTTTATATAGAAATACATTATGTGTTTATTGGGTGATCACGTCGGGCCAGTCGGACCAAATATGTCACGGTCGATGTTTTTGTCCCAGTCCAGCCGCGACGCAGATCAGCACTCGTCTGACATTAAGATTGTCACTGATGTCTAAAACGTTAAAAATGAGATGTAGCGGGTGTTTTGGTGAAACGCTGGCAGGCCTGTGCTTTCTACAGGATAATGTGGGTGTAACTATGTGGATGGATTTATCTTAAGACAGCGCAGATCTAAATAAAAATAATGTGTTCACTTTATATAGTTATTAGTATTTCTGTGATATTAACTAATTCAAAAGTCGTAATTGGGCAGGGTGGAGCTCATTGAAGACGTTTCTCCTGCTGTGCAGAATATATTTTTCATATCTTTAAAAAGAACAAACAAACGCAGGACTTAAACTGATCGATGTTTGTACACTTTAATCAGTTTAAATAATCTTGTGAAGCATAAATGTAAAAAGTGGTTACTCTGGTTTTGGTTCATTATCGTTTCAGATGTGACGCGAAACGAGCCAAGAGCACGGCTCTGTCTCTTCTCCCAGTCATCGGCTGGATGAAAGCGTACCGATTCAAAGAATGGCTGCTGGGTGACATCGTGTCCGGTGTCAGCACTGGACTGGTGGCTGTGCTGCAAGGTGAGTATCACAGAAAGTTACAGCCTCTGAACTCTGTGAAGTAATGATAACAATAATGACTGTGCAGCTTGGGCCCTATCTGACTAACTGTGATAACCTGTGATAACAGACAGCTGTGAGAACCTCTGCGCTCTTATCTGAGCTGTTTAAACAATAGTGAGTGTGCTTAACAGCAGCTTGGAAATGAGGAAATAACCATTTCATCGCTTGATGATTTTGCTCATTTTAATGGAGACACAATATCATCTAAAACGTTCAGAAAAAGGAAAACATTAAATTTATAGATCAATTTGCATGTTGGTGCAGCCCTTTGAAACCTTTAGCAGCTTTCTTTTAATTGGCTGCTCCTCAGCAGCAGGTGAGTGGAGGTGACATCGTAACAGTATAGATGTAAAAAGAAATTAGGAGGACGGGTTCTTTAACCTTTGTGTACTTTACTTACTTATTGAGAGCCCAGAGATTTACTCAACTGGTGTTTCTGTCTTGCAGGGCTGGCCTACTGTTTGTTGGCCTCTCTGCCACCCTGGTATGGGCTCTTCTCCGCCTTCTTCCCTGTTATCATCTACTTTTTCCTCGGCACCTCCAGACACATCTCAGTGGGTAAGGCCATCGTCCATTTCTATGTAGCTGCTCTCTAAATGTTAGAGTGTAAGTATATCTGCCATCCTCCTGTCTCCCCGAAGGTCCGTTTCCAGTGCTCTGTCTGATGATTGGCTCGGCGGTCACCAGGCTGGTCCCAGACGAGGGGCCGGCGTTCAACATCACGGGGTTTGAAGGCCTGACCAGAGACGAGCAGAGAGTGCTGGTGGCCTCTTCTGTCACCTTCCTTGCCGGCGTCATGCAGGTGAATCGGCTCGCCACAGCCAATAAGTTGCTCTAGTCGACACTGAGTCACCTTGTCAACAAGCATGCTTTCTGAGGATCAAACACAAACCTGTAGGATCTCAAACATACGTTTGTGATGTGGAAACAACAAAAAGCTTTGTGTCCTTGACAGAAAACAGATGTTGTGTTTCGTCCTTCTTAATAAGGCTCCTTGAGAGCCGTTCATCACAACTTCATTTGTGAGCTCTGGCTTTCAAAGGAGCACACTTCGCTCCATCTTTCCATCAAAAAATACTATTGAGCAGCAAATGTAGCATAATAGTGTTAGCATGAAAACACTGACGGACTGAAAAGTAGGTTGACATTTTAAAAGTCATGAGAATATTGACTGTACTCTCACATTTATCCGTTTAAGGCGAAGGTTAGCTGGACGCACCAAGAAGGCTGTGCTCTTTTTTTGGAATAGGTGAAACAAACCTAAATCCCAGTCAGTGAGCATGAGAGGCGCTCATAGATGGACTTACTACGTTTGGGTTTGTTAGCTTTGGACTGAGGTGGGATAAGATGAGCTCCATACAAGAGCAGTTATTACCTGCAGCGAGAGTCACAGAGCAATGAGGATATATGATCATGTCATATTTGACCTAGAATCTCACTCTTACATTTCACGTCCGCCTTTCTTTCAAGTCTTTAGAGAAAGTGATGGCAGGAACAATAAGCAGCCCAGTTACAGTAGTTAGAAAGTAGTTATGTAATAAACTCAAGTTATTCATGTTACTCCTGCGCAACAATTGTGTAATCAAAGACAGGATCTGTCATGCTACACAAAATCTGATTTTTCACTGCACTACAAACTACAGTTATAAATGAAAAATACAGCATTATTCTCTTGAAAGCAAACTGCCCAGAGAGTGAGCAGGCAGAGGCTCGCACTCCCTCGCTGTTTCCTGCTGTGTGCTCTGACAGCTGTGCTTTAGGGAAAGTTATATGTAAAGTATGATGCTTAGTAGATCACTTCATCAATTATGTGATTTACAGAAAACTGGCAGTTGCTTTTATAACTGTTGAGAGGACTGCAGTTGACAATGTAAACATTCATTGGTCCCACGTGGACTCTTATCGGTACTTTAAGGGTATTTTTGTAATACTAATCACACAGAGAGGTACTTTTACTGTGTTTAGCTATTTATGTTACGGATGTGAAAACCAGATCATGACATATATGCTGCTGTCTGCTAATCAAAGCAGCACATTCAGATGAACAGCTGTTGTTAACCTTGATGTAGTCGTACACAGAGGGACGTCACAGGGTTTTCATTCCTAAAAGAAATTCAAAAAACCGTTTTTCTTTTTCTGGTAACTCGCAGTTTAATAATACACTATTTTGTTTATCATGTTGGGTTTTTCAGCCTCAATGACTGAATCTGTTTGTGACTCCTGTCTCTGGCAGCTTGCGATGGGCGTTCTGCAGGTGGGCTTCGTTGTCATGTACCTTTCCGACACACTTGTGTCAGGTTTCACCACAGCTGCTGCGATCCACATTCTGGTGTCGCAGCTCAAGTTTGTGTTGGGGCTGGAAGTTCCAGGGATCAGCGGGCCTCTGTCACTCATATATGTAAGTACAGGCCAGCTTGAAGCTTGCTCTGTTCATCCAACAGGTTGTTCATCTGCTGGTTTCATTCTTCAGACCTTGGAGATCATCTTTAACAAGATCACCTCCACCAATGTGTGTGATGTGGTGATCTCCATCGTGATCATGGTGGTGGTGTTCATCGTAAAGGAGATAAATGAGCGATTTAAATCCAAGCTGCCTGTGCCGATCCCCATAGAGGTCGTCATGGTGAGCAACACTGCACGACTCCTGACATTTTTGCATCTCTTTGAAGGCTTGTTGGTTCCACAAACAACAACACTGATATTTATTACGCTGGTTTTGGCTCTTCACTGTAACGACTGCACTCAGCAGGTGAATAACACTCATTAAAGTGAGTAATGTTCATTTATGGGCCGGAAAAAGATTTCAGCGAGAGATACCGGTCACAGGTTGACACCTGCAGTTAATAAATGCTCTCTGACTTTTGTATTTAAAAGAGTAAATAGCTGTGAATAATCATTTGTCATTTCTTTCACAGACTGTTATTGCATGTGGAGTTTCATATGCATTCGACTTTAAGACAAGATATGGCATTGATGTTGTTGGTTATATACCAAAAGGGTAAGAATACATCAAGCTCACAGTGAAACCTGTCGATTGTTTTATCTTTGCTGGAAAAGAGTCAGAACATCAGCAGCAGGAGTTATCAATGACAAACTTCCCCTGTAATATTATACTGTGGTTTTAATATCCTGACACTGTGCATAACTCACAAGTACATAAGACGTTTATAAGGTGATAATAGCTAAAAGCTAACAGTTTGTTTTGGAGCCTGTAAAAGTGTGAAATCAGAAAGGCAGTCAAAGAGAGGTCAAACCACTTCCACAACATCATAGTTCTAAAATGCAACATGCAAACTTTACACGTGTTATGTCTCTTAATGCTTTGGCCAAAGTTAAATATGTTTTTGATTTGAGGACCCAAACGCAGACTCGTGGAGGCGAGACAGAAACTCAACAGGTAGCTTTATTGCTGAACATCAGAAAATACAAAAATAACTAAACTTGTAATGGAACTAAACAGGCTTAAATACACAGCACAACGTCCAGAGAAGAGAAAACACACAGTGAACACAGCCGAGACAAGTCAGACATGAACACGAGAGAGAGACACAGAGGACAAAGACACAAGGGGAACCGAATAGTCCGAGAACTAAACAAGAACACTCAGAATAACTACGACCATGAATGACCCTGAACATCAGCCATAATACAAAATATTACCAGAATACAAGAAGGTCAAAATGCTGGGTCACAGTGACCCAGAACCATCAGCCTGTATTTTGAAACAGTAACATAATGTTACGCTTTAGCTAAGGGTTCTGGCTCTGAATTGTTCCTCTTATCACTTGTGGCTGATCCACCTGAGCGTGTCCATGTTTAGAGGCACAATGATCTGACAGACTTGTACCGTTTCAGGTACGAGGCGCCAGTCGCCCCAAACCCGCAGATCTTCCAAGAAACGGCAGTGGAAGCGTTTCCTATAGCCATCGTGGGTTTTGCTGTGGCCTTCTCTGTGGCCAAGGTTTATTCTATAAAACACGATTACACCATAGATGGAAACCAGGTGGGTAACAACTCAGCCACATGTAGGTTAACGTCGCGTCAGGACGTCAGTGTGATTTCTTATCTCTGTGACCCGGCTACAGGAGCTGATAGCCTTTGGAGTCAGCAACATCTTTGGAGCTTCCTTCAGGTCTTTTGCAGCGAGTACGGCTCTTTCTAGGAGTGCAGTTCAGGAGAGCACAGGAGGGAAAACTCAGGTAAACTAAGCTGATCCCGGATCTGTCCATGTCAGGCAGGGTTTTCTGTATTATTGTAGGGTCGACCTTACAGTACAAAGCACCGTGAGGTGACTGTTGTTGTGATTTGGTGCTGTATAAATAAAGCTGTATTGAATAATATTGAAACTGAAGTCCAGTTTCGTGACACAAACGTTTGAAGTATCTTTACAATGAAAATCTTTATAATGAAATCTTTGCTTTTTCACTACAATTCATTTGTTGAATCCCTGGAAAACATTTAAATATGACCAACTGCATGAGATCAGGTCACAGAATCAGTCATTCTCTTCTGTTTATACACGTTCATAGAGACTCTGTGATTAACTGCAAATGAATTGACAGCAGTTCCTGTGACACTGCGGCTCGTCGCTCTGACATACAGTCGCACAAATGCATTAAATTCACAGCGAGTGACCAATAGAAAGGCCAGCCAACAGTGACCTCTAGTGTTTAGAGGAGAAAGTGTATCAATCAACTGATCTGATAAAGTCCTTTTTAAATCAGCACAAACAGAATCTGATTTCCATCATGTTGGTTTTTCAATCCTCTGCCTCTTCTGTTGTTTCCAGGTAGCTGGTTTACTGTCAGCTGTCATAGTGATGATCGTCACATTGGCTATTGGATTCCTACTGGAGCCCCTACCAAAGGTATGTACCCCTCCCTGTGCCTCTGACATGCTGTCTATACTCTGAAAGCCGATCTCTGGCCCTCTGCTTTAACAGTCCGTGCTGGGCGCCGTGATCATCGTCAACCTGAAGGGCAGTCTGATGCAGTTCAGAGAGATCCCATATCTGTGGAGGAGGGACAAAGCCGACTGTGTAAGACCTCACAAACTTTCAGTACTCTTAAAGACCATGTTTATATGTTGTAAGAAAGGACACGTGGCCTCCTTGTTAGTAAACAACATGTTTCTTACCACAACAAGGTGGTGTGGCTGGCTAGCTGCATCGGTGCCTTCTTGCTGGGGCTAGATCTGGGACTGGCTGTCGGCCTCGGTGTGGAGCTGATCAGTGTCATCCTCAGGACTCAGTTGTGAGTATTTGGTGTACAATGTGATCATGTAACTGATTACTGTTGTTCTTTCATCACGCTATTGTCACGAGGTTCAAAGTGATGGCTTTTCTTCTGTCAGCTGTTAGATAAATGACCCCGACAGCGAGTACAAACACGTGACGCTGATTCTTGTAAATGATACAGTAGTTTACATCAAACCTGTCATCGTTGTATCATCATCATTGTGAGCGTGTTAGCATGTCATGTTTGCTTGTTTGCTTCAGTCCTCGCTGCAGTCTGCTGGCCAACATCAGGGGCACCGATATCTACAAAGACCGAAAGGACTACATCAGCGTGAGTTAGCGTGTGGCCCCTCAGGTGGCTTCAGTTTACCTTTCAAATATTTACACAGCTGTTGGGATATTATCTCAGGCATTTGGATTAGTTCTACAGGCCACAACAAAATGTATGGTTTTGTAATTATACAAATTAAAATAATGATCAAACTAGAGGTGAAAACCTGTGACCAGGTCTTTTAAGTAGGCTATTAAAGAATAAAATACAGAGGGTCATGATTTTATGATGAACACAGTGAGTCCTTCCTTACTCTGAATGAATGTTTATGTAAAGGACAAATGCACATTTGTAATGTGCAGAGGCTTTTATTAGAGGCTATGATGCATGTAGAGCAATCAGCTCACTTACAAAATGTACATACTCAGCAAGTTTCATGTGATTTCAAGCTCTATAAGAGTCAGAGAAAGCAGTGGCGATTAAAGGTGCTGAGAGAGACTTTACCCTCATTTACACTGTATCTGTGAATGAGTGTTGTTTTTAAATATAACGTAAAGGATACGTAATAACTAAGCACTTGACTGTCTTGAAAATGACCAATACAAAAGCAGCGGTATTACTAATTACAACTAAAAAACAACAAACTTTTCACAGGAAGTGCTTATGCCTTATTATCTCATAGCCAGCCTGCTAGGAGACATTGCAGTTACATTCCCTCAGAGTGTGTCAGGGCCAGGCAGGCCGGCGTGTTTGCGGTGTGGAGCCAAAAGCAGGCACGGGAGAGAGAACGAGCTGTAACAAAAGGCGAGGCTTTTATTGAGGCTGATAGCCAAAACAGAAAACAAGGCAAAGCAAAACTAAACTCAATGAAACACCTGACCTGACGAGATAAACAGACGACCCGACAATGAACACAGAGAGACAGAGGACTTAAATACACAGAAGGGTAATGAGGGAAGTAGAAACACCTGGAAACACAGCTGAACGCCACAGGAAGACTAAACTAAACACACTGAACATGGAACACAAGACTAAATAAAACAGGAACAAGGAAAGGACGTACACCTGACAACACGGAGCACCAGGAGAACCTACATAGACAGTAATGACCCATAAAGGAAACACAAACCTGACTAAAAACTCAACCAAGAGAAACTAATAATCATACTAGAACTTAACACATCTCACAAGTAATACAAAATAAGTCAACTACACCCTTAACTTTAAAATGACACATGAGTTTAACATGAGTTTAACATAGGAAAGCAACCTCACCAAATAAACTCAAAGATGCTGGGACCCACCTGACCGAGTGCAGAGCGCCCCGATCGAAAAATCCATGGAGTCCCCCTTCATCTGCTCTTGCTCTTGAGTATTTCCAAGTTTGGATATTTATGTCCTCCAATAATGCAGAAGCAAGGTCTTTTTGTGGATGCTTTGATACTAAATGTACCTGACAGTTTACCAGCTGATTTTCAAATTGAGATTTGAACAACTAGTCATTGATTTTGATTTTGCAGTACTTTAAAACTCTTTGCAGATATACGAGCCAGAAGGAGTGAAGATCTTCAGGATCCCATCTCCAATCTTCTTTGCCAACATTGAGTTCTTCAGGAACAAGCTGGTGGAAGCTGTAAGTCACATCTGCCTTTAATGGAGCTGTTAAAGAATAAAAGCATCAGTTTGGATAATTTAGTTTTTAAAAAGCATCATATTCTTCACAGGACAATAAAATAGATGGAGTAAAATCTCATCTCTGATACTATCTCCTATGATTACTTGTGATAAATGACACACTTACTGTATGTCTTCCCAGGTCGGCTTTAACCCATTACGGGTGTTGAGAAAGAGAAATAAAGCAGTGAGGATGATACGGAAACTTCTGAAGAAGGGCAAGTTGCAGTGGACATCTGTGAGTATCTGAGCTTGGTTCGATAGTAACGGCACAAATGTTGCCTGTGTCGACACATTAACAAGGCAACGAAGCCTCATTTACTCATTTTTAATATTAACATTTGCTTCTTGCTCATCTCTTTCAACTCAATTTAGGTAAACACTGTAAATCTGCATGTTTAGAAATGTACAGAAAACAGCAGCTCTCATTTCTAGAAATATAGACACATTTATTAAACCCCCCAAAATATGACTATCCAGAGTTGGGACCAGGAAGCAGAGTTGCAGTCTTACACGCCTCTCTGCAGCTTCTCTCCTCCTGCTACCCCCCCAAAAACCCATCTCCATAGAGACTGTGTCAGCTTCCAAACAGACAAAAAACAAACTAAAAACCAGCAACAAAACGATTTAGAGCAGGAACACGGATTCTGCACAAAGACGTAAACACAAAGTGCGGAGCCAACGCATCCGAATCAGCGAGCTCACCCGACGGCACGGACACGGTCGGGGCTGAAAGCCGACAGCTCGCTGATTCTGAAGCGTCAGTGGGCGCTTTGTGTTTACGTCCTTTTTGCGCTGATTGAATTATAATATTTCTGACTGTCTGAGGCAAAAATTTCCCCGATTCAAATCTAATCGTAATCAAATCGATTCTAGAAATCAGTGACGATACCCAGCCCTACAATACAGCATCCACATCTGAACCACAGAGTAAAACAGTGAAATGTGGATTATTAAATATTAGGTCTCTCTCCTCCAAGTCTCTGTTAGTACATGACTTAATAATTGATCAACAAATTGATTTACTCTGTCTTACAGAAACCTGGTTGCAGCAGGATGATTATGTTAGTTTAAATGAATCAACACCCCCGAGTCATTCTAACTACCAGAAACCTCGAAGCACAGGCCGAGGGGGCGGTGTGGCAGCAATTTTTCACACCGGCCTATTAATCAACCAAAGACCCAGACAGACTTTTAATTCATTTGAAAGCCTGATGCTTAGCCTCGTCCACCCCAGCTGTAAAACTCAGAAACCAGTCTTACTTGTTATCATCTACCTGACTCCGTGGTATAATTCTCAAACACGTAGCCTAAAGCAGATGACTCGTAATCTGGAGAGGAAATGGCGTGTCACAAATTTAGAGGATCATCATTTAGCCTGGAGAAATAGTTTGCTGCTTTATAAGAAAGCCCTCCACAAAGCCAGAACATCTTACTATTCATCACTGATTGAAGAAAATAAGAACAACCCTAGGTTTCTCTTCAGCTCTGTAGCCAGGCTGACAAACAGTCAGAGCTCTGTTGAGCCAACCATCCCTTTAACGTTAACTAGTAATGACTTCATGAACTTCTTCACAAATAAAATTCTTATCATTAGAGAAAAAATTACCAATAATCATCCCACAGATGTAATATTATCTACAGCTACTCTTAGTACCATTGATGTTAAGTTAGACTCTTTTTCTCTAATTGATCTTTCTGAGTTAACTTCAATAATTACTTCCTCCAAACCATCAACGTGTCTTTTAGACCCCATTCCTACAAAACTGCTCAAAGAAGTCCTGCCATTAATTAATGCTTCAATCTTAAATATGATCAACCTATCTCTAATGATCGGCTATGTACCACAGGCCTTCAAGCTGGCTGTAGTTAAACCTTTACTCAAAAAGCATCTCTAGACCCAGCAGTCTTAGCTAATTATAGGCCAATCTCCAACCTTCCTTTCATATCAAACATCCTTGAAAGAGTAGTTGTCAAACAGCTAACAGATCATCTGCAGAGGTTTATTTGAAGAGTTTCAGTCAGGTTTCAGAGCTCAGCACAGCACAGAAACAGCTTTAGTGAAGGTTACAAATGATCTTCTTATGGCCTCTGACAGTGGACTCATCTCTGTGCTTGTCCTGCTAGACCTCAGTGCAGCGTTCGATACTGTCGACCATAATATCCTATTAGAGCGACTAGAACATGCTGTAGGTATTACAGGTACTGTGCTGCAGTGGTTTGTATCATATCTATCTAATAGACTCCAGTTTGTGCATGTAAATGGAGAGTCCTCTTCACACACTGAGGTATTAAAGGACTGTTGTATTGGCAGTGGTATGATATAAAATTGGTGGAGAAAAATGACAGTGTCATTTGTACAACAAACAGTACAAGGTCCAGCATCACTTATCTGAGACATGAGCGATTGCATGAATATGATACGAGGTAGAGCCTGGTGATAAAACAATAAAAATGAATATTGTGCAAAAATGTTCCTCGACTGTGATATAAAATATGTTCAATATAAAGTCAGTAAGCTCATTGCATCCATGTTTCGACGGACAACATGAAAGGCAACAACAACTAGAAAAATTTGCATTTCCTGCGAAAATGCAGTGTGGATGCTTAAAGCTGAAGCTGTATGCAAAAAGTAGCTGAAAAAGCTGAAAAGTTGCAGAAATTGTAAAAACTTTGCAGAAGCAAAAGAAGTTTGCTAAAATGGAATAACTTAGCAGAACTGCAATATCTTAGAGGAAACATAATACTTGGCAGAAATACAATAGCATAGCAGAATTTAGCAGAAATATTGTAACTTACCAGAAATATGATAACTTCTCAAAAATACAAGAATTTAGGAGAAATAGTATAAGATAACAGAAAGAATATATTTAGCCAAAAATACTTAAACATTACAGAAACACTATGATTTAGAAAAATAGTACAACAGAGCAGAAATATTGTGATTTACCAGAGACACTGTGATGAACTATGAATATTGTAATTTTAAATTAAGACTATGTTTTAGCACAAATATTATAATTTGGCAGAAATACTATAATTTAGCAGAAATACTATATTAAGCACAAATCCTATAAAAAGCAGAAATGGTATGATTAAGCATAAATACTACATTTAGTAGAAATACTTTGTTTTAGCACAAATCCCATAAAAAGCAGAAATACTGTACTATGATTTAGTAGAAAGACTATAATTAATCAGAAATACTAAATTTAGCAGATATACTATATTAAGCACAAATCCTATGAAAAGCAGAAATAGTATGATTAAGCATAAATACTACATTTAGCAGAAATACTATATTAAGCACAAATCTTATAAAAAGCAGAAATACTATATTAAGCACAAATCCTATAAAAGCAGAAATAGTATATTAAGCACAAATCTTATAAAATAGCAGAAATAGTGTGATTTAGCACAATAGTAATAAGTTAAACAGAAAAATTGGAAAAGCAAAATGGACAGCTGAAAAAATGCTGAACATGCTGAGGTTCCCTCAAATATACTTGTTAAATGAAAAAATCTGCAAAAAAATTTATGACAGCCACACAATTACAAATATGTACACATGAGGAAACACACATGCACAGAGAGACACACACACAAGATCCAATTCAGTCAACCAGTCTAAATATATTGAATTTGAATCTTAGAATGAGATCATCCCATTAAAAGGCTTTCTCTCTCTCTCTCTCTCTCTCTGTCACACACACACACACACACACACACACACACACACACACACACACACACACACACACACACACACAGGGAGAGAGAAGTAAGTTTCTAGGTCAGCCTGGGAGCTGCTGAATTTGAATCCACCAATCAGAGAGGCTGTGCACTTTTCCCCACCAAAACAGGTGCATCTGTTTACACACGCAGCAGCACAGAGAGGCACAGGATTTTTGCAGTCTATTTCTCATAGTGACGACTCCCCTCAAACAAATGACCGTAATTTCCTAACCGTAGGAGCTAGAACGGTCATTCTTACACCGTTTTGTTCAGAAGAGATGGGGGAATCTTCAAGTGTTGACAATTTAATATTAAAATATGAATTTTTAGAGATATATGACATGGATGACTTGTTGACTTAGAAGCCACGAATTCCCCAATATGCAAATTTGAATGCCTGAGACCACATATGTGATTGGCTGGCTGGGAAGCCGTGCAGGCCCTGATTTGTGGATTTGAATTCCTCAGCCCTCAGATATGATTGGCTGGCTTAGAAGCCACGAAGGCCCCAATATGCAAATTTGAATGCCTCAGGACACTTATTTGATTGGCTGGGAAACTGTGCAGGCCCTGATTTGAAAATTT
The DNA here is from genome assembly GCF_057381845.1 of Rhamphochromis longiceps. Lineage (NCBI taxonomy): Eukaryota > Metazoa > Chordata > Actinopteri > Cichliformes > Cichlidae > Rhamphochromis > Rhamphochromis longiceps. The sequence continues at coordinate 1,771,840 of NC_140573.1, forward strand.
GAATGTCTCAGTCCTCACAGAGGATTGGCTGCCTGGGGACCTGGCAGAAATATATAGAAATACTATTATTAAGCATAAATACTACATTTAGTAGAAATACTATGTTTTAGCACAAATATTATAAAAAGAAGAAAAACTATAATTTAGCAGAAATACTATATTAAGCACAAATCCTATAAAAAGCAGAAATACTATAATTTAGCAGAAATACTATGTTAAGCACAAATCCTATAAAAAGCAGAAATACTATAATTTAGCAGAAATACTATATTAGGCATAAATCCTATGAAAAGCAGAAATAGTATGATTTAGCAGAAATACTGTATTTAGCACAAGTACCGAAAAGTACCAGAAATACTATGATTTAGCAGAATAGTAATAACTTATTGAAACACAAATGCACAGAGGGACACACAAACACAGGCTCTAATCCAGTCAACCAGTCTAACTATGTTCAATTTAAATCCTACAATGACATGCTGTCAAATAAGGGCAGGGTCCTCTCTCTCCCACTAAACACACACACACACACACACACACACACACACACACACACACACACAGACAGACACAGAGGGAGAGAGCTGCCGAATTTAAATCCACCAATCAGAGTGGCTGTTTACGTTTTCCCGCCAAAACAGGTGCATCTTTTTACACACGCAGCACAGAGAGGCACAGGATTATTGCAGTCTATTTCTCATAGTGAGGACTCCCCTCAAACAAATGACCATAATTTCCTAACCGTAGGGGCTAGAGCGTAGTGATGGGATTTCCGGCTCTTTTTAGAGATCCGGCTCTTTCGGTTCGGCTCACTAAAAAGAGCCGGCTCTTCCGGCTCCGAACCGGCTCTTCAGGTTGTTTTGTTGCTTTAATTAATTTATTATTAACAATAATATAAAATTATGCACAAAAGGAATTACTAACGTTAAAAAAAGTGGTTTTATTTGTATGTGTTTATATATAAATATATGCGGTGGCCCCTAGAGACAAAACACGTACAAACTCCAAAACACATTTCTAGCATGAACTGAACTTCCAAAGCAGAGCTACTAGATCACTTAAATTACACAATTGAAAGCATGTGTGTATTTATACACAGGCACTCATATATATATATATATATATATATATATATATATATATATATATATATATATATATATATATGAGTGCCTGTGTATAAATGAACTTTTTTTAAAATTATTTGAATATTCAAATAATTTTAAAAAAAGTTCATTTACCTGTTACTACCACACACCAAATCCGGTCGTTGGTACTTGCTGGCTTGTGTAGCCACTAGGTAACAAAAGCTCAACACTGCGCCCAGCATCCTGGAGCACTTCTGTTGTCTTTTGTACGTGTTTTGAGTTTTTATGTGCTTCTGAGTTTTTTGTACGTGTTTTGGAGTTTTTACGTGTTTTGGAGTTTGTACGTGCTTCAGAGTTCGTACGTGATTTGAAGTTTGTACGTGCCTTGTCTGTAGGGGCCACTGTAAATATACTTTTATTTTTTCATTCCACATAAAATGTAATAAATAAATCATATAATACAAAAATCAACTATTCACATTTCAAATTTTAACTATTTAAATTTTCAGCTTTTTCCTTTTACAAATTTAAAGTGAAAACAACACAAAACACTGCAAACCACAACACAATTAAATATAAATTATAATATGAAAACAAAAAGAAGATGCACATTCTCTGCCATATGGGCCTGCATGAATAAACTTTCTGAATCCTTTATCATCTGCAACCGAAAATAGTTGTGGATGATTACTATACCTTTCTAATGTGACGTTGTTGTCCCTGGCTCTCTTTCTCTCTCTCTCCCTCCTGCTCTGTTCCTGTGCTACTGAGTGTAACTACCGCCCCTCCCCCCTCTGCCCAGCATAAAGCACAAGGCTCAGGTGCGAAGTGAAGCGGAAAAAAAGTGCGAGAGAGAGAGAGAGAGAGAAAGAAAAAAAAAAACAAACCACGTGACGGCTCGCGATAAGGAGCCGGCTCGCGTCGTTCACGTCAAAGAGCCGGCTCTAAGAGCCATTTCGTTCGCGAACGACCCATCACTACTAGAGCGGTCATTCTTACACCGTTTTGTTCAGAAGTGATTGGGGAATCTTCAAGTGTTGACAATTTATCATTCAAATATGAATTTTTAGAGATATATGACATGGATGACTTATTGACTTAGAAGCCACGAATTCCCCAATATGCAAATTTGAATGGCTGAGGCCACATATATGATTGGCTGCCTGGGAAGCCGTGCAGGCCCTGATTTGTGGATTTGAATTCCTCAGCCCTCAGATATGATTGGCTGGCTTAGAAGCCATGAAGGCCCCAATATGCAAATTTGAATGCCTCAGGACACTTATATGATTGGCTGGGAAGCCGTGCAGGCCCTGATTTGAAAATTTGAATTTCTCAGTCCTCACAGAGGATTGGCTGCCTGGGGACCTGGCAGATATATATATAGAAATACTATGATTAAGCATAAATACTACATTTAGTAGAAATACTATGTTTTCGCACAAATACTATAAAAAGCAGAAATACTATAATTTAGCAGAAATACTATATTAGGCACAAATAGTATAAAAAGCAGAAATACTATATTAGGTACAAATCCTATAAAAAGCAGAAATACTATATTAGGCACAAATCCTATAAAAAGCAGAAATACTATATTAGGCACAAATAGTATAAAAAGCAGAAATACTATAATTTAGCAGAAATACTATGTTAGGCACAAATCTTATAAAAAGAATAAATACTATAATTTAGCAGAAATACTATATTATGCACAAATCTTATGAAAAGCAGAAATAGTATGATTTAGCAGAAATACTGTATTTAGCACAAGTACCGAAAAGTACCAGAAATACTATGATTTAGCAGAATAGTAATAACTTACAAAATTACAAATATGGAGGCATATTGAAACAGAAATGCACAGAGGGAAACACAAACACAGGCTCTAATCCAGTCAACCAGTCTAACTATATTCAATTTAAATCCTACAATGACATGCTGCCAAATAAGGGCAGGGTCCTCTCTCTCCCACTAAACACACACACACACACACACACACACACACACACACACACACACACACACACAGAGGGAGAGAGCTGCCGAATTTAAATCCACCAATCAGAGTGGCTGTTTACGTTTTCCCGCCAAAACAGGTGCATCTTTTTACACACGCAGCACAGAGAGGCACAGGATTATTCCAGCCTATTTCTCATAGTGAGGACTCCCCACAAACAAATGACCATAATTTCCTAACCGTAGGGGCTAGAGCGGTCATTCTTAAACCGTTTTGTTCAGAAGAGATGGGGGAATCTTCCAGTGTTAACAATTTATCATTAAAATGTGAATTTTTAGAGATATACGACATGGATGACTTGTTGACTTAGAAGCCACGAATTCCCCAATATGCAAATTTGAATGCCTGAGGCCACATATATGATTGGCTGGCTGGGAAGCTGTGCAGGCCCTGATTTGTGGATTTGAATTCCTCAGCCCTCAGATATGATTGGCTGGCTTAGAAGCCATGAAGGCCCCAATATGCAAATTTGAATGCCTCAGGACACATATATGATTGGCTGGGAAGCCGTGCAGGCCCTGATTTGAAAATTTAAATGTCTCAGTCCTCACAGAAGATTGGCTGCCTGGGTACCTGGCAGAAATATATAGAAATAGTATGATTAAGCATAAATACTACATTTAGTAGAAATACTATGTTTTAGCACAAATACTATAAAAAGCAGAAATATTATAATTTAGAACAAATAGTATAAAAAGCAGAAATATTATAATTTAGCACAAATAGTATAAAAAGCAGAAATACTACATTTAGTAGCAATACTATCTTTTAGCACAAATAGTATAATAAAGCAGAAATACTATAATTTAGCAGAAATACTGTATTTACCACAAGTACCGAAAAGTACCAGAAATACTATGATTTAGCAGAATAGCAATAACTTACAAAATTACAAATATGGAGGCATATTGAAACAGAAATGCAGAGAGGGACACACAAACACAGGCTCTAATCCAGTCAACCAGTCTAACTATATTCAATTTAAATCCTACAATGACATGCTGCCAAATAAGGGTAGGGTTCTCCCTCTCCCACTAAACACACACACACACACACACACACACACACACACACACACACACACACACACACACACACAGAGGGAGAGAGCTGCCGAATTTAAATCCACCAATCAGAGTGGCTGTTTACGTTTTCCCGCCAAAACATGTGCCTCTTTTTACACACGCAGCACAGAGAGGCACAGGATTATTCCAGCCTATTTCTCATAGTGAGGACTCCCCTCAAACAAATGACCATAATTTCCTAACCGTAGGGGCTAGAACGGTCATTCTTACACCGTTTTGTTCAGAAGAGATGGGGGAATCTTCAAGTGTTGACAATTTAATATTAAAATATGAATTTTTAGAGATATATGACATGGATGACTTGTTGACTTAGAAGCCACGAATTCCCCAATATGCAAATTTGAATGCCTGAGACCACATATGTGATTGGCTGGCTGGGAAGCCGTGCAGGCCCTGATTTGTGGATTTGAATTCCTCAGCCCTCAGATATGATTGGCTGGCTTAGAAGCCACGAAGGCCCCAATATGCAAATTTGAATGCCTCAGGACACTTATTTGATTGGCTGGGAAACTGTGCAGGCCCTGATTTGAAAATTTGAATGTCTCAGTCCTCACAGAGGATTGGCTGCCTGGGGACCTGGCAGAAATATATAGAAATACTATTATTAAGCATAAATACTACATTTAGTAGAAATACTATGTTTTAGCACAAATATTATAAAAAGAAGAAAAACTATAATTTAGCAGAAATACTATATTAAGCACAAATCCTATAAAAAGCAGAAATACTATAATTTAGCAGAAATACTATGTTAAGCACAAATCCTATAAAAAGCAGAAATACTATAATTTAGCAGAAATACTATATTAGGCATAAATCCTATGAAAAGCAGAAATAGTATGATTTAGCAGAAATACTGTATTTAGCACAAGTACCGAAAAGTACCAGAAATACTATGATTTAGCAGAATAGTAATAACTTATTGAAACACAAATGCACAGAGGGACACACAAACACAGGCTCTAATCCAGTCAACCAGTCTAACTATGTTCAATTTAAATCCTACAATGACATGCTGTCAAATAAGGGCAGGGTCCTCTCTCTCCCACTAAACACACACACACACACACACACACACACACACACACACACACACACACACACACACACAGACAGACACAGAGGGAGAGAGCTGCCGAATTTAAATCCACCAATCAGAGTGGCTGTTTACGTTTTCCCGCCAAAACAGGTGCATCTTTTTACACACGCAGCACAGAGAGGCACAGGATTATTGCAGTCTATTTCTCATAGTGAGGACTCCCCTCAAACAAATGACCATAATTTCCTAACTGTAGGGGCTAGAGCGGTCATTCTTACACCGTTTTGTTCAGAAGTGATTGGGGAATCTTCAAGTGTTGACAATTTATCATTCAAATATGAATTTTTAGAGATATATGACATGGATGACTTATTGACTTAGAAGCCACGAATTCCCCAATATGCAAATTTGAATGGCTGAGGCCACATATATGATTGGCTGCCTGGGAAGCCGTGCAGGCCCTGATTTGTGGATTTGAATTCCTCAGCCCTCAGATATGATTGGCTGGCTTAGAAGCCATGAAGGCCCCAATATGCAAATTTGAATGCCTCAGGACACTTATATGATTGGCTGGGAAGCCGTGCAGGCCCTGATTTGAAAATTTGAATTTCTCAGTCCTCACAGAGGATTGGCTGCCTGGGGACCTGGCAGATATATATATAGAAATACTATGATTAAGCATAAATACTACATTTAGTAGAAATACTATGTTTTCGCACAAATACTATAAAAAGCAGAAATACTATAATTTAGCAGAAATACTATATTAGGCACAAATAGTATAAAAAGCAGAAATACTATATTAGGTACAAATCCTATAAAAAGCAGAAATACTATATTAGGCACAAATCCTATAAAAAGCAGAAATACTATATTAGGCACAAATAGTATAAAAAGCAGAAATACTATAATTTAGCAGAAATACTATGTTAGGCACAAATCTTATAAAAAGAATAAATACTATAATTTAGCAGAAATACTATATTATGCACAAATCTTATGAAAAGCAGAAATAGTATGATTTAGCAGAAATACTGTATTTAGCACAAGTACCGAAAAGTACCAGAAATACTATGATTTAGCAGAATAGTAATAACTTACAAAATTACAAATATGGAGGCATATTGAAACAGAAATGCACAGAGGGAAACACAAACACAGGCTCTAATCCAGTCAACCAGTCTAACTATATTCAATTTAAATCCTACAATGACATGCTGCCAAATAAGGGCAGGGTCCTCTCTCTCCCACTAAACACACACACACACACACACACACACACACACACACACACACACACACACACACACACACAGAGGGAGAGAGCTGCCGAATTTAAATCCACCAATCAGAGTGGCTGTTTACGTTTTCCCGCCAAAACAGGTGCATCTTTTTACACACGCAGCACAGAGAGGCACAGGATTATTCCAGCCTATTTCTCATAGTGAGGACTCCCCACAAACAAATGACCATAATTTCCTAACCGTAGGGGCTAGAGCGGTCATTCTTAAACCGTTTTGTTCAGAAGAGATGGGGGAATCTTCAAGTGTTAACAATTTATCATTAAAATGTGAATTTTTAGAGATATACGACATGGATGACTTGTTGACTTAGAAGCCACGAATTCCCCAATATGCAAATTTGAATGCCTGAGGCCACATATATGATTGGCTGGCTGGGAAGCTGTGCAGGCCCTGATTTGTGGATTTGAATTCCTCAGCCCTCAGATATGATTGGCTGGCTTAGAAGCCATGAAGGCCCCAATATGCAAATTTGAATGCCTCAGGACACATATATGATTGGCTGGGAAGCCGTGCAGGCCCTGATTTGAAAATTTGAATGTCTCAGTCCTCACAGAAGATTGGCTGCCTGGGTACCTGGCAGAAATATATAGAAATAGTATGATTAAGCATAAATACTACATTTAGTAGAAATACTATGTTTTAGCACAAATACTATAAAAAGCAGAAATATTATAATTTAGAACAAATAGTATAAAAAGCAGAAATATTATAATTTAGCACAAATAGTATAAAAAGCAGAAATACTACATTTAGTAGCAATACTATCTTTTAGCACAAATAGTATAATAAAGCAGAAATACTATAATTTAGCAGAAATACTGTATTTACCACAAGTACCGAAAAGTACCAGAAATACTATGATTTAGCAGAATAGCAATAACTTACAAAATTACAAATATGGAGGCATATTGAAACAGAAATGCAGAGAGGGACACACAAACACAGGCTCTAATCCAGTCAACCAGTCTAACTATATTCAATTTAAATCCTACAATGACATGCTGCCAAATAAGGGTAGGGTTCTCCCTCTCCCACTAAACACACACACACACACACACACACACACACACACACACACACACACACACACAGAGGGAGAGAGCTGCCGAATTTAAATCCACCAATCAGAGTGGCTGTTTACGTTTTCCCGCCAAAACATGTGCCTCTTTTTACACACGCAGCACAGAGAGGCACAGGATTATTCCAGCCTATTTCTCATAGTGAGGACTCCCCTCAAACAAATGACCATAATTTCCTAACCGTAGGGTCTAGAGCGGTCATTCTTACACCGTTTTGTTCAGAAGAGATGGGGGAATCTTCCAGTGTTAACAATTTATCATTAAAATATGAATTATTAAAGATATTTGACTTGTAATGCACCATAACTGAGTAGGGCGAAGCAAAAACTGCCTTGACTTGCCCTCAAACAACGCTTTCTAACTCTAAATCTATTTTGAGTATCGATATCATTCTTTAACCGTAAGAGACAGCAGGCTTTGGTGAACAATCATGGAAATTTTCAGGTCTCTGTGGAAATCCAACAAAAAGTTATGACGAGAGAAAAAAGTGGTTCATTTCCACAGTTTGAAATCTGAAGAAATCTGAGCGAGGGACAAATTTCCTACCCTCAAACAAGTCCTATTCATTTCAGAACGGTAATAGGTGAGAAAGAAATTCTTGAATTGTGAGCGTCAGGAGTGTCTGAAGATATACCGGGACAAGCCTCATGTCTTAAAGTCGCTTCGTTAAGGAGATATGACGATTCGAATATGCCTCTCATTACAGAAATCCAGCGATGATTTTGAACAAGCTCTCCATTGACTTTATATGGAGAGTTTTGAGACCTTGTGTTGGTCTGAGGAGATTTGCCAAAATTCTATAAACCCCACAACAATGATGGTGACATTTTCTGAAAGCCAGCAAAAATACCTACGTTTTGATGTATAATTTGTGGAAGTTGAGTGAAAATTGAGCAAGTAGCAAGAAGTTGTTCGGACGTGAAGTGAAAATTGCAAAAGCTTCAGTGGCACACTGGAAGCCAAGAGCATAGCAACCATTACAACGCATGTATTTTGTGAAAAATCAAAATTTTGCAACTCAAAACTTTAAGAGGCATAAAAGTAAAACAGTAAAAGATTTGAAAAAGCTGAATCATACCTGAATAGCCCAATAATTTGTGAACATTTTAAAATTTGAATGGTTGTTCTAGGCGAAAGTATGAGGAAGTAGTTAAGTTTCAAAAACAAGCAAAATTTAGCAGAATTTTGGAAGTTTTCCATTCATTTCAATGGGACAAATTAAAGGAAAAAAGTGGAATATTTTAAAAAGTATAATAGCAAAAAATAGCAAAAATCATAGCGATGTTTAGCAGAAATAGCAGAATAGTATAAAATTTGAACGGTGAAAATAGCATAAAAATTGTGGAAGTAGTTAAGTGCCAAAGAAAGCAGAAAAAGTGGCAACTAGAATAATAATAATAAAAAAAATAATAATAATAAAGAATAAAGAGAAACAGGAACTCAATAGTGTGGATGCTTAAAGCATCCACACAATTATACTGAACCAATCGTGTGGTTGGAAGGAGCATAGGAGGAGGAGCTGACAGCAGCACATGCTCTTGCTACACACTATACGTAGGAGTGCGAACGAAAGATAAAACGACGACAAAAATTGTTAACGAAAACTCGACAAACAGCATTAACAAACGAAACAGCCCAGTGGACACAGCGTGTTTAATATTTATACGGCTTTGTAATGTGTGAGTTTGTCTCTGGTTTAAAGCGCGTCTACAACTTCGCTCGATCAGTCACAACATGAGAGTCTTGTGCGAGAGCAGAAAGGCTCATTATGGATTCATCATCTGGAATGTGTTCCCGTGTGGTGAAGTCTGACATAGAAAACATATTTCGCTGTTACAGATCGGCCTCCTGAATACCTCGTGTGGACCCATAAATGAATCAGAGGACGAGAGCAACATGGAAGAGCTGGACCAACCGACTGACTTCAAAGACTTTCCTGCCCGGATCGACTGGAACGCCGAGCTTCCGGCCAACATTGCGGTTCCCAGAGTTGAGATTCACAGCCTGGTCCTGGACTTTGCCGCCGTCTCCTTCTTAGACATCTCTGGACTGAAGGGACTCAGAGCAGTGCGTTTGTATTCATGCAGCAGCAGCAGATGTTTCGCTCTGGCTCTGTTTAATTCATTTCTCTTTGCAGCTGCTGAAAGAGCTGATCCGAGTTGAGGTTGAGGTCTACATTGTGGCCTGTGACCGTAAGTACTAGCGTATTGTCTGTATTAGTTTAGTAATCATGTTAGCCTACCATGCTAACCTAAACACCTGCCACATACTCAGCTGTATGTTTGTCTACCATATTTGGACCTTCTGCTGCAGCTTACATCCTGGAGAAACTCCATGATTGTAGCTTCTTTGATGATGAAGTTCAGTCTTCAATGTTCTACCTGACACTGCATGACGCCATGCTGCACATCCTGGAGAAACATCCGGAGCCTATTCCAAAAAAGTCTGATTATGAGAAGGTAAAGAAGAGCAACAAACACAATATTCAGGGAGTATTTGACATCTTACTGTTGGAAATATGTACACAATACTATTACACACATGTAGGGTTTTTACAGCATAAAGCACCTTGAGGCGACTGTGCTGTGACCATAAATACATTTTAAAAAAGAAACTAAATTGAATCTGACGTTCTTTATGTTGTTTTACAGATAATGACAGGAGTCACTATTCATCATCTGCCCGGCAATTTGAGGAGCAGAGACAGAAATGTAGGTATCAGTCTCAAACTGTGCTTTTCAGTGTTTGTGGTTTTTGAGAAATAACTTTCATCTATTTTACTGGTTACAATACAGAAGCCAAAAGCAGAAAAATAAAATCCGATGATTTATTTCCAACTTCTGAAACGAAAAACCCCCCACAGAATTTTATTATTTCTTTAACTCATTCACTGCCAGCCATTGGCAGTGAATGAGTTAAACCCATTGACTCATTCACTGCAATTGACGGCTATAGACGTCAATGGCAGTGAATGAGTTAAACTTGGTCATTTAAAAAATATATATATAAAAACTCATTTCAGCAGCCTGATGACCAAGACAAGTCTTTGATTTAATAACTGATAAGCTTTCTAACACATGCAGTCCCATGAAAAAGAAAGTTTCCACAGGACTATACAACTACTGTGAAAAACTAAGTACGCCCCAAAACTAATACACAGCCCGAAATAATAGGGGTCCTCAATTTGATGCTGCAAGATAAAGAAGAAAAATCATGGAGGACAACGGTCATGTGATCTGTCAGTGGAAACACATGGGGAAACAGCTGACACCAATGAACATAATGACGTCACAGTGGAAGAGAAAAACTAAACACAATGAACACAGGAACACAAGACCTCTCCAAAATAAAACAGGAAACATAATGAGACACAGAGATGACAACATGAACTTGACAACACAAGACATGCAGACACGAAACACATGACGGGCAAGGGAGACGTAACAGAGGGGTGAAGACACAAAGGGAATCTAATAACAAAGAACTAGAATGACAACCTAATGATAGAAATAAACTTCGAAAAATTAAAGGACTTAAACATAAAAATAAACTCAAAACACTGGGTCACAATGGCCCAGGACTGTGACAGGAAGTCGCTTTGATGACAGATGAGATTGACTGAACGTGACTGAACGTCAGCTCCTTCTTCTCCCACAGGCTTCACCCACACAAACAAAGTTATAACTTCAGAGTGACGATGATGAGGACGACGACCAAAGACGAGGAAGATGAACCTATCAACCGTGTGTGTGTGTGTGTGTGTGTGTGGCTTTTAATGCAATGCATGAAACTGCATTGATTCTATTGCTTTTTTATCGTATACATCATATAGATTTGTAGACAATTACTGTATAATTTATTTGACATGTTTATTTTCATTTTCATGATGGTGAGGATGAATGTCTTTGCAATGGTAACATTACTTTCAAGAGTTAAAACTGACTGAAATGCTGGAATAAATTTTTTACTCTCTAAATAATGCTGTTTGTTGCCTTTTTTAATCCATTAACTTTGTTACATGTTAACATCAAAAGATAACATGCATTAAAAGTGCAGTGGGCATGGTTATAAGTATCTTAACTGTTACTGTTAGCTTTACTGTTATCCAGAAATGATTAAAGCCACAGTATTGCTCTGGACAACATGCTACTTTTGTTACCATGACTACTGCATACTTTGCCTCAATAAACAAACTCTATAATTTAGCTGTAAATTCTTCATATTGTAACAAAACACATCACAGAAAATTCAATTATTTATATATATTGTCTCCAATTATTTCTATACTTTATCCTCTAAGGACTATCAAAGGTTCACGTTGGTCCTTTTAGCTGTTTCACGTTGTTGATGTTAAATTGAGTTCTAAAATAGGAAATGTAAGAAATATTTCTCTCATTCATCGTTTCTAGAATAACTGTGAAAAGTGAATTTCAGCACATGCAGCAAAGGTTTGTATGGGTGTGTCGCTGAATGAGCAAACATGTGAGAAATCCTCGTGCCTGTCATCCTGCAATAACTGCAGGTGAATAAAAATCTGTTTGTGTTAATGATTGATTTGAACAAAGATAAAACCAACAGAGTGATGAGACTGATCTCAGATTAGATACAGCAGACAAAGGTTGTTTGAAGAATCTGTTTTGTTTTTCATTTTGTGACTTTGAGTCTCACATCAAAGGTTCTTTTACATTATTTATTTTACAGTATTATGTAATGAAATCATAGCCGCCGTTTTCAATCTGATTATAATTTATGTATGCTCAAAATATTTTAATTATTCCGTTGTTTGACATTTCGAATGCATTTGTCCCAAATTAAAGATTCTGATGGCAAAAAAGACCAATAAAAATATCAGTTTTAAGTATTTGATATATAAAACTAAAATTTCATGGCAGTTATAAATGTTGAAATTTTGCACCATAAAACTTTTATGCAAACTATTGACAGTCAAGCAGTAATTGTTGTACGAACTGGCTGATTTGAGATGGAATAACCCATGAGAAAAATGTTCAACAAATCAAACAAAAAACAATTAAAATACCTTCCCACATTGAGACAAATCAGCACAGCTAATATCAGATGACATTAAAGTCGTGTAGTATAACAGAGTGTTAAGCTGAGTTGACAGGGGAGCACCTGGGAGTCTCTGTGACACAGACGCACTGAGGTATTGTAAAAAGGTATGAATCTTGTTTTTACTCAACATAATGGAAAGTGTTGTCAATCATAAAAAATGATAATGATAATAATGATGACTCATAAAAGATAATACAGACCGACTCGCTGACCTTCACCTCGCCGGTCTTTTCACAGTTTAACCAGAAAATCCTGGAATGGCTTCTTGCCACATCAAATAAAATCTCTAATTGTCCTGTTGTAATCTGGCACTAGATAAGACTTTTTAAAGTTATTGATCATACATAAGAGTCATAACAACAAGCAACAAGAAAATGTGCGTCAGCATAATAGAACTTACTTTGATAAAGGATGACATAAGCATCTACTAAACAATGTATGGACAATGAGACAGATGTAGGAGAAACCTACACATGCCTCTCAGCTATAGTCTAACCTCTGAGCAGATGCTAGCATGCTAATAGGCTAACATGGCAGTCTTAAAGTTTGGCTCACATTAGCAAGTTCTGGCTAACTTACACACAGCATTCATATCTAAATTAAACTTAGCACTTCACTAGTGCAGTGTGTTTTTCATAATCTCATTCTGAAACCTGCGTCCTTATTTAGGACGTGCCTTCGCTCAGCTGGCAGAGCTTCCTCCAACCTATGAAGCGCCTTGAGGCGATTTTTGTTGTGATTTGGCGCTATATAAATAAAATTGAATTGAATTGAATTGAATGACCTCTACACAGCTTTTCCCCCCATGCTAACGTACCGCTTTCTGGGTGCATGAAGACATATCAGTGTAGGTATGTGGATCTTATCATTTTCACAAGCAGAGATAAGATTGAATGTTATATAGCTTAACAGTTTCTTTCCACCCACTCTCTGCAGGTTTCTTCCTGTCTTGAGCCTGATGGCTGTGGCGATGGGCCTGGTCACAGATCCTGAGGGTCTTAGTGATGACCACAAAAGAGTCCCAGTGGCCTCCTCTGTGACATTCCTCATGGGGACTTTTTTAATAGATTATGAGCTATGTAAGTAATGTTGCAGGTTTATGGAGGTGTCTTCATAGCAAGTTATTTAACTTTAGGTCTATCGGTTTGCATAGAGGTCTGCCCGCCCCTCATTGAGCCTGGTTCTGCTGGAGGTTTCTTCCTGTTTAAAGGGAGTTTTTCCTTCCCGCTGTCGCCAAGGCACTTGTTCATGGGGTGGGGGTCATAAGATTATTGGGCTTTCTCTGTTTCCTTTGTATTATTGTACGGCAATTGTGATTTGCAAGCAAGCAGGCAATTTATTTATATAGCACTTTCAGAACAACTCTCAGCTGAACACAAAGTGCTGGACACTGGACACGCCAGAAATGATACATTAAATAAGTTAAAATAAATAAATAAATAAAATAAAGATAAAGATAAAAATAAATAAGATGCTAATTAAAATGACATTTAAAATAATAAATTAGCACAAATAGCAAAAAATAAAATAGTATAAAATGATAATTAGAATTACATTTAAAACAATAAAATCAGCACATGACATTAAAACAATAAAATGAGGGTCATACTGTGTCAGCTGAGATGGTCTGGACAGGTTTAGAGGGGGAAAGGGGATGTACTGGGGAAAGAGTGTTGAACGTGGAGCTGCCAGGAAGGAGGAAACAGTGCTTAACAAGTTTATTAGAGTACCACCTAATGCAGTGTCTTTACTTCTGCTCCTCTAGTGTTGGACAGACTGGTGGTGGCTACGCTGACTTGCTACCCCATCTTGTGGTACAACATTGTGGCCCAGCCCTCATTTAACTAACTTCATCTCGTCATCACACTTTTCTACAGTTTATTTTAAAGATTTAGTTAAGAGTCGGATTAATAATGCAAACTGTAATTTATTAAATAACATTCAAAAGTTACCCAACAGCACATAGAACATAGTTCAGTAAAGTTCAGTATTCTTGGAAAAGTGGTTGCAGGAGGTGAGCTGGCTTCAAACAAATGACGAACGCACAGAGATGTGGTGCAGAATGTGCCGTTTGCCATTTGTTTGAAGCCAGCTCACCTCCTGCAACCACGTTTCTGAGAACACGTGCTTCTTTTGTGGTTCGGACTCCTCCTGACATTTCTTTGGAGGTGGAGGAACACCAAAGTAAAGGAGCTTCTTCGACATGTTTAAGAGTTCTGAACAAACATCTGTCCTCCTCCAGAAAATCTTATGTACGCAAACACGCGTTGCAACTTCTTATCTGGTGCGTCTTTTATTTTGACAGTGAATGCGCACCTGCGGACCACTTATGTGCAGCCCTGGCTCTCACACATAAAGCAGTATAAAGCAGCTGTTGTCTTTCTACACGTCTCCATCTACACATCTCCGTGATTCGGAAAACTCTCATCTTATATCCTGATGGGCAGGGCAGCATTTTCATTCCACTTTTCAGGCTAAGGCCAGAGGTGTTTCTATTCTAATTGACCAAAATGTTCCCTTTGAGAAACATAATGTAATTTCTGATACGAGTGGCCGGTATGTTTTTGTTTCGGGTAAACTTTATCATTTAAAAGTAGTGTTGGCCAACATATATGCCCCAATATTGATAATGTAGATTTCTTTCAGCGTGCTTTCTCATTGCTGCCTGATCTGAGCTCATACTCTCTCATACTTGGTGGTGACCTCAACTGCTGGCTGGACCCTGTGTTCGACCGATCCTCCCTGAATCCCTGCACTGTCAGTAAATCTGCTCGTTTCATTCGATCCTTTTTATCTAACTGTGGTGTCTCTGATGTTTGGCGCTGTTTACGCCCCCACAGAAGAGAGCACTCTTTTTTTCCACAGGTACACCACACTTATTCTAGGATTGATTATTTTCTCGTTGATAATCAGCTGACTCCATGGGTCCAATCCTGTGAATATCAGACCATAGTAATATCAGACCAAAGCCCTGTTGTGCTATCAATGAGTTTCCCAGACGTCCCTCAATCCAGACGACACGGGTGTTTTAATTCGACTCTCCTGGCAGATGTAAACTTCCTGGAATTCATGAAAGAACAAATAACCTTGTTTCTTAAAACAAATACCACAGGAGAAACTTCTAGCTTAATAATTTGGGTTTATACTGAAATTCTATACACTGTATTTATATGTTCTATTTCTATTGTATATATTAATCGGCATCTGTGGGTGGACAGCAAAGAAAGATTTCATTGCACAGAGAAATGCCTTTTCCCTTGTGACACATGACAATAAACACTTCTTGAATCTTGAAAGCCTTTCTCAGGGGGCAAGTTATTTCCTACACTGCTAATATGAAGAAAAAGGCCTGTATAGAACGACTCGATTTAGTCAACCGAATCAAAGAAGTAGACCTGCTCTATGCGAAGGTAAAAAGCCCAGATTTATACAATAAGCGCGTGGAGCTTCAGACTAAATTCGATCTCCTCTCAACGCACTCAACTGAACGTCAGCTCCTGAAGAGTAAGAGTTTGTTTTATATTCATAGTGACAAAGCGGGTAGGATGCTTGCCAGCCAGTTAAGGGGCTTCCAGGCAAAACAACACATCACAAAGGTTAGAATGGCTAATGGTAATATCACTTCGGATCCTTCCAAAATTAATGATACATTTAGGACTTTTTTACTCTCAACTTTACACCTCTGAATCACCGCAGGAAAGCACCTTAATGGATAACTTTTTAAAGCCTTTGAATGTACCTATGCTTTCCTCTGATAGTAAAAACAGATTAGACAAACCCATCACGCCAGAGGAGCTGGGTGCAGCCATTTCTTCACTGCAGCCTGGAAAATCCCCTGGTCCTGACGGCTTTCCTGTAGAATTTTTCAAAGCATTTTCCCCCTTGCTTTTATCTCAATTACATTTAACCCTCTCCTACTCATGGAAGCGTGGTAAACTTCCGCCATCCTTTTACGGGGCAAGTATCGCTCTTGTCCGAAAGAAAGGTAAGGATCCAGTGGAATGCTCATCCTACAGGCCAATCTCTCTATTAACCTCCTAGGACCTGGCATCCACATATGTGGACATCACATTTTGGGATGTCTAGACCAAAATAGTAAATTTTTCTCTACAAGTGCCTGATATCCACTTACAAGGACATTATGCTGCCACTGTTCTATCAAAATTTAAAACGAATGTCCTCATATGTGGATCTCATTTTTCTCAGAAACAAAAATTAGGTAAAAACAAAACAAATTCATCAGGTCCCAATCAGCCCAAATAGCAAAGAAAATTTCAAAATGCGTGCCATGAAAGAGTTCGGGTCTAAGGAGGGTAAATGTCAATGCTCAAATTTTGGCTCGAAGTTTTGGCAATGCAGACTGGAAAATATTTTGCCCTCAATTATATCCGAAGATCAAACAGGCTTCATTAAGAAACGTTACTCTTATTCCAATATCCGCCGACTATTGGATACATTATACACCCCTTCCGGCCAGAGTCCTGAGTGCATTCTCTCCTTAGACGCGGAGAGGGCGTTCGATCGGGTCGAGTGGAAATACTTATTCACAATTCTAGATAAATTCAATTTTGGATCGAAATTTATTTCATGGATAAGGTTATTATATACGTGTATATAGCTGTGCAGCTCGGCTGCTATGTGTGTTAACACAGAGGGGATACGGCTTCAGCGTCCCAGGCGTTCGCTGTTGGCCTGCTTAACACTGTGGGGAATAAACAGCGGGGAATTATGCTACGGTTCGTGCCAGCTAATCGTTAGCCGGCCTGCGAGTAGCATTCCAGCTGGTTGGCCTGTCTGGCGTGTCGCCCGCAGCTTGCGGGTTAACGCGACCAGCAGGGCGCCTCTCGTAGCTCGGCTACATTGGGGAAATGTGTTCCAAGCATATACTTTTACCTGTCAGAATAAAATGTGAAGGGGAATTCAAGTTGCGGCTAGCGCCGGCTACCTGTTAGCACTTCCTGGTTAGCGTATGCCCCCGCCCCCTTGCTTGGTAGCAGAAGTATGGCAGCCCACATGTCCCAAACATCTGTGTGTATGGCATTTTTGCCTTTTTATGATAGGCACGAGCAGTGTGGCTGTGCCTGGGTGAAAAAGGAAAGATATATGACTACATAAAAGCAGCCTAGAGCATGCTGTGCTGGCTAAAGTAGCTGATGCTTGCATCCACTGCTTTGTTGCCAGCGTGGACTAGGCAGACCGTGCTTGGTTTCTGAAAGCATTAAATGGCCCGCCCCTCCACCTTCTCCTGCCTCCAAAAATAGGAGAGCAGGCTACTATGAGGTACATGGCTGCCACTGCTGTGACTCCAGTTGGGCAGGCCATGGGCTGGGTCCCCTCCCACACCTGTTGCTGATTTACTGCTGGCCCCTCCCACAGTATCCCTCCCATGGCTCCACCTCTGTGAGGCCTGGGCTTGTGGAGGTTGACTGTCAGGTGGCAGATGTTGAAGAAGCTTCCATCCTCTCCTCCAGTGTTGCCCACCTGTCCCTGGACTGCCCCCTGCTGGTCCCCGGGCACAGTGTCGGGCGAGATGGGTCCCTTCAGCTCTTGATTGGAGCATTCCGGGTGTGGGAATTAGCCCTTCCTGAGGTCCCATCTAGCAGAGTGGACCTCAAGGTTGTTGCTATCACGCAGCCTCAGCACCTACTGCCTAAGGTGCCGTTGCTGCCTGGTTGGACTGGTTGCAGGCAGTGAGTGCCCTGCCTCCCAGCATTTATGGTCCCCTGCCCGCAGTTGGTTGCTGCCGTGCATGGCGGGAGTAGTTGCCTTTGGCCCCTCCCCCGTTAGCCCCCCGGTCCCTAGTTGCCTCTTCAGGCCTTCCCTTTGCAGGGCGGCATGCCCTGACAGGGGCGTGAGGGTTACTTATGCCCTGCTGGTGGCCATTTTGTCACTCCCTCTATGGATGGAGCTTGACACGACAGCTGCAGGCGGGCTGGGCATGGAGAGCCTACCCAATCCTGTGCCTCTCAGGCTAAATGAGGATGATGGCTGCAGCGTTCCCTCCCAGGGCCCCGCCTCTGCAAGGCCTGGGCCGGTGGAGGTTGATTATCGTGAGGTGGATGTTGAAGAAGCTTCCATCCCCTCTGGCTGTCACTGGGGTAGGGTCCGAACGGGTGAACCCATGTCTGGGTTCCCTGGTTCTGGGACCCTCCCACAGCATTCCCTCCCATGGCCCCGCCTCTGTGAGGCCCGGGCCGGTGGATGTTGCTTATCGTGCGGTGGATGTTGAAGAACTTCCATCCCCTCTGGCTACCACTGGAGTGGGGCCCGGACGGGTGAACCCATGTCTGGTTCACCTGATTCCGGGCCCCTCCCACAGCATTCCCTCCCATGGCCCCGCCTCCTTGAGGCCTGGGCTGGTGGAGGTTTGATTGTCAGGAGGTTGATGTTTATGATGCTTGGCTCCGGACAGACGACCAGGGTTGCCTGATGGAACTGCCTGTCTACCCTGAGAAGAACTGAGGGATCTATGCCGGCGTGCGGAGACGGCCGTGTTCAGTTGAGGTTGGGAGGACTCGGAGCCTAGGCTCAGCTGTCCTCCAGCCGCCCTCCTCCCTCCTGACACTCTTGAGTTGGGCCTGGTGGCCAGCTCTGCTGCAGGCTGTGTTCCCCTGGCCTGTTGCCCGCGCTTCGCCGGTTTCATACGCCAGTCGGACCTCGCTGCATCTGACCGCTCGGTCAGCGGTTGACAGTTCTCCGGTCTGCGGTGCTGGCTCTCTGTCTGGCACATTGCCCAAATGTTGCGGGTGGCCGGCTGCTGCTGCTGCTGCTGCTACTGCTGCAGCTGCAGGCTGTTTCCCTGGCGTATTGCCCGCGCTTTGCCGGTTTACGCGCCAGCTGGACCTTGCTGTGTCTGATGCTCAGCCAGCGAGTGAGTGTTCTCCAGTCTAGTGTAGCCTGTTTTGTCTGGCGTGTTGCCCGCAGTGCGTGGTTCACACGGCCAGCAGGGCTCCTGTCATTGCTCGAGTAGGGCGGCTTCTCGGCTCTGACTGCGGCTTAAGCCCCCGCCGCTGCTGCTGCTGCAGCTGCAGACTGTGTTCCCCTGGCGTATTGCCCGCGTTTCGCCGGTTTACGCACCAGCTGGACCTCGCTGTGTCTGATGCTCAGCCAGCGAGTGATGTTCTCCAGCCTGCAGCGCCAGGCTCCCTGCAGGTGGTTCACCCATTACACATTAGCCGGGCCTCGCTGTGTCTGATAAGCCAGCCAGCGAGTGTGTTGTGCCGCTTGGCCCTGGGACGACCTGTGGGTCGCATCCCTGGCTTGGAGCTCCTCTCCAGCGGCTTCACTACAGCTGCTTGCTGTGTTCCCCTGGCGTGTTGCCCGCATTCGCCGGCTTACGCCAGTTGGTCCTCGCTGTGTCTGATGCCTCAACCAGCGAGTGAGTTTTCCCCAGCCTGCAGCGATGGGTCCGTCTGGCGTTGCCCGCTTCTTGCAGATAACGAGTAGGGTCTCCTCTCAGCGGCTCAGTGAGCTACGCTTCCTCTCCTCTCTCTGTTCCTGGGATTTCAGGTTCGGGTCCTGAAACCGGAGGCTCCAGCTGGAGATCCTTGGGGAGCGTACGCACGGGCTCGTCCTAGCCGACCGCCCGTGCTTCTGGCATTCCGTTGCTCCAACCGCATGAGCTTATCAGACCTTGCTGTGTCTGACAATTCGGCCAATGAGTGAGAGGTCCCCAGCCTGCGATGCTGGCTCCCTGTTGGTGCTTTGCCTGTGTGTCACAGACTTACACGGCCAGCATGGGGACGCCCAGTAGCCGGGACTTTGTGTCTCACCTCGAGTGTCTTGTTGCGAGTTCACTCTTGAGGCTCCTCTGTCTATGGACAGGCACGTGATGACGGTGCTGGGGGTGGACCTTTGGGTCATCGCCTTGCTTTGCCCTCCACTTACGCAGGCTAGGCTGCTCGCTTAAAAGCAGTACAAAAGAACAGCTATGTCTGCAGTGTCGGTGTCTTCAGTGAGAGCCAAAACAACAACTTTTCAGTGTGAAAAAACTCAGCTCGTGTAACCTGAGGAAACGGTCTCTAAATATCTTTTAGCTGTGGTTAGCTGGATGTCAGTCTTATGTTACAGACGCTGTGTCGAGGTCGAGCTGCAAGTCATATTTTCGGCACTACGTTGTAGTGAGATAAGTTTGTGGGTGTTTTGTGCAGCTTCGGCTGTCCTGTTAACTGCTCTCTGGTTAGCCTATAAGCTAACAGCTAGCCTGGTTAATGACGCTAGAGTTCCACGCACATGCAAACAGCTCGTCTCTACTGCTTTAACTGTTAAAACAGAGGCAATACTGCGGCTGGCAGGGTTTATTATGTGAAGCTTGTTCAGTTTAAACAGTCTGCATTAAGCTGGGCAAACACTGTGCGATTTTTTTCAGTCACGTTATTCAGCTCCTGCTCAAACTGTACAGGGTCTCACACTATACAGCCTGATGCTCTGATGCGACCTGATGCTCAAACTGTGCGTTTATAACATGAAGCTTATCATACAAAATCTGTCCCTCGCTCTCCCTCTCTCTGTCTTACAGACACACACACACACCACCATCAACTTTGCTAAATTGCTAATGACAAACATTGACCAGGCAGCTGTGATTGAGCAGGAATGTCCATCCAACTCTTTTCATGGTTGCTGTAGTCGTGATAATTTTGTGAGGCCACATTGAAAAGCCTCAGATACGGAAGTGTAGAGCTGCCACCCAGGCAAAAGAAAAATAGAGCTGAAAAGTTTATTGTTCTAACAATATACCTTTCACGTTTGAACAATATAATATCACGTTCGTACAATATAAATATTATATTGTACGAACGTGATATTATATTGTTCAAACATGAAAAGTATATTGTTAGAACAATAAACGTTTCACGTTATAACGTGACATAGCTCTATTTTTCTTTTGCCTGGGTGGCAGCTCTACACTTACGTACTCAGATGAGCTTGCTTCATCCTACAAGTTGTGCCTCCATCTCTTGTGTCCAGATCACACGCTGCACTGCTGTGCTGCTCCTCCTTTTCTTTCATTTCTGTGTTTGTGCGTGCGCAGTGTGAGAGGCTGCGTTGAGGGGCGACAGGATTTCAAACAGGTTTGATTATCATGCGACCAAACGATTGATGATTGGGAGCTGGTCGTTAACTGCTTTTCGTTACCCCATGTATACGACACGATGCACACACGATTAAGGCAAAACACGGCCGATCCCCAAAACTGTTGCGCGACTGAAAAATCGGCTCAAAATGGGCCAAAAATCACACAGTGTATGGGCAGCTTTTGGAGGCTAGCTCCAAGCAAACATCCACAGCTTGGCAGTGTATACAGCACTATAATGATCAGACCTGATTCTTTTGAAAACCTTACATCTTTCCACAGGTCTCCACTTCATCAGACATCACATAGACACAGAGCTGGATGAGACCAGCACAAACAGCAGCCTAACCAACGAAGATGATGGATCCATGGGGTCAGGAAAGCCAGAAGCAGGGCTGGAGAGGTACCTTTCATGTCCATTCACTGGAGGTGTGGCTCTATTGCATGGCGTTCCTCACATCAAGAAGCTGCGATCAAAGTCAGTACAGCTCTTCCTGCATCTGGAGCTTGTGAAGGACTTCTCAGTCATGCAGGACTCCTGTTCACTGCTGAACAGTCACAGCTTCACAGAAAGAACCTTGAGAGCAAACTGCTGCTGAAGCTGAACCATCACCTCACTGAGTGAAGAAATGGCACATTTTTGCTGAATATGCAGAAATAGATGCACACCCATACAACTTATGGTAAACTGAGCTGCCTTGTATGAACATACGTTGAAGATGCCTCGTTCTGTTTTCTCTGAGGCTGCTGTGCCATTTGGAGCAAAGATGAATATAAAGTTTGCAGCATATCTTGTCACTGGAAATTGTTTGCACTGTTTATATATTTATATTATTTACTGCAGGTATTGGTGAAAAAAGCTTTATGTTGTGAAAAACTGAAACCTGGAAATTAGAATTGTTGTGCCTTATTTTGTTGTTTTTACATATATTCCTTTTGAAAATAGTAAAATTTGTGTATTTATTTATTTTTGTTTGTCTGATAGCATTTATTTAAAAAATAAATTGGACATTTCAAACAGTTACTCGCTACTTGAGTAGTAGTACTTTTTTACTCTTACTTGAGTAACTTTTTTGATGACTACTTTTCACTTTTACTTGAGTAATAATGTTTTAAAGTAATGCTACTCTTACTTGAGTACAATTTTTGGATACTCGACCCACCTCTGGTTCTCTTAGTGAGAGACTATCTCTCCACCATCAGGCCGCTCAGCGACGCGTTCCGATCAAACGATCACCGGTGTCCCGTCTGCACAGCTGTTTTATAAGTGAGCTGTGGGGCGTAGCCGGGCGTGCCGGAGTGTCTTAAAGAAATCTCCACACGCCATGACCAAAGGGGGTCGTACCGCGTACATATGGAATATGTAACGGTGTGGAGAGATAGTCTCTCACGAAGAGAACCAAGGTTTCACCGTAACCGTACGATCTTCAATAGATTTGATTAAAACAGGCTGGGAACAAGATTTAAATCAGTCATTGTCTATGGATACATGGTAAATGGTAAATGGCCTGTATTTATATAGCGCTTTACTAGTCCCTAAGGACTCCAAAGCGCTTTACATATCCAGTCATCCACACACACATCCACACACTGGTGATGGCAGCTACATTGTACCCACAGCCACCCTGGGGCGCACTGACAGAGGCGAGGCTGCTGGACACTGGCGCCACCGGGCCCTCTGACCACCACCAGTAGGCAACGGGTGAAGTGTCTTGCCCAAGGACACAACAACTGAGACTGTCCAAGCCGGGGCTCGAACCGGCAACCTTCTGATTACAAGGCGAACTCCCAACTCTTGAGCCACGATCGCCCACATGGTACAGTTAACTGCACATCCCTATGTTCCTGCCACTGTCTTTTACAATTTAGGGTTGTGCACCGGGTCCATCTCTCCAAAGTCAAACTATCTCGTATGTATCTGAATGTGGACCCCACTTGTGATAAGTGTGGGAGTGCGGAGGCTTCCCTATCCATATGTTCTGGACGCGCCCTAGCCTTGAAGGATTCTGGAGAGATATATTTCAAACCTTGTCCCTAATTCTTGGATATAATATGGATCCTAATCCATTATTTGTGCTTTTTGGCACCACTGGGGAGGCTGATGCACGCCTGACCGTTGCACGCTCTCTTTCGCCTCCCTTGTAGGGGGCAATTCCTGAAATACTTTTCCAGCCTTCAGGTTGCAAGCCTAACTTCCAGCATTACTCAGTAAATCCTCCCCCTTCTTTTTTTCTTCTTTCTTTAGTTCTTTGTGTTTGTTTTATTTTGTTCTGCTTTGTCCTGTTGTATTTGCAATGGGATTTTTTTGTTGGGTTTTTTCTGTTTTTTGTTTGTTTATTTCTCTACCTGGCCTGAGGGAAAGGGCTACTATGTGGTATGGGTAGGGGGTAAACTGATAAACTGATGTTGTTGAACAATTCTGTGTGTATCTGTTTTTCTTTGTTTTAATTTAATAAAAGTATCTTTGAGAGAAAATATGCTGTCCACAGACAAGCCAATGACCTTTCAAAGTCATGCATCCAAAATATGAAATTAATAATGTAATTTTCACAGTTCTTAAATAGGAAATTCTTCTAACTAGTCCTTTTGATCATTTCAGCATTTCTTGCTTTATCCATCTATCCATTCGCTTCTGCTTCTCCTTTTCAGGGTCGCAGGGGGCGTGGAGCCTATCCCAGCTGTCTTAGGGCGAGAGGCGGGGTCCACCCTGGACAGGTCGCCCGTCTGTCACAGGGCCAACACACAGACACAGACAACCATTCACAACTATGGGCAAGTTAGTGTTTCCAATTATCCAGCCCCACTAGTCAGCTAACCTTTTACATGAAGAACTTTTACTTCTTTCTACACTGTGATATTGATCATGTCCATCAGTGGGAGGAGTCACTAAATAACCAAAAGCTTATGGCTGAGAATATATATCCATGCACTCATTAACCTATTGTTTACTGCTGCTTGTGTCCACAAGCACTCAAAGAGTTTATTCATATTGACAAATAGCATATACAGCATCCTTTTAAAAAGCACGTCATGGAGGTGGACAACGGTGTCCGCATCTTCAAGTAAACTGTAAATTTGAGCTAGAAACTAAAGGCCAGTAATTGTACACAGGTTATTGAGAAGCACAAATACAAATATATATACATCATGCTGTTTACAGCTTACATGTTGGAAAAGCTGCACAGCTGTATGTTCGCAGGGGGCAGGTGCACAGGCCCAACCCTCCATGATGCCACGCTACACGTACTTGAAAAGCACAGACAATACAAGCAGAGGTTGGAAAATAGTCATAAAAAATGTACATCCTGTACAATCAGTAGGTGTCAAAAGATGACTATAACTCAACTAGCCACTCTAATTTGACCACCAGTATAGCCCCAGAGAGGGTCTGTGACAATAAGCTTGGTGATGATGCTTTAATGCTTCGGTTATTTGTTTAGCAAATACAGGAAACTTGGCTCTAGAAGACCGTCTCCTGGATCATCCAATCAAATTACATGAAACCCCGTTTATCACGTTTGTTGTTACAGGCCTTGTTGCGCTGCTGCGGTATCCCCTTGCAAATGCAGCATAGTGAAGGACGCCTTCAAAACTGTAACGACCAGACACTGCAAGAGCTTTTCCCCCCAAGCAGTCAAAGCCCTCAACTCACTACCACCAGACTGATAAACACAAACACCTTACAGTACTCACCAAAAGACTCAAACACAACACAAACTTCCACAAATGCACTACAAACCGGACCTGGGAACAATCTGCTTATTTGCACACTCAGTCACATAGTTACTGAACACATCTCAAATATATTTGCACATTTTGTCTCTTGCACGTCTTCGTCCGTTCTCGTCTAAAATATCCTGACTCATAACTTGAACCTGGTATTTAGTACCTGCTGCACAATCCACTCCATATTGTCTCTGCCCTGTCTGTTTATTCTACATGGATAAAGTTAGTAATAGTACCTTTTTATCAATCATTTGTAATTCCTAGTTTTTATCTCTTGGAGATATATCATTTATACTCTTATAAATGCACCAGGGGGACTCGGGGAGAAACAGCATCTCGATACACTGTATACTGTGTATATTGTTGTATTGACAATAAAGTTTTTGAATCTGAAAAACTGCAATAAATCACACTGACATCAAAGAGACAACAGCCAATTCTTCACCTTCACCAGCATGCATGGAAATAGATTTATAGAACCTCCAACTAAAAGTGCAACTCCTGCTCTTAATCACAGCCTTCAGGGGAAATGACAGCGCTTTGCTTAAAGTAGCTTGCTGTATGGTCTTTTCATGACGTGACACTGCAGGTACATCGTTCTTCCTAAAAGGGGCCAAACCCAAACAGATCACCAGACAAAGCATAGCTTCATTTTTCCACAATATATTTTTAATGAGAAATACTGAAGACCTCGTCAGTCAGACCAAGTGATAAATGTAGTTTTCAGTAACTTCTGTTAAAGAAACCAGCTGACATTGTACTACATCACATCATGTCAAACAAAAGGATAGAAATGTGCTGTTAAAAATTTATTGACTCAACATCTTTAAATGTACATGTGTGGCATCAGCTAACATATATACAGACATGTTTACCATATGTTGTTTCAAAAACAGGACACTCCTGCTCTCTTCCAAGTCAAAAGTATGTTCAGTGGAAGGTTTAGCACAGTTAACTTGAGTGTGCACCACATACACATTTGCTTTGGGCAGTTTTATGGAAATCAATGTCTACAACCTGGAACCCTGAGGTTTACTATCACATTACTCAGACAAGCAGTATGGAACAGAATGACAGACCCATTTCGGTGGTAGTTTACTGATAATAGGGCCGATACCGGCCCTGATCCGGATGGTGCGGACCAGGCATTTGGCCCTGGGGAGGGGGTCCCTGCATTCGTGGAGGTGGGGGTCCTCTTGGGGCGGGCCACATCCCAGGACTGAGCCCTCCTGGCTGGGTGAAGGGGGGACTGAGGGTACCCTGGTCTTCAGGGAACTGCTGCATGGAGTTTGGGTTATAATGATGAGGTGGTGGGGCATTAACAGGAGGGCCGCTATGCTGTGGTGGAGGTCCTGGGGGTGGGTGATTCATGTAAGGGGGTATCATGTGCGTTGGTGGAGGAGTAATAGGTGGGGGCGCTGTGGACATTGGGGGAGGAGGGGCCTGGTTGTACACCATGTGTGGTGTCCCAGAGGCCTGGGGAGGATGCTGCATTGGGTGGGTAATGGGAGGCGGCGGGGGAGGTGGGGGACCAAAATGCTGTTGAGGTGGTGCCATCATATGGTGAGAGTGCGACACTACGGGAGGCTGGCCAGGATAGTCCCCGGGGTGGTGGTGGGGTGGCTGGCCAGGGCCTGGCCCAGCAGAGAGGGGCTCGCGAGAGGAAGAGGAGTCGTCTTGAATGGGCACAGTGATGAGATTACTGTGCTTACGAGTTGTTACCGTGGCAATGCGGAATGTCTCAGGACCCAGAGAAGGAGTCGGGGGCGGGCCTTCGTGAGCGGAGGGAGGTGGCGGCTGACTGTAAGGATCGTGGCTCCCGTGCTGGAGCGGGTTGGTGAGATGGACATGGTTCTTGGGTAAGTGAGGTGGAGGCAGGCGGAAACGCTCAGATACATCAGAAGCAGGGGGCAGGTGCACGGGCTCCTGGCGGCCTGCAGAAGACTTGGCAGCCCTCATGTGGCGGTGGTTGACGTGGGCCTGGAGGTCACGCTGAGACAGGTAGGTGCGCTTGCATCCTGCTACAATGCTGCACATGTAGAGGGAACCACGTTGGCACTGTTCAATGCGCTGAACCGGGTCTGTGCAGTTATAGAGGGTCAGGCTGAAGAAACACAGACAAAGTCAAACAGCTCAGTTATTTAGTTGGACAAGTTCGCTGTTGATCTAATCAACCTATTTTTGGACTGGGGGACTTCACAGTACTCACAGACAATATGCAAACTCCACACAGCCTGTTCGTGGCTTAAACCGCAGGACCTTTTTTCATGAGACCACAGCTCCAACACCATACCGCCCCAACTGGTCAATGTGGCCCTTTCCACTGGTACCTACTCACCTCGACTCGGTTTTCCATTAGGTGGTTGTACCAGGTGCTTTTTTAGTCCCTGCTCAGCCGGGGTTGCAGTGAGCGGGGTCAATGCAAAAACCTCTGTGACCTCAGCAGATTGCATGCCACTGACTGTCCAGTCTACGGCGTCACTCGCTGAGTTAGAGGAGCAACTCCATCAGAAAAATCAAAGCTGCCATTTTTGAAACCTGCCAACATTATGAAGGCTCGTGAAAACCGACTTCATGGCCCTTAAGCCTGACAAGAAGCCACAGGCTGAGGTATACCATTGCAATTACTGAGCTGTATTTGTGTCTCAAACAAACAAAGTCAGAGTTTCGGACACATTGCTACAACAACCCTATGTACACTGAGGTGCGACTCGGTTGTAATAGAAAAAGACCAAAACACAGTCGAGTTGAGTGGAGCTGAGTAGATACCATCTCTATTAGCCCTGTCCAGGGTGTACTCTGTTCAGCCTATCACAGCCTGCATGGGCTCCAGCCTCCCTACAATCCTGAAGTGGATGCTGTAAGTGCTGCCTTTAGTTTTCCTTGCTATCAGAATGCTCAGTAGGCAGTATTTCTACGAGCTCAGCAAGTAAAATATTGGCCTAACACAAAGAACTGTCTTCAATCTGGTTGAGGAGGTAGGTGGAAAGACTTTAACTGTCAGAGAGAATGATTCAGAGTGCTTCGTGCACCTGGCAGCGTGGGTGTCAATCTACACGACTGCAGGTTTTAACAGATTATTCAGGTTCCCGTTTCACTTTTACAGGACAAAAGACTTCAGATGTTGGCTTCAGATTTTCTTGAGGTCCCATTCCTCACGTCACTAAGGCTACGTCCACACTGGCCTGGATAGATTTGAAAACGCTCCGCGTCCACACTAGTGTTTTCAGTCGTTCTCACAGAGTTGTGCGTCCACATTGAAACGTCTGAAAACGCTTACGTTCCAGTCCTGCGCATGCGTGAAGATTCGACCTGCCTCATTTCCGTCTGCCGCTTATTTACTCTCCGGCTCTTTGAAACGTGGCGGCAGAATGTCGATGAAAAGCAGCGAGTTCTTTAAATAGACTAACGATGACGTGGAGTCGTTGCTGTGAGTAACACAAAAGTACAAAGTTGCAAAAGCGAGTGAGAGTTAAAGAATTTGAAGAAAAGCTCTCTGAAGCATCTACAGACTGATATTCATCTTTAACAGGGCTGTCAAACAGAACAGCTGCTGTATAATACCCTCCGCTATCTGTGTTTAATTGGTCACATGACTGCATCACATGACTAACACTACAGCTGGGAAATATAACGATAACGATATGTGTTGCGAAATAACTTTTTCTCGATAGAAAAATTAAACTGTCGCGATAGACCTCGCCGCTCTTGTCCTCTTTAAAAAAAAAAAAAAAGAACAGCCAATCCAAATTACGTAGCGCAGAGCCGAACCAATCACAGCCGCAGCGTCACGTCGCGTGACTTGTTGCGTACAGCACAAGTGCCAAGCCGCACATGTGTATTTGTTTGGGAAGCAGCCAGCCGCCGTACTGCCCAGGTAACGGAGGAAAGGAGTGTGCCGACTAGAAACATCAACCGAGCGTGACCGAAGGTTACCGAAGAGAAAACAGATGATGGTTCCAACGCCGGAGAGATTGTCGAACGGAAGAGCCACAGAAGCTCCGTAGTGTGAAGGTATTTCTGCTATTTCAAGTCTGACAAAAACAGAGTAGCTGCACTGTAAATGTGCCGAAAGCAAGTCTGGAAATACAATAAACTGGTGCATGCTCAGTCTCTGACTGGAAGCGCTGATTCGTCATTCGGCTTTTGTCAGACTGAAGTAACTGTTACAACTGTTTGAAAAGCTCAGCTATACAACAAGGAGAGATCGAGAATTTCCTTTTAGTTCTCACTTTATTTGATGTTGACAAAAGTTAGTCAGTTTTGTCTGTTCTTCTGTAAAACAAACTAAGATTTATTTTTAGAATTAATATTTTGTTTCTAAGTGGAATTGACAGTTTAGTCTGTTTCGTTTGTTCTATTTTGAAACTTAAACGCTTTAGCGGCTGCCTTTTGTGTAGTTTGCAATATTTGCCTTTATTTATCTGAAAAAGTCTCATGTTCCTTAAGTACATCTACCCTGTTGAACTTATTATGGGAAATAAATATTTAAATCAAAACAAGCTGCTGATTATTTCACATTTTACTTGTGAGCAACGGCACATTTAAATCTTACAAATATAGTTATTTGGCTGATATCGTGATAGATATCGTTATCGCCTGAAATGAAAAAAACATATCATGATATGAAAAAATCTCATATCGCCCAGCTCTAACACGCATCATCGTTTTTGAAAGTCTGTTTTCGCTGTCCACACTGCGACGCAAAAGCACCGTTTTCAAATGTGTGCGTTTTCGAAATCGTTTTGAATACGCTGCGTTTTCCTTGAGCAAAACCGCCGTTTCAGTGTTGACGGGAGGCCAAAACGGAAAGAAAACGATGCGTTTTCAAACAAAAACACATTAGTGTGGCCGGAGCCTAAATCAGGGACATCTTAGTGGCTTTATACTGTAGTGATTTTATGCCCCTGCTGCTCAAAGTACTTGCAGGAGTCGACTTTTCTGGCATCCAGCCATCCTTATTTTACCCTCATTGCCATGTACCAAAGTTAAATAGTCTCACCCTGGGCACATCTTCTCTCCTTTCTTCTCATGAAGTAGAGCACAGTCATAACAGAAAACATGTTTGCAGGGAATCTGAGGAGTCAAATTGGCAAGAGTTAGACAGTAACATGACTCTGAGATGTTGTGCAGAGACACAGCAATAAAACATGTACCATCCGTCCATACAGCTGAATAGGGAGACCGCATTTGTCACAGAAGTGAATCGGAACGTCATCCTTTTCTCCAATCAAGTTTAACTGTTGAAATAAGAGGACACAAAAATATGACACGCATGTAATGACCACTAAAACCAGATCATTGTATACTTTTTCTTTAATTCCAATACTACACGTCTTACTGGCGTGCCAGATGCTGGTAATGATGCTACTTAATCATTAATATTGTTTCCCCTCACACAGCAGACGTACCTTATAGTCCCAGAACAACGGTTGTGGAAATCTCCTCTGACTTGCAAACACATCACCAGCTTTAGTTCCACAGTCAAACCTGTCCTCTTGCTTAAAACCAAAGTTATCTGTAGTAGAAAGAAAAAAACAAGAGTAGCATTAATAAAACAGTATTTAAAAAAACCTGACACTTTTCCCAAAGAGGAGGGCAAGAACATAGCACAGTGTCACTATCCAAAGGAGCTTAAAATATTCTGTGTGTATAAGACAATTACATGTACATGGAAACTAAAATGAAAGGTACAAATAAAATCTAAAACGCTTACTTGATGCTGTCCTCATCATCGACTTCATGATTACTTTGTTAAAAAAAGAAAAAAGAATCAGCATCGGTATGGCAACAACAGAAACTTCACATAAATAACATTTAATAACATCTAAACTGAATTTATGAGGAAAATAATAAAAAGGACATCCATCTTCTGTACTGTGTGCAAGTGCCGCAGTTAATCCTTAAACAGCATGATGACATATGGCAGTAGGCTGTCACAGTGCTACTGTGTGCCAACGTATTATGATTCCAGACTGGATGACTGTAAAAGCATCAATAATACAAGTGTTACACTTTCTGTTAAACTGATACTGTTATGATGTATTGTAATTGATACGCCACGACAGGTCAGGCCAAGAATAAATGACGGCTGTGAGCGACAGAGACAGCTGTACAAAAGTACAACAACATACAAAAATGCTTGAGATCCTTTTTTTGAGTATTTTGTATCAAGTCCAAATAACAAAGATGAGCCAGCAAATATGGATGAACTGTGAGCTCTATCTGCCCAAAGAAACGTTCAAACTACCACTGCAAGTGTCACTGCACAACAACTGGTAAAGAAAGATGCCCACATGTCAACCTGTAAGTCTGTTGCTACCACTGGCACATCATCTCTGTTCAGCCCACGAGTACGTCGCTGATACCTGTGTAACACGTCATCGAGTCTACAATGACTCCTACCACCAGAAGAAAAAATGAACGTTTTTTCTCCCTCCACAGAGATACTTAATATACTGCATGGTGGCTCCGTTGTGTAATGTTTTTTACATTTGCCTAACTTGTGAAACATTCGTGGTTCAGGGCCAGGAGGAGAGACAAAGCACACTGTGGGCAGCCAAATCAAGTGTGCAGCCCAACCCACTGGAGTGGGGATGAAAGAAACGTCTACTCCATATCCTGCACATATATCCCAGTGAAATGTGACAATGATATGAAAAAGGAACATCTCAAAATAGGGCTGTGCGATATGACCAAAATCTCATCTCCCGATATAAGACATCTATCGTCCGATAACGATATAAATCACAAAAATGTTACATTTTCTGTAAAGTCTGTGAATCTCGGGCAGCTCGACTTGGTGAAGTGTTTCCTGCCTGTTCTAACGTTTGAGTCTAAGGTTTATTTTTTAGCACTTTGGCGGCTCTTTTTTTACTTCTCATCCGTAAATACTCTGCATCTTTCACGTGATTCAGTTTATTTTGAAAAGTCTCAACAGGATCTTGAGCTTTATTGTGAAAGGTTTATGTGGAACATAAACAAGCGGACACACATATAAAAACAGGCGCTTGTCCATCCGTAGTGTGGTTATATTAAATATAAGAGAAATAGAGAACTTTAAGAAATTAATAATAACTACAGCGACCATCAGAACCATGAAAAAATATTGCTGTAAACAGTTTATTTTGCGACACCACGAAACAAACGACAGCGTAAAATGAAACAATAGATGTTTATATATCGTCATATATATCGTTATATCAAACAGCCCTATCTCAAAACTTATATTGCAGAAAAGGAACTCCATTATTTTGAAAAGAGGAAAGGTTGACCTTTACAAACACCAGCTGAAAGACACCAACAACAATGCATTAGCTACTTTAAAAACTAACCAACAAAGAGTTGAATATCATTAAGCATGCTATGTTTATATACTTTACAGGCAAACGTACTAGGCTACCTACATATTATAGGTGCTCAGCCACAAAACCCACAGTGCAGAGTTTGTGCTGGTGTGAATGGAACTCTCCATTGGCAATTTTTACAAACCATGCACCTTGGCACTGCTTTGTAGCTTTATGTGGGCTGCAAATGTAAGAAACATTTCATGAATTGACTTATTTCAACTGCCACAATATTTTACAGCTCCACTCTTGAATTCAGTGAATGACCCATGTTTGTAAAGGCAGCCAGCTATTCAAATTTATATACAGTGGCAATAGGATTGAAAAAGTTTTGATTAAGAGGTGTGGCCCAATACTTTTGCCTATACAGTGTGACATCATAAAAACATTAGTGCTAATGAGCATTTTGTACCACATAGTGTGCCTACCATCTTCTCCAGGCTCACTTTTACAAGTTCTGCTGACAGGTCTCTGGGGGCGCTGCTGAGGTTTGCTCCTTATTGGCTGCTTGGACAGAAGTTTGATGGGGATTCGTCTGCGAACATCCGGGCCTCCCAAACTCCCAGAGCCATCGCTTCCTTGAAGATCATTGTCTGTGGAAGAAAAAGAGTATATCAACTGAAACAGACTGCTATATGTTCTGCGCTGTACATTGGACAGTTACAGAGTTAGTGAGGGATACCTCATGTGGTGGACTCAAGAGCCACACCAAAATTTAACAGTTACACATATCCATCTACAAAGAGTTGTTTTTAAAGCCTTTAGGACGTCACTGGATTGTGACAGTGCTTGTAACAGAGTCCCTTGCCTGTTTACATTGGTTACATAGATTACAAATAATTTCATTCTGGAATTAGACTTTATGGTGAAACTCAGTGACTCATAGGTTAAACAGGATGCTTCTTTTTGGGTTCCACAGTAGATCATCTGCCTCCGTCTCATCCAATCCCCATCTTCTATCACACCAACCTCTGCCTGGCAGCTCCATCTTCTGTCCCAGCCTTGCCTTTGTCTCCAAACTGCTCAATATGAGACATCTAATGCTGTACGTGTTGGTCACTCCCAATGAAAATGTTAACATCTTTAGTGGACTACCATCTTGTAACTCTTCCTTTCACTCGCGCCATTATTGTTCAGTAACAAATCATCTTTGACACTCATCTCTACCCTGCATGGACTCTTTGCCATTCTTGTGTATTGCCCGTTGCTTTGGATGGCTGACCCCAAATATACAACTCATCCACCTTCATTACGTATACTCATCTTCACCTTTCCACACGCTTCATTCACACACAACCTTTCCAGGCGTGATACCTTCCACCTGCACCCACTCTCACAATGTCGCCTACGACACAGAAACTTGTACCTGTCCCTTAGCAAAGCCACAACAAGCGAGGAGGAGCTCAGAGCCGCAGATATTTATAGTTGGCAATGGTTTATCACTTTAGTGACACTTCAGTAATATAAACAATTGGAAATTAGATTAACAACGTTAGCGTTTCGCCCTTAATACTATCAGCAAAAAAGGGCTCGTGTATGTGGGTTAACAGTCAAGAGACTCGTTATAAGATAGTTTCTTTATACAGCTAAGTGGTTAGCATATGCTAACAATCAAGCCGCATTCGCGCCCCAACTAAATCGCAGCTAGCCGTAAACCCACTAACATGTGAGAATATATAGTTTGCAGTTGAGTTTAATAATTGCATAAACTCTGGTGGAACATTTCGTGTAACCCTCCAGACCAACTTAGGGCGTAACGTTAACTTTTGGCGAGAAGTACTCAAGCCTTTTTTGGCTAGCCCGCACCATTCAAGC
Source organism: Rhamphochromis longiceps (assembly GCF_057381845.1). Lineage (NCBI taxonomy): Eukaryota > Metazoa > Chordata > Actinopteri > Cichliformes > Cichlidae > Rhamphochromis > Rhamphochromis longiceps. The sequence goes on from NC_140573.1 coordinate 1,806,488, forward strand.
TTTAATGTTCCCCTGGGAGATTACGGGTTAGCTTAGCAAAACCACTTTCCACGAAGGGGCTTTGTAGTCACGTTAGCTCTTAGAGCTGGTATGAAAACGGCTACGCAGGTTAAAAAATATATAGCATGAATAACAAGTTCTGCTAACGTCTCGGCCCTACTTTGCATTTTGCTTACCGCTTTGGTCCATGATCCAACGAGTGATCGCAATGCATTGTGGGATACGAGAAACTGACGAGGAGAGGAGGTGAAGTGAAAGGGAAGGAATGAGGATAGGAAAGAAGGAAGCGAAAGAAGGACGACGCAAACAGGGTTAAAAAATTAAGAGCTAAAAATAAACTGTAGTTAGTTCACGTTAAAACCAACAAAGAAAAACAGCCGTGCGTTTATTATGCCCGTGTACAGTTGGCCTAAATGGCTGGGTAACAATACTGAAAGTAAAGACAGGACGTCGTTGTGATATTTAACAGAAACGATCGTCCATTTGTTTTCTGTATCGACGCAGTTCCTCCTTTACGTTTTACGCTACTACCTGCCACAGGTCACATCCTGTCAGTCATGAGAGTGACTGGAAAATCTGAAGGCTTGGACTTTCTATCATATTTCATAAACATGTTGCTGTAAAGTTCAGGTTATTATTTATCCACTATTTACATTGTTTTAGCAGAAAAAAAGCTAATTGTATCCTTTGCTTAGGCTGCTGCCCCCGCGACCCGGCCCCGGACAAAGCGGATGAAGATGGATGGATGGATGTATCCTTAATAAAAAAATATCTGCTGCCATAGTTTAAACACTTGTTAGATCATCCAACATGTGCTATCCATGCATATTTACTTAGAATGAAGCTTGTTTCACAGCTGAACTAATTCACATTGTTTCATAGAGTTTCTAATACATACTTTGTCTAAAATGAATGTCATCAAACACAGAAAGAAGGTTGCATTTTGACTTTCATTGTAAACTGCTGCACACTCAGGCAAAAGTCCTGAGTCTGCCCATATGGGTTTTATTTTGCTAGTAAGTAAAATAAAAGTAAGTAAAATTGTATTTGTATAGCACCTTTCAAGATAAAATCACAAAGTGTTTCACAGAAGCTAGAACATAAAACAACATCAACCAAAGGCAAGTTTAAAAAGAAGGGTTTTAACTGTTTTTTAAAAGAACTGACAGAGTCTACAGATCTGAGTGGAAGAGAGTCCCAGAGTCTGGGAGCCACAGAAACAAAAGCTCTGTCACCTTTTGTTTTTAATCTAGTGTGCTGGACAACCAGCAAGCCCTCAGGGACCTGCTGGGAATATCAGGATGAGGAAGATCACTGCTGTAAATTGGAGCCAGTCCATGCAGTCCTGAGGGTCAGGATTATATTATGGGGAAACTGGAAGCCTTGGTCAACAGCCTTGCAGCAGCATTTTGAACACCCTGCACACGTTCCAAGGAGGCATGAATCTGCTTAACATGAATATCCAAGGACAGAGCTGTAACACCAATCTTCCTAATAGAAGATTAAACAAAAGCGAGGGGGCCTAAATGTTTTAATACCAAAGGTACAAATTTATCAGGAGCAAAGACAAGGACTTCAGATTTCTCAGCATTAAGTTGAAGATAATCTTCTGCATTCCAACCTCTGATAGAATCTAAGCATCTCTGCAAGATTAGAAGTTTAGAAACATCATGTGGCTTAAAGCAGATATATAGCTGAAAATCACCTGCATAGCAATGATACGAAATGTCCTTAAAAGTGCTGAGAAGTTCCTGAAGAGGGAGTAAATATAACAAAAACAGTACAGGTCCCAGGACAGAACCTGTGGCACACCAAGAGAGGTGAGAGAGGACCTGAGCTTGGAGGAAGCCACAGAGAAGGATCACATAGATTTAAACCACTCCAAGGCCGTTCCTGATATACCCACCCAGTGTTTTAGTCTATCTAACAGAATATGATGGTCGACAGTATCGAAGGCAGAGGTCGGGTCCAACAACAGTAGAGCAGTGCACTCAGCATCATAATTCATCAGTATATCACTGGACACTCTAAGAAGTGCAGTTTCAGTGGAATGAGCTCTACGTAAACCAGATTGGAAATGATCAAGAATGTTATGTTGATCAAGAACCGCTGTGAGTTGCTTGGCCACAACATTCTCTAAAATCTTGGCGATAAATGGTAATTTTGAGATAGGTCTATAGTTGATAAACAGAGAAGCATCAAGTTCGGGGTTTTTAACAGCACTTTTACAAAAAACAGGCACCTGACCAGAAAGCAGAGAGGCGTTGATGATTGTAAGCACACTAGGACCAGTGGACTGAAAGACCTTTCTAAACAAAGGTCCAGATAAAACATCAAGAGGGCAGGAGGACGGGTTCATTGAATCAACTAATTTGACCAGCTCAGGTAAGGACACTCAGATAAAGTCAATGGTTAAGCCTAAAGAAAAAACGAGGTGTGTGTCCTTTGGCATGTGTGGGGCCAGACACATGCTGTGTAAAATGAAAGTAGTAGAGAGTACAGATTGTACAATTCTGAAAACCTTGCAAGTCAGTATCAGGTATGAGCACCTTCTTCAGCACAGGCTGTTGCTCTTTTAAGCAGTTTTCTTGTCCAGGAAGATCATGGATCTTATTTTATTTCAGACATAATTAGTCCATGTCATTAAAATAAAGGAAAAGCACTCTTCTGTGAATGTTGGCCACTTTTTGTTCCATTCTCTAACAAGATAGTCTCAGGCTGCTTCGATAATGTTGATTTCTTGGGAGGTAAATCTAACAGTGCCATTGTGCATGTCTCAGGTGCACTGGAAGCAAAACGTAAATAAACGAAGTGAGACTCCGAACTGCAGCCATGGTACACTACAAAGCAGAAAACCCGACTGGTGTCAAGTCTTTATTGTGCATTTTCCACCGATTGTTTTAAAATTACAGAATGATCTTGCCTGTAAATGTTTATTAGTTAAAATGCAATTAAATATAAACGGCACTCTTCAGACAGCAGGTTTATAGCTGCAGGTTTTGAAATAATATGTATCTCATGTGAAAACGAGGACAGTTTGATGTGTGATAGCAGCGTTGCATCACTCAGCGCTTTAAGATGTTTTGGAGAGCTCGGTGCACGGTCTCAAGTCGAGGCACGTCCCCGACGCGCGTGCCCGCAACCATGTCGCCATTTTGATTCGAAAAATATGACTGAGTTTTTCCTGCTTTGCGTGCTAAACTTAGCCCCGCGTTTGAATTACTTTGTGTGCGAGTACGTATCATACACTTTGCATTGAAATAACTCGGATTGTTATTAACACCACGTAGTCATTCACGCGGGGGAACAGTTTATTTTGTAGTCTTCTTAGCCACATTTGACTATCGTTAGCTAAGTTGAGCTAGCTAACGGCGGTCTGTGCTGTCGCAGACTGACCCCTTCTTCAAAACAAATCACTATTCGCTCACAGGCTAACGTATGTTAGCTCATACGGCTAGCTAACAGTAGCTGGACAGCTCGTGATTTAGTAGCTGGCTGCTTAACGAAAAACAGCAACAACTCGGATCACACGGAATTACTCGCAGCGGACATTCAACCAAAGGTACGTTTTAACCGGGAATTCTTATCGTGAGTTTGAGCGTAGAGCTAATCTTAACCCTGCTGCTGCAGCAGCGACAAAGTTAAACCCAAGTTAGAGAGCTATTTAAGTTGGCCGCTCAGTACACGTTAACCGTTGGTAGCTAATTAGCTTATGTGCTAATCAGAGAAAAGGAGGAACTAACCTTAGCTGAGTTGTTCCCCAACTTTAGAAGTTGGTGTCTAAATATCGTGAATTAACACTGATCGAGATACCAGTGCTGGTCTATCGGCTAACTTCGCACAAGGACTCAGTAATGGCTGTTGGATTACTTAATCGATGTTAATGTAACATAGTCGTTAACTGTTAATGTTTAGTCCCGTCGACGTTAACAGAACTCAATTTCTGACCGATACGTCTCTTTAAATGCTGCATGTGTTTTTTATAGCTCGGTAACTAAAGAGCCAACGTTACTTTAGGGGTGTTCGGAGTCGGCTGAGGCCAGCAACGCAGACTTACTGAGCTGGAAGTAACTACACACTCTGTAGGTGAAGTGGTAGTTTTATCTTTCATGTTGGAGTTACTGGTGACTTCAGCAGTGTATGTGCTGTAGCATCGATCCCATGTTAGTCTGGTATCATTTGGGCATTTGTGCCCTCCTCTGGAGTTAAAGTAAACAGAAATCTGAGCCCCCACCGTCAGTCAGTTGATGTGCATGTTGATCATGCCAGTGCTGTGGAAGCTCAGCTTACATGTCTTCAGTTACACACCAGTGTCTCTTATTGTCAAACAATCTTAAGAAATCACTTCAGTTACAACAGTTTATAAAGTGTGACGCGTTACCAAATCCCCATCATGTGATCAAAGTCTGAAGCCATATCATGGTTGATGGCTGACAAAGGTACTCCATAATGTTAACTTAAAATATTTTGGGACCATCGCCTGTCTTAGATATGTCTGGTCAACGTAAAACATTTTTTACAGCTTCAGTGCTTTAAAATGCAATTAAGCAGCAAACTGCAAAAACTGCAGCTTCTGTTTGCCCTCTGAAGTGTGCGGATTGGTTAATCATTTGGTAGCTGGTGTCACAAGGTTTCTAGTACAACCCAGTGAACACTGGTTCGCTATCAGCTGGACTGTTATTTACATTCACAGTGAGTAAAAGGAGAGTTCATGGCAACAGACAGGTGGGATTCCCTTTCGCTTGATTGTACAGCTTTTTTTAACTCTCCTAATTACAGGCTGCTGTTGGCTCGCATTATCCACATGTGTGCCCTTTGTGTGCCATTGTTCCTTTTTTTCCCCATCATCTCTTACATGTGCCAGAAGACTGTTTTTGTTGAGGTTGCCTCTGGTTTGTTCTATTTTGGATGTAAAGTCAAGCATTTGCTTTCCTGCTCGGTGTCCACAGGGAGCATTCAGCGGGTTATTATTGCGCTTGTGTACTCTGTAAATGCATGCCAGATGGACGCTGCTGCTGCATGTGCAAAGATCCTCCTCAGGAAAATGGGAAAAGAAAAAAGGGGAAGCACTTTGATTTCCTCCTGTAGTTTTACTTCCATGGTCAACAGTTAGATCTGTTGCACTGCCCGCTGAGACACTTTGGCTTTGACAAAGTCAGCAGATGTAGCTGTTTCGTGTCTCTGCTGGTGTGTTAGGTTGTCTAGATTAGCTACCACAGTAACTGCATGGGGGAAAAACAAAACAAACAGCCTGGTCACAAAAGCATTTTGTACTTTATTATTACTTTTCTCTTTTTTAACGGATTCTAACAATATGTTACATTGAGCTGTTACACCAGAGAAGAGGGGGAAGTTGACCTAAGCAGTCAATGTGTAGAGTAATGAGCTTGCACATAGCATTTGTACAAGGTGTTACCCTGTCATATATAGAAAGTCAAAGTGGTGGATTGCCAGATAGCCATGGAGAAGTCTTCAAATAACGAGGTCAACTGTGGTACAAGTAGAGCTGGGCGAGATGGAAAATAATCTTATAACAATATCTCACGCTGTTCCCTGTCAGTTGGTATTGATATAAATCACTATTTATGCTCAACGTAAAGCTTAAAGCCTTCTTTTTACTCTTGGTGATAATATAGGATTCATTTTAGTTTAAATATTAGTCATTTTCTCTCAGAAGTTGAACGTAATAACAACTTTATACAGCAATATTTTAGCTAACATAAGTATCTAATAAACTTAATTGTAATTCTCACTGGTCAAAAGCAAAAGAGATACGGTAACTCACTTCTTCAGTTCAAATAAAGAATGTCTCGTGTTTATATTGAGAAACGTCTTTACTTGGAAAAAGTCAGTTTTGAGTGAAAAAACACTTTCAGGAAGCTCCAACGTGAAGAAAGGCTAACTTTGTAGCTGCTGCCAGACGCCACAATTTGTTTTACGCAGTCAAAATAAAATATGCAGATGAACCGTTAAATTAGTCTGATATGATGTTTAATTCAGGCAGCTTGTTACCAACCGCCCTGCTTTATATGGCAGTGATACCTGTAACAAGAAGGAGTGAGTATAAAGGGGGGCAAGGGGTGTACTAGACCATATTTATGTCAAGGCTTCAGTGAAACATATTGTATTACATATATATTTGTTTTTTTCTAAGACAGTAAAAGTACACATGGGTGACTGACTTGGGTCTTTTAGGCAGGACACTGAAGTTAATATGTTCTATGATGTGTTAACATCAGTCATTAACATTTTTACCGTTCAGTTGTATTTTATTTATATAGAGCCAACAACAGTTGCTCAAGGTGCGAAAACGCCATCAGAACGTCTGTTTTTTTAGAGCAGGAAATGTTGCATCCAACGTCGGGGCAAACCTCAGAGAATCCTGATATTCTTGCTTTTCTTCATTGCATGTGTTTCTTTCACACATGCACACTCATTCACTAGCCCACTTACACAAAATGCCCTCCAAGAAGGGTAGAGGCAGTTTTACTTCGTGCCTTAGGTTTCAGTAGTTTGTGTGACTTACTTACTGTACTTTTGATTATTTATTCTTTAAAGAGAATAAGTTTTTTATGGCAGGTGCGTGCAGTGCGAGCGCTTACCTGCCTGCGCAGACGTTGTGTGCAGTCAGAATATTAAAAACGTTGGTTTCCATTATAAAAAACTACAGTGGGGTTTTTTGTCTTTTGAACACGATACATGATGTAAATTATTATTATGTATTATTTCTCATTAATAAGACAAAAGTATTTCTTATCCAATTAATGGATGTAATAAGCAATAGGTTACCTGATTACTAAAAGAATTGACTCCTGGTACCTTTTGTCAGTTAATAATCAACCTTCATGTTGTGCAGGGTATGGTGAGCCTCTCAGCGACCCGTCTCCTAAAGAGGCCCGCGTTTTAAAAGGAGACCCATGCTGATAAATGCCAGGCCTCGCCACACTCTCTGTCGTCTGCACAAACACAAATGCCTGCCTGCCCGTGGGGGAGGTCTGATTAAAGATATCCACATTTCATCCACTGGTATGTGTGAACACTTTACTGTCAGGCATTTGTGTCTTTTTCTAGTTACACTATGACTGTGTTTACTTGGACCAATGTGCGTTTAAATCATGACAACGTTTTCTGTCTTAACTGATATCACCTCCATGTTACGTTAGAGCGTCAGTTACGGTCCAAGTTTGAACTTCTGCAGCCATCGACACTGCCTGATGTCTCGCAGCTTAGCACGAACACTGACAAGACCATATGTTTCTGTCTCATAAACCTATGAAAAATTCAGTGCAGGCTGTATGATGTGCTCTACATTATTGCAACATTGTGACTACAGTTGGCCAGATCTTACTTTGATCACCCGAGTCACATTAGGCCCGTGAGAGAATGCTGTTTACAGGACAGATTAAAGTTAATCCCAGAATATTACCGTTGCTGTGAACATTGTCTTTGGTATAAAAGGATAGAAGTACTAGTGCTGTACTAATCCTCTTGTTTGTTTACGTCAGCTTGGAGCCCCTGCTTCCTCATCCCAACCTTTCACTCTTAACTGTCCTACTCCTCTCTCCTCGCTCTGTCGGCCCAGGGCTGTGTCCCCCCTCCCAGCGGCCACCATGTTTTGGAAGTTTGACCTGCACACCACCTCCCACATTGACCAGCTGCTGGACAGGGAGGACGTGACGCTGAGAGAGCTGATGGAGGAGGATGACGTCCTGCAGGAGTGCAAGGCCCAAAACCGTCGGCTGCTCCTCTTCCTTTCCCAGGACCACTGCATGCAGGAGCTGGTCAGCCTCATCACCACAGAGCCACCTGCTGATCTGGAGGAGCGAAGCCGCTTTAAGTGAGAGCCCACACTGACTCTTAGAGACTGCTGGGAGAGTGGAGACATTACTTAAGAGTTAGATTAGAAGACTGGGAGCAAGACGAACACGAAGTGGAACATGCACCTATTTCCAAAGACAGATGTTGAGCCTGAGTTGAATTGATTTGCCTTGATGTCAATTAGATACAAGCACCACAGTTAACTCACTTGTTCAGTTAATAATTCAGCTCATGGGTCACATAATAAAGCAATCTAACTCTCTCCACATACACAGGATTTATTTAGGATTTATGAACTTTACCAGGAAAATGCTGTTGTTGTTTGATATGCACGCGCTGGTATTTTTAGATTAAATGCTGAAGTTTATATGCACTGTTGTTTGAAAGGAACGCAGCAAAAAGAAACTTCCAGCTTTTTGCATATATCCACGTTTTGCTGCTGTGATTAAATCCTCACACACGTTGAACCTGTAACCCCATCACCTTCATTTTTCCTTCACTCATACTTGCAGTGATACTTTGAAATCTTTAGTTTGACACAGAGATCTGATCTTAACGTCAGTCTGTTGTGTTTTTCCCTCTGCAAGGTTTCCCAATGTTGCTTGTGAGCTTCTGACCTCAGATGTTTCCATTATAAACGATAAGCTGGGTGGAGACGAGTCTCTCCTCGAGATGCTCTACCACTTCCTGGAACAGGACCCACCTCTCAATCCTCTACTAGCCAGCTTCTTCAGCAAAACCATCGGCAATCTCATTGCCAGGAAAACCGAACAGGTAACTAGTAAACAAGATATGAATTCCTCTCAGATTAAGCGAATCATTTAGGAACATTTCCACACACCAAAGTTTCAGAGAGTAATAGCAACTGGAGCAGGGCGTTTTGTGGGGTCTGCTGAGTTTCCTGGGACTCAATAGAAATGCTCGTCCCCACTTTGGAAAGTCAGTCTGTTCCTCCAAAGGTTCCTAGTCCCGGAGGAAGAGTCCAGTGAAAACATGCCTAGAGAGCATAAAAACCCTCAAATGTGAAAATCTAAGATTGACATAAGCTGTCTGTTAAAATCCACAGTCTTTCACATTGTGTCATTTTCCAGGTTATTACCTTTTTAAAGAAAAAAGAAGGCTTTATTGGTCTGGTGCTGAAACACATTGACGCCTCTGCCATGATGGACCTGCTGCTTCGCCTCATCAGTTGTGTGGAGCCTGCCCCTTTGAGACAGGATGTTCTGCATGTAAGCGACCGAAATGGCTCGTATGTCCTGTGAGTAAGCTCGAACCTGTCGCATGCTTTTAAGTGATCTGTTTCTTTTGAATCCTAGTGGTTAAACGAGGAAACGTTGGTTCAGAGACTCACAGAGCTCATCCATGCTGGCAAAGATGAGGAGGTGAGTGGGTGCAGCGCTCGCTGTGCTGGCCGAGTGTCGTCTCGATGTTTCCTAATCATTTTTATTGATGGGTTCCAATAATTTAATTGGATTATTTATTTTTCAGAGACAATCAAATGCGTCCCAAACGCTGTGTGACATCATCCGCCTTAGCCGAGATCAGGCCAGTCAGATGCAGGAGAACGTAGAAGCCGACCCACTATTGGCTGTGCTAGAATCGTAAGTCTGCGGACGCTTGTATGTTTGTAGTAACGTACAACTCTCTGTAGGAACTGTGGGGATAGCTTTCCCACATCACTCATGCCTGCTCTTCCTGCTCTGTCCACACCACACACCAGCGTCATTGTTGACTGTTGTTTGCTTAGTTCTTGACCTGAAATGGAGAGGCATTAAAAACCTCAGGTTGTAGCATGTGTACACACAGACCTGCTGGCAGAGCCTGTTTGACTGCAGCTTTGATTTTGTGTGGGTGTGTGTGAGGTTGACTTTGTGCCTTTTGAAAATGCTTCCTTTTGCATCAGAAGCTAAAACATTGTTGCTAGCTGGCCTGTTAATGGTGCATAAATGTGTTCCAGGCAGGAGAGCGTGGCGGGGCTTCTCAAGAACATGTTTGAGGGGGAGAGGAGCGAGGCCTCCATCGTTAATGGAACTCAAGTGCTACTTACCTTACTGGAGACCAGGAGGTCTGGGTGAGTCCCTCCAGTTCTTAATCATTCAGGATGTAAATTGTGCTAATTTTGGTGTCTTCCTGACTCTTAAGTGACGTCATGTAGTAAATTTGTATTTTACTCGCCTCTCAGTCGAGACAGTAGAAAAAACCCGTCACAGTCACTGAGCTGATATGCTGATTGTCTCTGCTTGTGTCTGTCAGGTTGGAAGGGCTGATGGATCTGTATTCTCAGGGTTATGAAAGGTCTTACACTGTCAACAGCAGTATTTTAAATGCCATTGAGCCCCATTTAAAGGACTTCCAGCAGCTTCTTCAGGATCCCCCCAAGGTAAAGACTGCAGTGTAGTCAGAGTGTAAGCATGTGCATGGTGCAGCCTTTGAACACTGGAGTCACTCAGCTGCATGTTTGTAATGGTACTGCACTTTTCAGCGCTGGTCTCATTTTCCAGTATTGTACAGCTGACGCTGCTGTTAAATGTCATGTTATAGTTTTGACTTGATTTGGGGCAGGGATAGCTCAGTAGGTAGAGTGGTTGCCCCGTGATCGGAAGGTTGGGGGTTCGAATCTACCGAACGGCTACCCCCTGGTACGCCTGAGCGAGGTACCGTCCCTACACACTGCTCCCCGGTGCGCCTGCTTAGTGGCTGCCCACTGCTTCACTGAGTGAATGGGTCAAATGCAGAGAGTAATTTCTCCACGGGGATCAATAAAGTATACATCATTATTATTATTATTATTATTATTATTAAAAAACAATGTCCATATGCTACTTTCACTCTTTCCTCAGAAAAGTGCAATATTGACGACCTTTGGCCTTCTAGATCAGCCACTGGGGAATGCTCGCCTTCATGTGGCCCGGCTGGTGGCTGCCCTGCTCCAGACCAATGCACCCAATATCTGCCAGGAGCTCTGTAACCTGGCCACCATGGACCTGCTACTGGTAAGGCTAACCTTTCTAGAAGATGCCGTTTGTATATTGTACAGTGTTTTGGGAAATTGCATGGGATTTGTACGACGTTAGTCAAAAGGTTGGGAAGCACTCTTTACCCATCTGTGAAAGCAGGTTCAAATAACCCTGCCCTGCTGTACTGGTTCACGGTCACTGGTAAGGCTCCAATATTACCAGCACGTGTTAAAGGGCACAGAATCAGCTGTTCATGTTTTTTCTCAGTAACTTGCTAAAATGTTTAAAATGAAATGCACGTACTGGAAATCCTGTGTCTGCCTCCTGTAGGATCTGTTCTTCAAATACTCCTGGAATAACTTTTTGCACTTCCAAGTGGAGCTGTGTGTGGCCTCTATCCTGAACCATCCTTCCTCAGAGGAGCGGCCAGGCCTAGGCCTGCAGAACCACGAAGAGAGCGCTACAGCGTCCAGCCCTCAGGCGCAAGAGGAGGACGCGACAACGGATGGGACGAGCGACCCACAGACCTGCATCCACGGTGCGCTCGTGGCACATGTAAGTGGTTATGCACGTCCCGCCCTCATCACACGACATTGAAACATTTCCACAGAATCACAGCGCTCACATGTTGCTGTTTTAAACTCTTAGCTCTTCCAGAAGTGTCGACTGCTTCAAAGGATCCTTGATGCCTGGGAGGAGAACGATAGAATACAGTAAGTCTTCCTTCTGTAGGTTCCTGTGTTTTTTTTCTTACAATCAGTGCTTTGAGTTGAAGGTAATAACTGTGTCTGTGACTGTCAGGGCTGATGGTGGTACCAGGAGAGGCAACATGGGTCACCTGACTAGAATAGCCAACATGGTGGTCCAGAACCTGGAGAAAGGACCAGTACAGACCCAGATCTCTGACCTCATCAGAGGTATTTATACAGTTGTCCAGTGTGACTATTAAATCTTCCATTTTAACTGAAAATCACTGACCAGTGTTTGCTTTTGCAGAGCTGCCAGAAGACTGCAGAGGTCGCTGGGAGAGCTTTGTGGACGAGACCCTGAGAGAAACTAACAGGAGGAATACCGTAGAACTGGTGAGTCCCTCCCACCAAATACCTGGCAGGTACAGCACTGTGCAGAAGTCTGAGGCAGGTGAGAAAATGCTGTAAACAAGGGATGCTTTCAAAACTGGGAGTGTTAACCATTTATTCTCATCAGTCAACAAAATGCAGTGAGTGAACAAAAGAGAAATCTAAATCACATCAACGTTTGGTGTGAGTAGGGATGGGTATCGTTTAGGTTTTAGCCGATACCAGTACCAAACTGGTGCTTAAACGGTGCTCGAACCAGTGCTTAAAGAACGGAAAACACAAACTTTGTCCTAAACCTCTCATGTTCAGCTGTTTTCCACTTTTTCTTTGGTCATTTTAGCCTTTTTGGCCAGGGTGAAGGGAGCATCTGCCATCAAACAAGAAGACAGCCGCATGTAGCTATGACGGTGTTTGCTAGTTCACCTTACATGCATTAATGTAATAACGTGGTTAGCCTACTCAACGTAAATTACACACGAACAACATTAAGCTACTCACGCAGAGAAGAACGGCTGCTGCTGCATCATCATCCTCATCATTTCTGCTACACTGGCAGGGCTAGGGGCCAGGACTCTCCTCTTCGGGTTTTTGGGGGATGTTGCTCCGGGTCCGATAACAGGCACCACACCCGCAGTAGATGTGCTCGGTGTGAGGTCTCGCAGCAAGCTATCAAATACGGCGCATTTCTCGGCTTTTAAAAAAAACGCTATGCGTCGCCAGGTGTTTCATCGGATTCGAGGTGTTACCTCCTTTGACAGTATCACAGTATCAGCTTAAAGCACTTGTTGCTGCTGAGTTTGCATCTTTTGCTGTGAAGAATTTGACCGGTCCTCCTTGGGCATTTTTAATCTGTAGCTCTGCTCTAAAAGAACTTACGTACCTGGCCCCGCCTACTACGCTCGCAAAGGTAAAATGATTGGCTAGAATCCAAAGTGTCTGACATCTCAGGAAAATAAAGCTACCGTTACTACCGTTTATGTCAGAACCGATACCGGTGCCCATCGCTAGGTGTGAGCAGCCGTTGCCTTCTGCTACGTACACGTGCACACAGTTGTTGAAGGAACTCGGCTGGTAGCTCGTTCCAAACATCTCAGTGAACTAAGCACATCCTTCTGTCTCTTCATGTAATCTCAGACACACTCGATGTTGATCAGGGCTCTGTGGGGGCCGGACCATCACTTCAGTACTTGTTCTTCTTTATGCTGAGGATAGTTCTTCATCACTTTGGCTGTCTGGTCTGGTTGTCCTGCTGCAGAATACATTAGGGGCCAATAAACAGTCATTTATATTTCTGAAACTTTCTGTGTTTGCAGCATTTTTTCCACACCCGCCTAAAACTTTTGCACAGTGCTGTAAGTCTCATTTCCTCTTCTTCCCCCACGTTAAGTCCAGCTCTGCGTCCTGCAGCAGCAGTTAATCAGGACAGGAGCGTGCAGCCCACAGCAGAGCAGACAACCTTTTCAGCAAATTTGGGCTTTGAGATGATTTATCGAATAAATAAAAAATATCAGCAGCAACAACTCCGAAGTGTCTTGACCTACATGACCTATGTACATTCAATACACTGACACACCTCATAGCGCTGTTACACTGAGCTTGTTCTGCACTCTGTCCTGCAGGTAAGCACTCACAATATGCACTCGTCCAGTGAGGACGATGACATGGAGAGCCCCTTCCCCAACGACCTGTCGCTCCAACAGGTATCGCAGCCGCGCTCAGAAGCAAATCTTAACACGCTGCCGCACCACTCACGATGACACCAGGAACAAAAGTATGAGCTCACCAGTTGTGCTTGAACTTCACAGGCTTTCTCAGACTATCAGATCCAACAGATGACTGCCAGCTTTGTGGATCAGTTTGGCTTCAACGACGAGGAGTTTAGCGAACATGATGAAAATATCAAGTAAGTCTTCTAAGGAAAGGAGTTCAGAGTTTTCATCCTGATCTGTAGTTCCCAGGGATTCTTTTGGCATCATGTGTGTAGTGCAACAGCGGCCAGCATGTTTGACTGCTGGCTTACAGCGACATAGGATAGCTTTGGTGTCTTTGTTCAGATAGTTTGGCCCTCCAGGTGTCACAGGAGGAGGCGGCTTGAGCTGTCGCAGAGTTTATCGAAATGTCCCAAACATGTAATGTGTGTGTTGTTGCTTCTGTGTGTGTTCTCCCTCCTCAGCGCTACGTTTGACAGAATCGCCGAAATAAACTTCAATCTAGATGCTGATGATAACAGTGTAAGTGTGTGTGATTCTTTAAAACTCGTCCAGTGATGGGCGTGAGCTGCGTGTTTCTGCTGTGCAGTGAAAGGACCGCATCACTGCTAATTAGTCACAACACGCTCCTTCATAAATATGTCCACGATGTTACGATGTTTAACCCACTGAAAGCTCTCCTTTCATTGTTCACAGGCCAACGCAGCTGCATTTGAAGCCTGCTGCAAAGAGAGGATACGCCAGTTTGATGATGCTGAAGAGGAGGAGGATATCTGGGACGATAAGGAGATCAACTATGCAACTCAAGCTAAATCCAGAACAAGGTCAAGCTGATGCCGTGTTTCATCCTCACTGCACTTTGTTGCATGCCGTGGATTTGTTTCATTAAACCTTTAACTTAATGAGCTTCTCCCTTTCTTCCAGGTTCGGGGTCTCTCAAACCTCAGAGGGAAGCTCCAGGAGCAGCATGGAAAACGGAGGTCGGGAGCGGGACCGTGCATCTGAATCGGATGAGGACGAAGACTCTGAGCAGAACACGTCAGATTCGGGTAGATGGGAATGCAGCCAAATGTCGCACTGACCTGTGAACAGCCTCTCAGGTCTTAAAAGTGTTTGGTGTCATCTCCAGGTCCTGGCTGGACAGCAAATTTCAGGGATTCTGGAGAGAACGCAGCATCCCAAACCTCCCCCGGGTGGGAGAGCTCAGCAGGGAGCGCGACCGAGACACAGCAGACTGGCTGGGCTAACTTCACTGAGTTCCAGCCTTTCTCTGGGTGAGCAGTCACACAGACCGCACTGGTGACGGTTTTCATAGGAACGCAATGCTCAATGCTCTCTTCCTGGTTTCCCACAGTACAAAGACAGATCCCAGGTGCAGCTCTCCTGTGGAAACGGGCAGCAGTGATGTCGATAAACAAGCCAAACAAAACCACGAGAAGAGCGGTGAGTCACACGTCACCGCTCCGGCCGGCAGATCCTCTCCTAAACTCATGTCCAACTCAGGAACACCGGTTCTTAATTGGAGCAATAAATGAAGAAAAGTGTAATAACAGTATTTTTCTGCACGTGTCTGTCAGCAGATGTTAGTACCTCCCCTGGTCCAGCAGGAGAAGGAAGAAAGGCTCCACTCGTGGCCTCAGACAGCAGCTCCTCCGGAGGCTCTGACAGCGAGGAGGATGACAAAAATGCTGGTGCTCCTCCCACCTTAGAAACAGCCAGTGCCCCGGGCAACAAGACGGCGGACCTCAAAAGGTGTGCGTCGTCACGTCTTTCAGAATGTGTCATATCAGTGAAAGCAGTTGGGCGTTTAAAGCTCAGTGAAACGTATCCGGCGAGTAAAGCATGAGCGCCGAAAAACAAACGTCACTTTGGGGTAACGTCCTGAGACTGTCCACGCTGCACACACACAACCTCTGTGTGTGTGCAAACATCTATATTTGAAACATAATTACCACATTGATGTAATTATAGAGCGCGCTGGAATTTGAAATTGCTGCATGCATTCAGTTGAGCTTCGCCTTTCTAAGTACAGTTCACCCCGGAGCTAAAGTTTGTCATGTTAACACGGAGCCAGCTGAGCTCCACACAGATCATGAGCATTTTGTATGCCACTAGTGGATCTGACCACTCAGCCTTCATTTCCACATGCTCCAAACTAAATGGACAGCTGGCCGTCTTCACGTTCAAAAATGATGCATTCTGCACGAGTGTCCATGAGCGTAGCTGTTCTGAGCTTGTTTCCCTCTGCTGGTCTCCCAGGTTGGTTTTACAACTAAAAGCATAATAAATGTTACATTTATACGTGTGTGTGTGTTCTGCAGTGAGGAGTGTCCGGTGTCTCTGGAGAAGCTCTCCCTGTCAGATCCTCCTACAGCTTCAGAGCAGCAGCCTGCTGAGGATCTACCTGTAAACACGCAGACTGACAGGAAGTAAGTAGCCAGGAAGTAAAGCACCTTGAGGTGCTTTATGTTGTAAGGTAGACCCTACAATAATGCATGCAGACAACAATCATATGACCCCCTGTGAGCAGCACTTTGGTGACAGTGGGAAGGAAAAACTCCCTTTTAACAGGAAGAAACCTCCAGCAGAACCAGGCTCAGGGAGGGGCGGGGCCATCTGCTGTGATTGGTTGGGGTGAGAGAAGGAAGACAGGATAAAGACATGCTGTTGAAGAGAGACAGATTAATAAGCATGTCAGCTCAGCTGGAGAGACATGAGTATTTCCATCCTTCCTGCTGCCTCGAGCATCAGCCTCTCGTCACACTTCCTTCTGCACAGTGTTAGCAGATGTAGTTTGGTAGAAAGATGAAACGGCTCCTAGTGCATTTCTTTGCATGTAAAACTGCACAATTATCCTGCATTTGCAGTGCAATGCATCATGGGTTTGCTAAGAAAATGTGACGCTGCACAACAGTAGTCACGAAGTAAAGCAGGTCAGTAAATATGGTCCATCCATCCATCTTCATCCGCTTTATCCAGGGCCGGGTCGCGGGGGCAGCAGCCTAAGCAAAGAGGCCCAGACCTCCCTCTCCCCAGCCACCTCCTCCAGCTTATCCGGGGGAATACCAAGGCGTTCCCAGGCCAGCCGAGAGATATAATCTCTCCAGCGTGTCCTGGGTCTGCCCCGGGGCCTCCTCCCGGTGGGACATGCCTGGAACACCTCACCCAGGAGGCGCCCAGGGGGCATCCTTGTCAGATGCCCGAACCACCTCAGCTGGCTCCTTTCAATGTGGAGCAGCAGCTGCTCTACTCTGAGCCCCTCCCGGATAGCCGAACTTCTCACCCTATCTCTAAGGGAGAGGCCAGCCACCCTTTGGAGGAAGCTCATTTCTGCCGCTTGTATCCGCGATCTCGTTCTTTCGGTCACTACCCACAGCTCGTGGCCATAGGTGAGGGTAGGGACGTAGATCGACCGGTAAATTGAGAGCTTCGCTTTTACACTCAGCTCCCTCTTCACCACGACGGACCGGTGCAGCGTCTGCATTACTGCAGCTGCAGCCCCAATCCGTCTGTCGATCTCCGGCTCCCTTCTCCCATCACTCGCGAACAAGACCCCGAGATACTTGAACTCCTCCACTTGGGGCAGGAACTCATCCCCGACCCAGAGTGGGCACTCCACCCTTTTCCGGCTGAGAACCATGGCCTCAGATTTGGAGGTGCTGATCCTAATTCCCGCTGCTTCACACTCGCCTGCGAACCGTTCCAGTGCGAGCTGGAGGCCCTCACCCGATGAAGCCAACAGAACCACATCATCTGCAAAAAGCAGAGATGAGATTCTGAGGCCACCAAAGCGAAAGCCCTCCGCCACTTGGCTGCGCCTAGAAATCCTGTCCATAAAAATTATGAACAGAACCGGAGACAAAGGGCAGCCCTGGCGGAGCCCATCACCCACCGGGAACGAGTCCGACTTATTGCCGGCAATGCGAACCAAGCTCTTGCAACGGTTATATAGGGATCGAATGGCCCGTAGCAATGGGCCAGACACCCCATATTCCCGCAACACCTCCCACAGGACACCCCGAGCGACACGGTCGAATGCCTTCTCCAAGTCCACAAAACACATGTAGACTGGTTGGGCAAACTCCCATGCACCCTCAAGTATCCTGGAGAGGATAAAGAGCTGGTCCAGTGTTCCGCGACCAGGACGAAAACCGCATTGTTCCTCCTGTATCCGAGGTTCGACTAACGGACGAACTCTCCTTTCCAGCACCCTGGCATAGACTTTCCCAGGGAGGCTGAGGAGTGTGATCCCCCTGTAGTTGGAACACACCCTCCGGTCCCCTTTCTTAAAGATGGGGACCACCACCCCGGTCTGCCAGGCCACAGGTACTGCCCCTGATCTCCACGCAACATTGCAGAGGCGTGTCAACCAGGACAGCCCTACAACGTCCAGAGCCTTCAGGAACTCGGGGCGGACCTCATCAACACCAGGGGCTCTGCCACCAAGGAGTTGTTTAACTGCCTCAGTGACCTCCCCCCCGGAAATTGGCGGGTCATTCCCCTCATCCCCAGACTCTGCTTCCTCCTCGGAAGACGTGTCAGTGGGATTAAGGAGGTCCTCGAAGTATTCCTTCCACCGCCCGACAATTTTCTCAGTCGACGTCAGCAGCGCTCCGCCAGCACTATACACAGTGCAGGTAGAGCACCGCTTTCTCCTCCTGAGACGTCTGACGGTTTGCTAGAATCTCTTCGAGGCAGTCCGAAAGTCTTTTTCCATGGCCTCTCCGAACTCCTCCCACACCCGAGTTTTTGCTTCAGCCACTGCCCGAGCCGCATTCCGCTTGGCCTGTCGATACCTGTCGGCTGCCTCCGGAGTCCCACAGGCTAACCAAGCCCGATAGGACTCCTTCTTCAGCCTGGTGGCTCCCTTCACCTCTGGTGTCCACCATTTGGTTCGGGGATTACCACCACGGCAGGCACCAACCACCTTGCGGCCGCAGCTCAATGCAGCAGCTTCGGCAATGGAGACGCTGAACATGGTCCATTCGGACTCAATGTCCCCAGTCTCCCTCGGAATGCTGTTGAAGCTCTGCCGGAGGTGTGCGTTGAAGATCTCGCGGACTGGGGCCTCTGCTAGACGTTCCCAGCACACCCTCACTACGCGTTTAGGTGCACCAGGTCTGTCCAGCGTCCTCCCCCGCCACCTGATCCAACTCACCACCAGGTGGTGATCAGTTGACAGCTCAGCCCCTCTCTTTACCCGAGTGTCCAGAACATATGGTCGCAGGTCTGCTGATACGATTACAAAATCGATCATCGACCTACGGCCTAGAGCGTCCTGGTGCCACGTGCACTTATGGACACTCTTATGTTCGAACAGGGTGTTCGTTATGGCCAAACTGTGATTAGCACAGAAGTCCAATAACAAAGCACCGCTCGGGTTCAGATCAGGGAGGCCGTTCCTCCCAATCACGCCCCTCCAGGTCTCGCTGTCATTACCCACGTGAGCATTGAAGTCTCCCAGCAGGACAACAGAGTCTCCAGGTGGAGCACCCTCCAGCACCCCCCCCCCCCCCCCCCCCCCCCCCCAGGGACTCTAAGAAGGCTGGGTACTCTGAACTGCCACTCGGCGCATAAGCGCAGATGACAGTCAGGACCCGTTCAGGGAACAAACCCTCTCGTCCACCGGGAAAAACCCCAACGTACCGGCAGCAAGCCGAGGGGATATTAGAATACCCACCCCAGCCCGCCGCCTCTCACCAGGGGCAACTCCAGACTGAGACAGGTTCCAGAGCCCAAGCCATGTGTAGAGGTGAGCCCGACTATATCTAGCCGGTACCTCTCAACCTCACGCACTAACTCAGGCTCCTTCCCCACCAGAGAGGTGACATTCCATGTCCCTATTGCCAGTCTTGGCAGCCGGGGGTCAGTCCGCCAGGGCCTCCGCTCCTGGCCGCCACCCGGCACACAATGCACCCGACCCCTATGGCGCCTCCTGCGGGTGGTGGGCCTGCGGGAGGATGGGCCCATGGACTAAGGCCCGGCCACCAGACGCTCGCCCTCGGGCACCCTCCCCGGGCCTGGCTCCAGGGCGGAGCCCCGGTAACCCTATCCCGGGCAGGGTAAACTGTTCCCTCGATGTCCTTTTCATAAGGGTCTTATGAATCGCTCTTTGTCTGGTCCCTCACCCAGGGCCAATTTGCCATGGGAGACCCTACCAGGGGGCAAAAGCCCCCAGACAACATAGCCCCTGGGATCCCTGTGACACACAAACCCCTCCACCACGATAAGGTAGCGATTCAAGGAGGGGTAGAAAGATGAAACGGCTCCTAGTGCATTTCTTTGCATGTAATGCAAAGAAATGCAGTAAATATGGTGCTATATGCAATAGTAAATAATGCTTTAGCACACAGCATGATTGTATATGTGAAAGCCAAGTCGCTCATACACGCTCACAGACGAGCTGACGCTGTTCAGCAGTGGGCTGCACACTTTGAATCATGTAGACTCCAGCGGGGGGGAGGAGTCTGCTGAGTGCCTGCAGAGGCCACTGCTGCTGCTTGTAACATGTTGTTGTCTAAAGCAGACACATAGCCTTCATAGAATCATGAAATCAGTTAACTCGGGTTACACTTTCTGATTTAAAAACACATCTTTGTTAAGTACGTTTAGTTGTTAAAGTATGTTTGTATACCAGGAGAATATTTAGTTGCTGCATTCACACTAAATGTAAAGCACTGCATTCATGTTAGTGGAGGTGAATGTGTCAAAGTTTGTGCATTTGGGGGAATAATGGGAGACGCCACTCTCAGAAGTGGAGCTCGGGGTTATCGGTTCAGCTTTGTGGTTGAAATGGGAAACGAGGAAATGCTACTCACACAATGAGGCAAAACTTTGTACTTGGAGCAGCAGCAGCCTGTTCCATACGGAGGCAGCAGACAGACTGCAGTCTAACAGCATGTAGTGCTGGACGTGCATCGTGTCTCCTGCACGCAGCTGACTGTTTCCTTTGTCGTCCCAACAGAGAGGAAACGCCACCGCCCCAGGAAGTGTCGGTCAACGGGCCCGTGTGAGCGCGATGGGCGCCGCAGCCCCTGAGAGACGCAGACTGTCAGCCTCCTCCAGAGTGACTCCCCTAAATAACCTCACTGCAACTACGGTGTTTTTACTGAATCACTCTGCCATGTTATTGGACCTGGACACTGCCAATCGACACCAATAACGAGGCGGCAGGACATGTAAAAAAACAACCCCCCCACACAAAAAAAGAAAAAGCGAGACGGAGCAGAGTGCAGAGGAATCTTCTTCAAAGCCTTTTCCTGATGTTGCACATGATCCCGTGCAGTTTTAATGTAGCAGCGATCTTTGAAACGACAGAGTCCGAGGGGTAACATCGTCACCGCTATTTTTTTATGTCCTCAAACATTACTCTCCCGCTTCCCACCCTTTGGGATTTTACATGGGCACCCCGAATGGATAGCACAGGCCAACTTTAAATGATGCCTCAACAATAAATACGTTGTTTTTCCTTCAAGCTTAAGAAAAAGCACTTATGCAGCCATTTACTGTACATTATAGCACAATGATGTAAGTGTTGTACCTTCATCTCTGCTGGTTGTCTCCTCTGTCCTCACATCAAGGTTTTATCCAGTGTTTGGGTTTTTTTGGTTTTGGTCGCTGTTGATGAAACATCGTCACCATCGTACGTCACCAGGTTTCTGAATGTTTTGAAGTGCTTCAGGACGCTCTGTTGAAGAGGAGGAGAAGCGGGTCAATGAACAGAGCTCTAATAGTATTACTGTCTTTTGCTCATGTGCAATAATGTCAATTAGCCATTTTATTTAAAAAGAAAAAATCTGGCATCAGAGACTCATTGGGTAGTTTCAGATTTGGATATGATCTCAATTTTCTCTTCTTTTACTTTAGTGCATGTATAACCGGTTCTCTGTTGACCTAGCTAGTGAGCTAAGACCTTCTGATTGTATTGACCTTTACGTTCTTGCTATCCCCCTTAAATCAACCAAACTTTATCTACCTATATACAAATATTATCTACATTTATAAGTAATTTTACAAGCAACCTTGAGATTACTATTTTTGTCTGTTCCTTTTCTCTCTTTCCACCAAGCACTTACTCACAGGGGGAGAGTGACATTTGGTAAGAGTGACGCTGTATGCCCCCCACCCCCCTATTATTATTATTATTATTAATTTTTTTTTAAGGTTAATTTTATTTTGTTTCTGAGCAGCAGAATTGGAGGGAGAGCAGGTCTGAGTTCTGCAGAGCTACAGGCCTCTTTGGTGTACTTAAATCATTTGACAGCGATCAGGTTCTATGATTATTGTTAAAAAATTCAAATTAAAAGTGTCTGGCTGACCACATTAATACCAAAGGCTCTGCTTTGCTGGTCTGGTGTCATCTTTGCACTGGTGCAGTACGTTTTGTTTTCAGAGACCTCGTCCACACGCAGTTCCACACGACACCTCATGATGTTTTATAGTGCAGGGTTAAGACCCCACAAAAAGACCAACCTCTATGAGCAAGCGACACTGGGACGGAAAAACTCTTTTACCAGGAAGTAACCTCCAGCAGAACCAGGCTCAGGGAGGGGCGGGGCCATCTGCTGCGACCGGTTGGGTTTGAAGGGAAGGACGCGGGACAAAAGACACGCTGTGGGAGAGAGCCAGAGATGAATAATAACTAATGCAGAGTGGTGTAGAAACACTAGCGTGACTTTATGGGGGGAGCACAAACTCCCTCCAATGAGGGGATGTTCAGAAATCATGTGATCAGCTCATCAATGTGGCCAAAATTGCTTCGGAGTCCGCAGCCACTCAGGGCCTGAACACGTTCGTTTTCAGTTTTCCCTCCGACATGTCTGTGCAAACACCACTGCTGCACATGTGGCGTGCACACTTTGCTCCTCCCCCTCTGCTTGGTTTTGTTGGTCTTTTCCTTCCTAAATAACCTGGTCATGAGAGGTGTGTTGGTTTAAGATTTTCATTCATTCTTTTCAGCATGTAAAGTGCAGTGTTGCCCCACTGGGACAGATCCACTCTGAGGGTTCTAATGTGCAGCTGTGATGTTAGAAATCAACAGCAGCACTGAGGTTACTCTGCATGAAAATGATTTTCCAAACAATGCATTTTATCTTTTTTTTTCGTCATCTCTGTTTGGAGTAGGCAACGTTCATCTGTGTTGTTCGGGGCAGAATAGTTTTGTTGGTGAGCAGAGAGGGCGTCTCTGAGGGCTGCAGGTTTAGTCCAACCAGCTAATGCTTAGAAAGCCCGGCTGTGCTTTCAAAATGTCAGGAACTCTCCATCCGTCCATCTTCTTCAGCTTCAGCAGCCCAAGCAGAGAAGCCCAGACCCCCCTCACCCAGGGGGCGCCTCCTGGGTGAGGCTCCTTTCGAACTTCTCACCCTATCTCTAAGGGAGAGGCCAGCCACCCTTTGGAGGAAGTTAATTTCCGCCGCTTGTATCCACGATCTCGTTCTTTCGGTCACTACCCACAGCTCGTGGCCATAGGTGAGGGCAGGGATGTAGATCGTCTGTTGATCTCCGGCTCCCTCCTCCCATCACTCACGAACAAGACCCCGAGATACTTGAACTCCTCCACTTGGGACAGGGTCTCGTCCCTGACCCGGAGTGGGCACTCCACCCTTTTCCGGCTGAGAACCATGGCCTCAGATTTGGAGGTGCTGATCCTCATTCCCGCTGCTTCACACTCGGCTGCGAACCGTTCCAGTGCGAGCTGGAGGCCCTCACCCGATGAAGCCAACAGAACCACATCATCTGCAAAAAGCAGAGATGAGATTCTGAGGCCACCAAAGCGAAAGCCCTCCGCCACTTGGCTGCGCCTAGAAATCCTGTCCATAAAAATTATGAACAGAACCGGAGACAAAGGGCAGCCCTGGCGGAGCCCATCACCCACCGGGAACGAGTCCGACTTATTGCCGGCAATGCGAACCAAGCTCTTGCAACGGTTGTATAGGGATCGAATGGCCCGTAGCAATGGGCCAGACACCCCATATTCCCGCAACACCTCCCACAGGACACCCCGAGGGACACGGTCGAATGCCTTCTCCAAGTCCACAAAACACATGTAGACTGGTTGGGCAAACTCCCATGCACCCTCAAGTATCCTGGAGAGGATAAAGAGCTGGTCCAGTGTTCCGCGACCAGGACAAAAACCGCATTGTTCCTCCTGTATCCGAGGTTCGACTAACGGACGAACTCTCCTTTCCAGCACCCTGGCATAGACTTTCCCAGGGAGGCTGAGGAGTGTGATCCCCCTGTAGTTGGAACACACCCTCCGGTCCCCCTTCTTAAAGATGGGGACCACCACCCTGGTCTGCCAGGCCACAGGTACTGCCCCTGATCTCCACGCAACATTGCAGAGGCGTGTCAACCAGGACAGCCCTGTCAAGAAATGTTCGTTATGTTCGGTTAACCTTCAGTGGAAATCAACCATCACAGGTGGTCATGAAGATGGATTGTGATTCAGTGAATCCACGATCACCTCAGACCGCGGCACACGGCCCTGTATTTGCTCAGTAATAGTTCACAGCCTCGTTCAGGCTTCTGATGTGTGCAGAGTTCTGCTGCGACTCTTCATCAATCCAGTGTTACACCACGTTTACTTGAGACTAGCATATTACCACAAAATCTACCTTTCACCAGCCCTTGTTTACATAAAGTACACTCTGTTTTTGAGCGGAAATAAAATGAGACAATAAAATATTTAAATGTTTAGATTATTTTGACTATCTGACTGCAGAGTGCTGTATGTTGAACTTTAGTGAGAATTTTTTTTGTTTTGTTTGTTTTCAAGCGTTTATAAATTTTAAATGGCAGCACATAATCACACCTGTGGTCCTCAGGGGTCAAAAATGTCCCCATCTGGTTTGATTGATAATTAATATGAAGTGGATTTTTCCCCACTTTTAATTAAAACTTAATTCAAACATTTTGACACAATTTCTCTTTTCCATTTCAAATTTAAGTCTGATAAAACCTCATAAAAATGAATTTTTTCTTTGTTTTCGGGTAAAAAATAAATTAAATCATCAGTTATCGTGAGGATCGTTTCTCAACCAGAGTCGGCTGCTTTAACAGATGATCACGGACGGGTTTATGTCAACGTTAATTTAGAAAGCTGTTTTTAAACTACTTCAAGTTTTTTACTGGCAGCACATAATCACACCTGTTGTCCTCAGGGGTCCAAAATGACCCCGTCTCGTTTGAGTGTTTATATTTATCATTGCCTGACAGTTTTCTATATTTTGGCATGGTAGGAACACCAGGGCATGAGTCTGAGTGAAGGCAAACTTTCATGAGGACAAAGGCGTGTCCATATTTGACCCAAGTGCAGGAGGAAGCTCAGGTTTATTCCTCTGCACTGGTCCCATCATGGACAGCATTCTTTCTGCAGTTGCAGGCCAAGGGGCATATACAGTAAACAAGCTGTTACAGGTGATTGTTTTCTTTTGGAAACCTGCAATGTTAGGGACAACTCGTGTCCTGACTGCAGGACAGACGGTTTGCCATCGCACACGAGCATGTTCCATGTACAGCTGGACCTGCATCACATGCTGCCCATGTTTTTGTCTCAAAGTTCCCTGGTTTACTTGGATGTTCTGTTGGAGGGGACAGAGTCCTTTGAAGGGGACTTGGTGCTCATACAGTCACATCAGTACCAGGATCTTACATCACAGCAGGAGGAACACCCACTTGTGTTTCAAGTCAAGTCAACACCAACACACATCATACACCTCAAATGGGAGCACGTTTGTGTCATGAACGACGATCATCTATTGTGTCTTTATCAAGAAATTATGTCCTTTTTGTGCTTCTATGATTAATCTTGTGTCAGCATGAAAACTTCTCTACCAGACTCAGGATGTCATAAACTGGCCGTAGCGACTCTACTGGATGCACGGCAGTAAGAATCAACACACCCACATATGCCTACAGCTGCATTCGGTCCATTTTTCTTCCTCTCTTGTTGTCCCTCCTTGTTCGTCATTGAGTTGGCTGTAGAGCAGGTCATCTGCTAATTGGATGGTTGTTGGTTCAATCTCTGTGTGCTCTAGTCTGGAGTTCTTACCAAGGTGTCCTTGGGCAAGTTACTGAACCCCAACTTGGTCTCTGATGCATCCATTGGCATGTGAACGTTAAAAAGCAGAATACAAGCAGAATACACTGTGTATAATGCTTTCAGTACTCGAGTAGAAAAGCCACTGAAGGAGTATGGGACCTGGCACATGTGCTTGGACTGTGGTAGATCATCTTTCTCTGAGGCACATGAGAGAGTCATGCATCGTCTGTCACTGGGAAGGTTAGAAGACCAGATCAGTGTTTCCTCACGTTACTGCAAATATTCCTCTGTCTCAGCTGATTCCTCTTTCCTGCTTGATTCTTTGTCTTCATCATAATTGAAATGGATGATGTGTAGTCCTCTGACCTCTTCTATTTCAGTTTCACATTCTGAAAATTCAAGAAACTTCAAGAAGCCCAGTCACTTTCTCTCCAAGCTCCTCAGACTACCATGTCCTGGATGCCTGAGAACCTACTTGAACATAGTTCAGATTCTTCATCACTTTTCTTCACTTCATAGCCTTCTTCCACTTCTGCAGGTGGCTGATGTGCTTTTTCAGAGAAAGGGTAGCATGTGCTCTAAATATTGACAATATTTTCTATATCTTCTAACCCTGGATCTTCCTGAACATTGATTCTCCCTCCTCATTATACTAGGACAGCGGTCCCCAACCCCCGGGCCTCGGACCGGTACCGGGCCGCGAGAGTTGAGGCTCACGTGTGAAATGTCTGGTTTTCAGGGTTTTTATCAGTTTCCAGCGTGATTTTGTTATCGTTTTTATCGTTTACGCGGTTTTCCTGGGTCTTTTCACGTGTGTTATGAATAAATCTTCTTTTCGGTACTGGTTTTATTTTGTTGTATTTATCCGCGACACCTTAAAGGCCGGGCCGTGAAAACATTGTCGGCCATAAACCGGCCTGTAGCGCAAAAGAGGTTGGAGACCGCTGACCTAGAGGACAATATGTGCTTTGTCCTACTGCTCATTGCTTTGCACAACATGGTAAAAAAATTAGCTCACAAGCCTCCAGAGCAGTGGAGGCCTGTGAGCTGCTTTCTGTGTACGTAGGGTCGACCTTACAATACGAAGCACCTTGATGCGACTGTTGTGATTCGGCGCTGTGTAAATACCGTTGAATGTGGAGCGCCTGCCTCCTCTTTGTGCTGCCTGTTGTGGTGGTTATGACCGTTGCTTGACCCCACACATCAGTGATCTGAGATGTTTGACAGCAGTGTGTGAAAATGTGGCCCTTTGCAACACTTTGTGGACGTTTTTGTCCCCAAGGACAACAGACGTTATAAAGTCCAATAAAACCCCATAAATACATCAAATTACTTCAAACTTATTCCAATCATGCACAGCATAGTACTGAACAACTTGTTTTCAGACCATTTGATTAATAAAAACACATTTTTGATAGCAGAAGATTTCTTTAGAGGACAAAAATGTCCCAAGGACAACACAAGGGTAACAGCAGGTATTTGGTTTGCTCTTCTTATAGGAAAACAGGTGATGCAGGTGATGCAGGTTGAGCGCTGCAGAGCAGCTGTTGACTGTGGTGCAGCAGTTTGCAGACAGACACGGACACGTGAACCTTTAAACCCACAGTTTTTTATTTGGATTCTAAAAACTCGATATCGACATGATTGACAACATAACCCGGCTCAGAAGGTCGTTTCTAATTTAATAAAAAACAACAAATAAATAAAAGTGATTATGTCATATTGTTGGGGCGATGCAGCCGTTGAGAGATGAGTAAACGAGAGTGAAAAAGGTGAGCCGGGGCTGACCCGAGGACGCAGCGAGCGTTCTGTTCCTCACCCAAACCATCAGGTTGTTTGACCTTTGACCGTGAGGAGCCTGCAGACGTTTATAGGTTTCATCATGCTCGCACCGCTAATACCAGCAAATCCTACTGAAATGAACTGAGCATCAGAATATTAAGCAAGAAGACGGCAACCAAACAGACTGGATACGAAAAAAAAAAAAAAGGATTTTATTAGAATAATTTATTCACAGGATCAGCGTCAATCAGTATGAATATTTCTACGTGTTTGTTATCGTCAATCTCACAACGATGCACCAGGAACACCTGACCTCTGACCTTTGTTAGTCCACATCGTCCCGTCGCTGTGGGCGAGCAGCGCGGTGAAGAGGCTTCCCCTTCCACTCTACTGTTAATGGTTCATGTTTAAGGACAACTGTGTTTACACAAAGAAAAAAGACACTAAGGGTGTACATTTGCAAGAAGCATTAGTCACATTAATACAGAAACAAATGGCACGTTGAATTCCTAATTTCAAAATAAAGTGGTGCTTGAGGAACTTTACTGAGGAGACAAGTTAAATAAATTACTAGCATAAACATTACATACAAATCTGGAGTAGTATGTACAAAAGAGTTATCAGCACAAAAGCCTGTGTTCAAAGACAGCAGGAGGACATAATTTACAGAGCAGGGTTCGGGTGCTCGTGGAGGACAGACACAGATGTTTGAAACCTCCGCCCGCGCTCCCAGGGCCACGCCGCTCGTGCTGCATCGTTCACGTCTAAACACAACAGCGTGGAAACTCGCGAGCAGCGCTCACACACGCCTGTGTGACCTTCACCACCCCGCCGTCGTCGGAGGAAACGACAGTATTTCACTTACAGCTCTTACGGTCTCGTGTCTGCTGACGTTTTAAATTTGGAACTTCTGCCAACAACAACATGGAGAAAAAGTTGTGGTCTTTTAACAATGTTCAGTTGAATCGGTCCTGGCGTACGCCACACGAGTCATTTCAAAGCCTGCACCTGCAGGCGGCGATGTCACCGCGTCTGCATTTACCTGCTTCGCTCAGTCGTAGCGGAGGAAGCTCGATACGTAAACTAGGATGGGAATCAGAGAACAAAGCGACTCATGGCGAAACGAGACCATTTGAGCGGTTAAAGAAATACGGAGTTTTCCTCTCCCACACTCGGTGTGCCTCTACACACCGGGGTCTCCTCCCCGTTTCATACAGCAGTGCCTGTCCTTCAGAGTGTGAATGTTAGCGCACAGCGTAGTGAGGGTCCTCTGTAAACACTGTCGGCGACGAGTCCACCGACACTCTCAACACCTGCTGGGCTCTTTGATCTCTGCGAGCGGTTCATGGCGTTCGCAGTGTGTCGTTGCCACACGTGGAGGAGCGCTGACCTCCTCCTGGAACAAATTTGAGATTTTTAAAAAGCAAAAACAAAAAAAACTGAAAGGAAATCCTTCATGAACCGCTGACGAGCCCCCTCGTTGCAGCCGCTTCCTCTTGAACTTCCTTTGAACGCGCCGTGAGCGCTGCGTCGGGCAGTGGAAGGCAAAGAGGAAGAACGTCTGCCGACCGACGAGCCGTCGGACCCTCGAAGTCTGAACGAGGCCGGGCCGACTGCAGCTCCTCCGTCATTCCTCCCCCGAGTGTGCGGCCGGGCAGTGAGGTTAGTAGGAGGGGAGGAGGGCGGTTTACAGGGCTGGAAGGATCTTCATGCTGCAGCTACGACAGCGACTTTGTGGTTTTTTCTTTTCATAACAAAAACATGGAAACGTTCAACACAGAACAGAGCACGGTGGTCACAGGCTCCTCCCTTCGCCGCTCGCCTCTACGCGTCTGACAGGCAGCTCTGAACACTGTCCATCCACAGCTGTGCGTTCAGGCTGTCCTGGGCACAGAAGTTGTACACTCGTTTGGTCGTCTTGAGCTGAAAGAAGCAGAGAGACGAATCAGGATCGTTAAACATAGACTGATAACAGCGGGGTCTCGTTCGTGCACGGACTCAGAAAGGCTGCAGGAGCAGGGGGAGGGGCTCTCTGCAGTCGGCGCTCAGCTCGCTGCTATAACCTACAGTTTCATGTAATGCTGAAACTAAGGCCAAGAAGAGAATCGTCTCTGACTCTTTAGCCTTGAAAGCCTCCTGGGAGGAGTGTGTGTCTGTTTAAACTACTGTGTGTGCACCAGCACTTAGGGAGGGTGTGGTCTCTGCCTCCCCATGAACGCTACGGGGGAGCTTCAGCCAATCCAGGCTCACTTCCTGTCAGAAACGATCCTGGAGCAACGCGGCGAGGGAGCTCACTCACATCAAAGAAGGCTTTCTCGTCAATGTTTTTTGGCGCTCCCATGGTGGGCGTTCCCGCGGTGACAGACTCCACCTCAGCCAGATCGATCACTCCTTTGCACTCCTTGTCCTGCCTGCTCTCGTAGTATCTGAGCTGCAGAGGGAGGGAGAGAGGCGCCATTAAACCAGCAACGGTCTCCTGGAGACAAAGCCTCCTCTGCTCCGTCTTACCTGGTGTTTGGTCTTATCCAGCACAAACCACCGCGGTTTCCATGGTTTCAACAACGCCCCTCTCTTGAAGAGAATGCCTTCAAAACTCCTGGAGGCCAAAACACAAGTAGAGACATGCTTGAGCTGTTCTCTGCCACCACTACGCTGCACAGTTTATCTACAGGCCTGTGACACGGCAGCAGAGCTGGGAGGAGTCGCTGCTCAGTACGACGCCCCGCTGGCAGGTACAGACCTGTTCTCGCTCTCGCTGCTCTGGAACTGGCTGTAGAGGGTGCTGGTGCTCGGCCGACCGGGGACGGGCGTAGACGTGGCGCTGGCTTCGCAGTCCAGAGCCAGGTTGATGGAGGATCCTACACCGCTCTCCTGCAGGTAAACGCCCTGAGAACGCCGCTGATGGCTCAGGTTGGATGACATCAGCAGGGAGCTGGAGAAGGAAGGCTGCAGAGGCAGAAAACATCAGTGCACACACGCTGAGCTACCTGTGCGTGCGTCTGTGTGCGTGCGTGTGTGTGTGTGCGTGTGTCTGTGCGTGTGTGTGTGTGCGTGTCTGTGTGTGTGTGTCTGTGTGTGTGTGCGTGCGTCTGTGTGCGTGCGTGTGTGTGTGTGCGTGCGTGTGTCTGTGTGTGTGTCTGTGTGTGCGTGCGTCTGTGTGCGTGTGTGTGTGTGCGTGTCTGTGTGTGTGTGTCTGTGTGTGTGTGCGTGCGTCTGTGTGCGTGCGTGTGTGTGTGTGCGTGCGTGTGTCTGTGTGTGTGTCTGTGTGTGCGTGCGTCTGTGTGCGTGCGTCTGTGTGTGTGCGTGTGTGTGTCTGTGCGTGTGTGTCTGTGTGTGTCTGTGTGTGTGTCTGTGTGTGCGTGCGTCTGTGTGCGTGCGTGTGTGTCTGTGCGTGTGTGTGTCTGTGCGTGTGTCTGTGTGTGTGTCTGTGCGTGTGTGTCTGTGTGTGTGTCTGTGCGTGTGTCTGTGTCTGTGTGTGTGTCTGTGTCTGTGCGTGTGTCTGTGCGTGTGTCTGTGCGTGTGTGTCTGTGCGTGTGTCTGTGCGTGTGTCTGTGCGTGTGTGTCTGTGTGTGTGTCTGTGTCTGTGCGTGTGTGTCTGTGTGTGTGTCTGTGCGTGTGTCTGTGCGTGTGTGTCTGTGCGTGTGTCTGTGCGTGTGTCTGTGCGTGTGTGTCTGTGCGTGTGTGTCTGTGCGTGTGTGTCTGTGTCTGTGCGTGTGTCTGTGCGTGTGTGTCTGTGCGTGTGTCTGTGTGTGTGTGTGTGTGTCTGTGCGTGTGTGTGTGTGTGTGTGTCTGTGCGTGTGTGTCTGTGTGTGTGTGTGTCTGTGCGTGTGTCTGTGTGTGTGTCTGTGCGTGTGTGTCTCTGTGTGTGTGTGTGTGTGTGTGTCTGTGTGTGTGTGTGTGTGTCTGTGCGCGTGTGTGTGCGTGTGTGTCTGTGCGTGTGTGTCTGTGTGTGTGTGTGTCTGTGCGTGTGTCTGTGTGTGTGTCTGTGCGTGTGTGTCTCTGTGTGTGTGTGTGTGTGTGTGTCTGTGTCTGTGTGTGTGTCTGTGCGTGTGTGTCTGTGCGTGTGTCTGTGCGTGTGTCTGTGCGTGTGTGTCTGTGTGTGTGTCTGTGTGTGTGCGCGTGTGTCTGTGTGTGTCTGTGTCTGTGTCTGTGTCTGTGTGTGTGTCTGTGTGTGTGTGTGTGCGTGTAGGATGAAAGCCTGGCTCAACCACATACAGCAGGGTTAAAGCTGCAGTGAGTGTTAGCACCCTGCAGGGTCGACACCGGCTCGTGTGCTTGTTGGCCCACCTTGCTCTCCAGCTTGGTCTCCGTCCTCTGCGTGGTCTTGATTTTATCCCACGTGTCCTTCCACTTGTCTGTCGCCTGGCCGAGCTCGGCCTCCAGGCTCTGCAGGTCCTGCAGCAGCTTGGTGATGGCGTCGGGCACCACCTTGGTCAGGTTGTCGTAACACGGCCACACAATGTGGCGTTGAGATTTAGGCCCGCTGGTGTCGGGTTTCTCCGCCGTCTCTTCGGCCGCGCGCTCCTGCCGGCCCCTCAGCTCCCAGTCGTAGGACGGCCCCTCGGACAGCGTCTCCTCCGTGTAGAAGTCCCACACCTTCAGGTTGGAGATGAAGGTGTACGGCCTCAGCACCTGGAACACGCAGCGCCTTCGTTAAGCACGAGTTTGTGTTTCGGGCGCAGCAGGCTGTGCTCGTGTTCTCACCTCGTCGTCTTCAGGAGAGAACATGTAGTTGTAGAAGACGGGCGTTTTCTTGTTCAGTCGGTCGATGTAGTCCCACACAGACTTGCACACCTGAGGGTTTTTCCTCTCGCCTTTCTCCTCGTACAGCACTCCTACACACACGGATCATGGTTACACTAACAACCTCCTTCGAGCGTGGAATCAACACGGGCTCCGTTTGTACTCACCCAGCTCGATGCGCTCGTAGTCCGAGTCGAGCAGGAAGGTGCGGAAGCGGTTGGAGACGTAGTGGTAGGCCAGGAACTTCAGGTAGTACTGACTGAACTCAAACTCCATGGGGAACTGGAGGTGGATCTGAGGGTGGAGGCACACAAACACATGCCGTGTTAATTAAAGGTCTGCTCTGAATCGTGTCTCAGCGCTGCAGCTGCTCCGTACGTGCAGCAGCCACCAGTGCAAACAGGAACAGCTCTGACCTCTGACCTTGTGGCAAACGCAATCAGAGGAAGGAGAACAGAAGCCTGCTGCGTGTCACATCACATCTAATTAATCAGGATGATTCTAGGACAGTAAATCTGCTGCTGCTCTACACGCTGCCTCACAGTCCGAACACGTGGCAGCGGCGGTGAGAGCAAAGTGCCGGTCCTTGATGATGGATAAACAATCAGCTGTTGTACCTGGTGCACACAGTCGAGGAACTGCAGGAAGATGGGGGTGAAGCCGCTGCTCTGGCTGCCCAGTGTCTGAGCTCCTCTGTGGCTGAAGCGGTGGCCAAACGACAGCCACTCCTTCTCCACCAGGAGCCGGAAACCATCGAATGTCCTGTAGTAGGGATCAGAGAGCAGCTGCACCAGGGACACCACCTGCAGAGAGATGCAGCATCACACACTCTGCCCCCTCGCAGCTCGCTCTAACAAAACCAAGCAGCCAGCATCTGTCAGACCTGCGTGGTGACGTCCCAGCCGTCCTCCAGGCTGACCATGACTGACGAGCCCGTGTCCAGGAGCTCCACCACCAGCACCGACACCTGCAGCACCCTGTGGAGCTGAACGCACACACGCAGTCAGCACAAATAAGAGCCGCGTGGACGAGAATCAGCTGAGAAACACAAAGCGCGACGTACCAGCGCCATCCACTCGGACTCCTCCAGGCAGCGCAGGAAGCTCATGTTGGGGTCGGAGGTCGAGGAGCTCGGCACGCAGGCTTTCATCAGCTTCTTGAAGCTGTTCTTCACCTGCCGCACGTCGCACACCTCGATGGGGACCACCTCCCACTGCTGGAACGAGTCCTGCTTCCCTCCCTGAGGACAACACGGTTATTGTTGAAGACACCAAAGCACATTTGTTTTCTGCCCTCTTCCCCCTCGAGCTGCGAGCAACACGTTAATGTAGCGGCCAACACCTGTGTCAGCCTCAGGGTTTATGTCCTGCGTGTACGTGCTGACTGTTAGCGTGACAGAATGACGGCTCTGCTGAGGTTGTTTTTCCTCTCGGTGAGCGAACAAACCTCAGAGGTTTCTGACTGCAGTTTAGCTCCAGAGTGGATCTGCAGTGTCAGTTTGAAGCTCGCAGGGGTTACTGTGCATGTGTCAGAGTACTGCTGACACCCAGAGTCTCAGCTACAGGCAGGTTGTAACCCAGCGCTTTGTATTTGTATTTATGAGTTGTCAGAGTCGTGCCAGCTAGCTTCAGCTCTTAGTGTAGGGACTTACCTTGAGCTGAGCTTTGTCCCCGATGATGTAGAGGTACGCCTTCTGCTGGCGGAGGAACATCGCCTCGCTCGGCCCCCCGTTGGGCTGTGGAGACTCTTTCCCAGCCAGACGTGTCCCCACATCTGGG